>NC_071353.1:148021178-148717844 GCF_943734655.1 Sabethes cyaneus | reverse complement strand
ACAGGACATCATCCGGGCAAGTCGTGCTCTATTCTGGCATACGAGGTGAAAATGCTATTCGAGAAAGAGGAGTTGGATTCCTACTGAGCCCAGGGGCACATGCGGCCCTGATGAAGTGGGAACCGATAAAAGAGCGAATAATCGTTGCCAGATTCAGAACAGTGCTATGCGCCAACAGATGCTGCCGACCTGCAGGAGAAAGAGAGCTTTTACAGCCAGCTGAACAGCGTAGTTGAGAAAATCCCGAAGGGGGACATCCAAATTCACATGGGCGACTTCAACGCGAAGATTGGCTCAAACAACGCGGACCTTGAACGCGTCCTGGAACGCCATGGCCTAGGAGAGATGAGCGAAAACGGGGAGCTGTTTACAGAATTCTGTGGTAATAACGACATGGTCATTGCTGGATCGCCCATAGACCAGTACATAAAGTCACGTGGGTTTCCCGCGACGGCCGAACAGAAAACCAAATCGACCACATCTGCATCAACCGGAAATGGAGAAGGAGCCTTCTTGATGTACGCAACAAACGCAGCGCTGATATTGCATCCGACCATCATCTTGTTATCGCTGAGATACGTCTGCGTTGGATGCCGCTACGAAGTCCGCCGATTGGAGAATCCTGAGGTGAAAAGGACCTTTGTCGAACAACTTGAATCTCGAGCCTCGGAGTTGCCACCTGGTGGAACCGTCGAAGAGCAATGGACCGGCATCAAGAACGCCTTCCTCACGACCAGTGATGAAACCTTCGGCAAAGCGCGCAGCGGGCGGAGGGAGTGGATTTCCGATGAAACTTGCAGGAAGATCGACGAGCAAAGAGAGGCGAAAACCGGCATTGAGCGAGCGCGGACCAGATCGGCTAAGACAGCTGCCAGTCAACGATACGCCGAACTGGAGAGGGCGGTTAAACATGCTTGTAGGCGGAACAAGAGAGCCTGGACTAACTCCCTAGCCGAACAAGGAGAAACCCCCGCCGCCAATGGTGATATCCGTTTGTTGTACGATATTTCTCGCCGCCTTAGTGGGGCCAGGATGAATACAAAGATGCCGCTAAATGACAGAGCTGGTCAGCTATTGACTGACCGTACAGACCAGCTTAAGCGATGGACTGAACATTTTGAACAACTCTTCCGAGTTTCAACTGTCAGAGACCAACAAAACCAGCAGCGTATGACGCCTACAGTTCGTCGAATCAATCGCGTGAACTCGGAGGCGCCATCGCTGGATGAAATTGTAGCAGCCATCAAGAGTATGAAATCTAATAGAGCGCCAGGGATAGATCGTATTTCAGCCGAAATGCTCAAAGCTGACCCTTCTTTGTCAGCCCCTCTTCAGCAATATATGGGAAACCGCAACTTTTCCGGTGGACTGGATGCAGGACATATTGGTCAAAGTCCCTAAGAAAGGAGACCTAACGGAATGCGGTAACTGGCGTGGCATCACGTTGCTCTGTATTACTCCTAAAGTGCTCTGTAAGGTAATCCTCAACCGGATCCAGGAGAAGATCGATGCTACTCTCCGGCGGCAGCAAGCTGGATTCCGTGCTGGCCGATCATGTGTAGACCATATCACAACGCTCCGCATTATATTGGAGCAGATCAACGAATTCCAGGACTCTCTTCTGCTGGTGTTCGTTGACTTCGAAAAGGCGTTCGACCGACTTAATCACGAAAACATCTGGGGCGCACTTAGGCGTAGAGGAGTTCCAGATAAGCTAGTCCATCTCATCGAGGCTCAGTACAAGGCGTTCTCGTGCAAGGTTTTGCACGACGGCGTCTTGTCCGACCCCATAAGGGTTACTGCTGTCGTAAGACAGGGCTGTATTTTATCACCGCTTCTGTTTCTCATCGTTATGGATGAGATATTAGTTGGAGCAATTGACAGTAAACCAAATCGAGGATTGCCTTGGAATCCTCTAATGATGGAGCAGCCAAATGACCTCGACCTAGCCGACGACATTGTCTTGCTCGTACAACGCCGAAACGATATGCAGAGCAAGTTAGATGACCTCTTAGAGAGCTCCCAGGCAGCAGGTCTCACAGTCATTGTAGCGAAAACTAAGTCTATGGTAGTGAACACTGACAATTCCACCAACTTCACAGGGACAGCGGGACAACAAGTTGAGCAGGTAGACGTCTTTCAATATCTTGGTGGCCAAACAACGACCAATGGCTCAAACCAGATCACTCTACGTACGAAAACCCGAATCTTTAATTCAAACGTTAAATCCGTACTGCTGTATGCCTGCGAAACGTGGTGCGTCTCAGCGGAGACAACGCAAAAACTGCAGGTATTCATTAACCGGTGCCTGCGATACATCATTCGTGCCTGGTGGCCTGATACTTGGATATCCAATGAGGAACTCCATCGTCGGTGTCATCAACGGCCGATAGCCACAGAAATTCGTGAACGTAGGTGGAAGTGGATCGGACACACCTTGAGGAAAGAGCGAACGAGGTTTGCAGAGAAGCACTCGACTGGAATCCACAAGGACAGCGTAGAAGAGGCAAACCCAGAGGCTCATGGCGACGGAGCTTAGCCAACGACATCCGGGCTGTAGACGAGAACCTGTCCTGGCAACAGGTAAAAGCCATGGCGGGTAACCGTCAGCAGTGGAGATCTCTGATTTCATCCCTTTGTTCTGCCGGACCGGCGGACATGGACACAGTAAGTAAGTAAGTAAACATATATATGTTATTGTTTTCCATGCAAAAACCTACGACAAAGAAAAAATGGCGGTTTTTGTAAATTCTATTTTTTGAATTTCCATTTTTGTCTGGTGTTAGACGCGTTAACATAAGTGTATGGAGTCATTTTTCGACTTCTTTAGGCTGTAGAGCTCACAGAAAATTGATTTTATTAAAAAAAAATTCGGCTTACATCCCACAAATTATTTTTTGCCCTCCGATTTTTGAATTTTGAAAAATACCTATACGGTAGAGATGAACCGAAAAAAATAAAACAAAAGAATACAACAAAGAAACTATTATATTGCAAATTCAGAATATTATGGATATAGTGAGAAAAGTCCCTCAATTTTTGAGGATTTTCAACAAATGAATGATAGGATAAATTCAGTTTAGTAATAGCGCGATTCGCGCTAGCTTTAATCAATTGAATTCACGCGTTCGTTTTTTTCCCTTTGCGCGCGGTACCACGCGCGGCAAGCCTTATTTTTGGTTCGATGCCGGTGTAGGCTCTTTGAACTGAAAAACCATTCTCCGCAATGTTCACATTTGGCCGTCTTTTGCTCTGGATGTTCCCTTTTTCCATGTCGTTTATGCTCTGCATGATCATAAAAAATCTGACCGCAAACGTTACATTCCTTCGCATATGTAGGTCTTTCAGGGCGTTTTTTAGGTATTTTCCGCATCAGGTGTCTCTTCAAGTGGTGTTTCATGGTGTTGACATTTAGGGTTTCGTACCCGCACATTCCGCACTCGTTCGGAGGGCCTCTTCTGTGGATTGTGGCTTTGTTGTAGGAGGCAGGCCACCCGGACCCGGAGCCGAAAAAATTAGGATGGTAGTCGAACGGTTCGGACCGAGCGCCAGCGTTATCTTTCTTATTAATTGCCAACCCAGCGGCAGCGTGTTCTTCTTCGTCATCTTCGCAAGCGTCCCACGAATCACCAGAGTCCCAATCGTCCATCCTGTTATCCAGGGGAGGGAGAAAAATCCACCAACAGCAAAGGCCTACTAATTCTATATTAGAATATTCAAGTTCAACATATAATTTACATATTCACAGTAAATACCTGTATGGAAGGTTTCACAGATTTAATTTTGTGTACCACGTTCTTGCAGAACTTCACAACTAATAATTTTTATCGTTTTTGAATACAATACAAGTTTATCTTTAAATAATTTTATCGATTTTGTTTGTTTTGTATTTGTTTTAAACCAACGAAACCGAAACCAATGGAATGGACAATCGAACGCGTTTGTTCCAGAATCGATATTTTCACCATGGCGAATGTTGAATCGATATTTACTCCGACATTCAGTTTCCCGCTTACGAAAAAGTCAAGGACAAAGTAAATTCCAGAGACTGTAGATTACAGAGGCGCCGAAACACTCAAAATCCGCTAAATTTTGAAACAAAACGGAGAGTACCATCATCTTTGAGTGATTTTGACTTGCTCGGCGCCTTTGTAATCTACAGTCTCTGTATAGCAGAAATCTAACAGAACCAGCCCCAAGTAACAATTTCAGGCTGATCAAACTCTTTTATAGCTGATTTTATTCAAGCTGTGGCTGATCTATGGTTTAGGTTTGGAAATAAAAACCTTTTTTCAGCTCTTAAACATCTAAATCTGGTGATTTTATCAAACTTCAGGCTAATTAATAGCTGCTTTCGAAGCTGCAATGAAGCTTAAGAGAAACTTTTTTGCGCTCCTAAATAGCCAATTTGCGCAATGCTGTCAATTCTATTTTTAGAATGAGAAATAATGTTGCAATCTGCTTTTCCAGTCGCTTCATCAACCTTTATGCAGCCAAAAAAAATCTTTTTAAATTTAAAAAATGAAGCGCAGCCTTTATTATTTTGCTGTGAACATGTTTCGAACGCGATATTTTTAATTTCCAATAACTTTAATTCGACAAGTAAGCTACTGCCCAAGTAACCACAAGCATTAACGCATAACCCCATATTGGCTGTAGCTCGGCATCGCTAACACCAGACAGCGGTATATCAGCAATTCGCATGGTTAAAACTTTAGTATAAACATTGCTAATGCGTTTAAGCATTATCGTAAATTAGCATTATTAAAAGCACTATTTGCGTATATAATGTAACAATATGTTGCTTACAAGCTTTAGGACAAATCTTTAAAACGTACCGTAAATGTTAATAAAATGCTTATACCTGACTTCGTTTTTGCTTATTTACGGCCACTACTCATACTCTGTTTCACCTAACTGCTGCTGTCTTTTTTCAACCAATTGAATTCTAAAATCAACTACGAACGACGTTTTAAGTACGACTAATTACAACCCACTCATCTATAACAGCTGTGGTTAAGATATCAAAGGCGCCAGCAAATGAACCATGCAGGGATACACGCACCCATCAGGTTCAAGTCTCATTAAAGGTAACATTTGAAATGCAAAAAAAAAATCCATTCGTCGTAAATAATGAAGTAACGCATAGCTTGAGAAGCTGCTAGAACCAGCGGACTTAAAAAATAAATATGAAATATATTTATTTTTGTCTTTTGACACGCCGGCCGAATTGATGTTTTTATATTTTTTTCGCAAACAGGCTAAAAATAACGATATGTCGATAATGCAGGCGAAGCGATGTTTAATTCATGCCGTAATGGTGCTTTAGCAATTGCTATTATAATGCAGCTTTAATTTGACAATAGTGGGGCCCTTTTCCACTTTATTACTGCATTTATTGTACATGTAAGAAAATAACACATTATATGATATGCTTTGTAGCGCACTATAAAGCATTACAATTGAATTGATATAAAGCTTCGTGGTTACTTGGGTGTGTTACCTGACTCACTGCGCATAGCGTTGTATTCGCGGTATCGTGTTGGTTCGAAAGGTTTCGAAAAATATCGCCCTTGTATCGAAAATATCGTTGATTTTGATCACTAAAAATAACGTACTTAAACGTTATATTGCAAGTGCTAGTAGTACGCAATAATTGTATTGTGAAACTGAATTGTTATTTATGCAACTTTTTACAAGTTAAATGCAATAACAAAAGCACAACTTATAAAAAATCGGTTGTTATCGATATTAGTGCATATGCGTTATAAACGAATAAAACGCATGGTGACGTTTTATTTCAATAACACGCATATTCGCAGTGAGTCAGGTAGAACAGTAGCTAATTAAAAATGCAAGTCTTTTTCCGGGAATTGAACCCGCCCCATCTTTTGATCCATAAGCACTCACCGTATGATCCGCGATCCGCCCCATTTGCATCTGCAGAACAGACAGTGAGAATATCTTTACACCTGAAGCCTAGCCCGTCTTGCGTGAAGCAGTCGATAATGTCGATAGCTGACAAACTTTTGCTGTCAGCCGAATTGCGAAATTCTATGATCTGACAGTATGTGTGCTGTAAGCCGAAAGAAAACTTGGTGGAAGTTTGTAAAACCACTTTAACACCCTTAAGCAGCCTTAAAGTAGTTTGAAAGCTGTGAGCCTAATGAAAGCTGCCACTCTACATTTTAACACCTTTAAGCAACCGTAAAACGGTTTGATGTTTGTGGCTGTTTAGAAGCAGATTTTTTAGTAGAAAAATCCGCTATTAAGCTTGTTTATCAGCTTTTGGGAGAGAACTGCGCAGGTAACAAATAAGCATTTCCAATGCAATTTAAATGCAAGCCAAAAAGCATTTAAGTTGCCTTCAAAGCTACTTAAATGCTATTTTGGCAAAATATGCGGCTGCTTTACTGCTAACCCTCTTATAGTGCTGACAATGCTTATTTGCAGCTAGTTACCGACAAAAAGAATTTAAATGGAATTGTGGATGCCAATCTACAACAGTTATGCAGTCAAAATGCTGATAAACAGCAACCTGCTCCTGCAGTATAAAACGCCAGGGATGCTAATAAACGATTGATTTACTGCTTATACTAATGCTTATTGGTTACCTGGGTAAGCTTCAGAGAAGGCCGATTTCAGCCAAAATCCAGGGGTTAAATTCTTCATGCTCTGGCTCGCGGTAGGGTTTGTAGTAGTTTCGAGATTGGTTTTTGGGATCGGTTCGTAATAAAAGCGTGATCATGACTTGGCACAGAATCTGTTTCATTGGCATCCGAATGAAAAACCAGTATTTTATGACGAATAAGAATTTGGAGATACACAGGGCTAGGTGCCTCACCAGGCGGATTTTGCCCTTCATCAAGTCACATGATAGCCTGCCGCAATTTCAGCACGCATGCTACAATGGACAATGGACTTCAGTTCATCTCAAAAGAGCTGCGTGCCCCAAATTGTCTCCGGGTTCGTCCAATATTAAAATTTTGAGGGATAATGAAACCATGAAACGAAAGCTCAAGATTAAGAGAACAGTTACCAGCGATATTGGTCAGATGAGGAGTTCGATGTGCTGGCTGGGCGGGCCGTGACTTGGGAGGGTGTGCACCGGCTAATGAGCGGTGTCAGCAGTAGGTTTTTTCATGCAATGTAACATAATTTCCTATGTTTCATCTTTAGAATTTTTTTCGTTTAAAAAATTAATGAATGCGGGACATTTTCCGGGACGCTTAGTAATCCGGGACAAGCCATCCAAATCCGGGACAGTCCCGCATAATCCGGGACGTCTGGTCAGCCTATGTTAACCTGTTTATTGCACGCTTTTTGCTGCTACAGTCCGCTGCTGCTACCCTCAGAAAAAAAAGAGGGAAAGCTGAATCGGTACAAAACCGGTTTTTATTCGAAACCTCTGGCAGAAATCGAACAGAAATCTGGCAGAAAAACCGTAAGGCGAAATTTCTGCCCGAATCGAATGTGTCATTTCTGCTAGTTTTCACTAGAGTGACTATATACAGAGTGGCGACAATGTCAAAATTGGAGTGATAATTATCTGTCAGTGTCATTCCAATCGAGCAGACAACCTATCCAACGCGTATGCAGGAAAGAGAAAGAAAACCCTAGGATAAACCGCATTGCATACATTTGGGATGACTTGGCGCCACTCTGTATATAGTCACTCTAGTTTTCACGGGTGACGGCGGCCAGAAATCCGGTAGAATGTCTGGCAGAAAGTTTTTCGCTGCCAGATTTTTGTTCGATTTCTACCGGACGCGTCTAAGCGGGATCTATAGGGTATAAGCCGGCGGGTGCGTTCTTGCGGCGGAGCTTAAACTTAGAGTAACTACAGCAAAGTTTCGTTAATTGGGCGGTTCGTTAATTGGGTGTTCGCTAATTGGGCTATGTGACAACTTGAATGTCAAAATTGTATGGAATTTTCGAGTTTAGAAATTTCTAACAACTGTCAGTCGGCCCAATTAGCGAATCAGCTAGAGTGCAGTCGTGACCCAATTAACGAATTCAGGCTGTATATACAGAGTGGCTACAATGTCAAAATTGGAATGATAATTATCTGTCAGTGTCATTCCAATCGAGCAGACGACCTATCCAACGCGTATGCAGGAAAGAGAAAGAAAAACCTTGCAAAACCGCATTGCATATACATTTGGGATGACATGTCGCCACTCTGTATATAGTCACTCTACTTAAACAGAATGTCGGAGTAAATATCGATTCAACATTCGCTGTGAAAATATCGATTCTGGAACAAACGCGTTCCATTCGCCTAATACCATCTTATATATAAAAATGGATTTCTGTCTGTCTGTCTGTTCCTTATAGAATTGAAAACTACTGAACCAACCGGCGTAAAAATTTGCATGTAGAGGTTTTTGGGGCAAGGGAAGGTTCCTATGATGGTTAGAAGCCCCTCCCTCCACTAAAAGGGAGGGCTCCCATACAAATTGAACACAAATTTCTGCATAACTCGAGAACTAATCAAGCAAATGGAACAAAATTTGGCATGTGAATGTTTTTGGTGACTACTTAGAATTTTTTCTATGGTAAATTGAGACCCCTCCCCTCTTTAGAAGGTGAATTATGAGACCTCTCATAACCGCTCCCATACAAAGGAAATATAAATTTCCTCTTAACTCCAGAACTAATCAAGCAAATGGAACCAAACTTGGCATGTGGATGTTTCTGGAGGCGAGAATTTTTTCTATGATTAATTAAGACCCCAACAGTGATTCTGGTAAAGAGTAGACTCATCGAGGTAAGTCTCCCATGCCCATGGATCTTGACAGTATGGCGGTGCCAGCGCCGAGTGGAACCAAAACAGTGGTCTCCACAAGTGGCCCAGGAAACTCCTGTAAGATCCGTGGAAAAAGCGAAACCACTCGAAGCCAGCCTCCCCCCCCCTCGATTCAAACCGAGTTCGGGTACTGGCAGTAAGAAAACTGCCACTATGAGGTCTAAACCTCCAGGGAATCCGTCTCTCCCATTCGCGATCAGAGTTGAGGTACCAACCGCCAGGGAAAAATCCGATATTATCATAGCATCGGCCTATTTTCCTGGTGATTGTCCTGAGGCTCCCACTCAAGAGGTTGCGGCGTTTGTAAAATACTGCAGAGAAGTCAACAAAGACTTTATCATCGGCTGTGATGCAAACGCTCATCACACTCTACTGACATCAACAATCGAGGTGTGTGCCTTTTAGAATTTCCCTCGTCAAACAATATCGATATTGCTAATAAAGGCAATGAACCAACATTCATAAATGCTATTAGGGGGGAAGTCTTGGACCTGACCCTGTGCAGTCCAGTAATTTCGGAGAAAATACAGAACTGGCACGTGTCGGACGAAGCATCGCTATCTGATCACAGGCACATTATTTTCGAATGGGTGGGTGGCCTAGTGTCACAGGTCGCATATCGAGATCCTAGGAAAACCAATTGGGATTAGTATGCGCTTGAGCTCGAATCGAAAAACCATACTACAAGAATTAGGTCAGTTCAACAACTTGAGTCGGCCTCAAAGGTCTTAAACCAAACGATAGTCTCTGCTTGTAACAGTAATTGTCCACTTAAAAGGGTTACTTCAACTAGGAATGTTCCCTGGTGGAACAGAAAGCTCGAACGGCTTTGCAAAATATTTATTTACTATAAGTCTTCGGCCAAGGCAGTACAGACGTATCTTATCTTAATTTTAAAATTTCATTCTTAAATCTAGTTTTACAAATGTTGAAATCAAACACGTGGTTCACTTCATTGAACAGCCGACAACACAAATGCAAAGGATTATTCTGGCCGTATTGAGTGCGATGAGCCGGGGTCCAGAGGAGAACTCGATTTCGGAGAATCCGACGGGGTACATTCAAGTTAATTTCTTCCAACAGGTCACTGCAGTCAATTATTCCCATCAACAGGTCAAAGATTATTAGTCTCTGAGAAGTTCGTCTTCTTTCAGCAAGCGTGCATAGGTTGATAAGTCGGCAACGATTTTCGTAGACAGGAAGACGCAAAGGGTCCTGCCATGGTAAATGACGCAAAGCAAATCGAATGAAAGAGCGTTGAATACTTTCAATTTTTTTGATATGTCCTGTTTGGTACGGTGCCCACACTGGTGCTGCGTATTCCAAAATACTGCGAACTAATGAACAGTACAACGTTTTTAGAGCATAGACGTCTATGAAATCCGAAGCATTCCGTCGTACGAAACCAAGTACAGCATAAGCTTTCGATGTCACTATACTGATATGCTCGTCAAATTTCAACTTGGTATCAAGTGTAACACCCAGATCTTTGATAGAGCTGCAACGTTTCATTTCATTTCCGTTAATTTGATATGTGAAATGCTGAGGGTTACGGAGGCGGGAGAAAGTGATAACGCTGCATTTTGATACATTTACCTCCATGCCGTTTGTAATGCACCAGTACAAAAGGTTATTCACATCTCGCTGAAGAGTATCGCGATCAAAAGAACTAGTGATGGTACGAAAAATTTTGAGATCGTCGGCGTAAAGTAATTTTTCGGATTCAAGGCTATCACAAATATCATTAACAAAAAGTACGAAAATTAGTGGCCCTAGAATGCTGCCTTGAGGTACTCCAGAAGGTATATCAAAATAGTCCGATTCAATTCCGTTAAGATTTACAAAGGCAGTACGACCTGTCAAATATGATAGTAGCCAATTTGTTATCCAGTCAGGTAGGCCGATGCGCTTCATCTTCTCGATTGCTAGCAGGTGCGGAACCTTGTCAAAAGCCTTGGAAAAATCAATATATATTGCATCTATTTGTAGGCGTTTTTCCATGCGTTTTGAAATATTCGTTACGAAACTCATCAGATTTGAGACAGTCGATCTGTTTCTAACGAAACCATGTTGATACTCAGTAATTACATTACGAACAGCTGAGTATAACCAATGGTGCACGATTTTCTCGAAAACTTTTGATATGCTGTTCAGAATCGAGATTCCTCTATAGTTTTCGATGTTGTTCCTGCTGCCAGACTTATGAATTGGTGTAATTGAAGCATGCTTCCAAATGCTAGGGAAAACTCCGCTGGTGAGAGAGCTGTTAAAAATCATTGTAAGCGGCTTCGCCAAAGTCGTAGCAGACTGCTTCAGAAATAATGGAGGCAATCCATCGGGACCCGGTCCTTTAGAGCATCCGTAACGGTGCGCTAGTATTTTAGTTGCTCTGGTGACTTTGAACAGCGCTGCTATATTTTTAGTCACTCGTTTTCGTACCGGTCGTTGCTATCGCGGCTGTTATTTTAGTTGTCATATTCCGTACCGGTAAAAACCATACAGCTGTTTTGGAACCAATTTGTAAACCAATGAAAATCAATCATAAATTTAAATAATTGACTATTTAGACATAATGAGGCGGACACAAGTAACAGGTATGGAAGCGGCGGAAATGGTACGTACGCGAGGGAACGAACTGAAAGACGACCGAATCGATCGGTCGGAAGGACGATTACTTCCCGAACAATCCTACATACAGTGCCGAGTAATTCCGCGACCTCTTTCGGACTCATGCATTATTCATGCGCATTGTGAAGGACGTAGAGAAGCTGCCAACCAAGCTGCCAACGCTTATTTCGTTTAGCGGCTGAACTCAAACAGAAGGTTACTGGAAAAAGGATGAATGCCCGAGCTCCCAGAGATGTCGGGATCGTTGAATTGCGGCTACTGGGAATGAAAAAATTGTCACCTTACTTATGTGTTTGTGTCCGCCTGTCCGGTAGAATAAAAGGATGAAATCAAAGATCTCCACTCTCGACCGACCCTCTACACTGTCCTTGCGCAATCCAGTAAGGTGCTTCTCTGCAGATTTCGTTCACTCCTTTCTTCATGGTGTGTCCGATCCGTTTCCCCATACTTCCCCGAATTTTTATGGCTATCGGCCGTTAAATGATTTATTGTAGGTAACGACTAATAAACAACTACAGGTTTTGTGTTGTCTCCGCTGAGACGCATCACGTTTCGCAGGTATACAGCCAGTAGTACGAATTTATTGTTTGGGTTAAAAATTCGGGTTTTCAAATGTAGAGCGATTTGTACAACAAACGGATATCACCATTGGCGGTAGCGGTTTCTCGTTGTTCGGCTAGAGAGTTAGTCCAGGCTCTGCTCACCTACAATCTCGGTTAACATCTCTTTCTAGTTCGGTGTATCGTTGATGGATAGCTATCTTAGCTGATCAGGTTCACGCTCGCTCTTCCTCTACGTTACGTCCGAAATCCACTACCTTCGAACGCTGCGCACTTTACCAAGGATTTCGTCACTGGTGCCTGGTGGTGATGAGGGCGTTCTTGTGGCCGTGATGTGTTTCATTTCTATGATAGCCCTCTCTTCCAGATGGGGGAGGGGACTCGAGCCACCATAGAAACATTTCTTGCCTTCAAACACCTCCACATGCCAAATTTGGTTTTATTTGCTTGATTAGTTCTCAAGTTATGCAGAAATTTATGTTTCATTTGTACGAGAGCCCTCCCCCCTTCCAGAAGAGAGAGGGGTCACGAACCATAATAGAAAAAAATCTGGCTCCAAAAATTTCCACATGCTAAATCTAGTTCCATTTGCTTGATCAGTTCCCAAGTTATGCAGAAATGTCTGTTTCATTTGCATGAGAAGCCCCCCCCCCCCCCCCCCCCCCGCTTCCACTGGGTGGGTTCTCAAGCCATCATAAGAACTTTTCCCGATCACAAATGCATGCAAATTTTCACGTCGATCCGTTCAGTAGTTTCTGAGTCTGTAAGTTTCATACAGATTGCTATCCGAAAGCAATACTTGCATTAACAACAACAACAATATACCCCGAACCGCAGTTTTTAATAATCATTTGATCCACAATTTTCAATAATAATCCGCATTTGATAATTCTTTGGGTGGGATAGCAGCCTTCTCCAGCGCTGTTATCGGGTTGCTAAATTTGTGCACGCGCTGCTTCCCGAAAGCCCGGTTACTATTTTAGCAGCGCGTTTAGCAGCGACCGGTACGGTACAGAGTGATGACAGAGAGCTGCTAAATTGGGTTTAGCAGCGCACCGTTACGGATGCTCTTAGAGGAATCTACCGCGGCAAGAGCGCTCGCCACTTCACCGGTCGATAATGTTATAGAAGGTAAAAACAGGTTCAGCATTTGTACGTTGCTGATCGCTTCACGTTGAGATGTCAGAGGGTCGTTGCAGTACCGTGGACCCCCGTTCGTTTGACCATTTTTAATCTGAACACTTTTTAATCTGAACCCCGCTGGTTTGCACGACGTGCAAATTAAAAATGGTTCAAATGTCATTCTCAACATAACATCATTTGTTTATGCAGACAATGCACATAAACACGATTTGTTTGTACTGACCTAGCGTGTTTAATCGGTTTCACATTTCGTTTTCCTAACGATTAAGATAGAAATTCGATCGGAAAATGCGATATTCGCACTTGCAACTGCCGACTAAAACAAATCACCAAAACAATAACAAAGAGCAGGGCGGCCAGTTCACAGCGATTTCAGCATATTTCGGGTTACCAGTCGTTCAAATTAAAAAGTAACCCCGTTAGTTTGCATGAGGAATCGTTCAAACGAACGGGGGTCCACTGTACACGGTTTTGAAGAAATCAGCAAATAAGTTCACAGAATCTTTTGCTTTGGATGATTTTCTATCATGATAAAAAAGGTTTGACGGAATTCCTTTTGAATGCTTGCGACTTTGGGTGAACTTCCAGAATGAAGAAGGGTCTTCTTTTACTTTTGATTCAATCCTATTTACAGACTCCCTGAAACAAGCATTCCGATTTGCCTCATACTGTTGCTCGAGATGACGAAGAGATTGTTTGTTTTGGTCTGATCTATGCTTGAAAAACCGTTTGCGTGCTTTCCTTAGTCGATTGCGAGAATGGTTTAATTCCGAGTTCCACCACGGTTGATGATTGTTGGACATTTTGCGTAGTTTTTTGACAGGAACGTGCTCGTTGATCAGAAGATTCATTGTATTATAAAAGCGAAGGACTGCTTCGTCAGTAGGGCAATGCTCGAGAAGATTGTGCCAGTTAATATTTGCTATGGCATCGTTAATAACATTGTAGTCGCAACGAGAGAAATCATATTGCCACATGTCAGGAGATTTTTCACTATCGGTATTCCGAACGTCGAGTATTAAGATAAATGGAACATGGTGTACGTCAATTTTCAAAATAGGTGATGGCGGCTCGATGATTTCACAGCAATCCACGTTGTTTACAAAAGCTAAGTCAAGCAATCTGCCATTTTGGTTGGGTAAATTGAAGATCTGCATAAGTCCGTTTTCCAGTAGTGATTCTGTTAGTATAGTTTCCTGTTCTGAAGATACGTTTGTCGGTAGATAGCTTTTTATATCAGAGTCAAAATTCCAGGTAAGACTCGGCAGGTTGAAATCACCAAGCAAGATTACAGAGTCAGCGATTTTAGAGATGTCAGTAAGCCTTCTAACGCAAGCGCAATGTTCATCGTAGATAGATGGGTCGGAGTCCGGCTTGATATAAACGCAGCAAATATAAATAGACTGTATCGGTAGTTCTAGGCAAACTGCGACTTGTTCCAATCGGTTATCACCAGGGAGGGAAACGAGGCTACTTTTGAAATTTTTCTTAACTGCAATTAGAACGCCACCTCCACGAGACGAGTTACTAGTCGAGCTGTTTCGATCGCATCTGTAGAAATTGTATTCTGAAGACAGCTCGGAAGACGATACGTCGCTACGGAGCCATGTTTCAGTGAAGGCTATGACGTCATAGTCCGACGATGAGAGAGCGAGAAAAAGAGCATTCGTCTTTGTTCGTAGTCCTCGCACGTTTTGATAGTAAATAGTTAGAGGGCGTGTATGATCTGTGCTGAACGAAGTCTTCATTGTTTTTGGTGAGGTGTCACGTAGCGGTAGGGTATCAGGATTGTAAAACTGTTCGAAGTATTGGTTTAAGGGTTCACCGGAGGAATCGCATCTGTTATCATCAAGTCGGCGGACGCTGTTGTTGGTTTCCAAAAAACCCTCCTATTAACAGTCTTGTCCTCAAACTCGCGATAAACAATGCCAATAGGCCATGTGCCAGAATCCATGGCTTTATCTTTCAAAGCCAACGGTAATCCAATCTTATAAGATACAAAGTTAAGCGTCCTAGGATCTTTGCCGCGAGGAATGAATTTGACTACTGCTACATCGTTCGTACCGAGTTTTTCAATCACCAGGTTAGTTACACTAGCGTCTGGAGCTTCAGGTGAAATACCCGATAAATACAGCCAAAACTTTTCATCTGCCTGACTAGCCGGCTCCGATAACGTTGAAGAAGTGCAAATACCTGTGCCACGTAGGAGTTTCGTTGGTCTGGCGGTCGAGTTTTCACTGTCATCTCTATCCCTTTTTCTTTTTGCGGAGTTTAAAGGAAACGGACTCGGAGACAACGCGAGCGGAGTTTTTGGGACGGAATCAATGAGAGTTTTGAAGTTTGTACGAATTTCCTCTTTGATGTCTTGCAAAATATCATTGCGTATTTGATCCTTTAGCGCAGCAATCAAAGCAAATGGCGCGAAAACTGTTCAATAGAGCAAAGATTACTTCGGACTGAACTCAATATAGGAGAGCTCTGTAATAAACGGACTTTCGGGCAGTTTTATAAACGAACAAAAATACGCGTTGTACTCGGTTAACGTTCTATTCACGAATGCTTCATTATTTTTAGCTATTGCCTAGGTTTGCTGAACAGCTACAGCTTATGTATTTGTTTACTATGTAATTCCCCCGAAGGGGTTTGGATATTAGGTCGACTGATGTGTATATACATCAAAGTATATTTATGATTGGAAAGGTATATTACAATATCTTCCCTCTTAAGATACAACTTATTAACATTCATTAAACCGATCGAAATTCCTTCTTATAAACTATACAAATTTGTAATTCTCAGAAACTCAAGAATTTTACTTGAAATAAACAAAATTTCTATCGACTTTCTTTTTTAAAAACTCTGGAGGATCTTCCTAAACTTCCAGTAGGATGTCTTCCAGAGACTCCTAAATCACTGCAATCATTCGAATGAAATACTCTAGGGTGTACTTCACTTCTGACTGGCGGTGGCATCTCGAATACTGGTGGAAATCCACAGAACAGCTCCTCGTCCTCGGATTCCGCATATCGCCTTTTAGTACCTCGAAAATGTTCAGCCGTCTGCTGGTCCAGCATCTGAAGCGCCCCATCACGCCTACGTTCAGAATTTTGCACGAGTCTGATCTGCCCCCTGTGGGCCGAGATCAAAAGTGATCCGGTTTTGATCTGAAAAACATTCGTAGAAATTCTTTTAATAAATTTTGCCTCTAACCATTTTTGCATTTTTTTCAACTTATGGTTTCTATAGCAAACTTTATCTCCTGTAACTTGTTTGTTAAATGGGTCTGTCAAAGGTTTTTCAAATTGTATAGTTTTCTTTGTTATCAGCTAAATCATTTTGAGTTATTTTCTGATGGTGTTTGTTATGGTGCGTTATATCAAGAATCTTTGGTTTATAATTCGAAACCCTTTTTAACCTACAATTGTTTTGATTACTATATTTTATGTCACTTGATGTTTTATGTGGGCCCTTTTGTAGTAGACCAGGGTTTATTGAAAAAATGTTGGAGAAACACTGCCTCCATCCATCGCAAAATACATCAAGCCAATTTCTACCCATTAATGGAACGAAACTATTTTTACTGTTAAGCACAATGAGCTCCATGTGAGCCTGCTTGTCATTGAATAAAACTTTCACTGAAATACTACCTAAAATTTGTAAAGCGGATCCATTTACAACAATCAATTTCCGTTTACTTACGTCCAACGAAATATGTGCTAAATACTTAACATAGTCAGCTTTACTTATAACCGAAACAGATGATCCGCTATCTACCTCCATTTTTAAATTTCTGCCCTCAATATTAGCTTCTAGAAAGCAAGGTTCATTAATTTTGTTTTCTGATTCAATCATAAGACAAACGTAATCACCTGGTGAATCACTGTCGCTGCTGAAATTGTTTCGTTCTCGTCCAAAATAGTCTGGCAAATTATCCGAAACTTCTGCATTTTCGACACACTTCACTGATCCTACCCCATTCTGCCGACCTTTTAACCTATAACAGTTCTTCTGAATATGGCCCTTAAGCTTACAGAAGTTGCAGATAAAGTCTGCATGTCTTCCTCTATTAGAGTGCCTAATCTGCGACTGCCTCGTATCATAATTGCTGCGATACATCTGACTATCCCTGCTGCTGGTTTCGTCATAATTTCTGTCATTGTCATATTGCTTCCGACTGCTGGGTTCTCTATCACCCAACCCACTAGTTAACGAATACACATTCGAGGGAAAATCCGAATTTAAAGCATTAGCACAAGATACCACCATTTCTTTATTCCTTATTATTCTTTCCGCTACCTGCAGGGTTAATTTATCTACCTCTAGCATTTCTTTTTGTACTTTTCTATCAAAAACGCCAAAAAGCAACTGATCCCTTATTGCCGACTCACGAAATTCACCGAAATCGCACTGCTGCGCTAAAAGTTTTACAGCTAAAATGAAATCTTCACCGGATTCCGCCGGACCTTGTTTCCTATTACGAAATCTGAGCCTTAAAATCGTATCCGTCTCAACTTTGTCAAACCTTTCTTTCAGTTTCTTTGTAATAGTTTCATAACTAAGAGTTTTCAAATCCGTGCCCGGATATAGTAACTTCAACTCCTCAAACACATGCATTCCGGAAAAACTCATAAAAATATCTTTTCTTTTAGCATCTGCAATATTGTTGCAGGAAAAAAAATATTCAAGGCGCTCCACATAATTGGAGAAAGACGTGCCCATGACGTAAGGGTCAATGCTTCCCATTAGCGCCATGCCTGCACCGGATCGATATAATGAAATGCAACAAATAAAAGAAAAAAAACTTACGTACCTTTAACTTTGCTGAAATCCGATAGATAGACAATCGCCGAAAAGCGCAGAACTGTTTTATCCGGTACCGATCCAATCAATTCTAGCAAGCAAAATCGATGCAGTCCGTTTTTTACTATCAGCTGCCACCAAAATTTCCAAAAAAAGTCCTAAAAACTCCGAACGATGATGTTCCGTTTGGTCCGAATCTATCCTACAGTATTTCCTTTAGCATGCTATTATTTAGCCGATGCTATTAAATAAGCGTCGCTAGCGACCGGCTAGTTATCATAAAAAAGAAAATAGAACACAAAAGAAACAATTAGTTCAATGCTTAGATTGCGTAACTAAACAATTTCTATTATGCTTTCTCCTTATACAAAACGTTCCACTTTCTAAAGCTTTCTTTGTTCAATAAACTCACCTGTTGAATAGAAAACAATTCCACCCCAAACGTCGAACAAAACCCTGTCCGGAAAAACACGGGAAAAGCTTTTCCCCAAACTGCTGCGGCACTGCGAAACCAACGAAAAACTTGCCGGTACACGTCTGTGTAGCAAGAAAACTTTCGCACCAATATAAACTATTCACACGCGAAACCAAATTTTCTCGTCGCCACTGTAATAAACGGACTTTCGGGCAGTTTTATAAACGAACAAAAATACGCGTTGTACTCGGTTAACGTTCTATTCACGAATGCTTCATTATTTTTAGCTATTGCCTAGGTTTGCTGAACAGCTACAGCTTATGTATTTGTTTACTATGTAATTCCCCCGAAGGGGTTTGGATATTAGGTCGACTGATGTGTATATACATCAAAGTATATTTATGATTGGAAAGGTATATTACAAGCTCTAACCGCATATAGCAAAGAACTAAGACGATCAAAAAGGAAATCTTGGGTACACAATTGTGAAAGCATTGAAAGTACTCCAATTGTTGCAAGACTTAACAAGACTCTTGCTAAGGATCATTCGAACGGACTCGGTACAAAACAAACGCGTGAATTCGATTAGGTAATTAAATCTAGCGCGAACCGCGCTATTGCTAGACTGAATTTATTATCTATCATTCATTTGTTCAAAATCCTCAAAAATTGAGGGACTTTTCTCACTATATCCATAACATTCTGAATTTTCAAAATAAGTTTCTTTGTTGTATACCTACTTGTTTTATTTTTTCGGTTTATTGGGAATTGTTAAGAAACGGTACATTACAAGTGAAAAATTCATTTAGTTTGCAAATGTGAGGGACAATTCAATTGATCCATTGAAAATTGTGGTCGCTCCTTGTACCAATTGTTGCAGATCTCATTACTTCTCCGATGTTTCTTCAGGCCCGATTTGAGCTTAAACCCTGCTCCGCATTGGCCGCATTTAAACGTCGGCATACCCTTGTGTGCAGTCCGGACGTGTCGTTTAAGATGAAACGGCACCATGAATTTTTGACCACAAACATAGCAATAGCACACCATCGGACTGGTGTGCATCTGCCGGTGATTTAACAAGGCTTTCCTAGTTTTTTTTATGAATCCGCAGTCTTCACACTGGTACCATTTCTTTTTGGTGCGTCTGGACCGTTTTGACGGTGCGTTGGAAGACGACGTAGCCCCAGCAGCAGTGTTATCAAAACCTTCAGCAACGTCGTCTCCGTCAGTATCGTCTTCAGAGTCGTCATCTTCACAGTTTTGATTTTCCGGGATACAGTCATCAAAATTAGCATCTTCGGGAGCTCCTCGGGTGTCTACCTTTGCGGAAGCGTAATTTGCTTGCCAACAGTTCATTCTATTGTGCAAATTTTGCTTAGTTTTTCCACCTCAAGCAAATTGTAAGGGCATGAGAAGAAAAATCGTACAGAAAAAGTACTTGGTATTTGATTACTTAAATTGAGTGTACCATAGGTTTAGTGTATGCCACAATTCACCGAAATTTGAATATTTTACATTTATTTAACGTAATTGCTTAGCTTACCTGCAATTTAAAAGATTTCAGGCTACTTTGCGTCGACCTTTGTTTTTGTTTGTGGTTTTAAGCAAATATTTATGGCAAATGGGATGGGACAAATGCGATCCGTTTGTACAATAATCGATATTTTCATAACGATTCTTAACAAAAAAAAGCAGCTGCGCGCTCTCTCTCGCTGTGAACCATTTCGCGAAATTTTATAGTTCAAATTTGACAGTTC
Source organism: Sabethes cyaneus (assembly GCF_943734655.1). NCBI lineage: Eukaryota > Metazoa > Arthropoda > Insecta > Diptera > Culicidae > Sabethes > Sabethes cyaneus. The sequence goes on along the minus strand of NC_071353.1, from coordinate 148,697,732 downwards.
GATGGTTATTAAATAACCAGGAGAATTTTTTTCCTCGAGTGGTTAAAATCCTTAAAATCAGTTCGGAATGCGAACCATTTCATATTAATTTGACAGAATGAGTTGTTAAAACGCAATGAGAGCATATAAGGTGAGGATGAAGATATGTTTCTATAACAGCGAAGTTATTTATTCAGTGCAGGTTGAAATTGGATGAATTTTTGGTGTTCATTTGCTCCTATTTGATAGATAAAATTTATCTGATTTCATTTTGGGTTGAATAAACAAACGTTGTTATATGTTAAACATCCATACATTGGTAAAAAAAATTCAAGGAAAAATCAGTCGAACACATCGAAGCTCTTTCCTCACCTGTGGCATATCTCATTGGCTCTCAGAAGCGAACCATCGAACCGCCAAAACTAACCATGCTGCCGATCCCGAAGTCCCGTCCCGAGCAGGGTTATTTTCGAAAAGCCGTCGAATTGTCAAATTTTAACCAAAAAGTTAAAAATTTCGCGAAATGGTTCACAGCGTCTCTGCTTAGCCGCATCAGAGAAAAAAGTTTTACCAAATTTTAAAAACTCGATTTAATCGAAGATAGACAAAAAAAGCAAAGCCTAGGTGCTACATTCCGTTATCAAAACTTGACCTTCTGTTTTTATACGACAGACTTCGCAGCCAGCTGTTAGAGTACAGAACAATTGCAGGCCCAGTTGCTACGATCCTATTGACTCTAACAGCCTCTCCAAGCCGAGATTAGAACATACGACGACTGGCTTATTAGGCCGGCATCATACCTCGAGGCCAACTGGGAGGCTAATCGAAGAAAGATACAGCAATAAATAATTCGTTATTTGAAGGTTTGTTAGTTGGGCCATGCTTCAACTAAAAACACTAAAACGCATTTGAATGTCAAAATTCTATGGCATTTTTCGAGTTTTTCAAAATTACGAAGATTTTCAAAAAATTCTGTACATATTCAAGAATTCTTGAAACCAATTCATTTATTTATGAATTCATTCATTTATTTATGAATGAAAAATACACATTTACTCAATTCGCTGCGGATGGCACCGTTTCTTCCGACTTACCTTCCTCCTTCAACTTTTTGCAGCTCTTGCTACGTCTTTGATGATTCTTCATGAGTAATTTAGTCTTAAACCCCTTTCCGCATACGCATACAAACGTTGCCATACCCGGATGGGCTCTTCTTACATGCTGTTTACGATGAAGCGGTTGGAGGAATTTTTCACCGCAAATATAGCAAGAGCACGGATTTGGCTTGCCGTGTACTTTCCGGTGACTTAGCATGCAGTTCCTAGTTTTTCTTATGATCCCGCAGATGTCACACTGGAACCCTCTCCGGCTGCTTTTTTCTCGCTTTTCTTTGGGCGCGTTGAAGGACGCTTCTGCTGATGGGCCGCGTTGGATCCCGGCAGCGGCAGCTTCCTCTTCGAAATCAGCTTCGCAGTATTGATTTTCGGGACCAGTGTTTACCTTTGCGAAATTCCGATTGGCTTGCCAGCGGTTCATCCTGTTGTCTATAAATATTGATTAGTTTCACCACCTTAACCAAATTGTCTGAACCTGAAAAAAACAGTTTTAAATATTTCAACACATATTCTTCCATAGGTTTGTTATATTCTACAATAAATTCACCGAAATCTGAACAGTTCATCACATTTATTTAACGTTAATGCTTGGTTTAATACCTGCTGCAATGTAAACAATTTCTGGTTAATATTTTGCGGCGGCCTTTGCTTTTGAGATTGGGTAATGGGCGATGTCACATCGATAATCGAAACATCGATGTTTCAACATCGATTTTCCGATGTTTCGATTCGATGTGAGCTCACAGAAAAATCGGTCATATCGATGTTTTTTTCGATTCACATCGATGCCCCGATAAAATTAAATAGCCCAATAGAAAATTTTGACAGGTACTGTTTTATGCGTCTACCGACGAAATAGGATGCCAAAGAAATCAACCTATTAATCAACCGACTTCGTCGGATCGCGTTGGGTAATTGCAACCCGGTAACAATGTGACAGCTCCCATACTAATCAAACGTACCTAAAACTGCTGGTTCATGGTTCACGACAGATGTTTGAAAGCGGCGTAAATATCGAAGAAAGGGTTTATTATCATTTGTTTTGGCTAAAAATCCCTTGTGCATATAAGATCTGAATTGGGTCCTAAAATTTGTGATAAAAAGATGATTTTTTTAGAAGGAACGATAAAGCTTCCCATTATGACTACCAGAGTATAGTTTTTTCTTTTTTAAAAAGATGCAGAGCACTAAAAAATTAAAAAACAAAAATATTGTAATTTATTCCCCCTTGACATTAGAGATCGTCCTTGACATAACGAAAATAACACGTTTCTGGCAACAATGATAACTTTTTCTCACTGGCAACTCTGGTTTGACATTAGAGCAGCTGATCGTTTTGACAGTTACAGCTTCGCAGTTGTCTCTTGTGCTTGTCTGCGTTTTGCTGGTCGTGAGGAAGTGGAACATCAAATTTGTACTAGTTATCGGATAAAAGTTTTAATTCGGGCAATGTATTCCAATCCATCGATTCACGGTGCTAGACTTTGTCCAAATCTAGTTTGCGCTAAGAATGACTAAACGATGTCAAACTGATGGCCAACAGTATAATCTCGGTACAATCGACCCCGCAGAACAGTATGAAAAAAACGCCAACCGAAACTGGCACCGTATTATCAATCAGATTGGTATGTTCTGCTACTCCGATGTGAATCAGCAGTAGGGCGACCCAAGTAACAATGGTAGCTGAATTGCAAGAGCAATGGCTGTTTACGGGTTGGTTTAAGGCGATCAAAGCTGCATAAAGTAAGCACTCAAATGGTGTTTAAATAAGCGATGTTTAAGCTACTTGAAGTTTTTCAAACCAGTTCTCTCCCAAAAGCGACAAAAAAACTTAATAGTGGATTTTTCTGCTAAACAATCTGCTTCTAAACAGCTATAAACATCAAACCGTTTTACGGCTGCTTAAAGGTGTTAAAATGTACAGTGGAAGCTTTCATTTGGCTCACAGCTTTCAAACTACTTTAAGTCTGCTTAAGGGTGTTAAAGTGGCTTTACAAACTTCTACCAAGTTTTCTTTCGGCTCACAGCACACATACTGTCAGATCATAGAATTTCGCAATTCGGCTGACAGCAAAAGTTTGTCAGTTATCGACATTATCGACTGCTTCACGCTAGACGGGCTAGGCTTCAGGTGTAAAGATATTCTCACTGTCTCTTCTGCAGATGCAAATGGAGCGAATCATACGGTGAGTGCTTATGGATCAAAAGATGGCGGGTTCAATTCCCGGAAAAAAGACATGCATTTTTTAATTAGCTAGCTTTACTTATACGAATTAAAGTTATCCGAAATGAAAAATATCGCGTTCGACAATGTGTTAACGGCAAAATAAAATAGACGCGTTCCATTTTTTAAATTTAAAAATAGATTTTCTTTTGGCTGCATAAAGGTTGATGAGACGTTGATTAAGCGGCTGGAAGAGCATATTGCAAAACTATTTCTCGTTCTAAAAATAGAATTGACAGCATTGCGCAACTTGGCTATTTAAAAGCGCGCAAAAAACCTCTATTAAGCTTCATCGCAGCTTCGAAAGCAGCTTTTGACAAGTTTGAAGCTTGATAAAATCACCAGATTTAGATGTTTAAGAGCTGAAAAAAGGTTTTTATTTCTAAACCTAAACCATAGTTCAGCCACAGGTTGAATAAAACCGGCTATAAAAGCGTTTGATCAGCCTGAAATTGTTACTTGGGGAACGGCAGACCAAAAATTTCTGTGCGTTTCTAACCAAACACGGTCGCATCTCGATGGCGGGTGTTGCATCCGAAAACTGAAGCCATCCACGCTGTGACCAAGTGCAGTCACTACGCTTATTGCTGATTTTGACAAAGGCCTTAATTAAACTGAGATGACCGGAACCGGAAAATGAGCTGTAAACTCAGAAAATGTTTTAGGTCGCGATTGCCAAGCCATTTCCTGACTTTGCAACTTTCGACTTTTTGACACACTATCACATGAGCGTGAAGGTAAACAAAAAGTTTTCCGTGACATTTCAAGACATACTATGGTTTCTTTTTATAATTCGTGTTGTCTAGACACCGCTTGACACAACCATGCACAACTATAGTTTGTCTATATAAGGTTGCCCAAATGTTTATTTTTTGTTAAAAATTTCACAAAATTAAAAAAAAAAGGTTTTTAACGGCAATAGCCAAAAAATATAAAATTAAATATTAAAATATGTGTTCCTAACCCTAACCTCATCGTTTCAAGCTAAAAACGACATAGGGCTTTAGGACCCAATTGGTTTATTATTTCAATAGAGCATTTTACGAACTGACAACATTATGTCAAGTACCAAAACGTTTCCGTGGTAATGACAATAGCAGCATAGGTGGTTCTTCTGTCATAATAACATGCTCTATTTGGTTCTGTCATGTAACAGAGTGCTTTTTGTACAACTGCAATGATCTCTATTGCTTGGATTTACTCTTGAATTTTGCTTAACTTGTTCTGTTAACGACAAAATCGATCCAGCAATCATGAAAGAGCATTTCATTTTTAATTGCGCAGCGGTTAACGAACCGCCCAATTAACGAAACTTTGCTGTATTTAAATACTTTAGAGCAGACAACTCGTACACAAGAGTGACAATCTTGTAATAAATACCGCTTTTTATCTTGTAAACAAATCAATCAAACAACCCACCAAGAATTTAAACAGTTTTACCGAAAACATAAAACAATGCTGAAATATTGCTCTTTGCATTGAAAGTTGGATTTTGAACACACTTGTCCAGTCACACATTTTGTAGGTGAGAAAAGTTGCCAAAATTTCGTGGTAAAAAACCATGAATCTTGGTTGATTTCTATTTAAATTCTAATGCTTACGTAGAGTTGTTACCGACGCAAAGAATAATATAAAAATAGTTTCTAAATACATAATTCCACGCATAATTCATAACTAATAATAAATATGCAGCATATATGAAATAAATGAAAAATTAAATACTATTTGCTTTTCCTACAACTGGTACTGGCGCCACTGCTAAATCCAATGTCAGCTCAGATGGGAGAGTTTAATAATGGGAAATGTCGGTCAAAATCTATAACGATTATTGATAAAGTTTTGTTATCGTTAATAATTAATAACGATAATATGGCAATATAAGCAAAAATACGTAAGAAATAGAACAAAAATGTTAAAATAATAACAAATCAAGAAGAAGATTTCACTTTAAACCCTCCAATTTTCGATATTCTTCCATGACGATAAAGTTTGATGGTATTATCGATATAAGAATACTAGCGATATTATCAGTAGCACACTTTTCATCACAGTTTTGAAGGTTGCACTTAATAACTGTGCAGTCCAATTGAGTGTGAAGAGCGCAATAATCAATACGCACTTTTCAAATCGTTGTCCAGACAGCTTTTTGCGTCCACATTTAACGTAACAAAAATAAACATTTCCTTTGGAAATCGAAGGTGCGTCAATGTTGACCGGCACGTAAAAACGATCGTCGCGACATTTTTGACACTGGCGGGTGTTATGGGAGACTGTTAATAACTGTCACTTTGTTACGGGGTAGGGGAAAACAAACCACCAACACAACCGCAAATTAGCAAGCTCATTTTTGACATTTCCCTAATACATTCCACGTTTTCTTTTCGCATATTCCTTTAGTTTTGCCGTGGACGCGCGGAAAGAAAACGTGCGATGTATTAGGGAAATGTCAAAAATGCCTTTCAAATACCGTGGACCCCCGTTCGTTTGACCGCTTTTAATCTGAACACTTTTTAATTTGCACCCCGTTGGTTTGCACAACGTGCAAATTAAAAATGGTTCAAATGTCATTCTCAACATGACATCATTTGCTTATGCAGACAATGCGCATAAACGCGATTTGTTTGTCCTGATCTAGCGTGTTTAATCTGTTTCACATTGCGTTTTCCCAACGATTATGATAAAAATCCGATCGGAGAATGAAATATTCGCTGCTTCCAACTTCCGACTGAATCAAACCACCAAAACAATGACAAAGAGTAGGGCGACCAGATCACACAAGTTCCAGGATATGTAGAGTTGCCAGTTGCTCAAATTAAAAACTAACCCCGTTAGTTTGCATGAGGAATCGTTCAAACGAACGGGGGTCCACTGTATTACGAACACGACCGCCATTATGGCTTGTAAAAAAGCTGGATAGGCCCAGACACAATGCATACGGATTTTACTACGATACGTATATTTGTCGACCAACATTTGAAAGGGGCGGATAAGCCAACTGTCAAACAGAACGAGTGAGTTATTTTTTGCTGGAGCAGTATAGGAAAATGAACTCTCACTTGTTCTGTTTGACAGTTGGCTTATCCGCCCCTTTCAAATGTTGGTCGACAAATATTACGAACACGTCCGCAATTATGGTTTGTCAAAAGCTGTATTAAGCTTCATCGCAGCTTCGAAAGCAACTATTAACAAGCCCAGAGCTTGATAAAATCCCCAGATTTAGATGTTTAAGAGCTGCAAAAATGTGTTTATCTTGGTTTTTATTTCTATACCTAAACAACCCTAAACCATAGTTCAGCCCTGGCCATACACATGAGCTGACAGCTCGAAACAGAATGAAAGAAGAACAAACAAAACAAAGACAACACATCAAAAGCAAAGCAATCGGGGATTTTATTAGTATTTAAAATTGGTACGTATCGTTTTCGTTTTGTTAAAGCTTTCTGTAATTCGTAAATTAATTTATTGCAGATCAAGTTCAGAATGGATATTCATTTAATAGTTAGTATTAGATACTTCAAGTTAGCTACGATTGGTTACATCGTTCGTTTTCATTGTGAATTATAATTACTGGTAAGTGCTGTAAGTGTAACTCGTCGACAAGTTCGCTCAATTAATTGCTTCCAGTTCAGAAATTGGATAAAAAATTAACAAAATATGAATTCTCTGGAAGGAAGTGGTAACTTAAATTTTCCGGTAAAAGTAGAAGACGGTAACATTTTCCAAAGTGAAGATGCTGATTCGGCCTTTACGGTCACAAAAATTCAAAAGTACGAACAAATTATTGACGATGACAATGAGTATGAAATTTCTACCGGTGCGGAAGAAAAGGAAGAAGACAACCCGCAGAAAGTCCCGTACGGGAACGAGGTTGGCTTCGCATTTATCGATCCGGAAGTTCAAATCGACGAGTACGACGGCATGATTGACGAACCTAACGAACAGATTATCCGGTACACGAGCAACGACACGCAGTGTCGCATCTGTGCTATGATTTTTTCGAACCAAAAATCTCTGCACGCTCACATCCGCAATCAACACCTAGCGGAACGGTGTGACTTTTGCCAGAGCGTGGCTTTAACGAAAAAACAGGAGAAAATACACAAAAATTCTTGTCTGCTTCGCTTTACATGTGAAATTTGCGGTACAATGTTTAAACATCTGAAAGCGCATAACTTGCGCGTTCACACCGCCATAGAAAGACAGTACGCCTGTACGGTATGCCCGAAAAGGTTCCTTCGCGATGATCAGCTGATGATGCACATGAGCACGCATACCGGGCGAAAACCATTTCAGTGTGACACCTGTGGTAAACGATTTACCACCAAACACAGTTTAAGTACTCATCAGCTGCTCCACGCCAGTATTCCGCCATTTGAGTGCGACGTCTGTGGAAAGCGCACGAGGTATCGCCATCAGATGAAGCTTCACGCGAAAACGCACATCAGCTCAAATTACCATTGCGATATGTGCGAAAAAAGCTTTGATGTGAAACGATTCTTCGAAGCACATAAACGGTGCCACAGAAAAAGGCACGGATCATTCCGGTGCAAGCGGTGTGGAAAACTGTACCTGTCTGCAACGTGGCTGGCGAAACATCAACGTTCCAGCGAACCCTGTCGCCCGAACTTGATTGATCTCGGTGGCAGCATTAAGACTGAACGCGAACCATGCTCCAACTCGGATGAACCATCGGAAGAGCCTGAAGAACCATTGGACGTGGGGGAAGTAACGCGCGCTACAGCAATTGGTACAAAGAACGACCGCAATTGCATCAGTTAAACATGAAATTTTAATTCAAAAGTAACTAAATTATTCACTGGTTTTGTACAGTTCGAATAATTCTTCGTAAATACATCAGAACTTCCTAAAAAGCTCTTCGAAATTTTCAGAAAAAATCTTTCCTACTTGTAAGATTTCTTCGAGTTCCTATTTCAAAAACAAAGTAACACGTTAAAATATAATGACGGAACAAATACTTGCTACAAAGGTAGTGTTCGCATCGAATTCGCTCAGAACAAAATGTTATTTAACATCAGAAATGAAAATACTAATATGTTAAAAATGAACCGGAAAAAATAAAACAACATAACAAAAAACACTATTATATTGCATACCTATTCCAGATATGATGGAGATGGATATGGATATAGTGAAAGAAGCAACTCAATTTTTAGCAAATGAATGATAAAAAATTCATCCCAAGTCAGGTTTGCGCCAGATTTAATCAATCGAAATCACACGATCATTTTCCCCCTTTGGCGCGTAGTGCCAGCTGCGGCAAGTCACACTTCGGGCTCGATGCCGGCACAGCAGCCTTGAATCCTTAAACCGCCGTCCGCAATGGCCACATTCGGCCGTCGGTTGGCCTAATGGGTGTGCCGTTCTTATATGCTGTTTAAGCTGTGAACGTTCATAAAACGCCTGGGCACAAAGCCTACAACTGCGTTGCCATGGAGGTTTTTCAGTGCATTTTTTCGGCTGTGGTTTGTGTCGTATTTTCATTTTTTTCCCCGCCAGCAGCTCCGTCAAGCGCTTTTGCATGTACTCTTTGTACTCTTCGTCATCTTCGGTGTCGTACTCATCGTCATCGTCTGTTTCGTACACTTCGTCATCTTCTGTTTCGTGCCCATCGTACGCCCATATTCCGTCCGCATTCTGTGGACCTCTTCTGCGGACTGTGACTGTGAAATAAGAGGCAGGCGACGCACTCCCGGTACCGGGTCCGGGTTTGCGATAACATTTAAAAGATTCGCACTGAGCGTAGCCATCTTTCTTCAACTCAACCGGTAACCCAGTGGCATCGTCTTCTGCTTGGGCAGCTTCCGAGTCGTTACAGCCCATCCTATCCATGGTTGAGCTTCGCCACGCAGCGTTCACGCAAATTATCGGGACCTGAACCTGAAACCACCAACAGCAAAGGTCTACTAATTCTATTACAATACTATTTGAGCTAAACAAATGGAGGTAATCACATACACAGTAAATTCCTATGGAAAGCTTGTTTCAGATTTATTTTGCATTCCACGTCCTTGAGGAATGTGAGTTTCACATCTAATAGTTTTTATCGTTTTTGAATACAATAGGTATAATAGTCTTTCTTTGATTTCATCCATTTTTATCAACTGCAGCGCGCGCGGCTGGAGAGAGAGAGCTGTTTGGTTTTGTTTTAATTTTTTGTTTAAATAAACAAAAAACCCAAAAAAACAAGGTAAATATTAGGCGAATGGGACCCGTCTGTTTCTGAATCGATATTGTCACGGCAAATCTTTGAATCGATATTCACTCCGACATTCAGTTATCATATAGAGTGACTATATACAGAGTGGCGACAATGTCAAAATTGGAATGAAAATTATCTGTCAGTGTCATTCCAATGGAGCAGATGACCTATCCAACGCGTATGCAGGAGAGAGAAAGAAAAACCTTGAAAAAACCGCATTGCATACATTTGGGATGACTTGTCGCCACTCTGTATACAGCCTGAATTCGTTAATTGGGCCACGACTGCACTCTAGCTGATTCGCTAATTGGGCCGACTGACAGTTGTTAGAAATTTCTAAACTCGAAAATTCCATACAATTTTGACATTCAAGTTGTCACATAGCCCAATTAGCGAACACCCAATTAACGAACCGCCCAATTAACGAACCACCAATTAACGAAACTTTGCTGTATAGTCACTCTAACTGAAACAATTAGAATCATGGGTAATTGTTACCACACGCAGAAAAATGATGATAGTTTGAAACAACAATCCAGCTTTCCACGAGCGATAATGGCGGATATTGAGCACAAGTGGGCACAATCTTTTGACATTCATTGGAGAAGCGTCGAGTTCGCCCTGACGGAGTTACTATGGATACGTTCATGATTGTTTGCTGTTCAAGTGCAAAAATGTAAAAATTGTTTAATTTTGCAGATCAACCATACTTTCTGTTGAATTTATACAGAATTCTTTTGCATTTACAATTTATTTTTCTGCGTGCATATTAGAGGGTAAAATTAAAAAGACACCCAAGGACACACCAGTGAATTTTTGCAGAAAAGATTTCTGTTTAGCTTAAGCAGTGTTCTGGTCAGAATTACTATGCGTTGCTTTCGGCGTTACCCCGATACAGAACAAAAATAACAGAATCGTAGTCAAAATTACTAGACATGACCATGAATTTGAATAGCTTTTTCATGGTACTTACAAAAAGGATGCCCAGTAAACCATTTGGTTTGTATATCTCGATTGCAACTGAGATACAGCAAAGTTTCGTTAATTGGTGGTTCGTTAATTGGGTGGTTCGTTAATTGAGTGTTCGCTAATTGGGCTATGTGACAACTTGAATGTCAAAATTGTATGGAATTTTCGAGTTTAGAAATTTCTAACAACTGTCAGTCGGCCCAATTAGCGAATCAGCTAGAGTGCAGTCGTGGCCCAATTAACGAATTCAGGCTGTATACGAAATCATATCTGAACGAAAAAGTTATATTTCACGCCATAAAAGAACATATATGTACCAAAGTGGAGGCGATATATGTGCGAAAGCTTTGACAATTATTTGTAATTCTATTTTGCGTAGTTTTTGTAACACGCAACTAAATACTCCTGAATATATGATTAAGATATAATCAAATACTGTAATCTTCTATACTGCTATAATTCACAGTCATGAATTGTATATGAATGCACGCACGACTGCAAAACAACTTATTGTTCACTTCGATTTGACATACTCTAATCATTATGCAATTCCAATGTGAAATTGACATGAAAACGATTTAATGTGACCTTCTATGACGGTTTTGTGTTATCTGGGTTGAAAGCTATGAGCCTAATGAAAGCATCCACCCTACACTTTAACACCTTTAAGCAGCCGTAATACGGTTTGATGTTTATGGCTGTTGAGAAGCAGATTGTTTAGCAGAAAAATCCGCTATTAAGCTTGTTTATCAGCTTTTGGGAGAGAAATGGTTTGAAAAACTTAAAGTAACTTAAACATCGCTTATTTAAACACCATTTAAGTGCTTACTTTATGCAGCTTTGATCGCCTTAAACCAACCCGTAAACAGCAATTGCTCTCGCAATTCAGCTACCGTTGTTACTTGGGAACCACTTTTTTCCTTGCTTTTTACCTTTTACCCCGTATCCGTAGTTTCGAGGCATGTCACGGGAATCTTCATTGATGAAGACCAGTTGATGCAGTTCCCACTTAAATGCTTCTAGTTCGTCAGCATACCTACTGTGTTACCTGACTCACCACTCACTGCGCATAGAGTGACTATATACAGAGTGGCGACAATGTCAAAATTGGAATGATAATTATCTGTCAGTGTCATTCCAATCGAGCAGACAACCTATCCAACGCGTATGCAGGAAAAAGAAAGAAAAACTTAGGATTAACCGCATACATTTGGGATGACTTGAGGCCACTCTGTATATAGTCACTCTAACTGCGCATAGCGTTGTATTCGCGGTATCGTGTTGGTTCGAAAGGTTTCGAAAAATATCGCCCTTGTATCGAAAATATCGTCGATTTTGATCACTAAAAATAACGTACTTAGGCTGTGAACCATTTCGCGAAATTTTTAACTTTTTGGTTAAAACTTGACAGTTCGATGGTTATTTCTCCTTGAGTGGTTAAAATCAGTTCAGAATGTGAACCATTTCATATTTGACGGATTGATAGTTTTTTTTGCTCAATGAGAGCATATAAGGTGAGGATGAAAATATTGTTTTTTCTGTCCGAGTTAAAATCGGAGGAATTTTTGATGTTCATTTGCTTTTATTCGATAGATAAAATTCATCTCATTTCAACCCGAGTTGTTTGAACAAATTTATAATGCAATAAGCATCCATACTTACTTACTTTACTTTAGTGGCAACTGTCCGTTACCGATCCTGCGCCGAACGAATTATAGTCCTCCAGTACCGTCGGTCCTGGGCTGCCGTTCTCCAATCCCCACGAACACCAGCTGAACGTGCATCGTCTTCGACAGCACACACCCACCGGGTGCGGGGTCTGCCTCGGAGTCTACGGCCTCTTCCTGGTTCTCTGCTGAAAATAGTTTTGGCTACTCTTTCATCGGGCATTGTGGCCACGTGTCCAGCCCACCGCAGCCTGCCACATTGCACTACCGTCACTATATCAGCATATTTGTATACTTGGTACAGCTCGTGATTCATGCGTCTGCGCCACACTCCATTTTCCATTTTGCCACCAAGTATAGATCGCAGAATTTCACGCTCAAAAACCCCAAGCACTCGCCGATCAGCTTCCTTTAGCGTCCATGATTCGTGTCCGTAAAGGGCCACCGGGAGGATTAGTGTTCTGTAGAGCGCCAGTTTTGTGCGAATTTGCAAACTACGGGACTTCAGCTGGCTACGTAATCCGGGCTTTCTACGGGCTTTCGCGGCTGCAACTCGTCGTTTCACTTCGCGGCTTACATCGTTGTCACATGTCACGAGTGTACCAAGGTATATAAATTCCTCCACTACTTCATATCGTTCCCCATCTAACTCCACCTCGGCACCAACACCACTTGAGCTCCCACGTTCCCTACCAGCAACCATGTACTTCGTTTTGGCGGTATTAATGGTAAGTCCCAATCTCGCAGCTTCCCTTTTAAAGGGCCTAAAGGCCTCTTCTACTGCTCTACGGTTGATTCCGATGATATCGACGTCATCCGCAAAACCAAAAAGCATGTGAGATTTCGTGATGATAGTTCCATTCCTTTCCACGTTTGCTCTTCGTAATGCACCTTCCAAGGCAATGTTGAATAGCAGGTTAGAGAGTGCGTCCCCTTGCTTCAGTCCATCCAACGTCACGAAAGCAGCTGAGGTCTCACCCGCTATTCTAACGCATGATTTGGATCCATCCAGCGTCGCACGAATCAGCGTAACTAGTTTCGTCGGAAAACCATGTTCTAGCATTATCTGCCACAGCTAATTTCGTTTAACTGAATCGTACGCCGCTTTAAAGTCCACAAACAGATGGTGTGTCTGCAAGTTGTACTCCCGGAACTTGTCTAGCAACTGGCGCAGGGTAAACATCTGATCCGTCGTGGAGCGACCCTCACGAAAACCAGCTTGGTACTCGCCGACGAAGGACTCCGCTAACGGTCTCAGTCTGCAGAACAGGATACGGGAAAGCACCTTGTGGGCAGAAATGAGCAATGTAATTCCTCGATAGTTTTTACACTCCAGTCGATGTCCCTTTTTGAAAATTGGGCAAATGAGGCCATCCAACCACTCCTCCGGCATTTGTTCTTCCTCCCAGATCCTGACAATGATCCGGTGGATTGCTTCGTACAGCCGCTCGCTCCCCGCTTTTAGAAGTTCAGCCGGGATACCGTCCTTCCCAGCAGCCTTACCGTTTTTCAGCTCACTGATTGCCTTCTTAACCTCCTCCTGTGTTGGTGGCTCCACAGCTTGACCATCGCTTACAATTTCTATCCGGTCCCTGCTGATCTCCTCATTTACCTCTCCATTCAATAGTGTCTGGAAGTGCTCCTTCCACCTGGCTGCTACCGCCGTTTTGTCGGTAAGCAGGTTGCCAGCACTATCATTGCACATCACAGGCATGGCAAAATTCCTGCTTCTCACCGTTTTATAGAAACTCCGTGTGTCGTTGCTGGCGTATCGCTCCTCTGCGCCGGCAAGCACGTGCTCCTCGTACTCGCGTTTCTTTAGACGATGGATTCTTTTTTCCGCAGCTCTAGTCTCTCTGTATCTCTCTCTGTTTTGACGCGTTGCCGCAGTGAGCATGCGACTCCTGGCCTGGTTCTTTTCGTCTGTCTCTCTCTGGCATTCGGCATCAAACCAGCTGTTACGCTGTCTTCCACGCGTCGTGCCTACCACCTCTCTCGCTGTTGTTTGGATGGCACCATGGATGTTCCTCCACAGCCCATTTATATCTTCTTCTTCTTCTTCTACCTGCTGTTCTGCGATTCGCTGGTGAAGCTTCCTGGCGTACTCCACTGCAACGCCGTCTGCCGTTAACCGCTGGATGTTGAAACGCAGCGTCCTTTCAGTGCGAGCTTTCGCCGTGTTCGACAGCCTTGCGCGAATCTTACTCACTACGAGATAGTGGTCAGAGTCGATATTTGGTCCACGAAAAGACCGTACATCGATAACATCCGAAAAGTGTCGACCGTCAATCAAGACATGATCGATCTGAGAGCTAGAGTCTCCATTTGGATGCCTCCAGGTTTGTTTCCGAATTTTCAAACGTGGAAAGTAGGTGCTACAGATCGCCATCCCTCTGGCCGCGGCAAAATTTATGAGCCTCAGACCGTTATCATTGGTCGACAGATGCAGGCTATGTCTTCCAATAACTGGACGGAAGAATTTCTCCCTCCCGATCTGCGCGTTTGCATCTCCGATGATGATTTTCACGTCGTGTTTTGGGCACTCTCCATAGGTCCTCTCAAGCTTGTCGTAAAACTCGTCTTTAGCATCATCGGATTTATCATTTGTCGGTGCGTATAAGTTGATTAGGCTATAGTTGAAGAATTTGCCCTTAATCCTCAACACGCATATACGGTCATCTACGGGCCTCCACCGGATAACTCGTTGCTTTTGTTTTCCCAACACTACGAAACCGACTCCATGTTCAGCTTTCTTACCGCCACTGTAGTAGATGTGGTACTTAAAAGAAGTGCCTGCAATAGGGTCTACTGCACGGAACTCCCTTTCTCCGGAATTTGGCCACCGAACTTCCTGAATAGCAGCGATCTCCACTCCGAGTTGATGCAGCTCTCGAGCAAGCAAGCCAGCCCGTGCCGGTTCATGGAGAGTTCGGACATTCCAGGTACCAAGTTTCCAATCGTTATCCCTTAATCGTTTCCTTGTCCCTTGCCGTGTCCTATACCGATTGTTCCGTCCTGAATTTCTTTGTTCGTTGTTCGTGGTAATTGAGTTTTCGGTATACTACCTCACCGGGGTCGCGATACCTACATCCCGCTGATGGGTCTGCCATCTTAGGTATAGCTTGCGGGATACAGCATTTCATATTCAGCCGCCCGTTACGAGACAGACGCTGTGTGAGCCGCCCCTCACCTGGAGAACAGGCGCTCTAGTTCGCACCTCCTAGCTTAGCTGCTTCAGTAAGTACGTGAAGCATTTCCGGGTAAGGCCATCGACCGTCATCATTTGACTTAGATCTGCGTGGAGGCGCCAGGTGGGAGCTTGAGAGAGCCAGAGCTATGTTTGACGCTCTTTCCAGGTAACTCTCTCCATTTCATACCCATCCATACCAATGTAAAAAAAATCTAACGAAAAATCAGTGAAACTTGTCGAAGCTCTCTTCCTCACCTGTGCATATCTCATTGGCTCTCAGAACTTGGTTAAAACCACCCCATCGGCAGGCAACCATGTTTTCGCTGCCAACATCTCGTGTGTGCGAAAACGATATAGCATGTCAGCACTGCGTTTCACTCAACTGCCAGCAGTCTGATTTGGGCCCGCTGTCAAATTTTGAGCCCACGACATGTTGTCGCTGACGTTTACTGCAGCTCGTTATAGAGATGTCGATGCGGTGGTTAAAACTAACCATGCTCCCGAGCAGGGTTATTTTCGGAAAACCATCGAACTGTCAAATTTTAACCAAAAAGTTAAAAATTTCGCGAAATGGTTCACAGCCTTAAACGTTATACAGCAAAGTTTCGTTAATTGGTGGTTCGTTAATTGGGCGGTTCGTTAATTGGGTGTTCGCTAATTGGGCTATGTGACAACTTGAATGTCAAAATTGCATGGAATTTTCGAGTTTAGAAATTTCTAACAACTGTCAGTCGGCCCAATTAGCGAATCAGCTAGAGTGCAGTCGTGGCCCAATTAACGAATTCAGGCTGTATTGCAAGTGCTAGTAGTACGCAATAATTGTATTGTGAAACTGAATTGTTATTTATGCAACTTTTTACAAGTTAAATGCAATAACAAAAGCACAACTTATAAAGAATGGGTTGTTATCGATATTAGCTGCATATGCGTTATAAACGAATAAAACGCATGGTGACGTTTTATTTTAATAACACGCATATTCGCAGTGAGTCAGGTAAAACAGTAGTTGATCACTAATTACACAAAAATAGATCCAATCCGATCGAATGATACTTAGGGTAACCAACCTATTTTGGACCCCATCAGCAGCTGTACATAATTTGGACACTTCCATTAGATTTTGCTGTAAGTGTCCAAATTATGTACAGCTGCTGATGGGGTCCAAAATACGTTGGTTACCCTATATATTGTCAATTGCAAGGAATGGTTACGTTTTATTTCAATAATACGCATATTCGCAGTGAGTCAGGTAAAACAGTAGGTTTTAAAGAGGTTGTTTATCGTGGAGTGTTAACATAAAACAAACTAAATCGATATTGTCAATTGCAAGGAAAATTGTACCATCCAAAGTGCGATATCGCTCATAAAAGTGCTATTTTGCATTAAATCGTTTCGGTATCTTCGGCGCACTTTTTCGTTATCTTCCAAGTAATAAGTGCGCCGAAGATACCGAAACGATTTAATGCAAAATAGCACTTTTATGAGCGATATCGCACTTTGAATGGTACAATTTTCCTTGCAATTGACAATATCGATTTAGTTTGTTTTATGTTAACACTCCACGATAAACAACCTCTTTAAAACCTACTGTTTTACCTGACTCACTGCGAATATGCGTATTATTGAAATAAAACGTAACCATACGCTTTATTCGTTTATAACGCATATGCAGTTAATATCGATAACAAACGATTTTTTGTAAGTTGTGCTTTTGTTATTGCATTTAATTTGTAAAAAGTTGCATAAATAACAATTCAGTTTCACAATATAATTATTGCGTACTACTGGCACATGAAATATTGTGCTTTGCAAGAAATCTTTTCATTCTCGGAAAGTTCATAGCAAGCTGTCAAAATAATTCTGTATTGAGCGAAGCTGACGAATTTTCGTTAATTGAATATCGATATTTTTCACATATCGATACGTATACTCAGCTGAAAGCATAATCAGCAAAATTGTTCGCATCACGTGACGAATCTGCATTTTACATTTGTTTTATAACACTCCGTATAACGTGTTAACATTTACAAAGCTGTTATATGCATGCCGAAATTAACTATTTCAAAAAAAACTATATCGAGATTTCGTCCACGAATATCGATACCAGTTATATCGATACATTATCGCCCAATGCTGACCTCGCCAAATATTGAAGGATGTGCTTTTGTCCAGAGCTGCCATACAAATAGATTAATTTCTATTGTTTAGATACTTGCAACCCCATTCCGTACTTCTTAAATTTTGTTACTATTTACACATATTTTTATACTTATGATATTCAATGAATTTATATAATACATATTTTTGAATGTAAAAGGCTAAAAGACGTTTTTTTTATGTAGTTTTAGTTGCTAAAGCATCAGTAACAATTGCGCATATAAACCAAAATATATTTGGCCACCTTGCCTTGTTCTCGTTGCGGTGATTGACGATGCGGGTTACCGCCGCAACAGGATGAAAATTTATGTAAATAACCGCAATATAACGTTTAAGTACCTTATTTTTAGTGATCAAAATTAACGATATTTTCGATACAAGGGCGATATTTTTCGAAACCTTTCGAACCAACACGATCCCGCGAATAGAGCGCATTTCGCAGTGGGTCAGGTAACACAGTAGTAACGTGAAAAACTTGATTGTTTCAGGGTTTGCTATGGTTTCCAGCAACACTTTTGCGCTTCCCTTGTGAATTTTTGTTTCTACAGTTGCACGCATGAAATCAGCCAATCAGGAAGCTGGCTCTTTTTTGACAGCAAATTGGCTCCTTTGCGATACAACGTGTCATGTCCTGTCCTAGGTTCACAGGTTTAAGGCCAGGGAAGAGAGAATTTTTTTATGGGGAGATTCATTAAACTGAGTGTCGGAGTAAATATCGATTCAAAATTCGCCCAATACCGTACCTCTTTAACAAAAAATCCAAAAAATAAACACGACAAAACAAAACAGCTCGCAGGCCGCAGCAACAAAATTATTAAAGAAAGGTTTATATCTTAGTAAAAGCAATACTAAATTAAACAATAAAAGTTCACATTTTGGTAGAACGTGGAATACAAAGCTAAACCTTCTGTTCAGGTATTTACTGTGTAATTTAATAGTTAACGCAAGTAATGATAAAATTAGTGCTTTGCTGTACGTGTTTTCAGGCCGTGAAAGCTGGCGTGGGCAAAACAAAACTCAACCACCGGCAGGATGGACCGGAAGGACTCTTGGGACTCGTCCGATTCGGATGCTTGGGAAGAGACTGAAGCCGCCGGGTTGGTTGGTCGTGTTCCGATTGAGCTGGATGAATATGAAGACGACTTTCGTCCTGCTGCTGCTGCTGGAGATGGATCCGGAGATCCGCCTCTTAGCCCAGGGGGTCCAAGACGAAGATACGAACGAAAACGCGGCCCCAGGCGGCACAGGTGCGACCTCTGCCCGTACGTAACGAGACTTGCCGGCGACATGAGAGTGCACCGGCAACGACACAAGAATCCACCGGCAAGATGGCATCGTTGCGAAATTTGCGGTATAAGCTTCTATGCAGATTGGCATCTGAAAGATCATAAGAAAACAAAACACGCCGACATACCGTCGTTCATCTGTGGACAATGCGATAAAGGGTTTAGAGACGTACATCAATTAATGGAACATCGGAGAAATAGTAATACTTGCCGTATCTAATGCAAGGAACGATCGAAATTTTTTTTCAATAGAGAAGGTAAATGCACTCAATTAACAATTTAATTAAAATCTATCTTTAAATTTAGAATCAGTTTTTCTCATTATATCCGTCATATTCCGAGTCTTTCATGTAATAGCTTTTGTTTTGTTTGGTTTGTTAAAAGCAGACATTTCGATTCAAACTATAGGACGGAAGTCGAGTACTTATTTATTATCTACTTTAAGCGGGACTGCCCTTCTCCGTTGGTGCAGTTTGCTGTATGTAAATGGAAATATACTGAGTCTTGCCCAGCAAGGTCAGCTGGCTGGACTTGTTAGAAAAGCCAGCTGGATGAAGCTTGAAATTCTAGATGTTTTACATTTTGAATTCTATCGCCAATCTTTCGTTGGATTGAAAAAAACATTTAGCGGTTTTGTTAATTAGCTGACCGTCCAGGATGTCGTCGGCGTACAAATGCGACTGACGATTTAGTAGACGACCGAAGAGTCGGTGGCTAGCCAAACGCTACTGAGAAAGCAAATTGGGCGACTGCGACTGAAGGAAGGAGACCCAATGCGACCGCACATTTTGGCCTTTGATTATTTGGCGAGGCAGTTGAAAACGGCTGGTGCAGAGCTGACTAATGCAGATCTCGTGGCGCAGTCGTTCCTGACGTTGCCAGATTCTTATGACACGGTAGTTACGGCGCTCGAATATAAGAAGGAGGAGGATCTTACATTCTTACATCTTATATTGGATGGCTGGATGGATGGATTATAGTGAAACAACGACTCCTGGCCGAAGAGCAGAAACGTGCTGATCGTGTGCAAGATTCAACTGAAGAGACTCCGGCGGCATTTGCAGGTAATCAGCAGAACCAGCGTAGTGGCAAATTCAAGGGAAAATGCCACAAGTGTGGCAAAGTGGGTCACATGCAAAAGGACTGCTTGATTCCTGCGAACGTCTGAGTACCCCGGTAGTGATCAACGTTGCAAAGGATGGCCAAAATCTAGTGGCAAAAGAAGATGTGATCAACGGATATAGCAACCACGGTGTGTTTCTGAATACACGGAAAGTACTGTACGTGCCGAATCTTCGTGATAATCTATTATCAGTCAAGACGCAGGCGGCATTTGGTGTAGAGGTAATATTCAAACATAACAAGGCGTTTAAGGAAAAATGGTGATGTTATTGTAACGGCACCAATGAAAGGAAATCTCAACGAGTTCAAGGTCAAGGTGCAAATGTTTGACAGGTAGACCGGAACGAACTATGGCATCGTCGGCTGTGGCATCTAAGCCAAAATGGAATGGCTAGGAACGTGCAAAAGAACTACTATTAGGCTACCGGTGTGGATTTCAAGCCTGGACCAATTCGGTTCTGTGACGCCTGTGCCCAGGGCAAAAAGTGTCGGAATCCTTTCGACGGAACACGGGAAAGAACGAAGCTACCCCTCGAGCGTGTTCATTCAGATGTATGTGGTCCAACTGATCCTCCAGCGTGGAACGGATTAAGATACTTCGTTTCGTTTATTGACGATAAAACGCACTTCGCTATGATTTACCTCATGAAGTCAGGGAGTCGGAAGTTTACCAAAAGTTTTTGGAGTACGAAGCGTTAGTAACTGCCCAGTTCGGGACGCGTATTTCAAAGCTAACAGTGGACCAAGACAGGGAGTATTGTTCGACAGTACAGGAAAAGTTGTACAAGGCTAATGGTATTCAAGTTGAAACTACTGTAACCTAACTGCCGTGAATCGCATATCAGTCCCATATGTATTTTTTGTAATTTTGAGTTTAATCGCTAAATAGTATTAGTTATCATTGTTCTTTAGGTTGTAAGAAAAAAATAGCTAGTTTCATTTCAAAAAATATAAAAAAAATATCAGGTCAGTTTGTCCCATCTTAAAAGTAATCGCATATCAGTCCCACAGCGGTGGCCGCAGGAAGAAGATATAATATATCCCATACTTTAAAGCTCAAATGAGTGATAACACAATTTTATCAACTCTTACGTACTTTACTCATATTTACTCTTATTATAGATAAAATGTTAGCAAACATCACAGATCGTTCATCAAATATGCATTCACTGGTTTTGTTCTGGTAATTCAATCCAAAATTGTTTTTTTAGTTTCGTCTTATAGCATAATGAGCAAGACGCTGTTTTTCGCCTTATCCAACTTCCTAATTTCTTTTCTAGTACGCTTTCTGGTTGGTTTTGACGATGTCTGGACATGTTTGTTTTTAAAAAAGCTGCCATCCGAATCATAATCCAATCCCAAAGATTCGTCGACATTTTCTTCTGCTACAACACTTGCACCAGTTTTCTCAATTTCACCGGCTGAAACTGATGAATTGTCAAAACATGACCAAAAATTTTCAATTATTGTTTCGCGACATGAAAACCGTTCAAAATCATTCGAGTCAAAACCAACACAATCTTCATCGGAACTATCATCGTAAGCATAACACGCTCTAAGAAAACTTAACGAGGATATTTTTCAGGAGTTATTAAAACTTTTAAATAAACAACACTTTAAGCGAAACAATCAACTTTGACAGTTACACCGTGAACCGGTTTCTAGGTCATAGTGGGACTGATATGCAATTATTCTGCAGTCTGTCAAGCAAAATAAAGGCATATCAGTCCCATTGTTGTTTTTTTATACAAAAATATTATAATTTTATTGTATAGTACTACAAAAGTATTAAAAACATTGTAATACATATTCTTGAGTCAAGTTAATAACGATATGTCATGCGATATTTTTCTTATCTTGATAAACATGATCATAGCTTTCATCACTGTTTTCGCCGATTGATGAATTTCCATATGGGACTGATATGCGATTCACGGCAGTATACGCGTCAACAGAACGGCGTGGCAGAGCGATTCAGCTGAACGTTGGTGGAAAAAGTAAGAACCATGCTGATCAATTCGTCAATGCCAATGCCGTCAATGTATTTGATCAACCGCAGTCCATCGACAGCCGTGGCCGAAACGGCAACACCGGCTGAATGGGAACAAAGCCAGATCTATCGAAACTTCGTACTGTCGGATGCAAGGCGTATGCATTGGTTCGGGCTCAACTTCGTAAGAAGCTGGACGCCAAAAGTCAAGAAGCGATCATGGTTTGCTATGCTCCGAACGGATATCGTCTCTGGAACAGAAGAAGCAGCAAGGAATCGTTTCAATGAAATTTGTTTTCCATACGCATGTGAATCTAGAAAAGAGGAAACACCGTTGTAAGTGTTACCATCGTACGAGCAAGAGAGGGGAAGTGGAACCAGTGCAAGAACCTGTACTAGAAAACTATGCTGACGAAGAAGACTCAGACCAAGAAAATTTCGAGGATCCAGAGGAAGCTGATCCAGCTGAGCAGCACCCCGATACGGTCCCTTCACAAACAGGAAGGCGCGACACCAGCGGTGAGTCGTCGAGGCATAGTGAACGGGAGCGCAAGTTTCCGGGTAAGTTGCTCGATTATATTACCGGTCATCAAGCAAATTCTGCCGCGTTAGCTTCTATCACAGATGTTCCTTAAACCTACCAAGACGTCCTGAATCGGGAGGATCGAGACGAGTGGTTGAAAGCTGTTGAAGGTGAGCTGCATTCGGCGGAAAGCAACCAGGTTTGGAAGCTAGTGCCTTGTCCCGCGGGCATTGAAAACCAAATGGGGAGTCAAAGAACGACAAAGAACAAGAACGAGCGGTGCGCTACAAAGCTCGGCTTGTCGCAAAAGGGTTTCTGCAGAAACGTGGGCTGGATTATAAAGAAACCCACGCTCCAGTGGCCAGGCTTGCAACAGTTAGAATAATGTTGGCGGTAGGTGTCCACGAAGGTTTCTTCCACCAGATGGATGTGAAAATAACCTTTCTTCGCGGTGATTTGAAGGAAAAGATTTACATCTGTGTAGCAGAAGGTGTTAGCTCATCGCCGGGAATGGCATGCATGCTGCAAAAGTCGCTTTACGGGCTAAAGCAATCGTCACGATGTTGGAACCAGAAGTTCACCGGCGAGATTGAAAAGCTGGGTTTCATCAGGTCAAAGCGAGACTACTGCCTGTATGTCAGGTACCGTGAAGGTGACGAATTATGTGTCATCCTTTATGTTGATGATCTTTCGATTTCTGGAAGAAAGTTGGACTCCAACAAATTGAAGAAAGCTTTCTTCAGCGTTCGCAATGACCGATTGCGGAGAGCTAAGGCATTTTCTCGGAATACGAATCGATTATAACCGTAGTGAAGGCTTACTAAAAATGTCGCAAGAAAGCAGCATCATGAAAGTTCTGAATCGTTTCGGCATGAGCAAGTGCAATCCGACTAAAACTTTAATGGAAAACGGTATCCAATTGCCTCTTGGAGGGCCTAGTTCTGATGAACCGTTTCGGGAATTACTCGGCAGCCTTATGTGTATAATGCTCTGTGTTAGGCCCGATATCTGCTACCCAGTAGGGTACCTCGGTCGATTCCAGCAGGATTTTTCAACTGTACACGTGAACTGGAATGCACTGAAACGTGTGGTACGATACTTAAGTGGTTCAAAAGAACTAAATCTCATGTATCGTAAGTGACACAGAAGCACTCATCGGATATGCTGATGCGGATTGGGTTTCCGACTTGCAGGATCGAAAGTCAAAGCAAACAACTGTTTCGTTGCCATCAAATGAAGCCGAATATGTTGCTTTAAGTGCAGCAGTCCAATGGTACTCTGGGAATCTAGTTCATTGGAACCCGTGATCAGCTGGCAGATTTGTTCACAAAGCCTCTGGAAGCCACCCGGTTCAAACCGCTGACGTCAAACTTAGGATTGTTGGATTGAGCGGAGGTGTTGAACATTGTAACTCTCGGATCCATCGTAGCAAGCGTGAAGCGTCGCTGTTATGTGATACCATAGCAACCAGTTAATAATGTAGAGAACACAAATTAAGAATTTTCGCCTAAGTTCAGTCCATATCAAACTATTGTAGAAGCAACTTCGTTTTCTTAATAAACCAATTCTACATTTATAATCCAGGTTTTCACTCTGCAACTTATAAGAACATTGTTTGCTATAACACACGTCGATCGGGACGTTTCTGATCGGATTCGAATGCAGAATCGAGGCGATAGATTATGTTACTTCTGAAGATCTATGTACTAGCTGATGGACTCAGGAAGCCTTTATGAACAGTCAAGCTGAACCAAACCGTTGTACGAACGATAAGAAATTGGCGGGAAAGTCGCCCACTTTTACAAGTTTTACTTTCAGGACATCAAATCGGTTTAGGTTCAACCGAATCAAACGAATCCCGACCTGTCGGAATGTCATTTTTCTACGAAAAATTTCGTTTAAATTTGTTAAGAAATAAAGAAATTAGTATCAGTGTCCAAATACTGATTTTCATTTCACTCCCAAAAGCTTCCCACCAGACGTCAAAAGTGGTTGTGAACTCGCTATAAATAATCATAGAAAAGAAAAGCACAACATTCATCCGACAACGAACGAAACGACGATGCTCTGCCGGTCGATTATGCTTCCAACGGAAAAGCTCAACTGCTGCAGCCTGCAGCAGCCAGGGGGCTGATATGACGTCACATTTTCGTTGCTCACATGAAAAAGGCGGCAAACGCATAGCGATTTCACAAAACGAATTTATCTAACCATTTTCACAGTTTCATGTATTTCACATTAATTGTCTGCCTGAAATTGGCTATGTGATGCTAAAACCTTGACTAAAATCGAACTAAAACTAACAAAATTTAACAATTTATACATCCGACTCGGTTGTCAGCTTGAGCCCATCTATGAAGCTGTCAGCTTGGGCCCGCTCTATGTTGGCTACGTTTTTTTTGTATAGGTTGGTATTGGAAGTGTCATTCCCGTGGCAGCAGCAGTGAAAAGTATTCATCCCGCACCATAAAAGCGATCAAGTGAGTGTTCATTTTCGCATCCGAAAAAGAGCAGCAGAGCATCATCTCCTGCGCATTATTGCACTCTTCTCTTATCAACATGCTTGCGTCATGCGAAATTTTTCGACCAACCATTCGTCCTTCGACCTTTGACCTGTCGTGTTCGTGTGCTGTGGTGAGCTGGCGAAAGCTTTTGTTCCGTCATTCCGTGCGTGCCAGCCAGAGCCAACAAAAGAAAACGACGACTAAACCGTTGTAGTGTACGGTAACTTAACTACTAACTTTAGCGGTAGTGTTTGATTGTTTCGTTCGACTGTTCGCGAGTCGAGCAACATATTTTTCGTCGCGGCCACTCATACACCATCACCATCGAGTATAGGCAAGCCAGACAGTTGTGTTTTTCGTCGAACCGCAAATCGCTTCCATCCACCATCTTACCTAGGTTTGTATTGGGTTGGGAATATATCTAATAGGGAAATAGTGCGCTCCGCGCTTCTCTCATACAGAAAAAATATATCGGTAATCTGTGTTTATTGTACAGGTATAGGAGACTAATCACAGCAGCTTTGCGGTAGGTGTTTGTATAGAACCGAGCACCAGCGATGGATGAAACGAACAGAAATAGTACGAAGCTAGATATCGAAGCAGCCAGACTTCAGTCTGCTGCTGCCGAGAAAGACAAGAAACAGGAACAGCACCAAGGCGGCGGCGAGCCCATCAGGGAAAGTTACAAGAAACTATCCGACGCGGAACTTGACCAAGAGGAGGCAAACGGTAAATATTAAATAAAAACTTGACTAAAAACGTCAATCACATTTCATGTAATCTGTTGGGTGGACTATTGATAATCGATTGAATGGGGAAGTGAAGAGAAAAAAATCAAAATGGATGACGAAACCAAGTTCAAGTTTGACATCATTTTCAGTTCAGTGCAAAGCTTTATCAAAGGGGTTCAGAATGCACACGATAAGAATATTATGCGATTGAAGGTGTGCCTCAAATGATAGTGAAAGTATCGTCCACGAGGAGCGATTAAAATCCCAAATCCCAATCAAGGGGTAATGTGATTTAGCACGTTGTACATAACCCCAATTTCTGCACGGTCAGTACCCTGCTTGTTGCGTAGACGTCAATGATGGTGAAAAAAAAAAATGCAGAAACAGCCTTGCCCGACGGAGCTGTCGCTCAAGCTGGCTGACGTCACGTATATGCTTTGCGCACAACACAAGCCAGAAGGACGGCAAAGTCAAAGATTGCTGCGTCGATTGTCTTTTTCCATCTGCGTTTTCAATTCGCCTTAAATGATGGCAGACAGACCAAAAAGCACAGAAACAAGCAATTCATGCAAGCCATGTGATTGGTTAAATTTACCCACCAATCAGACACGCAGCTGATTGGTAAATTTGAATTTTTGATTGACGAACAAGTGAAGCATATGTTTGTCATCATGTGATAGTAATGTTTTGTGATGAATACATCTAAACTTAAATTTAGGGACTTTGGTCGCCAAAATATCGAAAATTAAGTCTATTTAACAAGATAGCGCTAAATGATACGCATTAGCGTTATCACGCCTACAAAAATTTGTCTTCTGTTTTTTGGTCTACATGGCAACAGCAGGGTGCTAAACATTCCGCCCAGTTTAATTAGAATTAGTCGAAACACAAATAAAATCAAAATTCGCTTCGTTAATCGTACGAACACTAGAATGACAATCAATTTAACTATTTTGTTCTAAAATCGCAAGTGATGTTGGTATTGTTAGGCTTGGAGGGACATTGCGGTCACATGTTCAGCCCAATGGCAGCCTGTCGCCTATTATTATCTTCACTCACAACTCGTGATTCATGCTTCTACACCACACTGCACTTTTTCATTTTACCACCAATTGACCGTAGAATATTACGGTCAAACATCAGGAACACTGTTTGTCGGTCTGCTTATTTTAGCATCCGTTGCTCACGTACGCATGTTCAAGCATTATCTACTACAAGAAACAAGACTCATTTTGCTTGACTGTATCGGACGCTTTCCCAAAATCCACAATCGGGTGATGCGTTTATAAACTGTATCCCTGCAACTTATCTAGAATTTATGGCTGGGTAAACATTTGATCCGTAGTGAAGTGATCTAGAAAATCAGTTTGATATTTACCGACAAAACACTCCACCAATGGTTTCCATATGTCCGATTAATTGTCTTTTTCACTTTCTACGTAGTATTTAGAATACCAGTGCAATATGTAGCGCGCATAATGGAGTGGCGTGAGGCCAAAACTTGCTTGCTTGTTTGCTTTCGGATAGGTGTTAAAACACGTTTTTGTAGACATTCCTTCGGTAGATTTCGTCGTTCATGTTCGCGGTGTTAAATAAGGTTTGGTCACTCTCCGTAGGTCTGTTCGATCTTATCGTATTGTCGTGTCGTATCGTTGTCATCAACAAGCCAATACAGAATTGGACTCCGTGACCTGAAACCAAATAATAATTCACTGATGTTGATCACAATGATTATTTTGCGTTATACTCACACTCTACTATTCGTTAGAAGAATATTTTCGAGTTAACTTTTGGGCGTTCTTTTGGATGCGTCAAACTGCAAAAACAGATTCAAATTTAATAAATGGGAATAAACAAGGGGTGTTTATACTTCATTTACACCTTTAATTTGATTGTATTCCGACGAGTCTCGACTTCAAGTTATTGGCCTATTTGATTTTGTCGGCGGAATGAAAAATACCAACAGCTTTTTCGTTTGAAATGCCGACCCATCGGAATATGGTTCTGATGTTGGGCGGCCTAGCAAAATTATTCCTCTAATCGAATGTATTTACATTTTTGTGTTTTCAGCTAATCCGTTTTTGATTTATGATGATCACCGCAAATCATGGCCTTTGGCCCAAGGCGCCTTCTGGCAGTGCTCCTCCGTTGGCTAGCGGCATATGTGTTAATATTTCTGCGGAACAAAATGCTTTCTTAATCACTCATTAGCGATGTGCAAAGGAAAATAAAAATATCTAATCTTTTACCTTCAAGACAAATTAACAAAAATGCTCCGGCTAAAGTACACAGCGAGGTGAATATAGTGTCGTTATGCCACAGAAAACTATTATCTGCATTTCTCTTTAAACCAGGTCTTTGTACGACCGCCATTATAACATTATGCCATTATGTAATCCGAAAATCTTCGTCCTTGTAACTCATTTTTGAAATTTTGCAATGTGGATATGGAACTTCCACCGACAATGCTGAGTAGATAGCTAATTTTCTAATAGCTAATCGTCTCCATTCAACTCGATTTCGGGCCACTCGTCGCTAATATTCCCGGCGTTTCAGAAGTCGCAAGTCGCCGTCGTTCGGCATCGTTACGACGTGTCCGGTCCACCATAGCTTACCAATTTTCACTAGATGTACGATGGGAATATCTCCTAATAGTACTTGAGTTTATGAATCATACGGCTCCACCACTCTCCGCTTTCGGTTTGTTCTTCTCCAAATATGGTCCGCAGCACTTTCCGCTCAAACATGGCAGGGGTGGGTATTTCCTCCGTGAGCAGCGCCACAGCCTCAAGTCGTCAATTGCCGTCAACAGTTACCTCTCGTGACAGGCACACGTTTATCTCCTTTGAGCCTCTTCATGTCGTAATATATTTGGTATTCGATGCATTTACTTTTAGTCCAATCCTCCTAGATTCCGTTTCCAGTGTGGCATAGATTGCCTTCACCGTCTCAAAGTTTCTGGCTATAATATTAAACTCGTCTGTGAAGCCTAAGGTATGGTTACCTTTTGTGAAACTCGTGCATCTCCTCCGTCCGACACCTTGTCTAAACCTTTCCTGCGTCTCGAAGGAACTCGAGGAGTGCCCCAGCAGTGCGCACGAAACACATCATTCGATGCAATGTAGCATTGATGCATGCTCCTTTGAAATCAATAAAAATGTGATCCGGGGGCACGTTGACCTGTCGGAATTGGTCCGCAGTTGCGCAAGCACTCGTGAAGCCCGCCTGGTAATTCCCTACGAAACCTTGTCCTATCGGTGACATCCGGCGTAACAGGATCTGGGAGAGTACCTAGTAGTTGTTTACCCGCATTATGACGTGATTGTTGCGAATTTTTAAGTTCAGAAATGTCTATCAACTGTCAGAGCCCTATAGGCAGAAACCAAGAATACGTATCCGCTGGTAGATGTTCTATTATCAGGATCTGAACCCCAATCAACATCACAATAACCGATAACACCAGGATGATCATCTTGATTGTATTTCAACTTGTGTGTCTAAGTTCCTCTATGATAACGGAAAACATGCTTCACGTCAATCTGATGATCGGGTACAACACACTGCCTCCTGATAAGAAATTCTTCATCACTTCAACGGTGTTTGGTGACATTTCGCTCGTTAACTTTTCACTATTGTTAAGCGGTATTTTCACAGGTTTACAATCGCTCATGTTGAACCGCTTTAATACAGACTCGATGTACGCCTCCAAGTCCAGAATGTAACCATCTTCGTCTTTTCTATTCGGATTCTAACACAATTTTTGGCCATTCCAAGATCTTTTATTTGAAAGTTGTCACAAAGATGCTTCCTTTAGCTTTATCATTGTTACAGGAGGTGAAATCAATGCAATTATGTTTCCATCTCTGTTGCTCAGATACACGGAAAGGTCATATTGTTTAGAAATCATTCTTAACTTTTTCAAAGTAGCACCGGGCTCCCGGTTCCAGGTTCTGCTCGATTATTTCAATCCATACAGCGCTCCCAGCCGAACATCCAAAGTAACGTGGGCGACGGCGGTTTGGAGGTCGGGTAGGAAGTGACGGTTACGAACGAGGAACTCATTAATATCGCTAAATCCCTAAAGGTGAGCAAGGCACCGGGGCCAGACGGTATCCCGAATATGGCCATTAAAGCGGCTATTTTAGAGGCTCCCGAATTATTCGGGGCAGTAATGAATAGATGCCTGGAAGCTGGCCACTTCCCGGACAGATGGAAGCGACAGAACCTGGTCCTATTGCCGAAGCCGGGAAAACCTCCGGGTGTCCCCTCGTCATATAGGCCGATCTGTCTACTCGATACTGCCGGCAAGGTGCTGGAGAGGGTTATCCTTAACAGACTCGTACAGTGCACGGAGGGTACAAACGGTCTGTCAAGGAACCAATTCGGCTTCCGAAAAGGCAAATCTACGGTGGATGCCATCTTTTCTGTCACTAAGACAGCCGAGGTGGCAATCCAGCCCAAGAGGACAGGTATTCGTTATTGCGCAGTTGTCACGCTAGACGTGAGAAATGCGTTTAACAGCGCTAGCTGGGACTCCATAGCCAGCTCGCTTCGGAACGTCCAAGTGCCGGTGTCGCTGTACAGAATTCTGGAAAATTATTTCCAGAATCGTGTGCTATGCTACAACACGGAGGAGGGTCAGAAATGCGTTCCAATCACCTCAGGGGTTCCGCAAGGTTCCATACTGGGCCCGGTGTTGTGGAACGTCATGTATGACGAGGTGTTGAAGCTAAAGTTTCCGGTAGGGGTGACGATTGTCGGCTTTGCAGACGATATCACCTTGGAAGTCTACGGTGAATCTATCAGAGAGGTTGAGTTGACGGCTGCCCACTCTATAAGCATTGTTGAAGATTGGATGCGATCCAGGAAACTGGACCTAGCGCATCATAAAACGGAGGTTATCGTGGTTAACAACCGCAAGTCGGTGCAGCAAGCAAATATCAGTGTCGGGGACTGCACTACTTCGTCAACGCGGTTCTTGAAACTCCTTGGAGTCATGGTCGACGACAAGCTCAAGTTCGGGAGCCACGTCGACTATGCCTGCAAGAAGGCTTCCACAGCTATTTCGGCATTGTCTCGTATGATGTCTAATAGCTCTGCGGTATATGGCAGCAAGCGAAGGCTTTTAGCCAACGTGGTCCAGTCCATACTCAGGTATGGCGGGCCGGTGTGGTCATCGGCGTTAGGTACCAAAAGCTATCTAGCCAAGCTGGAAAGCACCTATCGTCTCATGTGCTTAAGAGTGGCGAGTGCGTACCGCACAGTTTCATATGACGCAATCTGCGTCTTAGCGGGTATGATGCCTATTGGTATCATCATCAGCGAGGAGGTAGAGTGCTTCAACCAACGTGGAACTAGAGGCATACGGAGTACCACAAGATCGGCCTCGATGGCAGCGGGCATGGTCTGATTCCACAAAAGGCCGGTGGACACATAGACTTATCCCGGAACTATCCGGATGGGTCAACAGGCGTCATGGCGAAGTCAACTTCCTCCTGACACAGATTCTGTCAGGGCATGGTTGTTTTAGACAGTATCTGCACAAATTTGGGCATGCGGAGTCCCCCGAGTGTCCCGAATGCGCGGACGTTGAGGAAACTGCAGAACATGCTTTCTTCATATGCCCTCGTTTCGAGGGCGTGAGAAGCAACATGATGGCAGTTAGCGGACAGGACACTACTCCGGATAACTTAGTCCAAAGGATGTGTTCTAGCTCGGACGTCTGGGGTGCGGTCAATGCGGCTGCTACCCAGATCGTACTTGAGCTACAAAACCGCTGGAAAGCCGATCAACGGCGAATAAACAGCCTAACTACCATAGTCCAGTAGTTATCTAAGAGCGTGCGTTAAGCACAATAGCCCCTCCCTGAAGTAATACCGATAAGGTGGTTCCAGGGGGGATTGAGGCTGGAGACTCGAGTAGGGTTTTAGTGGGTCTGGATCTTCACGATCTTCACGGGATACCAAACCCCACTCCCTGAGCTGTCTTCTCAGGTGTCTGATAGCAGATTTCCCTACTCGTTAAAAAAAAAAATACAGCGCTTTATTTAGTCTTCAAACCAGCGCCTTCTTACGACCGTCGACAAAACATGGCGGTTGCTCCATATAAGTTTCATCTAGCTCTCCTTAAAGAAACGCAGGGTGTCGATTACCTGGAAAATCAGGGAAAACCTGGAAATGTCAGGGAATGTCAGGGAATTTCATTTGAAGTCAGGGATATTTGACATGGGAAGAAAATATACCGGAAAAGTTAAGACTTCGCAAGAATAACATTTACTTCAAATATCTGGCACTTTTTCATTCAAGGTCTTCGCGTATGCCCAAATCAAATAGAATACGAGACGCTATTTTTACTCACGTGCAACCAATCTGCTGCGTACAAATTTCCGAGTTTCGAAATTTCGAATTTCATGAATGTGCGACTGACCTGCTTTAAACCTCAACAACGGTAGATCCGATTTGATCGATTCTGGTTCCAAAAGGAAGTGCTCACAACCTAATCGATCATTATCAATATCTTTTGGATTCTTTGATATTAATTGGATATTTAGGTCAAAAATTGTGGATAGAAAATTTGCTTATTTTGTACGGAAAGTGGCATAAAAAGGCGATACCAGCAAATTTTGCCTCTAGATAATTCCAGACTTTTGGACCGAGATCGGACTGTAACTGGGACGAGGACTAATCAAACTGAACCAAGATAAGCCTTTGAAAATTTACTACGATGTTCAACCTGAACGGGTCAGAACCCGGACTACAATTTTTATCCTCATGTCGATCACTAGTGAAAACCTATGCTTAATGCGTATTCGAATGAAAGATCATCTCAGCTTCAAAATTCTGATTTAGTCTAACAAATCAGTATCTTCGAAATTCGACTGCGAGCAGACGGTCAATAGAATCGCAAACCCGAAGTTTTCCTGAATATCAAAAGCTGACTACAAGTAGGTCGAATAAAAACAAAAGGTCAGGTTCAAAATAATACAAGATGAGCGATGCTCGTTGAGTCATTTGGCCTCAAAAATTTTTATATTACTGAGAAACAATAATTTCCTCAAATTCCAGACTCAGACAAATCGGAATTTGTGTCAAAAAATATCTTCAAATTATGTTCTAAACTAAAGACCAATTTTTATGTTTATTGTTTTGGATAGCTAATTGTTTGAAGCGGATTTATACCCATTCAGAATTCAGAAGAATGCAGTATTTACATTTTTATAAACAAAATCCCGCTTCTGGGCCGAAAAGCTGCTTCCGAAATTGGGCTTTTCGACGAAAAGTTAATGACTGCTAATTTCCCGTTAATTAAGTTCGAATTAATTTTATTTTTTCCCATAGAATTTTGCATAAAAAGATGGATTTGAATTAAAATGGAAATTGATTCATTAGGAAAAGATAATTCATGAGTAAACAACCAATTTAACACTTTGAAAAGTGAAATTAAGGAGATATTTTGTGTCTGGAATTTTTTGAAATATACCTGGAAAAACCTGGAAAAGTCAGTGAATTTTATTTTCGCTGGATAATCGACACCCTGAAACGCCATTACAGTATCCATCTGAAAAGATATCGCATCGCATGTTTCCTCGCAGTCCACTCCCATTTTACTGTGAATAGCCTGTCATGACAGCCGCGCCTTATAATACGTATGAGGATCTACTACACAGCAATCGCTCGTTACATCGGAATCGTCGTCGTCGTCGTCGTCGAAACCTTGGAACTCCTCGAAACTTGTTTCGGAAATGGATATCTGTGGAGTTTTCAAACCAGGAATACCAGCGCACCCAATAGATACAACTTTGTACTTGCCTGGTAACACGTGCTCCCTGGGCTGGGCCTTTGACCGAGGTAGTTCTAAAGATTGTCGTGGAGGAAGCGAAAGTCGGTCAATGTTGCTCAGCTGCATCTCTACAGATTCCCGCAGTTCTTATGCTTGCATTAGGTTTACCTTGCTGCATCGACTTATCTGCGACAGCTTCGGATTTCCTTCTGTTATACTTCAATCTTGTAGAACTATTTATTATCAACTAACTTAAACAAAGGTTATAATATGAATGATCAAAAATCTATTCTTCATTTGGGTACCCGGTCTACTGCAATCTTGTGTAACGAAGTTTTTCAAATTAAACAATACCTTGGTAACAACTTGGGTGGTTACAAGGTAACATTTCCTCCCTATTTCCTCCTTATTTCCAGAACAGGTAAGGCTCAAGTCTAGACGGCATCCTGATTGTTCTCTGGGGTCGAACAGGTGGAGACTCAGTAATGGAATTATCTGAAAGTTGTTCCCTTTCAAGCAATGAAGCAGGTCGTCCTTTTTGGCTGGAACCGACTTCTACTTCGACTACCACTGGTTGAATTGTTTAGGCCGAACATATCTACCAGAATACCTAGGGACATGGAACTTTCAGCGTCAGCTTTTGTCTCATTACAACGATGCTTAAGTTAGTTGGTATGCGACCTAATAAACTTCTTGCGTCCGTGAAACTCGTCGAGCAGCACATTGTGGTTGACACGTCCGTTGTTTTCAATGATAACACCGGAAACCCATTGCCATTTATTATTGCTGCTGTAGACTTTAGCGTAGACTTTGTCTCCACTTTTGAAATCACGTGGAATTGCGCCGTGCTTCAGATTGAAATGCTCGTTCTGACTGTAGTTGAAAACTACCGGTTTTGGTTGATTGTAATGTAGAAGATCAAGGATTGTCTTCATGTTACGACCAAGCATCTGCTGTGATGGTGTCTTGCCATTAAGAACACGACTAGGTGTAGTCCTATATACTTGGAGGAATGTCTGGAGCGTTTCAGAGATAGCTAGTTGATCTGCGGCTGAAGAAGTTTGCTCTTTTCTTCCCTCAAAATGAAACCGTATGACTGGAGACGTTGAAACAGAGCGTGAAGAGATCCGTGATGCTCCTTTTCAGTTCTGCTATACACCAAAATTTCGCCAAGAACGAGTCCACTCCTTTAAATCCAGCAACCATGCTGTTCATTAATTGCTGGAAAGCTCCGGGGGCGCAAGTCGATTGAACCGGAGGAGTCCTCGATGCGTGTTAATCGTTAGTAGCTGCTTCGAGTCGTCGTCAACTTCAACCTGAAGATAAGCATCGCTCAGGTCGATGATGCTAAAATACCGGCACCCGTTAAGCTTGCTGAATATATCATCTGGTACTGGTAACGGATAGTGATTGGGTTCCAAAACAGCATTAAGTCCAGTTGGGTAATCCGCACAAATGCGCACTTTTCCTCCTGGCTTTTTAACTGCTACGATTGGTGCAGCCCATTGCGAAAAATCCACTGGCGTAATGATACCCAATTCTTGCAACCGATCCAATTCAGCATCAATCTTCTCTATGGATGTAAATGGAACTGGACGCTTTGGTTTGAAGACAGGTCTGGCATCTGACTTGAGATATAGGTGAACCTTCATCTTCTTACAGTGTCCAAGGCTAGGCCTAAACACATCTGCAAACTCGGCTTTGTACTGTTCTATGTAATTAGCTTGATCAGCACCAGCATAAACTTGGTTACAAATAGTAGATAGTGCGGTGTCCCATAATCCGAACAACTCGATCCAATCCAGCCCGAACAAATTTATGCAGCTGATCGTCACATATAAAACTGTAGTTTTGGTGATATCTCCAAAAGTAACTGTGCATCGGAGTTCACCAAGTAGACGAAACGGCTTACCTGACGCTGTCCTTGCCGTTTGAGTAGTAGGAGTCAGTAAAGGTGAACCCATTTTCTTCCACTGCTCATGTGAGATGATTGAAATATCGGAAGCAGTGTCCAACTGTAGCGTGATTGAAGATCCATCGATGTCGATTGTCAGAAACTTTCGTCTCGAAGGATAGCAAACTTGGTTTATAGAGTAAATACCATTTACTTTATTCTTCCCCTTTGACGCCGCTTTCGTCGTATAACAGCCACAATAACCAGCTTTGTGTCCAGTTTGCTTACAGTTCCGACAAACATGCTTCGTGTATTTGCAGTCTCGGACGTAATGCATTCCGCCACACTGCCAACAGGGTGTTTTAGGACCTTCAGTCTTTGACTTCTTGCTTTCCTTTGAACGCGATTTAATCGATGGTGGTTTGTTTTGCTTGACTGAACAAATTGAACTTATCGGTTTCTTTTGGTCCACGATAGCTACATCATGTTTAAGGTTTTGAAGTTTTGAAGACGTTGGCATTCTGCGACGAGTGATTCAAGATTACACTCCCCTTCTACATTGTTTTCCAGCTTGGATAGAAGTCTTGTTCGAATGTCGACATCCTTTGGAGAGCGTAACCCGCAAATAAAAATCAGGCTTTTGAACGGTTATAGACGAATTCCCGGATGTTGGATGCCAGAGATTCGATGATGAATTCCGGACTGCTCGATGACCGCGCTGAAGCGTTTTTTTGAATGCCGAAACGTTTCATAAGCTGCATCATCCGAGCGTTTTGCTCCGCCATCTGCTTATTCTGTCGCAAAATTTGCTGATACAGGTCTCGAAAATCGCCTCCAGATCTTGCCATTTTGAATGAGTGGCTCTTCCTTCAAAGCGATAAATTCGAGTTTACTCCTCGTCGCCAATATGTTATACTTCAATCTTGTAGAACTATTTATTATCAACTAACTTGAACAAAGGCTATAATATGAATGATCAAAAATCTATTCTTCATTTGGGTACCCGGTCTACTGCAATCTTGTGTAACGAAGTTTTTCAAATTAAGCAACACCTTGGTAACAACTTGGGTGGTTACAAGGTAACACCTTCGTTGTAGAAAACAACGTCGACACGTTTTGCTCTCAAATAACTGTGAAAACTTTGATGTATTCTTTATCATTATCGATCCAGATACTTTTCATTTTCTTGCCTGTTTTGCGCTCTGCCATGGCATGGAAATCTTGCCATTCATCTGCAGATTTTTGTTTCGGAAAATATACAAACATACGCCGGGTTTTATTATCGATGAAAGGAATGGAGAATCGAAGGAATTCTCCATTGCTACACTGCTGCCAGAATTTATTAGCTATAACGCTTCCGATGCTCTAGACCCTTTTTTTAAACCAGCCATGTCTGTTGGTGTTGATTGATGGTGTGACTTCCAGTTGCCACCAACATACCGTCCTTAGCGAGCACTTTACATCCTTGGTTCGTAAAGTGGATAAAACTGCAAAACGTTTCGCCCTTTCTCGTCTCCTTACAGTCCCTTGCGATGTGCTCATATCAGTGACATTTCCTGCATTTTGAACCTTTGGCCAAAGTAGGCTATTGTTTTTGCTTACCACTGCTATCGTACCGTTTGTTGGTTGCGAAGGCTTGAGTGTTTCTTTCGTTTTCATGGTTATCTTCCTTTTGCAGAAGTCTGGTTTTCACGTAATCGCCGGCCATTATCATGGGCTTGAAACTTTTCCGAAGACCAGCCAAGAGCCAAGAGATCCATCTAGTTCAGCTAATTAAAAGTAGACACGACCTCGTTGACACGCTCTTCTACATTGCCGTAACTTTCCAAGGTTAACCAGTTTACTGCAAGAGACCCATATGTCTGGATAGTCCTTTGTCTTCGAAGGCTCATTCCAGTCGATTCCATGTTTCTTGAGATGATTCCGCATCTTCATCGCGAACATATATTGAGGGATTCAGCAGCAGAACATTTTTCAGCTTCGCTTTCAGATCCTTCTGTCCGTCTACGGTTTTGAAAGTTCCATATGGATTCCTCGCAGGTTTCACGTTGTCCAAAAGTTTTCGCTGCAAACTTCCAGAATGAATAATTTGCTGCTCCGGTTGATCTTTCTAAATACTGTTTTGTCTGCCACAAAAAGCTGAAGTAGAGAAACAAAATCACGGTCGCAGTGGTCCTTACGTTTATGGTGCAGACAGTCCAGAATTCTTCTTGACATCCTCCGGTGTTGGTTTGCCATGCATCAATCGTTTACAACACCCACATTTTCTGGCAAGAGATTACCATAGGGTCGTCTCTCTTCGCTTCTTCACTCTTCGTATCCGTAGAATGCCATCGGGATAATCAGCGTTTTGTAAATTGCTAGTTTTTTATGTGCTTGCCGTGCCAAGCTATACAAATTCGTCTCGATCTATCACCTCCGCACCATCTCGGCCGGCAGATTCTACGATCCACCTTGCTTCAAACTACTACCTGACGGGAAAAGGAACACGGTTGTTGTAAGACTGTCAAGGATAGTACGTTCCATTATCCATCCAGTCATTATCCGCCATTAGGTACTCATTTCGCTTTACTAAATCGTACGCTGCCTTGAAATCTATGAACGTCTTTCTCGAAAACCACATTGATGTTCGCCAACATAGGATTCCTGTAACGGCATCAGCCTGTAGAACAAAATGGAGAAGAGAATTTGACGTGTCACAGTTGTCCTATTCTTCCCAAAATAATCGTTGCTATTTGCCGAGTAATGTAAGCATAGAAATCTTCCTTTAAAGTTTCTTCAATTGGTCGTTCTTTGCTGATTTTTAGTTCTTCTGCATCTTCCCCTAATTTTGTTTTGTAATCTTCTGAAAATACCAACTAATATGATAAGACTGCGGACGTGGTATGATGATCGTGATTCTGTTCTGCTGCGCAACACACACGTTTCATATTCTTCGTGTCCGATTTGAGTTCTATAAACGATAGATATATTGCATTCTTATACCGTCTTGCAGTACAATGAAAATAGCTTACTTCAAAATGTCTCCTTTATCTTATAGTCTTTGTGGCACGTGTAGGGACTAGGGAAACGGTTTGGACCGTGCATTTATCGATAGTGGCAAAACCATACAGATTCAAATTCTTGATGTGATTCGCCCCGACTTTTAAAAGTGCAGCTCGTCCTTCGCAGCTATTGTGCGTTAACGTCTGGCTGTTTTTCTCAATTTGTCTAGAGTTGAAAGATCCACAGTTTGCTCATCCTTCTCAATCTTTCTGTATCCCTTATCTTCCTGACGTCTTTAATTTCGGCACAATTTCAGTCGAGTAAAAATATTTTTAATTTAAAATAATTTAAAAGATTATTTCACCTCATAAGTTACTATTAAATAGTATATTATGAACTGAACATACGCTGAATGTTGGTATGTATACCCTAAAAGACGCCCGCAATCGATAAGAGAATCCCCCGCAGAGAAACTCTCAGAGGTTTATCACTATGTCCCACTGATGTCATCGCGCTGCTGGCTGATGGAATCCCACCTC
The DNA here is from genome assembly GCF_943734655.1 of Sabethes cyaneus. Taxonomy (NCBI): domain Eukaryota; kingdom Metazoa; phylum Arthropoda; class Insecta; order Diptera; family Culicidae; genus Sabethes; species Sabethes cyaneus. The sequence continues at coordinate 148,658,858 of NC_071353.1, read as the reverse complement.
TCAGCACATTTGCGTTCGAGCATTTCATACTAATAGGAGCGAGTTTACTGCTCTCGTCGAATAATAATCGAAGTAAAATATTATTAAAACCCACAATCTTCTTTCTGATTTCTCCTGCCACGACACGACAGGTGCCACGATGGTGCGCGAAAACGGCAACTTCAGGGACGGCGAAGACGAGCGAATGCTCAACGGAAACGGTGCCGGCGGAGATCCGGCGGTAGGCGCCCTCGATAAAGACAAACTGGCCCAGAAGGAGGTTGAGGTGAAATTCATCTCCGAGCAGAATGGCGACGCCCGGATCGATCTGGAAGTGGAACAGCCGGTGAGTGTCCAAAGTGAGCAAAAATTAGCGCGTCAGCGCTAATTGTTGGTTGACTTTGGTCTGTCAAGGGCTGCCTGCCCTTAAAAGTCTCCCCCGATGAACCGCGGTAGGGTAATTGATTCTGAACCTTTCATCCCTTTGCTGTGCAGCAAACGTTCTCCGGCATGAGCAAGGAAGAGCTGATGAAGTTCGCCAACGATCCGTTCTGGATCCGGCTGCGTTGGTTCCTGTTCATCCTGTTCTGGGGCCTTTGGGTGGCGATGCTGGTCGGTGCGATCTACATCATTATGGATGCACCGAAATGTGCCGCTCCGGTTCCGCTGAGCTGGTGGCAAGAAGGACCGCTGGTGAAGGTCGATTCGAATGATTACCGCAATCAGGTGGACGCCGCAGACCGGTTCGGAGCGAAGGGTGTCATCTACGAGCTGCCGGCCGATGAGACCTATCTGGTGAATACGGCTTCGGTTGAGAAAAAAATTCGGGAACTTGTTGAGGCGTTCAAGTAAGTATTATATGCCTTTTCTTATACATATGTAGATAGAGTTGAAGACAGCTAGTGATAGCGCAATTGAATTAAATTGTACTCAATTAAGCTCGTTGCGTATTATACTCTGGAGCGGACGTATTGTGGTTAGGTTTTTTTTCGCATTAAGAACAGGTTTGTTCACTGGTTGCTGTGGCAACCATCCTCAAACGGGTATTCAGACATTTTTTCATCGACTTGTTTCGATGCCAGTTAACGACAACAACAAGTAAAATGAATACTACATACCAGAATTTCTTTTATTACCATTACCTTCAATTTATTCCATTCACTTTTCACTGGTTTTTAGTTAAACTTGTTTGCACAGACTCGAACAAAGATTCACCACACTACACATCTGCGAAAGAACTAGTCATTAAGGCACAGCTTGCTTAGATTGATTCAATACAAATTTTTACCTTTTTTTTTAATTTAACTCCCAGTGCCAAGGACATTAAGGTCGTTTTGGACCTAACACCCAATTACGTAACAAAGGATGACCAACTGTTCAAGGACGCGCTGGCCAGCGCGGACTCACCGGCTCGTTCGGCTTTCATTTGGAAAGAGTCCGGTTCGGTTCCCACCAACTGGCTTGCCGTAAACGGGGCGGGTTCCGCTTGGAACGAGGTAACACCTCGTCAATTTGTGCTGGCTCAATTCGGAGCCGATCGGTTGGACCTGCAGCTGAACGAACCGCTTGCCAAGGAGAAACTAAAGGCTGTGCTGCAACAGTTGGCCGGACTGGGGGTGCGTGGTTTCCGGTTGGCCAATGCAAAACACTTCATCGTTGACCGCGACGGTAAGAATGACGTTAACGCCGAAGTCGAAGATAAGACGCTATCGCACACGGACTACGGCTTCTGGACGCATGCCCACACGACCTACCAGGACGGACTGGGTGCCCTGCTGTACGAGCTGCACGCCGAAGTCAAGAATGCTACGAACGGGGAAGGTTTTCTGTCCGTAAGCGAGGACATAACGCGACCGGAAGTGTTTGCCACCAGTGGCAAACTCGGTCTCGACATTCCCGAGTTTGGTAATCTCGAAAGCGTCCTTCGGCAGCCGTTGGGAGCCGAATCGGCTCGAGTCATCCGTGATGACATTCAGAAGACTTACGTGGAAATTCAAAAATATAATGCCGCCGAAGGCGGCAAACCTTGGGTGCAGTGGCCGTATGACAAGAACTCCCTGCAGCAGGTGGCTGCCTCGGAGTACAACGTTTTCATGTTCCTCCTGCCAGGCGTTCCGGTTGTTCCGCTGGACGTCCTGAACTATGGCAACGTCAGTCAAACGCTGATCGGAAGCTTGGAGAAATATCGTGCTTCTCCATCGTACCAGCATGGAACGTTCGCCATCTACACCGATACCAACGGAACTTCCGTTGGATACACTCGGTAAGTTTGCAGTTCTTGAACCTAGAATTTATCAAAATCACACTCATTGTAATTATTGCTAACCTTTTGCTTCACGCTGCACTCATTCTAATCGCTCACTCGACGCTTGAATACTAACTAATCTTGTACACAGAGACGGGTAAGTACTGAGTAATCTACTAACAATCATTCCATTAATATCTAGTTTCAACAGCAAAATTTCAAATACAATCATTCTAATACTGGTTTGTTTTATCCCCTTGTTTCTGTAGGCAAAAATCCGGTAATCCGGGTTACTTCGTCGCGCTGAACCTTGCCGAACAGCAAATCGAAGCCGATTTCAGCCAAGTTGTCGGCATTGCCGACGAACTGACGGTCGTCCTCACAAGCGAGAACTATCGCGTTCCGGACATTGCTGTCAAGTAAGTACTAATTTATTAAACAGGGATATTTTAACACTGATCGCCCGTTTTTTTTACAGGAGCAAGATTCTATCGAATGCCGTACCGCTTTCCGGTCTATCGGCTCTGATTGCCACCTATGTGCCGAAGCAGGGCTAAGACGCACACAATATAAAACATAACGTAAACTTATTATAGTTGTGTCCCCACCACACTCTCGAAGAAAGGTGGTTTTACTCGTATCTAATTGAAATGTTTTGTCGTGAATGGACAATAAGCTAATCTATACCTACAAATGCGCAAGTTAAAAATGTTCGTTGCTTTAAAAAGAAACCTCAAGAGTAGAGTTGAATGTCGAATTCAATGAAATAAATGTTGAATCCAGCTAGAAGCATCAACTGTTTTTGTTGGTTAATATTAAACGAAAAAGTGAAAAACCTTGACTTACCAGTTACCATTACAGAACGGTCTGGTGGTTCTCCCAGTGACTGGTGTAATTTATGGTGTGTTCGTCTTCCTCCGCACTTCCGTCTGCACTCCTCTGTAGATGGTGCCCAGCATCTCCCGTTCAAAAGACTAACCGAAAAGACCGTGTTCGTGCATTATCTGCCATAGCTGGTTCCGATCGACTATATCGTACGCTGCTTTAAAATCGTTAAGGAAGGAGTGTGAGGGCTTTTTTTTGTATGCCAGAAGGGCATTGGGTTAAAAGGCCACTACCACAGTTCTTATAATCGTCTTTTGTGGCAGGCCTCTTTTGGTCTTTTGTGGCATTGCTTTATAAAGCCAATGATCGTTTTGGGATTTAGGCTCCATACCTGATATGGAGTAAGAAGGAAACTTCCTAAGAAGTAGTGCCTTGATAATGCAAGAGCTCCGCAATAGCAGAGCAGATGCGCTGAACTTTCAGGTTCAGAGTTACAAACGCGGCAGATGTCGGATGACACCTTGCCGATATTCTTTAAATGATAAAGAGCGGTGCTGTGTCCTGTTAGGAGTCCCGTGATTAAGCGTATTTCACTACGAGTTAAATGGAGTAGTTTTTTAGCTACTGCAGGGTTTGGGTAGATAAACTGTTTGGCTTGTCTACAACCCTGTGTTTGATTCCAACGGGATGCTATTTCTAGCTTTTCCCATGTCATCAGTTCGCCTTTCACGGCGGATGTGGAGGTGCCCAGAAACGGTTCAGGACCAATAAATTGCTGAGCAGGTCCTTGTCTTGCTAGGTTGTCAGCAAACTCATTGCCCTCGATACCGCAGTGACCCAAAGTAATAAAACTTTGTTTTGGCGGGAGAGCTCCCTCAATGCTGTGCTGCACTCCCAAACTAATTTGGACGGGCATTTGGCGGACTTGAGTGCCAGTAGTGCTGCTTGGCTCTCCGTGAAGATACCGATTTTCGCAGGCATATTGTTGCACAGATGTATATTGCATATACTTCTGCTTGAAAAACGGTGGGCCACTCTCCTAATGAGATAGTTTCCCTGATGCCGGGTCCGTAGGCTCCGGAGTCTGTGCAGGCCCCCATTTTTGAACCATCTGTAAAAAAACAGATAGTTCCAGATGGAAGATCTGGCCCTCCATTATTCCACATTGAGCGATCTGTTTCAATCACCTCATATGGAACGTCCATATTGGGCCTGGCTTCCATACAGTCAGAGACTGAAGTTACTAAGGGTGTCAGATTGAATTCCCGAAGTATGCGAAGATGACCGATTTGGTCACCTTCGAGTATGGTTTTACTCCTTTGCAACCGTAGTGCGCCGAGCTCTGCTTCCTTCTTCACATGAAGATGCAAAGGCAGTAAGCATAGCATTGCCTCCATGGTTGCAGTAGGTGTTGTACGCATGGCACTGGTAACTGTAAGACAGGCCAGGCGCTGAACTTTGTTTAGTTCGGCTTGGGCTGTCACCTTATTCACCCTTGGCCGTCATACGACTGCAGCATAGGTTATCCTAGACCGTGCAATAGTAGTATATGACCAAAAGGCTAGTTGAGGTTTCAATCCCCAGGTTTTGCCAAACAGTGAGCTGCATGCCCAGATAGCCGAAGTTGCTTTCTTAACAGCATAATCTAGGTGGGCAGCCCAGTTCAGTTTTTTATCCCCCCCAAGGATGTACCCCCCCAAAGTGGTACCGGCTCGAAAGAGGTTGATGAGCTCGGACATTATAACACCGTTCGTTTTTTGTAAGAAAATGGGTAGAATACCATCCGGACCTGGAGATTTCATTGGTTCAAAAGAGCTGAGTGACCAATTGATCGAAGCCTCCGTAAACAATCGGCGTGCAAGTAGAACCGAATCATTTGGCACATTGTGTAATGACCCATTCCGCTGTGTCCCGCCTATGTCTTGTCCAGTGGTCACTGTCGAACCAGGCAAGTGCGTGTTCATTAGAACCTCCAGAATTTTCTTGATGGTAACAGTGAGACTTCCATCCTCTTTTTTTAATTACCCTAGACCATTGCAGTGGTCCTTGGACATCGCTTTCTGCAGACCCGTAGCCTCTGGCAGAGTTTGAATGCTTTCGCAAAATCTAACTCGTGATTTCCTTTTGGCTTTGCGTAGCTCAGCGTCGTATTTGGTGGTGAGGGAAGCTCTGTAGTCTTCCCAGTTAGACGTGGTTTTGGCCCTGTTGAACAGACGCCTTGCCTTCCGTCGGAGATTGCTAAGGGTCTCATTCCACCATGGTACATCACGGCAAACTGTTCGCGTGTTTACGGGACAGTTTGTGTTATACGCGTCTGTGATCCTACATTGCAGGTCACTAGCGGCGATATCCAGCTCAACTGGAGTTCGTATAGCATAGCGGACGGTTCGTAGCGGACGCAACGACTATCTCCTGCTCCCCCTTAGTCGTCGGGACTACCACCGTAATGGCAACGACATCGCGTTGGATGAATTCTGTAATTGGAGAAAATGTTATTTTCTAATTTAACAGAATGGCAGTCCTCGGCTTGGACTGTGTATTGCAATAGATCAACCTACCATTAGCGCCGGATAGACCGAGGATTGTGGTATCGTTGATCCATGGCTCCTGGATCAGAGCAGCACTCAGCTGCTCATTGGTGAACCTCCGGCTTAGGACACTAGATGCGCCCTTGGCATGGTGGAGGTTCACCTGAACGCAGCGAAAGCTGCTCATTTTGTGGCAGGATTACCGTTTTCAGCTTGATCCAATGATGGATTGAGCCTTGGCGTACGGATACCAGCAGCGTTTTCGCTGAGTTGAGCGGCCGAGTCGCCCACACCGGCAGGCTTCGGTTGCTGCAGGCGACAGGCCACAGATGTCCGAACCGCACTTAACGACGGATTGAGCCTCTGAGGTTTGCTATCGACTGGTGGTTGCTGCGTACGCCTCTTGCGAGGTTTTCGCTGCGCCCGTCTAGTCTTCGCAGGAGTGCATTGTTTAGGTGGCGGCGGGGCACTCCCGGATGGAAGTTCCGCACTTTCCAACCTCAACGTTGCGGGATTGCATGGTCTTGGTGGTGGCGGGGCGCTCCCAGAAGGGAATTCCGCTCGTACCTTCCTCGACTTTGCAGCAGAGACTGTTGCGCCTCAGACCTCTGCCAACCTGTCGTATGCGTGCTCGCTGCTCGGTGACCTGGCTTGCCGATTTTTGGTCAACCTCCATCAACAGTTCGACGGTATTTCCAAACACATTGCGACGGCGTATTTGCCACGCTTGTGTCGAAAAGCCGTCGTTCTGATTCTGGAGGAATCTCAAAATTTTCTCGTTCGTGATGCTGACACTGTCCTGGAAGTACCCTATGAAGGTATGTGCCTTCGGCAGGTCCTTCGTGTCGTAGGCCCGTAGTTGTGCCCCTTCCCACGGGACGAGAGTAGATGCCGTTTGCTCCAGCAATTTGACCGTGCTCTGGTCAGAGCACGCCAGTGTCAAGCAGCCGTTCTTGAACTGGCAGCTCCTGAACTTTGGCCTAACGTCTGGAGTCTCCTGGTCAGCAAGGTGATCCAGAAGAAGGGCGCGGACAGTCTGAAGCTGATCCGTAGTTAGCAGGGAAACGGGATAATCAGCCGTAGTTATGGCGTGGCTGAAATCATCCACGATTTCCCTGTATGTGCACCCCAAGGATGGTTTTGCTGATATTCGGCGACGCCGTATCAGCAGATCGTTGCCTTTTGGTAACGACCAGGTCCCGCTGGGCAGGCTGGCCGGCCGACAGAAGGGCGAGTTCCTCCGCTTCCTCCTTTGAGTAGCCCTTGCTACGATACCACTTCTGCCGTCGCCGTTGCGCATTGGAGAGACGCTTGGCCACATCTCCGGAAGCCTCAGGTTGCCCCTTGACTTCAGGCAGCGCCGCTGGATCGGGAAGGTTATCCGCGTCACTCTCCGCATTCCCGGTTGGTGAGTTTAGGATCAGGGATAAAGCCGAGAGTCCTCCTTCCAGCGACATGCTGTCGAGGTTAAAGTCCTCTTCCATCCCTGTGTCCATCACTTCACCAGTATCGACCGTGCCGATCGAAGTGCGCACTTCCGGTCTACCGTCGTGCGCCACCTCTACACCTACTCCGGTGTTTATCACCAACTCTTGGGGGCCGTTGGTTGCCCCATCAGTTATTTTTGTAAGGATATTCATGGCGATGGTTGTACTCTGCTGGGGAGAAAATCAACTGTCCTTTACCAACTTGGAACAGAGGGAGCAATTTACTGCACAGGGTGCTCTGGTACCATGCAGGCTCCGTTCGACCTTGGGAAACTTTATTAGACCCCCCCCCCCAAGCATTCATCCCTAGGCACGGGTCGCATTACACCGAGGATTGGGATCCTCTTCCGCATTTTGCTCAAAATGTAGCATGCTTCTAGACTACTTGCTACATTGAGAGCAAAAGATTTTTACAAGATTTGCCGCGGAAGAGACACGATGTGCGGTTCCGGATGGATCCACCACAAATTTGCCATGGAGCCACCCGGAGCCGCACGCCGAGCGACAAATCTTAACACTCCTTCTTTATCCTCGCTTGTGACAGACAGCTCGGGTCCCGATCCAATTTCTCCATCACCCGTTCACTCTTTTTTAGGGAGCCACACGTGGCGGTTCATTACAGATGTCAGTGGTCATCCGAATGAGCCTGAGTGGAGACAGGCGATCAACGATGAAGTGATGGGGATAGAGAGGGGTTGAACGTGGACCATAGTGAAGCGTCCTGCTGGTGTACAACCCGTACCGTGTAGGTGGGTGTTCAGCGTGAGAACGGATGCAGATGGGCGGCTTTTGAGTTGTAAGGCGGGATTGATAGCCTGGGGTTGCGCGCAAAAGAAACACATCGACTACGAAGAGACATATGCACTGGTGGCACGGTTGACTGCCATCACTGTTTCTTTGGCATTAACAACAAACAATGGAATGTTGATTGACCAGCTGGATGTCAAAGTCGCTTTTCTGAATGGTAGGCTCAACGAAAAAGCGTACATGCAACGTCCAGAGGGGGTAGAGCTGCATTCCGGTGAAGTGTTCTTGCTGAATCGGTCATTGTACGGTCTGAGGCTGTCATCGAGGTGTTGGAAGTATGTCAGGCGTGTCCTATACGATACCTGCGGTTCACGAAGGAGTACGTTGATGTGCAGTAGAGGCCAGAAGCAGCCAACGGTTTCGGCGTGTGTGAATGCAGATTGCCGGCAATAAATTCGATGTATCCGGATTTTTACTCAACATTTCCGGAAGCACGGTTGCTTGGTCGTCCGGGAAACGGGCTCTAGTGGTAGTGTCTTCATAAGAAATGCTGTTCCCGATGGTAAGATCAAGTTGATCTGCATTCTGACCCAGAAGCAACAAGCAGGCATCATCATGATGTCTTTAACGGCAGCTTTAAGTCCGACGTTTATAGCTTTAAGAAGCAAGATAGGTTTAGAAGAAAATAACTGAGGGGATGTTGAAACCATAGCAACCCAGACACTTGCAGGGCCAGTTGCAGCCGAGATTCAAACATACGACGACTGGCTTATTATGCCAGCGTCATACCTCGAAGCGAGGGAGGTAGTCAGTAAACAACTATTAAACGAAATAAAACTATTCTCTACATAAATGTTACACAGAATGGTTCCCAGGATACTTCCTTGAGGCGCGCTTGCAGGGATTTTAAATGCTTGCGAACAGACTCTGTTCAGAGATACCTGGAATCTAAAACTTCTTCTACTAAGACGCTCCAAAAACTACACATACCTGGAATGCCATTGCTGTCGTCTTGGATGCCGACTCGTTTCGCTGGTTTGTGTTGGTAACCCGATGGAGTTGATGTATGGCGGACCTTCCCTTGCGACACCCAAACTGTACCTCCAGGAAGAAAGACACTTTTCTGATCAGCAAACCGAACGAAGAATCCAGCTTTGGATTGACATCTCTTGCATCTCTTGCAGAGGGTAGAGTGCAAGTTGGTGGGTCGATAGCTCTTCGAAACAGCAGGATCTTTCCCCGGTTTCAGCACTGGGATGACATATCCTAAATCCCACATTGATAGGAAGTAGCCAAGCTCCCAGCACCTGTTGGACCGGTTTACTACTTAAGTAAATGAGCCGCCAAGAAGAATGCCAAAGACAAATTTAACAAATTAAAAAAAATTCACCCATACTCACATATGAGCAGTTCCTGTGAGCATAAGAGTGATCGTGCGGTATCGTCATAGCGAATGCTAATTAATCAATCTTGATGTTTCTCGTTCTAGTCTCGAATAATCTCGCATCACCAGTCACTTTAACACTGCTTCCAACAAAACTTTTATTGCCAATTTTGATTTTTGATTTTGATTTTGACAGTGAAAAAAAAAAATGATCGAGAAATTCCGGCAAAGAAGCGCAGCTTGCTGCGATTACTTCTGTATATTGTATTGAAGTTTCTCTATTAAAATTGATTCCTTTTTTTATTGTTTGTTTGTTAGCAATTTTTACAGAATATTAAACGTATTTAGTAAATAACGATATTGAATGAGAATTTGTATGTTTAACTTACCGTAGCGAGGGGACGGAGACAGTTCAAGTTGGATATGGATTCTGGCACCCCGTAACTTACATGCGATCCAGTATTGGAGCATGGCATGGCTCTTCATCCGTCCGAAAAAGATGCGAACATGTTCAATAACTGTAGTTCCACCAGTGTCCTGGAGCCGAAAAAAAACTTTTCTAGATGATTATGGATATCTTTTCCTGCGTTCATTTCTCGGCTACTTCCTCTCTGTATTACGATTAAACTAAACTTCTTTTTTTCTTTATTATTAATCCGTTTCCGTAAACTTTCTAAACAAAAAAAATCAGTGCCCGTGATGAAAGTGTTAAGACGCTGTTAAAATCTGTGTGTGGTTTAGTTTATCGGCGGTGCGCTAAGCCACTTGGCTGGCCTGGTTGGAGGAAACTTTTTTTTAATGCACAATGAAACAACCCCGCGGCCGAGCCATGTGTCCTGTATCATCGAAGCACAGAAAATCTAAACAACCAAACAAAAAAAAACGAACCCTTCTGCTGCTGCTGTTGCTGCGGTGACTAGGCACCTAATCCAGCTCTTCTTTGACAGCGGGTCCACCACCCGGTGCAGCAGCAGCAGCTGCTGCTGCTGCTGCCGATGCCGCCATTCTAGTCTGCTGGCTACCGCCAGCCGATTCATCTTCCCCGTCGTCTAGCTCCTGGAAGAACTGGTTCAACAGGTCACCGAAAATGCCGGGAATTCCCTCGTGTTGCGGTCTCTGTGGCTGGTTGGCCCCGAAGAATATCATGCCAATCTTTTGCAGATACTTTTCATAGGACGGATCGCGCTCCAGCGATGGTTTGTACAAATCACACAGAGTTCGGAATACGACCAGCTTGCGCTGGTTCGCTTCGATAGCTTGCAGCAGAAAGAAGATGAAATTAAGCAGCGGAGTGATGAACGGAGGCTCACTGCACGCTATCTTCGGGTGATATTTCGTGTAGGTCGCGAACGTTTTCGACGCCGTCGACGTTTCCTTCAAACACAACTGCTGGAGGATAACCTGAGCGATGAACAGGTCCATCTCGGACGGAAAGCCCTTGGTTTCACTGAGCTGAATCAGCATGTGACCGCAACTGTTCCCGTCCTTCGAAAGCAAAAAGTGATGGCGCGCCTGGGTCAGATTGTCCTCGTTCCACATGATCTGCGCTATCAGCTTGTGCATCAGAGGGTGACCGACCTGGGAATTGGACACGCTAGCACTCCATTTTACTGCCTTTACCTGTTAAAAAACATATTAAACTTAACAAACGTCCAATGCTTCCATTCCAAAGTAACTCACCAGCAACGTTTCTCTCTCAACAATATGCGGTTGAATCTTACTTAGGAGAATGGCTAGCTTTTGCATCCACTTTTCCGTTCCATCTACGACGCCGGCCTTCTCCAGTGTGTCCACTACCAGCAGGCCCAAATCGGCTCCGCTGGTTTGCTGATCATGGCTCAACAGTGTCAGTGCACCCTTGTACAGCAGGTCCAACAGTTCTTCGTACTTTTTCTGCGACAGATAGCGAAAGTACAGTGTCCGGTACATCTGATGAGCCTCGTAGTAGTTTCCCGATTCGATCGATGATTCCAATTTTGCTAGAACCCGAGCGACACCACGGGCGCCGGGACCGGCCGTCGTGGCAGGTGCAGCCTTTGTGGTCATTGTTGTGTCTTATTGTTTAGTACCGCGTTGGCGGACACTCACTCAATAATCGATTTTTGCACGCTCGCCTTTTTTTTTTGCTACTCTGCCTCTCTGTTCGCAAAACTCCACAACGAAACCAAATCAGTTTTTCTCACCGCATCAATGCTTGCTCGTCGAATGTGAGGCTAGACATGCAACAATAGGATTTCTTTTGCAATTTTGAACACAATTTCCAGGTATTTCAAGAACAATTTCCAGGCTAAATTTTGAGAGCAAAACGCAACAGACCTATTTTTCGTTTTCCGTCCGTCACCGTCGCACTACGCCTTGCTGTCAAATAAAGCGATAAAATTGTGAACTGTCAAAAAAAAAAAAGTTCTTTTGTGCTACAGCAAAAAGAAGGTATGCTCGAAAAGGAACAGTGTAGCGCCGATTATTCGAACATTTTTTAAACAAATCGCGGTGCTTAATCCACCTTTTCGCGTGCGTAATGGCGGCTAGTGGGTACAACCTTCGGAAAATGTAGGCATGCCTATAGCAACTTTATTCACGTCAAGTTGATATTTCCGCCCTTGATTATTGTTGTAGAACTGTCAAGCGTACGCGAGCGGAGTTCCCAAAAGCAAATAAACATTGTCGAAAGGTGTACCCACTGGCCGCCATTAAGCGCGCGAAAAGGTGGATAGCAGGTTGTCACCGCAACGATAGCACAACACTGAGAAAACTTTTCGTATAGTTCTATGTGTTTCACGCATAGATTTTTTCCGTGTGCCCTGTAAATGAACTTTATGTGCCAAACAGTTACCATTTATGTGTTTTTAAAATTTACCTTTAAAATTTGCACATACTATTCATATGCATATAATTTTCATGTGTACTTCTGGGCGGATTGTGTTTATATGTGGCACATAATAATCATAAGGATTTTCATATGGAAATTTCCCATTAGTTATGTGCGGATTATTTTAAGTGAAGGTTTCGTAGGGAATTATCAGGCGGGTTTCATGGGGGCTCGTGCAACTACGGACCGAATTTTTTCTATCCGACAGATCTTGCAGAAATGTCGGGAGTACAACGTGCCCACGCATCACATCTTTATTGATTTCAAAGCAGCATACGATACAGTCGATCGAGACAAGCTATGGCAGATAATGCACGAACACGGTTTTCCGGACAAACTGACGCGACTGATCAGAGCTACATTGGATCGAGTGATGTGTTTCGTATGCATCTCTGGGACACTCTCGAATCCTTTCGAGACGCGGTGAGGGTTGAGACAAGGTGACGGGTTATCCTGCATGCTGTTCAATATCGCTCTTGAATCCGGTGATCCGACGATCGGGCATCGAAACGAGAGGCACGATTTTTACCAACGGTAGCCAACTTCTAGGCTTTGCAGATGACTTCGATATCATAGACATGAACTTTGCGACGGCGGAGGCAATCTACACCAGACTGAAAGCGGAGTCTAGGAGAATTGGGCTTAAAATAAATGCGTCGAAGACCAAAACGCGCGTCTCCCACGGACAGTAACCGTTGGCGGCGACGAACTAGAAGTGGTAGAGGAATTCGTGTATTTGGGATCGCTGGTGACCACGGACAACAACACTAGTAAGAAGATCCAGCGGCGCATCCAAGCGGGAAATCGGGCCTACTTTGCTCTTCGTAAAACGCTAAACAATGTACAAAACCATTATTAGACCGGTAGTTCTTTATGGACTTGAAGCCGTGACGCTGCTTACGGAGGACATACGCGCCCTTGCCGTGTTCGAGCGGAAAGTGCTGCGGACGATATTTGGCGGAGTACAAACTGAAAGCGGAGAGTGGCGGTGGCGTATGAATCACGAGCTACAGGCACTGCTTGGGGAGACTCCCATCGTACATCTAGCGAAAGTTAGCAGGCTACGGTGGGCCGGACGCGTAGTAAGGATGCCGGACGACAGTGCGACGAAAATAGTCCTCTTCAACAACCACTCCGGCACCAGGAACAGAGGGGGGCCAACATGCACGATGGCTCGACCAGGTCGAAAGCGATTTGCGACTTCTGAGACGACTAGGAAATTGGCGACGAGTGGCCCAAGACCGAGTTGAATGGAGACGAGTGGTTGAAACAGCACGAGCCACCCCGGCTCTTTGCCGGCTATCCAGCTTTTTACGAGCCATAATGGCGGAAGGGTTCGTAATATTTTCACAGCATTTTTGACATTTCCCTAATACATCGCACGTTTTCTTTCCGTACATTCCTTTAGTTTTACCGTGAACACGCGGAAAGAAAACGTGCGATGTATTAGGGAAATGTCAAAAATGCTGTTCAAATATTACGAACACGTCCGCCATTATGGCTCGTAAAAAGCTGGATAGGATAGGCTGCCGACACATATACCTATGCGCGGGTCTCCTACGAAAGGCTGAAAATCAAACGGCTGAATATCACGTAAGGCTGAAACATCAAGGCTGAAAAATTTATAAGGCTGAAATGAAGCGCATTGTTTTACAGATTTTGGCCAAATATTACAGCTATAAAGATTATTTCTGAATCAAATTCTGCTACAATTATTATTTGCCATTCATAGTTGGATGGAGTGCTCACAAATATCCAAAAAATTTAACGTTAAGTTTTTGAAACAGTTGAAAAGTTTCTTGCCATTCATAGAAAAGAATTAGCCCCGCATAGAAAAATTTGGGCTAAAACTTAAGACATAAGAATAGGTTTATTATTTTAAATGAAAACTTAAGTGCAATTTTTATTTGCGTCGCTGTAATAAGACTCGATTACTTATTAAGCATTTAATTTTAATATGCTGTCGAAAAACTGTTAAAAAGATTGCGGGGGATTAGCCAGCCCCACCCCCTCTCTCCCGGCAATAAGCCGTCAATGCCTGAAGTAATACTTATAATCAGTATACAGCGTGGTATGCAGTATGGTTGCTGTTTCTACAAAATTTCAACAATCTAACCGAAAATATTCGCCACCTTCAACATGTTCAATAATCCAGTATGTGTTGTCCTTGTTCACTGTCGTTCGGAATTAAAATTAAAGCACTCTGCAGACGGAGCGACAAACGACCCAGTAAACCATTTGGTTTGTATATCTCGATTGCAACTGAGGTATACGAAATCATATCTGAACGAAAAAGTTATATTTCAGGTCAGATAAGATCATATATGTACCAAAGTGGAGGCGATGTACGTGCGAAAATTTTGACAACTATTTGTAATTTTATTTTGCGCAGTTTTTATAACACGCAACTAAATACTCCTGAATATGTGATTAAGATATAATCAAATAATGCAGTCGTCTATACTGCTTTATAATTCACAGTCATGAATTGTATCTAAAGACACGCACGACTGCAAAACAACTTAATGTTCACTCCGATTTGACATACTCTAATCATTTTACAATTCCAATGTGAAATTGACATGAAAACGATTTAATGTGAACTTTCTATTACGATTTTGTGTTATCTGGCTAATGACCTCTCTCCCTTTTAAGAGGGGGGGGCTCCCATACAAATGAAATACAAATTTCCTCATAACTCGAGAAGTAATCGAGCAAATGCAACCAAATTTGGCATGTGGGGGGTTTTGGAGGCAGGAATTTTTTTAATGATGGTTTGCGTAACTCAAAAACTAATCAAACTCGAGCAATTTTAGACTCATAAAACATTAATCAATAACAAGACCACCAAAAACTATCAATAGTAACATTAGATAATTCAGCGCGAGCCGGCCATAGGCCGCGAGTGTTGCCGGCGACCTGCCGTCGAAAGCGCCGGCCACTACGGGGAGCAGCCCCCCGTAGAGATCACCTCTATCTAGGTTTATTTATTTTCCTACACTCTTAAATTATTCTACCTGTAAATTGGTCGGATTTAGTTAAAGTTAGGTTGAAACTACTCAAAATGCCTTTAAAGCGTACAAACTAAGATTTTGAGTAGTTTTTCAACCAAAAAATTGGTAGTAGGAACTTAAAATTGCGTTATTTGTCATGGAGAATAATTCAATTATCGGTAGCAAGTAGCCAAAATTGGTTGAAATTTTTACCCAAAGTTTGAGTTTGTACACTTTAAGGGCATTTTGAGTAGTTTCAACCTAGCTTTAACTAAATCCGACCTATTTACAGGTAGAATCATTTAAGAGTGTAGATCTACTGACCTCTATTACTTTCCTTCAGGTGGGTCACCCCTGCGAAATGGTACTTTCTACGAAAAGATTTTCCGTGAAATGGTACATCCCGCGTGAGGTTTTTCGCGAAATGGTATTCTGCGAAACTCTATATTCCGCGTTATGGTCAACCGAGAATTGGTGTTCCGCAAAATGGTATTCGGCGAGATGGTTCGTAATGATGGCGAATATTTAAATGTTATCTGCTTCATTTTATCAGGCTGAGCGATGGGGGGAGTTGTTTTCTACTTTACTGTGAGGAAAATTTGTATATTAAAACACCCATGAACTCCTCAGAACTTTACAAAACTCGAGATTGTGACAAAGGTCATCCGAGATTCACGATTTATGTACAACATAGTTGAATTTGTGGCAATACGAAGTTTGTCGGATCAGCTAGTATGATATATGTACCGATATATATCTAGAAAAATCGCATTCGATACACGAAACCAGCATTTGCGTACTATTTTGGAGGCGAATATACATACTGCAAATTATATGAAAACAATTTGCATTCATAAGTAGGGTTTATTTGTAATTTCCGTCGTAGTAAGGCCATTTTAATTTTTATCATTTGTTGGATGGATTTAATGAATACTCCAAAAATGTTTGTGCTGATTTGACTAAACCGCACTTACCTTCTGATCCGTGAACTTTGAAATCACTGAAAAGCGACTATTAAAGCATGTAATTGAAATTAGGCAATTGACTTTATTTCTTAAATTCGTCGTACCGTTTTAAAATCCGTCCATCAAAATTTTTGATCGTCCGAACTAAAAATCACAACAATGTTTACGAAGCTAACGCGCATGTATTTGTGTAGGACGGGCATGACAAATATTATTCTGCAAAATTTCTGCAGGTCAGGCAAGTTTTCCTGGCTGTAGATTAACGAAAATGCCTTGCGTGAGTTATTTTCATTTATGAATGACGGAAATTAAAACGTGAATTAAATGTGAATCAGTTACTATAATTTTGTACGAATAAATGTAAACTAGGGTGCCCCCTATTAAGCTTTATGTACGATTTAAAGTTTGTTTAGCGATATTTAAGATGATTTTCACACATTATTATACGACTAGCTGTAAACCAGCGCGTCGCCTCGCGTCTAGCTGAGAGCAAATTGGTGGTAGGCTATGTAACGCTAACACTATGTAACTCTATGAGGTGCAACTACGTTACTTTTGCTCGTCTTGAATGTAATCTGCTATGATTGGTTTGAGTCTGCTTAATGTGGGCGATTATTACCACGAAAATACATATCGCACCCCTCGTTTTGGCGACAGACATAAGCCTCTTATATTTATGATTATATTTATGATGATGATTTGTTTGCTGGGAAGGTGCACCGATGGGCAATCCACTATCACCAAGGCTGTGCGAACTATTTATGCACGGTCCACCTTCAACAAGCCATGGTGGATGGTAAATGGTTGAATAATGCGCTCCAGAACCTCGCGGTTTATTTTATACATGTAGCTATGAAACCACGGAGGTCCACAGCCTCTTATTCAGCAACTCCTCTCCCTACCTCCTCGTGGTACCATCCGGTATACGATACTTGGTGGAAATCGGACAACCGGTCGAAACTAGGGTCGTATGCGGACAGGGAAGGAGGCACTCATGCGAATGCTGAGTGTAAATTCTCCGCCTGCAAATGACTGAAACTCGGTAGGAACAGGTTCGAATGAATCTATAAATACTAGGAACCAGAGCAGAGGGTCCAAAGCCCCACAAGGAGGATGGTTTTTATAGCTGTTTTCCATGGCTATAATGTAAAACGTGAATGGATAAAACCCCTAATCCAAGGTGTCATGCGACCCGTGCCGAGCGATTGTAGCAATTAAGGTCATTAAATTAGTTTGTTCCTGTAGTTTCGATAAGTTCAGCAATTAGAGCATGTGCCACTAGAAATTATGGCTAGTTGGCTACTCATACGCCATACATCTTGCGTACAGGTTAGCCGAGTTTTCTCTTTCCTAGAGCCGCTCATTCGCAAAACTCAAATCTCGAAGCGTGGACTTACTTGTCAGGTTCTTCTTCAAATTAGCCCGAAGAAAGTTCAATAAACTCTGGGAAATGAAATGGTTAGATGCATAAACCAAAGGGAAAAGGAGAGATTCATTCGCGTTTGAATTGGACGCAAAAGTTCGTTACAAAATTCCCGACTTCAAACTTGAAAATCTCGTTCCTATCTGAGAATCAGCTAAATCTCGCCTCGATCATTTCTATCTGATCAGTGGAGCAAGCTAGAGTGTGTGTTTTGTGTTTCGCGACTTTAAGCGAGGGTTGTGCTAATAGTGAGTCATCTTTAGGTTAGTTTGCTTTGTTAAATGTTGTTTTCATTAAATAGTTAGATAGCGCAGACAGGATTAGCTACGTGGTGGAGACTTTGCTAGCAAGTGTGGAGAACATCAAAGGTATTTCAAAGGCCTTGAATGCTGCGACCAAAACGCACAACGACCTCGTGGCGCGTGCAGGAGAGGCGTAGAAGGTGACCGTGACGGCGTTGAAGGCAGTACAGACGGGTGCCTGTCCGCTGACGGAGTGTTGCAGCGCGGCCCAGGAAGCCACGGAAAACGCTACCAGCAGCGGTAAGGCGTCCGCCAAGCGTCTCCACGACGAGTGGCCCGTGGACCGAGGTTAAGGCCAAGAAAAAAGGCACAGGAAGCTCCACTAAAAAAACAGCTTCACCTAAACTGGCAAGGAAGCGAGCGAAGAAGGGCGACACTCTTATCCTGAAAACCGACGAGTCGAAATATTCGGAGGTTTTGTAGGCCATGAGAGGAGATGCCTTACTCAGGGATCTGGGCGCGGACGTGCGGAGCAACCGCCGCTCACGCATGGGCGATATGATCCTTGAGTCCAAAAAGGACGCCACTAAGAAGAGTCCCGCATATAAGTCCATAGCGGAAGGAGAGCTCAGGGACGGAGTGCAGGTACGCGCTCTCACACCAGAAGTGACTCTCCAGCTTAAGAACCTGGATGAGATCACCGAAGTGCGCGAGGTCGTACAAGCTCTCAAAGAGCAAAGTGGAGTGGTGGTGGCAACCGATGCCATTCGCCTGCGTAAGGATCCTGTCGGAACCCAGGTAGCCATCATACGACTTCCGCTGACGAACGGAAACGAAGCCCTGAAAGCTACTGGGCTAAAAGTGGAGTCGTCGGTATGCCCACTAGCCACAGTAGGAGCCTGAGGGACTGTGCGAAGCCTCCCAAGAGCCTGATCTGTACCGGTAAACGGGACGCAAAGCACGTAACGGGAGGCCCAAGGTGCCCGGCCGGTGTGCCGGTGACTAAGCTGTTACACCAAGCAGTTTCCGAGTCAGCAATGGACATTGCCATCATCTCGGACCCATTTCGCGTCCCTGCCGGAAGCGGCAACTGGGTCTCGAGTAGGTCCGGGACGGCGGCAGTATAGACAACAAGCAGGTTCCCGGTTCAGGAGGTTGTGTCAACTGCAGACGAGGGATTTGCGGTTTGCAGCTGTTATGCTCCGCCGAGTTGGTCTATCGAGCAGTTTGCGCGGATGGTAGACAGAGTATCAGTTGTGCCGACTGGTTTAAGGCCGGTGGCTGTGGCGGGCATTTGTTACTGCACGTGCAGCGCTTAAGAGTGGGATAAAAGCTAGTAAACGAGCTTGCTTTGAAAGGTTATGTGCTAGTGCTAATGCGATCACCCCTTGGGGTGATGCCTACAGGGTCGTAATGGCAAATACCAAAGGCGTGATGGCGGGTATATGACCTCTACGGACTTGAGACAGAGTACTCTTGCTTACGAAAGACATATACGCACACTTTTGCGGATTTGAACGAAAGGTGTTGACTATTTTTGGCGGAGTACAAACGAAAATCGGAGAGTGGCGTAGGTGTATGAACCACGAGTTGCAGGCACTACTTGGAGGAGAGATTCCCATCGTACACCTGGCGAAAGTTGGGAGACTACGTTGGGGCCCAACGTGCTAAATGGCTCGACCAAATGATAGCAGGTGAAGCTGGCAACGAGTAGCCTAGGACCGAGTACAGTAGAGAAGAATGATATTGATACGGCAAGACCCACCTCGGCTTTCTGCAGGCAGAAGTATGTACCTAAGTAGTTCATAAACTGTATACAACAATAGGGGCCAGCTGCGAAAACAATTTTCAATACTGTCGCAGTGGCTTTTTGAACCCAGTGCCCTTCTGGCATAGCAACATGAACCAACATTGGTGACATGGGGCGGGCGAAACTTATTTAAGTTGCAAAAAGGTGCCACAGTGTGCTACAAACTCTAAACTGGGTATACTACAAGCTGTGCTACAAGGCTCTAGCACAATATTTAAAGCATTTCTAAGCTGCATTTGAAATAATCTGTTTGATCGATCGGATTTGCCAATAATATGCAGTTAAATTATATTGTGATTATATCTTGACAATAAAAAAATTATTGCACTGTTAAAATGGTTAAAATTCTAACTTTTATCTTTACCCAGGTAACCAATAAGCATTAAAATAAGCAGTAAATCAGTCGTTTATTAGCATCCCTGGCGTTTTATACTGCAGGTTGTTGTTTATCAGCTTTTTGACTGCATAACTGTTGTAAATTGGCATCCACAATTCTATTTAAATTCTTCTTGTTGGAAACTAGCTGCAAATAAGCATTGTCAGCACTATAAGAAGGCTAGCAGTAAAGTAGCCGCATATTTTGCCAAAATAGCATTTAAGTAGCATTTATGGCAACTTAAATGCTTATTGGTTTGCTTTTAAATTGCATTGGAAATGCTTATTGGTTACCTGGGTATAACATGATAGATTCTCGTTGACAGACGACCGATTCGTTGGACTCGATATCGGACGATAGCGTCGAGATGTATTTAAATCGATTTAATTCGTAAAAAGCAGAAAACTTTTTATTGGGTGGCGCTAACAGTTTTGACGTCGCCGTCGCGGACGTCGCATTCCTTTTTTATGTATTTATTTTTATCTATCCGATACATCCGATATTATGAGTTCGACGACGACGACGGAGGAACCGGCAGAAAAACGACCGAAAGTAATGGTTCAACAGGAGGAGACACCCACCCGGTGTCAGCATTTCGTGCAGCGCAAAAAGCGCTACTGCAAGATGACCGTCGGTCGGGGCAAACAGTATTGTGGGGAACACGAACCCCAAAGACCACCGTCGACGACCACTACTGGCGATGAGAGCGAAACCGGCACCGACCGGATACCGTGCCCTCTGGATCCGAAACACTCCATTTCGGCAACCAAATTGGACAAACATTTACGCATTTGCAACGCTCGTCCCGTCGAACGACCAGTTTTTATACAACCGAACGTAAATGCCGCCTCCGATGGGGAGGACGACAACTCGCAATCGGAAGGAACCGCCGTCAATGAACGGAAGTTGGCGGACGTACCACAGGATGAACTAAATGGTTTGATAGCCAAAATTGAAGCGATTTACTCTGGCGATTGTCGAATCAATGCGATCGAAGAAATGATTTTGCAGCATGCCGCTTTCAGGGAGGAGCTGACGAATCCGTCCTACGGACCACAAACGTTGAAACACCTAACGCAGTCCGCTTCGCTGCTGGGGATTGTCGAACGGGAGGGTTTCCTGCGGCGGGATACTGCTTTCGTTGAATTTGGAGCCGGGAAAGGGCAAGTTGCTTTTTGGTTGGCTACCGTTATTCAGCAGTCGGTTAAGGATGAATTGGCGAATACAAAGGTGGTGCTTGTGGATCGGGCTTCCCACCGACATAAGCAGGATAATCGTATCGAAGATCGGCAGATAGTTGAGCGAATTCGAGCCGATATCGGTGATTTGGTTTTAAAAAAGTTGGATGTTTTGCGCGGAAGCAAAAACGTAGTTGGCCTTGGGAAACATCTTTGTGGAGGAGCGACCGATTTGGCTTTACGCTGTCTGGTAAAGGCGAAGGAATCGAGCGCGGGTGGTAATGGGGAATACCTTCAAGTGAGTGGATTTGTTTTTGCCTTATGCTGCCATCATCGGTGCGACTGGAAAAGTTACACTGGCAGGAAATTTCTTCTGGACAGAGGAATAGTACGAGATGAATTTGAGCTGATGGTACGAATGGTTAGTTGGGCAGTTTGTGGCACGGGAACCAGTCGGGAGAAGCGAAAGGTTCAATTGGATGGTGAGGATGGTGTCAAGTATGGATTAACCCGATCCCAACGGGAAAAAGTTGGCAGAAAATGCAAACGGGTGCTAGACTTGGGTCGAATAGAATATCTAACGGCAAATGGTTTTAATTCGCAGCTTAAGCAGTACTCGAAGAGTGAAATTACACTGGAAAACGTTTGTCTGATTGGACATTTCAATAAAAGTTCTTAACTAGAAAAAAAACCACCTGTCTTTAACATACAACGGCTAATTGTTCGATAAATTCTACTGAAAAACTTGAAATAAACCCACCTTCACTCCATTTTAACGCCACTTTCTCTAGGAGCACCTTGACTTTGACGGGCGCTCGCAACGTAGTTGGCCGTGATGTTACCAAGCGTTCGGTTGACAACGTCCCGCAGCAGGTGTGGCTTGCAATGTTCCTCCAGCCAGGGAATCACTCCGGAAGTCAGCTCGGCAAAATCGTTCATCGGTAGCTGATCAAACGTGACGAACATTTCGTCCATTATGGCCTTAAAGACCTGAAACTTTACGTCGTCACTGAGCCGTGCCTCTGTCCGGCCGGGCGATTGCTGCTGATTCTGCAACATATGTTCGTAGTTTTTCTGTATGATTCGAAGGGCCATTACCTCTTTCTGCAGCGAGGTGCGGTCGTCTTCCTGTTTCTTCTTATGCTGGTGCAAATAACCAATGTAGTCGATTGATTTTTGCAGTACGGAAGCTTTGCTCAACTTGTAACCGGAGGCATCAGTTTGCTGGCACGTGGGAACCAGCTCCTGCAACGAATCGTACCCCTTTTTAATGGCATCTCGCCGTTTTTGTTCGGCCTGTGTGTGAGCCTCCCGTCGACGTTCCTTGTAACTAAGGGTGCTGCTACTCTTATTATCTCCCGAGTCCTCCTCGTCCTCTGTGAGAGAAAAATCAAGGTCATCTTCAACCGATTCCCATTATAATATTGATTGAAATTTCACAATTTTACTCGGACTTACCAGTGTTATGAGCGGAAGAGGTCGGCGTGTGAACGCTACCGGCACTCGAGCAGCGCGAGTACATGCTGCGATCCTTCTCCGGCGGACTGGAAGGCTCCATCTTCATATCAAGCTCATGCTTAATGCCTACGGTGACAAAACACAACGGTTAGCGACGGCAAACTCATTCTGACTTCAGCAGATCACTGAATGACTATGAGGTATTACTAACTTTCAGACATCGTAAAGCAGCACGCTTCCTTATCCTCACCGCCTTCTTCACACAGCTATACGTTTCTAAGTCCACCAGCCCAGCAGTCGTCGGTGGTTTATCTTTCGACAACGACCGCTTGATTAACACCACACCGCGATGAAACGAGCAATAACCAGCATTATCAGACAAGAAAAAAGATTGCCTGCGCCTGTCTTCCCGCAGCCACAGCTTCCGCACCGCAGTTTGCACAACTTACTGTTTCGGTGGTAGTAACTGATAAGCTATACAGCTTAGTGATAACAGTGGCTAGCACAACAAAACCTGAAGAGACAACCACAACGTGAATAACACACCAAAGCAAAAATGCTATTTTACGACTTCAATTTTCTATTTTTCCTACTAAAATTTGCGTGTTTTCCTAACTTTATCACTAACCAAAACAAACTTTTTCCTTGACAGCAAACAAGGTTGCCAGACTGTTTGCGTTTGTTCGACAAATCCATTGAGCAATGTCCATTCAGCAATGTGCATGAAAATATTGGGCAACTTTTGATCTCGTTTGCAACAATCGATTAGAATTATTAGAATCGATAATAATTTAATCCAATTTTTTAATGCCAGATTTTTAAATTTACTGATGAAAGATGCGATTCGCATCGCATACCTTCTCGATCTTGTTGGCTTTTTTCTATTTCCGTTGTTGATGTTGGTTGGTTTTGGATCGCTTGGATAGATTGGTATGATGTTCAACGGGGGAATGCGGTTTTTTACGAGTAGGGAAATCTGCTCTGCACCTTAGAAGATATGGTACTATCAGACACCTAAGAAGACAACTCAGCGAGTGGGGTTAGGTATCCCGACCCCCCTAATCGGGCGTGAGGATCCAGTGCCACTAAAACCCTATTAGAATGTCCAGCCTCAATCCCCCCTGGTACCACCTTATCGGTATTACTTCAGAGAGTGGCTATTGTGCGTAACGCACTCACCCTCACGTTACTTTGGATGTTCGGCTGAGAGGCCATCATCTTACGCTATGGTCTGAGATACTGGAAAGTCGGCCGTGGGACGACTCTTCGGCCTGAGGCCAGGGCCTTGGCCTACCTTCGTCCGAACGAGCTCTTTGCATAATTCTCCTCGCACGAAAGCACGCTCCGTGGAGTTCCGCAATTTCAGCTGTCCACCAGAAAGCCGGTGACCTCCCATACCTAGGTCGGCATTTCCTAGGCATGGTAGCGTCACACACTCGCGGCAGTACTTCAATCAAATGATCAGCGTTCGGATCGGGCATACTGCGATCGCCGCACGCTCTTCGGATCGCTTCCACAAATACTTCGGGATCGACGGTTGGTTAGAGTGTCGGCTCTACTCGCCGCCTGCCGCCGCGTTATCTGACCGACACCATAGCGGACCGCCTGATGGTCACTGCGAGTGTAGCAATTGTCTACCCTCCAGTCTCCTATCAGACTAGGACCGCCGAAGGTCACGTCGATGATAGACTCCGCACCGTTCCTACTGAAGGTACTTGTGGTGCCGACGTTGGCCAGATCTACGTTAAGCTTTGGCAGAGCCTCAAGCAGAATCCGACCCGTATGGTTCGTGCGACGACTTCCCCACTCTACCGCCCAAACGTTAAAGTCGCCCGGCCCCCCACCACCGGCCTTAAACCAGTCAGCACAGCTGATACTCGGTCTACCATCCGCGTAAACTGCTCGATAGACCAACTCGGCGGAGCATAACAGCTGCAAACCGCAAATCCCTCGCCTGCGGTTGACACAACCTCTTGAACCGGGAACCTGCTTGTCGTCCATATAGCCGCCATCCCGGACCTATACGAGACCCAGTTACCGTTTCCGGCAGGAACGCCGGAAGCAAGCATCCGACTGCTTGAGCACGCTCAGTGGGCATACCGACCACCCCACTTTTAGCCTAGAAGCTTTCAGGGCTTCGTTTCTGTCCGCCAGCGGAAGTCGTATGGTGGCTACCCGGGTCCCGACAGGACCCTTACGCAGGCGAACCGCCTCGGTTGCCACCATCATTCCACTTTGCTCGTACCTCGCGCACTTCGGTGATCTCATCCAGGTTCTTAAACTGGACAGTCACTTCTGGTGTGAGAGCACGTACCTGCACTCCGTCCCCGAGCACTCCTTCCGCTATGGACTTGTATGCGGAACTCTTCTTAGTGGCGTCCTTTTTGGACTCAAGGACCATATCGCCCATGCGTGAGCGGCGGATGCTCCGCACGCCCGCGCCCAGATGCCTGAGTAGGGCATCTTCTCTCATGACCTTCAGAACCTCCGAGTATTTCGACCCGTCGGTTTTCAGGATAAGAGCGTCGCCATTCTTCGCTCGCCTCCTTACCGGTTTAGGTGGAGCTGTTTATTTTAATAGAGGTGCCAACTCACTAGCCTGAAGGCTTTTACCGATCAGGCGTTTTTTCGATCCACCAGCAGTGCTATCCCCCGGGGGCTGTCTCAGACGCTTGGCGCAGCCACGTAGCCAGAAGGGGGGGCCCAATTTTGATTTTAATTGTTTTATATGCATATTTTTGCGTTTAGAACTACGATACATTAAATGTATTGTGATGTATTATATTTATAAGCAGTAAGATATGCATATAATGTATTAGGAGCCAAGATAGGGCTCCTGGCCCCCACCTCTGGCTACGTGGCTGGCTTGGCGGACGCCTTACCACTGCTGGTAGCGTTTTCCGTGGCCTCGTGGGCCGCGTTGCGACACTCCGTCAGCAGGCCGGCGTCCGTCTGTACTGTCTTCGACGCTGTCACGGTCACCTTCTTCGGCTTTCCTGCACGCGCCACGAAGTCGTTGTGCGTTTTGGTCGCTGCATTCAAGGTTCTCCGAAGCATGAGCAAGCTCTGCTTCAGGTCCTTGGAGAAATTGCCACGACCTGACGTGAACTCGATTATTATATCGAGCTGCTACCACTTTAGGTGCAGCGTCTCTATTCTTCTCCATCGCCCTGATTAGCGCTGGGCCGTTCGTCGCTGTGTCCGGCGTGATAGGCATACCACCCTTGCCCTTGCCACCCACACTAGCGCTCCTAGTTGCATCCTTCTCCACCCTTGGTGGAGAACGCTGGATGCCTCCTCTCGCGAACGTGTTTTCCGCCGTATCTGCACTTGTTGTATTTTTAATTTTGTTTTCCATAAGAAAAGTATCCCACGAGTTGAGGGGAAAGAAAAGCGCGCACACATCAGAGCCCCTCATGATGCGGTAAGGGCTGATTACTGTGGAGGACGCTCTGGTACTCCACAGGCTCCTTATTCATGTTTTTACTTTTAGCCATGGAAAACAGCTATAAAAAGCATCCTCCTTTTGGGGCTTTGGACCCTCTTCTCTGGTTCATAGTATTTATAGATTCATTCGAACCTATTTTTACAGACTAACAGACGTAACACTTCGAACAAATTTGCAAACAAAACATCGTTTCAATGACACCCCTAGAACTTGGAAAAAACACTAGCATCACCTGGAGCAGTCTTCGCGCACCGCAAAGCAGCTTGCTATAAAAATAAGCGAGCGGTGTTCTCGCGCAGCGACTCGTTGTGAGTCGACAAACGAAGATGTGGCTCCAAAACTTTCTGCTCACGGGTCGAGATTCACTCTGCCTGATCTCTGACTGTGTGCTGGAGGGAGGGCTGTAACAAAAGGAAAGCCGAACATTTATGGCCTGTAGGATGGCTGTACAATCGCTCAAACAATCTAAATATATATAAAACGTCGAGTATCCACCCCTAGGTTACTCAAAAGTTGCTGAGTCTCAATAAGAGAGATCTCAGCAAGTTTACCGGTCTTGCGATGGGATATTGTCCGAGTAAATATCTTCGGAATCTCAGTTTCGTACAAGATGATCTTTAACCTCGGAACCCTTGCTCTGCAATCATGGAGCACAAATTGTGAGCAGACTGCAGTATCTCAAAAAGGAGAGATCTGTTCAGCTTATCCGTTAACTCAGGTGTCTTACCCTCAGCATGGAAATCGGCTTACATGTTCCTTGTGCATAAAAAGGGAAATAGGAAAAACGTAGATAACTATCGAGGAATCTCTGCTCTAAACTCATTTTCGAAGCTGTTTGAGCGCGCCCTGTTTGAACCAGTATTTGCATTTTTCAAACAGTACATCTCTGATAACCAACATGGATTTAAGCCCAAGCGCTCCATGACTATCAATCTCTTGACTCTCACATCCTACGTGATAAATAGTTTCGAAGCTCGGTCGCAAACAGATGTCATTTACACTGATCTTTCCGCAGCTTTCGATAAATTGAACCACCGAATCGCTATTGCTAAACTGGATAAGCTTGGCATAGGTGGTCCGTTGCTGCGTTGGTTCCGTTCATACTTATCCGATCGCCACTTAAAGGTGAACATTGAGGGCAGTCTCTCTGGATCGTTCACTGCTCATTCTGGAATACCACAAGGCAGCCATCTCGGTCCTTTAATATTCCTTATCTACTTCAATGACATCAACTACCTGCTTGAAGGTCCACGACTCTTGTTTGCTGACGACCTCAAGTTGTACTCAAAAGTCGAAAATTTATCCGACGCCGCTGTCCTTCAGGAGGAACTATCGACCTTTGCCAAATGGTGTGTCGACAACCGCATACTGCTTAACCCCAACAAGTGTGAAGCCATCACATTTTCCAGAAAGCTGAGCCCGTTCGCTTCTGACTACAAGCTTTTGACTACAAGCAGCCATTACGTCGTGAAAACTGCGTCAAGGATCTGGGGATACTGCTCGACTCTAAACTTACATTCAAACAGCACATCGCGTTCATCGTGGACAAGGCCTGCAGGAACCTTGACTTCATTATGCGCATCGGCAAGAACTTCAACGATGTTTACTGCTTGAAAGCTCTTTATTGTGCATTAGTCCGCTCCAATCTTGAATACTGTGCTCCAGTTTGGAGTCCATACTATCAAAATGGAGTTAGCCGAATCGAGTCAGTGCAGTGGAGATTCATTCGTTTTGCTCTTCGGAGACTTCCGTAGAATAATCCTTTCCAGCTGCCAAGCTACGAACAACGCTGTAGGCTCATCGACCTAGACTCCCTTCATGTTCGTCGCGCAACAAATGTCTCCGATTCATTGACCTCACGGGTGGATTGCCCGTATATTTTGCAAAACCTTGATTTTCCCATCCGGAGTCGTACATTGCGCAATAGCTACGTGCCGAATCGACGGACTAACTACAGCAGCTTCAGCACGATTACCGGTCTCCTACGCCACTTTAACCGTTTTTACTCCAGCTTCGAATTTGACGTCAGCCGTAACGTGCTGAAAAATCGTATTATTTTTTTATTTATTTATTATTTATAAACATAATTCATCGAACGCTTTGGTCTACATTAATGACTTAAAACTACATAAACTGTCACAAATCAATTAAAATCAGTCGATTTCTCGAATACATTTATACTGACATTAAAGTCGAATTCGTCAAACACTCGATTAAATACTGAACACATTCTTCTTACAGGTTCGTTCTGCGCGTAATCGGTTCTATAAAAATGTAGTCTAAGAAACGGCCGAAGTCGAAGATTCCTTGGGGCAATGCTAACGCTAATCTGAGTCAAGAATTGAGCAGCGCCTATTTCAGCTAGCAATAGTTTTCCAACGAAGACAGCACTGGCAATGTCACGTCTTTTCGATAGAGTCTTCATATCAAGCAGCGCGCATCGATTCACGTAGGATGGTAAGTCGCTTGGGGTATTCCAAGGCAGAAATCTTAAAGCATAGCGAATGAATTTCTTCTGAACAGCTTCAATTCTTTTAATCCAAACATCATGGTATGGACTCCACACTACGGCTGCCGTTTCAAGTGTTGACCGCACGAGTGAGAAGTACAGTGCTCGCAGACAGTACGGATCGTTGAACTCCTTGGAAATTCGGAAGATAAACCCAAGATTGCGATTAGCCTTCGCTATGATGTAAGAGTAGTGTTCCCTAAATGACAGTTCTGTATCAAGCAAAATTCCAAGGTCCTTGAATGATGAAACTCGTTCATTTGCTTCATTTTCAATCTTGTACTGCCAATGCAGTGGATGTTTTTTACGAGTAAAGAAAATTACGGCACATTTTTTCACGCTGATCACCATGCGGTTTGCACTACACCAGTTTGCAAACAAGTCTACCATCCATTGTAACCGCTTGCAGTCTTAGACGGATCTCACCCGCAAGAAAATTTTCAGGTCATCTGCATAGAACAGTCTGCATCCTTCGGGTATTAAGATGCAAACATCGTTGATGAATATGGAGAAAAGCAACGGTCCGAGATTGCTCCCTTGTGGTACACCAGAAAGGTTTCCAAAGCCATTCGATTCGTGGGACCCAAGTTTCACACACAGTCGGCGGTTCGCGAGATATGACGCTATCCACTTGCGATTAAAATTTTATGATTGACTCTATCAAATGCTGCTTTCAGATCCGTGTAGATGGTATCAATTTGGGCACCTTCGCTCATGCTTACTAGGCAGTGCGACGTAAACTGCAGTAGGTTTGTAGAAATAGATCTTCCAGGAAAGAAACCGTGCTGATCGGCTGGGATGTAGGACTTGACTGCTTGCATCAGTTGCCTACTAACTAGCGCTTCTAGCAGTTTTGATCCAGCACTTAGCGAAGTTATGCGTTATGCCACGATAATTAGAGATGTTTCTATTTTCTCCCTTTTTGTATGCTGGAAACATGATCGAATTCTTCCAGTGGTCCGAAAATGTAGATTGGCTCCACGAACTGTTGCATATGAAACGCAATGGTTCACATAACTCACTCGCACACCTCTTCAAAACAAATGTAGGAATTCCGTCAGGCCCTGAAGCAGCCGAAGATTTAATTTCTTTGATCGCAGTTTCATCATCTATAGTAGTGAATTGGCCCACACGGAAGTCCAGCACATCAGCAGGCACATTTCATAACGCCCTCCTCACTTGTTGATTGCTAATAGCTTCATCATCAAACACACTCGAAAAATGTTTTGCAAATAGATTGCATATGCCGTCAACAGAATCTGCACGCTCTTCGTCAAGAAACATACTCGATGGAAGACCATTGCATTCTCCTTGCGTTTTTCGTTAACGAACGTCCAGAAACGTTTTGGGTTGCTCTTGAGGTTAGCTTGTGTACGTCGAATATACCAAGCATAAAGTGCACGGATCTTCGGAGCGCGGCGGCGGCGGCTCTTCGCGTTTTAGTTTTCTAACAGTACTGTTAGACCAGGGAGGTTTCCGCCGCGGTCGGGTTGACAGTTGGGTGATCGTTGCTATCAGAAATTCCACAGATTCGTCGACATTTGCCGCTTCATACAGATGATTTGTTTCAATTTTGACTGAATAGTTAATCTTCCAAGATGCTTATCGATTTTTTTCACAGGGGAATAAGGCCGTAACATCGAATGAGACACTATTATGACGTCATCTGTTAGTTTTCCCGATGTTTTTAGGTGCTTGGAAAACGCTATAAATTAACTGTTGTGGTTGATGCCTCGTCCTTATTTCAAATTTACGATGAAGTAAATTCTTCTGTATATTTCTTTATTTTTGTCAACGAAACTGTATGTACACTCGCCTTTTTTCAGGTACTGACGGTTCGGTGAATTTTTTTCAAATTTTAAATAAGCTACCTATATAGTTAGTATATGAATCTTCTTTGATCCGCTAACACTTCTTCCGATCATATTTCAAGTAGTCAATCTTCGAAAAACGATACCAGTAATATATGGTGATATTGCTAGTCGTTACGAAGTGTCCACATTAAACTGCGGATACACGTTTGGTGTACTGCGCAATCAATTGCTGCGTACGACAACCAACTGTATGGCAAATGGAATCCGATCGTTTCCAATATACAATGTGTGCAACAGGTGCCGAGAAACGAGAACGCCAAACGTCCCCGTAATTGGTAGTTTAGCGTCCAAATTTGGGGCTCGTCGATTGAAAACGGATCACCGCGTGACCACATTTTTGGCCACCGGAACTACCAACCGCGATAGATTAATTTCAATATATGTATTTCCATTCCAGTTTACCTACTAGTAGCAGTTCCAACCAACTCCACGAACTTTTGGTTGGTTCGTGAAAAACGAACAGCTAAAAGACTTCCACTAATTCGTCGAACCTTCATCGGTGTAATTTAACTTCTCTGCACCGCACTGCTACGCTGCAGCAGCAGCAGTTTTGTTTACACCAACCGAGGTGATGCGCGAGCGACGGCAGATGATGATGGAAGATCGTTGCCATTCTCTCCGTGAGCGGCCTCCGGCCGCCTGCCCGTGCGCAGGACAGATTGATGGATTGCCTTCATCTCACACCAGCCTGCCTGCTTCTTCTAGAACATCCCATCCCGTGTACGTGTGTACAATTTTCTCCGACTGTTTTGGGTATTAAAATTGGTTCTCTCCAAAAAAAAAAAAGAAATCAGCAGCAACCCGGAGCAACAGCGGAGAAGTAGGAACTATTTTTGAAAAATCTGCGCAACAGGCAAACCGGCCGGGACCTACTATGTACCTACTCCGATCACGACGCGTTCGCGTCCTCTTCCTCTTCCTTTGCCGAGTGATCGCACTCTTTGCATCCGAAGCGGATCGTTTCCTAACATCTGGAATAAATGTTTGGCAGGGCAGGCAGGCAGGCTTGACTGCCTGCCTGCCTGCCCGTCTGCCTGTCACCGCGTCCTGTGTAAGTCGAGAAGATCAGCATCAGCCAGCCAGCAGAGTAATCTTCTCAATTTGAGATGCATTTCAAATGTGCGCACGTGTTGCTGTTTAGAACGTGTGGATAAATAATGGAAAAAATAAAATCTACAATTTGTCCCATCTACTATGCAGCTTGCTTGCTGTGCATTTCGGCGCAGCTGTTCCGCCTAGCGGAGCGGAGGTTATATTTGTCTTCTGGGGTTCGAGGACAAACTTCGCGTGGAATCGGATATTTTATTCAAACCGCCACGCCGGAGGCGTGCCCAGGCTGGGACACACTGAGGCACGACGTGCCTCATCTTCCCTAAAAAAATTAATGTGAAATAAAATAATTACGGTAATCCAGAGGTCTGGCAGTTTTTGATGTAGTTTTCCAGTAGTAATAGTAACGCAAGCTCAATTTCAATTCTTATTTCAGGACCAATTTCACAGCACCGATTTTCTGTCCAAATTTCAGTCCAATTTCAAATACAACTGCAAGTGCAATTCAAATCTTTCTTATTTACACTAATTTTCAGAGAAGAGAAAAGTCTTTTTTGGCAATTTCTGATATTTTAATGACCAAAAAAACTCGGTCTCCCTGAATATTTACCTAACTCTACAATTCATATTTCATCATGAAACAAACAGCGTGCCTATAGCAAGCAGTCTCCACACGGACTGGATAAAAGAAAGTCCAAACAGATAACAGATAAAACATGTGAGAAAGTAAGACGAACGATGCCAATCACAATTTTAATTAAAAGAAAAACTGACATGAAAACATCGCAAGAAATGGCTTGAAAGAATAGGAGATACATGTTAAGAGAAAACTAGAGAGAAGAAAGCGAGAACCGAAGAGAAAAGAAAAAAATACGATAGAAAAAACGGTAAAACCATAAAGAAAGCAAGGAAAACGAGAAAGAAAATGAGAGCAGAAAACGACAAAAGTGATAAAAAAGGAGAAAAAGGAAGAAGAAAATACGGCAAAATGGAAAACCGAGAACAACAGGAAAACAGCAACAGAACAGGGGCGGGAATGTAACACGAAAAAATGTAAACGGAAGATGTAAACAGAATGTGAGAGAAAAGGAGGAATAGTAGGATACAATAAAAGAGGAAAAAATGAAAAAGACGAAAACGGAGAACAGAAGATGAAAGCCAAAGCAGAGTAAAAAAGAACAAACGAGACAGAAAAAGAGGAAAAACGGACCTGAAAATGAGAAAAAACGGAACACAAACTTACGAAAAACGAAATATAAAAGAAAAAACAAGAGGAAAATAAGCACTGAAAAGTGTGAAAAACTAGAGGAGGAAACAGCGAGTAGAAAAAAGGGATAGAGGGTACAGGAAGGAAAATGAGACATGAAAATAAAAGGAAAGCAGAGGAAAGACGGGACTGAAAAAACGCGACGGAAAAGGTGGAAAAACCGGACAACAAAGAAAAGAAGGAACAGATAGCAAGAGAACTGAAAAGGGAAA
The DNA here is from genome assembly GCF_943734655.1 of Sabethes cyaneus. Classification (NCBI taxonomy): domain Eukaryota; kingdom Metazoa; phylum Arthropoda; class Insecta; order Diptera; family Culicidae; genus Sabethes; species Sabethes cyaneus. The sequence goes on along the minus strand of NC_071353.1, from coordinate 148,625,989 downwards.
AGAAGAATAGCGGGGGAATAAAGAAACAAAAAAAAAGAAAAAGTGACAGAGAAAACGAGGAAAAAGAGGTTAAACGTCTAATTTTAAGTAAAACTTCCTGTCCAAATTGCTCCAGAAAAACGATTTTAAAAGGAAAAAAGACGACTAAAGACAGGACAGAACATGTCAAATAAAATGAGATAGAAAAAATTAATAAAATAAAATGTATAAAATAACGAAAAAAATACAAAAAACGGAATAAAAAGGAGAAAAATAAGGGGAAAATCAGGACTGAAAGCGCAAAAAACGCGACAGAGAACGAGGAAACAGCGGGGACCGAAAAAGAAGAAAACGTTACAGGAATGGTGGGAAAACGGAGGGAGAAGAGGGAGGGAAAACGAGACAAGAGAAGACGGAACAAGTAGCAAGAGACACCAAAAGAGAAAGGAATAGTGAGGGAATAAAATGAAGAAAGAGAAAAAAGAGGTTAATTAAAATATAAAAAGAGAAAGAAAGGAAATGGGAAAATGGAACTGGACAAAAGGGAGGAGAAAAACGTGATAGAAAAGATGGAAAAAAAGGTGAAAATAAGAGAGGAAGAAACGAGAACAGAAAAAGAAGAAAATGGATAGTGAAATAGACACGGAAAACAAAACGAATAAAATGGCAAAAAATCACATTGTTACAGAAAAGAAGAAAAAGCAGGACAATAATAAAAGAGAAGAACACAACAGATGAAAGCGGACCGTAGACTGGAAAAGACTGAAAAAAAGGACAAAAAGGAAAGAAAACCGGGGCAGAAAAAAGTAAAACAAGAGGCAAATCAGACCTTAAAAGGATAAAAAAAATTGGACAAGAAAAGGAGATTGGAACTAAGAAAGAGAAGCGCTCAGAAAAAAAAGGAAGAAAAGAAAAAAGACGTTGCAGGCGTTGAGGTAGGAAAACGAGAGAAAAAAAAGAAGAAAAACGATACAAAAAAAGACGGAAAATGGATCAGAAAACAAGCACAAAACTACAGGAAACGAGAAAAAAATTACCTCTTTTTCTCTGGAAATAAAGAATAAATAGAACAAACAATGGAAAAATCCTGACCCAAGGGAAGAAAAGTAAAAGAGGAAAAGCGGAAGAGTAAGGACAGCGGAAGAAAAAACAAAAAAACGAGAGATAAAAAAGGAAAATGGGACAATCTGGTCTGACAAAGGGAAAAAAGGGAGCCAAAAACGGAATAAATATAAAGATGAAAAACAAAAAGGAAAGGAGAGTTAGAAAAGCGGAACTGGATAAGTGGGAAATCGGAATAACAATGAGATAAAACGTGTGAAAGAGTAAGACGTCAATCCTTATTTCAAGTAAAAGAATACGAAAAATTTGCAGGAATAAAATAACATCGAGCGAAAAAACAGGATATAAATAGAGAAAAACAGCGGGAAAAAAAGAAAACGGAGGAAAGACGAGGAAACTGGACAAAAGAGAAAAGAAAAACGATAGAAAAAAATATAAGGAAAGCGAAGAAAACCAGAAAGAAAATGAGAGCAGAAAAGGAACAGAAACATGAAGAGAAAGGAACAGAACAGGGGCGGTACAGAACGGCACAGAAAAATATGAAAAATGAGGACAAAAGAAAGAGGAGAGGAAGAGGAAAACAGAAAGTGACAAAAAGCACGGGGACAAAAAACGTAACACAATATGAGGAAAGACGAAACGATAGAAAAGAAGTAAAAGTCAAAAGTCAGACTCGTAAAAAAGAATAAATAATGAGTAAATAATGAGACAATAAAGGAATTACGAAAAACGAAATAGAAAAGAGAATAACAAGAAGAAAATAAGGACTGAGAAGCGCGAAAAACGGTATAAAGAAAGAGGCACTAGCGGGCAAGAAAAAAGAGGCAACACTAGAGGAAAAAGGAGGGAAAGACGGGACTAAAACACGACAGAAAAGGTGGGAAAACGAGGAACAGCAAATAAGTAAAATAAACAGGTCTCGACAGAGGAAACGAGAAAAATCGCAAAAAAGAGGTTAAGCTGGATATACAACGAGAATGTTTGAACAAAAAAAGGGAAAATGAGCCAGAAAAAGAAGAAAGGAAAAACAGGAAAATGGACCAAAGTAAACGATAAGGCGGAAAAGAAAAAGATGCGAAAAACTGGAGTAAAAAATAAATGTGACAGAAAGAAAAACGGAACAGACTAAGACGAAAAATGAAAAGGAAAGGAAACAAAAAGACGAAAAAGGGGACTATATAGGAGATAAACAAGTGTAAGAGAGTAAGGTGAACAATATCAATCCTTATTTCAATTAAAACTTCAAACTCTGTTTCAGTCCGATTTTACGTCTAATTTCAAGTAAAACTCTGTCGAAATTGCTTCAGGAGAGCAATTAAAAATGATTTAAAAAGGGACGAAAGACGATAACCGACGGTCCGCAATCAAGACGACAAAAAATGACAAATAATAAGACAAGCCTAAGAGGCAAAACGGGTTTAAAATGAGTCAAAAATACAAAAACCGGAGTAAAAGAGAAAACGAATAGGAAAAATCAGGCCTGAAAAACGTGACAGAGAAAGGGGAAACAGTGGACAGCAAAAAGGAAAAACGAAAACGAGCAAAAACAAGACAAATAGAGGGATAACGGGAATAAAAAAACGTGACAGAAAATGTGAGAGAACGGGAGGGAAAAAGAGGGAAAACGGGGCAACAAAGAATAGATAGAACAGATGGCAAGAGAAACCAAATGGGAAAGGAAGAATAGTGAAAGAATAAAAATTAAAGTGTTAGAGAAAAATAGTAAAAAGAGGTTATACAAAATATAAAAGGAGAAAGAGGGGACACGAAATGGGGAAATGAGAGAAAAAATGAACCAAAGAACCGATTTCACGTCTAATTTTAAGTAAAACTTCAGATTCAAATTGCTCCAGGAGAGCGATTAAAAAGGAGTTCAAAATGTAAAGGACCGAAAAAAGACGACTCAAGTCAGGACAGAACATGACAACTAATAAAACAGGAAAAGAGACAAAACGGGCCTGAAAATGTGGAAAAAAAGAAAACATGTGGAAAAAAAAGAAAAGAAAGAGGGCATAAAAATGTGAAGACAAAGAAGCGGAAAATCAGCGACTAAAAGCGCGAAAAACGCGACAGAGAAAGTGGGAACAGAGGGGACTGAAAAAGAAACAAAAACGTAACAGAAAAGGTGGGAAAACGGAGGGAGAACAAGAGGGTAAACGAGACAAGAGAAGAACAAGAACGGAACAAGTAGCAAGAGACACCAAAAGAGAAAGGAGTAGCGAGGGAAAAAAAGAGGTTAAACAAAATATGAAATGAGAAAGATGGGACACGAAATGGGAAAATGGGACAGAAAAAAAACACAAGAAAAATGGACCGAAGAACAGGTCAAACGGAAAAGATTAAAAGAAAACTGAAAAAAAAAACAAATAACGAATGGAAAAAGGAGGAAAATCTGGACTGAAAATAAGAAAGAAAATGGGACAGGAAACGCAGAAAAACAGAACAATGAAACAAAAAACACAGGACAGAATAAAACAAAAACAATTGGACACTAGAAAAAAGTTGAAAACTTCGCTCAGACTGGACTTCTACGGCTTGTAGAACCCAAAAGAACACAAAAACTAAACAAATCGAGCAATAAATGAACCAAAAATGAAACTAAACATTTACCAAAAAAAGACAAAAATAGGTCAAAATTGAACCAAAATATGGGCCAAAAATATACCAAAAATGGACCTAAAAATAGACCGAAAATTTACTTAAAATTGACTAAAAAATACAGCAAAAATCGACTAAAACTGTACCAAAAATGAATTAAAAAATGTACCAAAAAATAGATTAAAAAAGGATCAAAAGATGGACCAAAAATGTACAAAAAATGAATCTAGAATAGGCCAAAAAATGAACCAAAAAAATTGATAAAAAATGGACGGCCCAAAGAGTTTGAAAAAGACGAAAACTGGAAGAAAAACAAAGAAGAAGGAAAAGAGGAAACTGGAAGAAAAATAAAAAAACAAGCAGAAAACAAGAATAAAACAGAAAGAAAGAAAGAAAATGAGATAGCAAACAAAGAGAAACGAGGCAATAAAACAGGAAAACGAGACGTAAAAGAAAAAAAATGGTGGAAAAGATTAAAACGGGAGAAGCACAATGGAAAACGAGACATAAAAAGAGAAGAACGAGATAGAAAAACGGAAACGGAAAACAAAAGTAGTACATAATAAGGAGAAGAACACAACAGACGAAAACAAAAGAATAGAAAAAGAGTTAGAAAGGTAAAAAAGACAAAAACCGGGATTTAAAAAAAGACGGCAGAAAAGGATAAAAAGTAAGGAATAGAGGAATAACCGACCTAAAAATAATAAAAACGAAAAAATACAACTAAAGGCAAATAAGGCATGTAAAGGGCGAAAAACGGGACTGAAAAAGAAGAGAAACGGAATAGAGAAAGAGGAAACAGCGGACAGAAAAAAGGAGGGAAAACGGAACAGAAAAAAAGGTAAAACCCGACAGAGGAAACGAGAAAAATCGCGAAAAAGAGGTCAAACTGGATATAAAACGAGAATGGGACAAAAAACGGAAAAATGGGCTAAAAACGAAAAAAAAGCAAAACAGAAAAAACGACCCAAAGTTAACGGTAAAGCGGAAAAGAAAGAGACAAGGAAAACGGGAGATAAAAAAGGAAAACAGGAGCAAAGTGGAAAAAGAATGCCAAACATAGAATAAATATGACGGAAAGTAAACCGGAACATGCGAAAAACGAAAAGGAAGGGAGAGAAGAAAAACGGGACTGAATAAGAGAAAGAGGTGTTAGAGAGTAAGGCAAACAATGTCCTAAATCCTAATTTCAATTAAAACTTCGTGTCCAATGTCCATATCCAATTTAAAAAAAAGGTCCGATTTTACGTCTAATTTTAAGTAAAACTTCCTGTCCGAATTGCACCAGGGGAGCGATTGAATAGAAGTTAAAAAGGAAAAGGATGAAGGCCAGGAACAAAATAGACGACGGGACAGAACATGACAACGAAACAGGAAAAGAGGCAAAACGGGCCTGAAAAAGTGGAAAAACGAAAGAAAAATACGAAAAACAGAATATAAAGCGGAAAATCAGGGCTTAAAAACGGGACAGAGAGAGAGAGAGAGCAAACAGCGGGCAGCAAAAAGGAAAAAGGAAAAGGATGGAAAACGGGACAAATAGAAGAAAAAAACAGAACTGAAAAAGAAAAAAAAACGTGACAGAAAAGGTGGGAAAATGGGAGAAAAAAGAAAAATGAATCAAGAAAAAGAAGGCGGAAAAATAGCAAGAGACATCAAAAGGGAAAAGAATAGCGAACGAATGAAGAAATCGACAGAGAGAAAAAAGAGGTTAAACGAAATATGAAAGAAAATGGGGTACGAGACGGGAAAATGAGACAGAAAAGTAAGAAAAAAAAACAGGACAAATTTACCAAAAAAATGGTAAACCGGAAAAAAAAAGACGAAAAATGGAAGATAAAAAAGGCAAAACGGAGAGCAAACGAAAAAAAGAATGCCATAAACAGAGCAAACCTGATAGGTAAGAAAGAAAATCGAGGGCAATGCTTCGAAAAAAGGAAACACGGAGCAAACAAAGCCGAGAAGGATAAAAATATAGAGCTGGAATAAGGCGAAAACTAGAAACAAAAAACGGAAAAAAGACGGAAAACTGGAAAAAAAGCAAATACCGAGCGGAAAAGAGGAAAATCTGGACAGAAAATAAGAAGGAAACGCAGAAAAACAGAACAATGAAACAAAAAACACAGGACAGAATAAAAACGATTGAAAAATAGAAAAACGTCGAAAGCTTTGCTCAGGCTGGACTTCTTCGGAATGTAAAGCTCTAAATAACACAAAAAATAAATAAATCGAACAATATTAATGAAACAAAAAAAAACTACCAAAAAAATAAACTAAAAATAGACAAAAAATGTACCAAAAATGGACCAAAAAATAGATCGAAAAATTTACTTAAAATTGACTAAAAATGCAGCAAAAATCGACTAAAACTGTACCAAAAAATGAAACAAAAAAAGGTCCAAAAATGCTGCAAAAAATGAATCCAAAAATGAACAACAAAATGTATTATGGCCTAAAAATGAATCAAAAAATATACCAAAAAATGAAACGACAAAATAAACCAAAACCAAAAGTGCACCAGTGCACTAGTGCACCATAAATAAACTAAAACTGTACTAAAAAACTGACCACAAAACCGATTAAAAATGGACCAAAAAATTGGTCCAGAAATGGACCAAAAAACTAACCCAAAAATAGACCAAAACATGCAGCAAAGAATCGACTAAAACTGTACCAAAAATGGACCGAAAAGAATTAAAAAATGTACCCTAAAATGGACTAAAACGGGCTGAAAAACGTCCTAAACTGTACCAAAAAAGTAGACCAAACATAGACCAAAAACGAAACCCAGGAATATGGAGGAAAATGGACCCAGGAATAGACTAAAAAGACAAATCAAAACAGAATCAAAAACAGAACAAAATATTAACCAAAAAACGAACTAAAAAATGTGCTAAAAATGAATCAAAAAAATTATCAAAAAATGAACCGAAAAAGGACCAAAAATAATCAAAAAATTCCCCAAAAAATGGATCAAAAATGGACCAAAAACAGGACTAAAAATGAACAAAAACTTGACCAGAAAAATGATTAAAAATGGAACAAAAATGAACCAAGAAATAGTGGTCTGAATAGACTCAAAGTGGAACCAAAAAATGGAACTAAAATGAATCAAAAAATTCACACAAGAGAGGGCCAAAAATTGCACCGCAAATGGACTTAAAACTGTACAAAAAATAAACCAAAAAATACAGAAAAAATAGACTCAAAAAATTGACCAGAAAACAGATCAAAAACAAGAAATGACCGTAAATGGACCCAAAAACAAACCAAAAAATTGGATCAAAAATTGAACAAATAATGAACCAAAAATGAATTAAAAACGGTCCTAAAAATGGACCTAAAATTGCGGTGTAAGGGACTAAGACTGTACCAAAAAACGGAGCAAAAATGGACCAAAAAATAAATCAGAAAATAGACCACAAAATGGACCGAAAAATTGATTTAAAATGGACCAAAAAATGCACCATAAATGGATAAACACTGTCCCAAAAATAGACCAAAAAATGGAGCACAAAATGGATCAAAAATTGATTTAAAGATTGGCTTAAAAAAATGAATTAAAAATAGAACAAAAAATTAACCTAAAAATGGACCAAACAATGAACCAAAAAAGGACTCAAAAACGGGCCTAAAAATGGACCAACAAATGCACCATGAAAGGACTAAAACTGACACCAACAAATGGACCACAAAATGAATCAAAAAATTGATCCAGAAATGGACAAAAAAATTGACTACAAAACAGATTGTACGTCCGAATTGGAACAAAAAATAGACTGAAACTAGTCCCAAAAACTGTACCAAAAAATGGAGCAAAATGGACCAAATGAATAATGAATAAAAAAAAATGAACCAAAATTTGTACCAAAAAATGGATTAAAAACGGACTATAATTGAACAAGTAGACCAAAAAGTGGACCAAGAAATGAATCAAAAAAGGACAAAAAAAATGTACTAAGAACAGTGAGAGCAAAAACCAAGAAAACAGTACAGAAAAGGAGAAAAACGGAACAATATTAAGCGGAAAAAAAGAAAAAACGCAGTAAGATGGGACAGAAAAAGAAAAAAAAGCACCAGAGAAAAAAGTAAAATGGAAATTGGAAAAGAAAAATGGAAAATGAAAAAGGAAAACCGGAGAGCAAAGGAAAAAAGGAGTCAAAAACAAACTAAATGTCACAGAAAAGAAGAAAAAGCGAGGTTGATCCCTTGAAAGGAGAGAAAACTGCACAGACAAATGACGAGAAAAGAATATAGAGTTAGAAAATACGAAAAACTGGAAATAAAATAACAAAAAAACTAGTGGAAAACGAAAAAATAGGAGTGAAAATCAAAAAAAATGGTGCAAGAAACGTAAAAAACGGAGCAATGAAACAGGAAACACAAAACAAAAAAAAGAATAACGAAACAATAGAACTTAAAAGAAAAGAAATGAGAGGGAAAACCAAGAAAACGATACGGAGAAGGAAAAAAATAGAACAAGAAGTAGAAAAACGAAACAGAAACATGTCCATGTCCTGTTTGTAGCAATTGAACTAATAGTTCAAATTACTTCAAATTTGAGTCTAATTAAAAATTCAATTTCAAGTCTAATTTCTAGTCCAATTTCAATTCAGGTTTTCAATCGAATTGCACCCGAAAGTCCAGAGTTTTCAGCCTAATCGGCTGGTAAAGTTGTAATAAGTAACACTTGATTTTTCCAGGCCAAAACAATCTTCTTCGGCCACCCCACCTTTTACGTATATCTGAGCACGCTAGTGTTCTAACCGCCGGAGGTGGACACAGGTCCCAACCCACAAATGTGCTTCCTTTTCTTTCTTCCATTTCTTCATTCCAAATCGGATGAGGATGATGCGTTCTTAACATCGTTTTTGACACCCCGAACTCTCTGGCAAACCAAATAAATCCTTCTTGGAAAAGCGCAGCAGCAGCAGTGGTTTTTTGGGCAACACAACGGACTGCTTCTTACGTCATTCCGTGCTTCGTTTAAACCGTCAACCGCAACGCAAACCTTCCACTACTAATTAGCGAACCCCGAGTGCGCTAAAAATATTCCACCGACGCTTTAAATACATCACATACGGAATACGGTATCAAGGGAAAAGTTCGGCATCGAATGTACAGTTACAATTATGTTTAGGTGTACTGCTGCTGTGTGTGACAACAACAGTGTGAAGCTCGACCGGCAACCGCGCGGTCGATAAGTAATTTGCATTTCATTTCAGCCATGCTCCATTCATAATGCTAACATAATGTACGTACCTCACGAACGGGGAAAGGCACATTCCAACAAGCCAAACGCCACGTTTTCTCTCGCGCCCGCATTTAAGTGTGCACACTAATCACTATAACTAAACTAGCGAAATTGGTTTGGAATTTTTCTGCTGCTTAAGCAATTGTTAAACTGGAAAAATCTAACCTCCAACTTCCGACGTTCCAATGCTTTTTTTTTTTCACTACAAACTAAAATGTGTCATTAATATTTACAATCAAAGCAAGCGGCGCCGGAGGCGCCTAAGCACTGACAGCGTATTTTGATCATTTTGACGGTTTTGGTTAGTAAAATTGTCTCCTTTTAAACAAGGCACATCTACCTAACGGAAAGCTGAACAACTAGCAAATTTTTCGTTCTGTTCTACTTCTACTGTACAATTTTTAAACTTTGTTTGACTTAATTCAACGAATAAAATCTGTTAACCAGCTTTGCGTTCTACTCCTACGGTCAGTTCTAAATACTATTATACCCTAGATTATTGGTTTATTATTGTTCTTGTTTTTTCCGTGGTTTATTCATTCTGGTGTGTGAGGCATCCATGTTTCGACAGGTAGTTGATGAAAAAAGAATACTTTTCGCTCCAGTTTCGCAGTCCAGCAGCTGCTAATCTCTTCGTACATCAAAACAGTACGTTGTGTACGTAAAGTTCGGGTAATTATGTTACACTTTATACATGCTCTTCTTCTGGCTTCTGCTCAAGGAACCATCACAAACAATGGGTTCCTTTCAGTATTTATGTTTTTTATTCAGTACATTCTGACCAGCGGTTGATGATGATGGTGCTGTTGCTGGTGGGTGGAAGCAGCAGCAGGTTGCTGGGGTGTTGTGCCACTCGCCACAGTGGCACCGGCCCCACCACCACCAACGCCGATCGGGGACAGTCGGTCGCTGTTTTCCTCGATGTACAGATTTCCCGCTCCCTGCCGTTGGATGGTGTGTTTGTCGTCTGTAAAGGCAAAAGAGATAAAAAGAAATATTAATTTTTGCTAACTGGGTTTGAGACCGTAAAATTAACTCAAGAATGCTGATTAAGATAAAGGTAGTTTACTAACACAACCCTTCTATATAGAAGACGGTTTAATTATTATAACAACCTTCTCTTGACCGTATTTAGGCTGTCTCAAAATGACACAGTGCCAACCGTGCCAACAGATAGAATGTTCATGGAATTTTCCCCATCTGCACCTCGCTCACTCAGGTCAGATCGGCATAAAAAGCTGGAAAATTCCTCTTCGCTTCAGTGCGTACCTACATATTTTAAAGAACCAACATGGTTCCGGACAAAATGCGTCCGAAGTGTACTCACCGTTCCACCATAGATGGGACCATTAATTCATACAAATTTACAACATCCTCTCTCCCCTAGGGATTTTAGACGAGAAATACACGTCTATCAATTTTTGATGCCATAAAACTAATGCACAAATAGCTCTTCTCAGCATGCTCTTGCTCTGAGGAGAACGACACTTATATCCAAGTATGCTGTGCATTATGGGCAAACACTAAATATTGGCTGTGTAGTAATTCACGAGCAGAACAGTTGTTTTTCCGGTTTTTTGACTAGGTAGATGGATATAATTCCGATATTCCGACTTGAAATTTTGACGTGATGATCAAGAAATGGTAGTACCTATCGGATTAGTGAAAAAGACATTGAAATTAGGGTCACCACACATTCGAAAAAATTCGAAGCCATAAAGAGCGGTCTCGAGAGACACCGGATTACCATAGTTACCATCACTAAAACTTGATTATTTAGAAATGTGGCACTTTCTAGTGCGTGTATTTTTTTAACCATTCTTTCAATCGAAACGTTTTCTAAACATGAAACCGTATAGCATCGCGAATGTGTTAAAGGTAATTCCCCATACATAAATTTTTCAAATTCTGAGTGTACCGCCTCATCAAATGAATCAAGTTTGCGTCAAAGTGATCGTATTCGGAAGCCTGGCTGGACCATCATGAGCTATAGTGAAGGGCAAAATGCATCTGTTGAGGAAATCGTCTAGAACAAGTGATCACTCGTTTTTCAATGGTACTCGGAGAAGCTATCGTTGCGCGAATTAGCGAAAATCGCCAAGTGTACAAAGTCTGCGGTGTTCAAAATCGTTAAAAAGTTTGGAGAAACTTAAAGGAGCTTAAAACAGTTCACCACTTAACATCAAATGTTAAGCATTCTGTTCGTGATATTGACAAAAAATTGAGCATAAGCGTTGGAACTGTGCAAAATATCAAGAAATGCCACAGCACATCAGAACCTAGAAGAAAGAACGAACACCTGAAAGAATTTCTGCATAGTAAATTTCTTCGAAGAAAAGGATTTGACGAAACGTACGTCAACATTTTCGCGTCACCATTTTTTTTACCACTGTACAAGGGATAAACGTTTCTGATGACGTACAATACATTAGAATAGAAAAGCTTGGAAAGAAGGGCTTGGTATGGCAAGAAATCTGCTAGTGCGAATTGAAAAGTTCTTGGTGTTTCACAACGGGTACGATCAAAGGTGAAGACTACAGGAAGGAGTGCAGCAACTTTGACATTGCTCAGGACTGAAAAAGTTGATTTTGTTCAAAAATTTCAAACCTAACCGAACTACTCAGAACTGCGGTTCACTAATTTTGTGTTATAAACAAAAGGCCCATCAAAAATTATGATAGAAGCTTATTTAGTTGAAAGTTGAAAATGTGGTCTGCAGCAGCGGTGCGAAGAGTTTCAGGGAACGTTGTGCAAAACCTTATGAAGGGCTTCGTCAGAAAAGTTATAGTCTTCTCCAGAAATAACCAATTAATCCTGTATTTTACTTGATTCTATCATAACTTACCTACAAGCATTTTTATATATACAATTTATATTTACAACACAACATATCTCGCGTAACTTTTCAAAAGGACCTATCTAACAAAACACTTTTTTCGAGTAAAGCGCGCGTGAAGGTCGCTGAAATATTATTTAAAAGTGTTTAAAACTGGATCAATTTTTTCCTATTTTGTTCACTGCACAGTCATGGTGCCTAAATGGATTCGGTGTTTTAATAGAGATTTTGCAATTGCATGTGGAATTTTCATTAAACAAGCCCAAAATGTTATATAGGACATTTTTTTAGCCATACTGCATATTGGACAAATTACATAGGTCGTTTTGATTAAGCTGTTGTTGGATTGGTTATTTTGAATATTCTCATTCCATACCGGGTTATGCGATATTCCTATAACACATCAATATCACTATATAGTGTATAAGTGCGATGTTTGAAGTTGTCATCAATTTTCGTGAGATATAAAGAAGGACAACAACATTATATATTTTATAGTGATGCAGTAACTCAATGTCTGCACATTCAACTATAAATCATCTGCGGTAATAGTGGTTTGCAAAACCCCACTAGCGGGGCAAAAGTTCGAAGCTAGAATCCAAGAAATTAGCCCAGCAATAGCTAACAAAACCATATTATCTTCAATCTGCGTTATGTTTCGGTAAGGGATATTCTCAATTTGCACCTTTTCTATTTTGCACTTGTGTATTGCAGCCTCCGTTAGATCGAAACTTTTCAAAACGTTTATTTTTTGTTTCATCAGTGGAAACACATTGTTTTTTTTTCGGCCAACATTTGTAGAGCACACAGTTTTCTGCAGATCTTTCATTTCTAGTATCTGTAATATAGTGCCTGAAGCTGTATATAATTAGCTATACATTTTTGACTCGTCCATGAATCGTACTTTTGCCCCGTCCGTGAATCGAACTTTTACCCCGCTAGGTGCTTGACGGGGTTAGATTAAATTACGGAAGAGCAAAATATATTTTGTAAATTGTTTTCACCGTACTTTCAAAACAGATATGTGAGTGATGTAAAACGCTGCTACAAATTTTCAACAAGTAATATCCTCCTGTTGATATCGTATTTGTCGTATAACAAAAAATTACATCAAAACCGCCCTAAAATAACATTTGCACATAACTCAGCAACTATGCTTCGTAAGCAACCAAAGTTTACGTTAGATTCAAGCTGTCAAAGTAGTCACCCATCCATGCCAATGTAGAAAATTTACTCGGAATCTGCACTGATAAATTACTGAATCGCATTTTTACCCCTCCTTACTCTATATGTATATCATAGTATCTATACATATAAGCGGAAACGGGAAAAAATTGTTACTAACATCCAAGAACACAAGACATTCGTTCAAGTCGCTACATGTAAGCAAAAAATACAAGGTCCTTATCTTCTGACGATAAGTACCTAAGGTTTAACAGATCTTATTCATTTATTGACTGCATAAACAAATTTAATAGATATCGGTTGTTTGCTATTCTCAATGTAGGCAACATTGGTATCCTTTTTTCGGACCTAGATAAGTTGTTACTCTGCAATCGAATGCTGACAGATCAATGTAGTTATACAGATCATGATTTGTACAGTTAATGATACAGCATACGACATAAAAAACAAATAACGTATTCAATCATCAATTTATTTAAACATATTATATTATATTTCATTGCAGCACTCAACTTTCATCGCTGTGTATGTTCATGTCTGAATTAAATCCTCTACTATTCACAACCTTTGGAGGGTGACCGCGGCCAGGAGGTGTCAAGGTCTTTAAAAAAGCTTCGTAGTACCACTTTTGTTTTCCATACGGTAACAGTTTGCGAAGATCTTCTAACTTAGCAGAGGGTAATCTGGTTGGAGCTGTAAAAATTGGCTCTGCTTTTAAATTTTGCAACGGTACGGATTTAGAAGATGGTAATTCTATGTTTTTGGGACTTGCATCGCCCACATTATTCTTGAACATTACAGTTCCCGGTTTATCGGTAGACCACGAAAGTATGCTTGGTGCCTTAAACTTAAACGGTTCGTTATCAGTACTAAATTTTGACAATGTATATCTTTCGTTAAATATCATCCAATTTAGGAATCGGGTTTGCTCCATTTCTTCTACGATAATCCGAGTGGTTCGTTTAATAAAAGCAATTAAAAAGCTCCAATCACGAGATATAACGGAGCGGAACAATCAACACCTGGATGGATCAGGTTTGCCCAAGGTCTTTGACTCAGAAGATTATGATTATTTGAGCTTCGGTTGTATGCTGAAAAGTATACTTAAATTGGTTTACGAGTCATAATACATCAATATTATATTTCACACAATTACCGTTCAACTGGTTTAATGAGGCTGGTTTTTTCTTATTATCTGCAGAATAAACACCAACTAAAGAATCTAAAGGCAACATTTTAAATAAATAACTGGTTTCGGTGCGTTCAAAACAAATGTTTGCAATTAGATGTGCACTTCAACACAAATAACGACCAAGGTACAGATTTGAGTTGATTGATTTGTTATGTTACTTTGGACGTTGTCTTGGTTACCAAAGCAAATGTCCAATTTAACAGTGGAGCAAGAGTAAATCCAAATTTGACATAGGATATTTTGCTTACTTTGATTATCCCGATTTAATGAATAGCAATTTGTATGGAAGTTTTCGTATAATACTTATAGACATGTAATTTATTATAATCATGCATAAACTCGATTTTTTTTACATTTGTTACTTAGGTCCTTTTGAAAAGTTACGCACGATATATTTATATGAATTTGTTCAAAAACAAACATTTCTTGCTAAAAATAAGTGTTCATTTTATAAAATAAACATTGCTTATTTCCGAATTCATGGTTTTCTCCGTCATGAAAATGCTGTGTTGACTCTAGTATCAACGGGGAACAACTTCCAAAACTAAGGCTTGTTCGCGACAAAATCTGGACACCTCAATTTTGGAATAAAACAAATTTGCTAGAAGTTTAATCCATGAAACAATTTTATATCATTTATATGTGTATCGTTAATAATTATCAAACAAATTAACATTACTTATTTGGTCTGCATGACAAATTGGCGAACTTTGGAGTTTACCCTTGCCATGAGGGTCAGTGCAGACTTGTTAGCAACCAATTTAGCTGCGTTTGTCCAAGATTTTCGAAATTTATCCATAGTTGTTGCTTGTTGTTTATGCTGGGACAGCTCTCTCTTCACCAAAGCCCAATACCGTTCGATGGGGCGTTACCCTGGACAGTTAGGTGGATTCGCCTCCTTCGATACAATATGGACTCCATTCCAAAACATCTTTGGCGTAATGACAGGATCAGGCCAAAACAGGCTGTGTAGAAACGGTAACAATTGTTTCTGCAGGCATCCTTTACAGTATATTTCCTTGTTAACCGTTCCCGTAGTGATGTAACTTTTGCTTGCTCGACCACAGCTGCATATGGCCTGCCATACTAACTATTTTTTGGGGAATTTGGCTTTCTTCTTTGTCCTAAAATGCTCTGCAACGCCATTCCGTTTCATGACAGTATAAAAAGACATACCAGGAAGGTGTTTAAAGTCTTCTAGGACATACGTTTCATCGTCCATTATAACGCATGGAAATTTCACTAAATATTCGCGATAAAGCTTACGAGCGCGTGTTTTGGCCGTCGTATTTTGCTTATCATTACGGTTTGGCACAGTCCTCACCTTGAAAGACTTCATGCCTTGTCGTTGCTTAGAAGTGTTTTACGAGCAATGGTACGTACAGAAAGATCTGGTCTCCTCCGTCATATTTGTTATACTTTCGCATCCTTGTGGTGGTTCCTCAGATCCGTTTTTGTTCTACTTCCCTTCTTCCTGGCTGTTGTCAAGCGAGTATCGAACGACACTGTGAACAGTGCTTGGAGGAAATCCAAGCTTTTTTGGCAAGTTTTCTTAACGAAAGATTCGGATTTTCATTGCGACCGCACACAATTGCTTTTCGCACCTGCCCTTCTTTCGACGCCATTTTACGCTGAGTGCTTATAATATAAACAAGTGATATATTTTCAGAAAGAACAGATATACGTCTACCACTCAGCAAAATATTTCATTCATTGTTAATGTATTTCCGAAGTTACAAGTTACTGACGTTTGGCTTGCTGCTTTGCATTAGTTAGTGAAAAGCGGAAAGTAAGAAAATTTGCAAGGCACAGAGAACGTTAACCAATCCATGAACTTTCACCCGCTATTATTATTAACTGGCTAGCCACATGAAATTTGGAAAAACAAATACACTTTAAATCAATTTGTCACACTTAATGGTGCTTTCGACTATTTTCGAAAAGGAATCGGTTTTGTGAAAGATAACGCAGTGCAATTCTTTATTATTTTCTGTTTAACAGAAAGTTGTGCGTTTAATGACAAATATGTTATGTTTTAAGCAAGTTAACGTATGCCCTGACGTACTTTTCCAGCTCCTTTTTCAATATTATTTTCAGTTCAGTTTATTTCCATTATCAGATACATTTTCAGTACTATTTTTCAGTTCCATCTATCATCTTTAAAGTTTTGCCGTCTAACGTTATCATTATATAGGTTAAGTATTTTTGAAATTTCAAATCAAAACATATGTTTGAAAATTGCAAAAATAATTGGGGAACAACTTGTCTCACTGGAAAAAGAGATGCATTACTTGATTGGTTTCTAGTCTGAGCGTCGTTTTATTTTTATTTCATAATTCGATCAGTTGCTTAGTTGTTTTTGGAACACATAATTGCGAAAGCGCATGTAAAAAAAAATTGCCTCAAAAAAAGGAATGTGAATTTATCGAGCGCCGACCAGCTATCAAAATTCGACCATCAGTTTAATGAACCAAGTGTAATGTCAAAATGGAATCCTCAACTTCGTCGATTTTATTGCCGTTAAAACTTTTTTAGTTCAGTAGAAAAATCACTCTCCTCCCTTGTGCACACCACTTAGGGAAACTGATGGCACAGAAACACTCCCCATACCCGACAATTTCAATACAAAAGCTGGACGTTTCCAGCTTTAAGTGCAAAACAGGTCTTGCCTTGTAAACACCCTCCACTGAGATAGAGCAGCACCGATAGTACAGAAACACTTCCCGTAGCCGAAAACCTAATGATTGAGAATTTCAAAATCCGTGGTACATAGTAGTCGAATTCTAAGAAGTCCATTAGCAAGCAAGGAATTGGTAATTGAGAAGGTCTTGGAAATGTAGCCCAGAATAGTTGTCTGGACAGCAGACTCCTACGAAACGGAAGAAACTGCAAATTCTTATGTCAGTTTATGACTCGCTAGAACTCTCCACAAAAGGCAGTGATGTAACAACCTAAAAGTTATTGCTCAAGAGATCTGACAAATAAAAGCAAGTTGAGAGAAACCAGTGTCTGACAAGTTATTTGAACAAGGTTTAATCTGTAGCTAACTCAAGATGTAGCAATCGTACGATGACTATCTCTTCAGTGAAAATCAAAGAACTCCAGTTGCATACTTTCATTGATGCGAATGAGAATGTGCACGCAACGGTCACATTCCTTCGGTATGAAGAAGGAGAGAGGTGTTATTGAGTATACCGTTGAGCAATATCTTATCATTAAGTCGGTCTCTTCCTTAACGCATCTCACCATGCGCTCCCATGTCCCACCCGTATGAGAGGCGCAGTAAATGTTCAGGATATTCTAGCACATCCCTGAGGATGTTCCCGCAAGCTGTACCGATCTGACGAAGCTATTCCTTAGGTTTCTGGCTACTGGTTGCCTTGAAGCTGGTGCCGTTGTCAAGAAAAAACACGATTTGAAGACTTCGTTTCAGCACAAAACGCTGGATCGTCATGATGAATCCTTCTACCGAAACCGTAATCGGACCAAACTAACCAAATGCGACGTAGCGGAAGTGTGTGATAAACGGTGTTAAACGTTCGACTGGCAAGGGAGCCATCTTCGAGGTTCGTGATAAGCCTAGATTACTTTTCCGACGCCCGCTCGAACGTTATCGGTGTAGAAAAGCTGGTGCATTTCGTTCACAACCGTTGTTTTTTTTGAAGCTGTGGCCAAAATTCTGGCCACCTAGACCGCGCAATCTTGCTTGTTATAAGCCCAGCCGGTACATCGGACCTGCTAATGGCAGATATTCCTCTTGCGTGTGTATTTCCCACACTTCCGTTCTTGAACTAAGGTGCGGATTTTTATGGTTCTTTCCAATTGAAGTTGATCTCATCGTAAAACTGCTCCACAAAAGTCATTTTTTGTGGCACTGAAACGATCGACTGCTAGATGTGCTGTTTTTTTTATCGCCAAGCTCGCCCCATCTTGGTGGGCTTTAGGAAGCCGTAGTGTAGGCTCTCATAATTCATAAATCGGTAGGGCGCCGCAGACAATATTAGTAACATCCAGTTTCTACCAAATAAAGTCAATGCACACAAAAATCCTTTACGAGAGAAAATTTTAAAATGCGAGGTAGTCAAATTTGACACAAGTTTCAAATACTTAAAGAATTGATACAGTGTTTCTGCACCGACTAAGGCTGCAAATCAGTCATTTTTGGCTTCATGCTCCACTCTCGGACTCGGACGGACGGACACGGATATGCACCGGCTTATCACCTTTTCGGAAATCTTACGCCAACAACAACGTTCGGACAGTAAAAATCGCGTTTGAGAAAAAAAAAGAAAAATAATCTTTCCACTGAAAACGGCTAGCCTGTGGACCTGGGGAGATGTGATCGGAATGCTGAAACGCGAAACATTTGCTTCATTAGCAATACCTTTGCGAACCGCTCGTTGTGCCATTACTTCGGTGTTGTCAACAACACTTTTGGCACATTCAAGCAGCATTGCCGAATGGGTAATGAGGAATGTGCGACATAAATGGAAGTTGATAACAACAGCAGCAGCACGGACGCGCACGCAGCTCGCGATCGAAGGACATATTTAGAGAGAGAGAGATGGCCCTAAGCAATTGAACACGAAAAAAATCGACATGCAGGACATGTTTTTTGATAATGTTAACCAGAATTATGCTAATTCGAAATTTTACATTCCGAATTCAACGGGCAGTGGTTGGTGAAAATGTATTCCAAACAGACATTTTTGATGTTTGAATTTGTTCTTATGAATATTTTAGTTTTGTGCTTCACGGAATTCCAATACTTGGTAGTTGGCAAATTCATATTGATTGACACAAAATTACAGACTCCTTTGTGCGATCCAAGCCGCAAATCCTCATCAAAAAGACATAAATCGTCGGCTGACCACCCGTTTAGTATTCACCGCAGCTTCGTACTGTTTTCAACTGAATAAGTTCAGAAACACACACACCGACCGACAGTTTGTAATGGCTTCCCTTCGAAGCATCTTCGACCCCAACGCGTCTGTCCCGATCCCGATGTAATTCGCATGGTTACTAACCGCAAACATTGTGGTTTGGATTGCGAGGACAGCTCTCACAGCCTTTAGCTGTGGCCGAGCTTTGCATATTAATTAATTTTCCCCCTGTTCCAACGTCGTTCGACGTTCGACGTTAAGGCAACGACATGCACATCTGGCCAAGACCTCATTCGCTTCGCGATGCGTCGCGCAGCGACGACGACGACGACGACGAACTGTCAAATATGCAATCAACAAACTTACCTAGCAACTGATCCAAGTAGACGCAGCGCACCTCAATCGGATGGTGGTGATGATGGTGGTGCTGGTGATGACCTCCGCCGAGGAGCCCGGCGGCTCCTACTCCGCTGCGAAATCGACGCTGATCAGCACTGATGCTGTGGCTACCGACGCCACCGCCGACGCCGCCGCCGCCACCGATTACGTCGTCCAGGAAGATCGAACCGTTCTCGAGCTGCTGCATGCTCGACAGGTGATTCATCAGCTGGGTGGATAACGCTTCCATATCTGCGGATGAAACGGAAAATGTATCAGTCCTTTTTATGTAATCTGATATCCGATTGAATATATCAGGAAAACGGTAAAAAAGCACGTGCCAACTCGGGGCACTTATTGTTCGATTTCCCGCCGCCGTGAACAAAGCAGCCGCCTATAGGCGGCGGCATTTAGGATAGACGAAAAAGCAGTAAATGTGAATGAAAATAAAGACTTCCTAGAAAGAGAAAAAAAAACGAGTGGACGGACGGAAATTGAACTTCCGTGCTAGGTCTTTTCCGCTTAATAAAATCAACTCTCTCAAAAAAGAATTTCGGGTGCTCTCGGAAGTGATTTTTTTTCACAAACCAATCAGCAATTGGTGTAGGTAATAAAGCTGTAAATGAACACTCGTTTTTTCTGCGTAGAGCGACAGCAAACTTCCGCCGCGGCGCAGCCGGCAGCGGAAGAAAATTGATACATTTTCATTTTCTCAAGACTCAATGAGAACAGCTCGTGGCGGGAAGTTCTTTTCGCCGCGGCCGCTGCCGCCGCCATGTGTTTGTTATTCTTCGGCGAGAACAAGCGGCAGGCCAGCAGGCTAATTTATGACCCCAATCCCAATAGCGGCAGCAGCAGCCAGCAGCTTGTCTTGTCGAATGATTTAGCCGCGTTATTTTTTTCCAGCTCTCAGGGAAGTACTAGGAAGAAATTAATGCGCTCGATCAAACGGAACCAAAACCCCATGGATGGAAAGTGCGGAATATTTTTGGACCGGCCCGTGGATGAGATCATCGTTCCCGTCATTCTCAGGCAGTTAGCCGTCATTGTTGACGGAAAAGGTATCGAATCGATCTCGTGTGCCTTTACGTACGACCGATCAGCGGAACTTTTCAAGGTCCGAATTTGCTACATTGTTGACGGTGTAAACATTGGTTTTGCAAATTTATGATGCACTCTAATATCAGCATAATGGAAATTATTACTTTACGTTACTCAGTTTCTATTCAATCGTGTGTTTTTCCATTTCGAACGTTTCCAAAGTGAATTTACGAGAAGAGTAATTCTTGGGACATCAGAGAGAAACCCATCGTAAGATATTAACGGGTTTCCTATTATAATTAACATGAAGAAAATATTGAAAGAATGTTTCCACACAACGGGAGAAGCCAGACAAAAGTAAACAAACTTAATTGGCATGGCACTCTAACTAAATGACGTTGACTGCTACT
Source organism: Sabethes cyaneus (assembly GCF_943734655.1). NCBI lineage: Eukaryota > Metazoa > Arthropoda > Insecta > Diptera > Culicidae > Sabethes > Sabethes cyaneus. The sequence goes on along the minus strand of NC_071353.1, from coordinate 148,605,174 downwards.
TAATGCTGCTGTGCTGCATCACGGCGAACGACAGCATCTTTGTAGAAAAAATAATAATAAAGAAAAACAAAGCTCGCGACAGAACGCTTCGTAACCTTCGTAATTGAACACGCCGCGACGCTTCCATCCAATCTATATCTACATAGTAGGCGGCTTTGTTCACCTGGTTGCTGACAACCAACTTGGTGAGGTGATGGAAACTAAACAACATGAAAACTTCTTTTATCTATTTGTCACGTCGTCGGAGTGTATAGAGACCTTTTTAACTGGAGTTGTGGTAAGATAATAATCGTAGCACTATTTTCGAACAATCGTCTGATTGGACAAGAAACACCATTTGCTTAAATCTTTAATCATTCAATGGCTAAGGGCATTATTGGTTTTCAATTCTTCTGGTTTTCTGTTTTTCTTCATTGATTGACGTCCCATCAACCGAATCAGGCTAAGGCTCGTTCTTTTTGCTTCAATTTTGCTCCTTTGACTTTGCCGTTTCATCTCACAACGCATGAGCTTATGATAATCTACAATTTTGATAAAGTAAACACAGTTTTGACGTAGGACTACGTCTTACGGCAAGTTTTGAGACAGGGTGTCATTCCAAAAAATCGAAAAATGCGGGCGTCACGAAAAATGAAAGGTTTTGAGCGCTAATAGCTCAGCGGTTTTCCAATCGATTTTCAATATTCTTACACCAATCGATTGGAAAATCTTCTAAGAATTGAACCAAATAAAGAAAAGTGCGGATTCCTGATGTTGAACTATTGAAAAATTGAAAATAATGAACCTATGTTTTACCAGAATTCTCGCTTCGTGATTGGTTGTTGGAAATGACGTCATCAAAGTAGAAACGCGTTTTCACGCTTCGGCTTATAATTCAGTCAATTTTCAATAGTTTTCCAAGATATTTACACCAATTGATCGGGAAATCAATTGAAAATATAGAAAACTATTGATTTTGTTTTTGAAATTGAATTTGAAAAATTTTTGTTTTTGAATTGATTTTGAAAATTTGAATTATTTTCATATTTTTGCCTTCCCTCGTCAGTGCTTCCCTAGCACGGATGACAGAAATATATACGATATAAGCTATGGGTTAAGCTTCCTTATGATTGTACATTTAATTTACGCCCTATAGAATCCGATCGAAAATTGTTGAGCTTCAGCTGTTGCTGCTTGCCACGGATAAGGCAACGAAGACATGCAAATTCACCAAGCGAGGTGTTGGAGCTGGAGCACTCGTTTCGCTGCCGTGAAGGAATATCTGGCTGCTGAAGTTCTGGAATTGGGAGGACATATGCTGCTCGCGACAACGAAACGATCAGAATTATCGTCACTTGCAGCTGGTCATCCGCAACAACGAAGAGTTGAACAAATTGATGTCCCGTGTCACCACTGCTATGAGAAGTGTCTTTCCGAACATCCAAACTCTTTTGTTGCTGCCCAAGAAGACGGAAAAGAAGCCTTAAATTTCCTGCATATCACGTCGAAAAACCGTTCTTTTAAGAACGAAACATATGTTCATGAAGATTTGAGGAATTTTCACTCACTGATTTTAATTATATTTAACTTAGATTGATCTGATTGTTCGCTTCTTATCAAATAATTTTAACCGATCATCTCTCGCGCTTCTGTTCGCTTGTTACTGCTGGACGCTGGTTGCAGCCAACAAATATACTAGCTCCAAGTAAATGTGTTCGGTCAAGCGTCAAAATAAATGAAATTGGATTTAATCAAATGAAAGAGCTTTAGTAACATCTTTTGCATCTTAGCAACACAAATTTATCCATCACCAATGCTACAGTAATATACGTAGCGTAATTTTTCTTTGGCAACTTTGCTCTTTTGTTCAGACTGAAATTGAAATGCTCTATTTTTTATTTAACGTAGATGATAGAATGAAGGACCATGAAAAATGGGTGTGGTCGTTTCTTGTCGCTTGCTCTGGTACATAACACGTGGTAAGCCGGCAAACAGCATTATTCAAACGCTAGCTGAGCTAGTGCCAACATCGATTGCCGGGGCAAACGGGAGTCACGTTCGACTCGTGCTCGTGCACGTGTTCATCGGCGGCTGACCGTGTGACCGTGTGTTGGAGCTGAAGCACCATTTCGCTGCCGTGATGGAATATCTGGCGACAGGAGTTCTGGAATTGGGAGGACATATGCTGCTCGCGACAACAAAACGACCAGAAGCATGAAGCATCCCACGTCACTTGCAGCTGGCCACTTGGAGTGGTATTTCTCGTGATTCAGGACCATACACGAACGGTTTCGTTGATCTCATAGCTGCTGAGGCTTTCCGGTTGGTCCGTTGCAACAAGCCGTGCCTGGTTAGCGGTTATCGGTACTCCAATTTACCGAACAGAGAATTACGTTAAATGCGTTAGTGCAAGTTTATTGCAAGCAGGAGTTATGATAATCAAAAAATCGGTTCTTTTAAGGGCCACACAACGATTGAAGAGTTTATTATATTTTCTTGCCCAGTTAATACCACAATTAACACAGTCAACGAGGGAAAAGTTGAATTTTTCGCCATTGCGGACGACCAACCAATGACGGTAATAAGTTTTCTGGCCACAGGCGATATTTTTTGCTACGTCTGCATGGTTGTAAATGCTTTATCCGTGTCCTTTTGTAAGCCGCGGAAATTTGCGCAAAATTTTCAACTTTTTGAAAACTCGCGCGTACCGTCTACCGATTACCAGAGGAAAAGCACTATTCAACGTAGAAACATATCATACAAATTTATTTACTGTTTGGTTTAGTTACTAACTTGGTTTCGTTTTAATAAAATAGATTCAATCAATTCATGGTGTTGGGTTATGTCGACCAACTCTGAATAGCGACACGTGTTTTTATTGTGTGAAGCTTTAAGCTAAAAATGTATTTCTTTTAAGTAAATTGTATAAGAGAGCAATTCAATCTAACGTTACAAATTTGGTGTACACTTTCTGGAAGTGGTGTGGCCTGATCCCCACTTTCCACAGCATCAAACTTTCATCTATTAGTATTAAGTTTAACTAAGTTCACTTTTTATCGATCAGTACTTACATATTTTTAGTACACTTTTGTTTAGAGTAAGTTCTAACTGCATGTAAACTTGTCTTAGTATTTAGATTTAAGAATAAGATAACAACTTTGCATGAATAGAATAACAAATTTAGCGAAATAATTAGAAATAAGAATTTTAACTGTGAATCGATGCGTGTACCGAACAACTATGTGTCTTCTCGCCTTCTCCGTTTTGACGTTCCAACTGTATCTGACGTTCGTCAGTTTCGATGTCACTCTTCGCTGACAGCCGACGGTATGCTGCCGTTAGGAGCGTTACCGCACCAAAGGGTCCCGTCGTGACACATGGATATAACTCCAAAATCGGTTGAGGATTGAATGTATATAATGTTTCTACTTTGATGACCGTTACGGATGTAGTTTGTATACATGAAGAATCGTATTATTATATACATGGATACATCCTACTATCGCTACAAAGAGACTTACGTGGTCCTACGTCACCTATGCGGTCGTGTCTTGTGCACAACCCCTCTGATTTTTCCACGCGAATGAATGCGTAGAAGACTTTCCGAACGTGCAAAAATCAAACAAGCTGTTAAAATCAACAAGCAAATCGCTGATCTTCTTCTTCAGTAGCATAGAGCCGGGGTGGCCCGTGCTGTTTCAAGCACTCGTCTCCACTCGTGTCCGGCCCACTGTAGCCTGCTAACTTTCGCTAGATGTACGATGGGTATCTCCCCAAGTAGTGTCTGTAGCTCGTGATTCATACGCCTCCGCCACTCTCCGCTTTCAGTTTGTACTCCGCCAAATATCGTCCGCAACACTTTCCGCTCGAACACGGCAAGGGCGCGTATGTCCTCCGTGAGCAGCGTCATGACTTCAAGCCCATAAAGACTGCCGGTCTAATAAGGGTTTTGTACATTGTTAGCTTCGTGCGGCGGCGTACGCTTCCTGATCGTAGCGTTTTACGAAGGGCAAAGTAGGCCCGATTTCCCGCTTGGATGCGCCGCTGGATCTCCTTACTAGTGTTGTTCTCCGTGGTCACCAGCGATCCCAAATACACGAACTCCTCTACCACTTCTAGTTCGTCACCGTCAACGGTTACCGTCCGTGGGAGGCGCGCATTTGTTTCCTTTGAGCCTCTTCCTTTCGTGTATTTGGTCTTCGAAGCATTTATTTTTAGGCAAATCTTCCTAGACTCCGCTTTCAGTCTGGCGTAGATTGCCTCTGCCGACGCAAAGTTCCTGGCTGTGATACCAAAGTCATCTGCAAAGCCTAGGAGTTGGCTACCGTTGTCGGATCCTCCCCACAAGAACGATGTTGGACAGCACGCAGGCTAAGCCGTCTCAGTCACTGTCTCAACCCACGCCGTGTCTCAAAGGGACTCGAGTGTCCCCGAGAGGCGCACGAAACACATCACTCGATCGAATGTAGCTTTGATCAGTCGCGCCAGTTTATCCGGAATAACCGTGTTCGTGCATTATCCGCCATAGTTGGTGTCGATCGACTGTATCGTATGCTGCTTTAAAATCAATAAAGATATGGTGCGTAGGCACTCCCGTTGTAGTCCCGACTTTTCTGCAAGATCCGTCGGATGGTGGCACGAACTCCCATGACCCCGGTCTGATGATTCCCTACGAAACCGTGTGCTATAGGTACCAGCCGGTGTAACAGGTTCTGGAAGAGTACCTTGTAAGCGGCGTTTACCAGCGTTATGCCACGATAGTTGTAGCAGTCCAGCCGATCACCCTTTTTATAGATTGGACGAACCACTTCTATTCATTCCTCCGGAGAGAAACCTCCGCCCAAATCTTGGAAATTACCCACAAGTGTAGTTGTGAGTTTTAAGGCAGCGTACAATTCATTCAAACGAAACGAGCTGTGAGAGAAAATGCTAGGGCATGATTTTCCGACGAAACTAATTATGCTGATTCGTGCGACGCTGGCTGGATGGATGAATGGATCGATGCGTCAGAATAGCAGCCAATTTCGTGATATTGGATAGACTGAAGCAGGTTTTTAGGTCTTATAAACGGGACTTACACCCTGCCAAAACGAAGTACATGGTTGCTGGCAGGGATCGTGGGAGTCCAAACGGCGTTGGTGCCAAGGTGGAGCTGGATGGGAAACGATATGAAGTAGTTGAGGAACAACAGAACACTAATCCTCCACTCCGGTGGCGCTGTACGGACACGAATCATGGACACTAAAGAAAGCTGACCGACGTCTGCTAGGAGTTATTGGGCGTAAAATTCTGCATCAATACGGTGTGTGACGCTGACGCATGAACCACGAGCTGTACCAAGTATACAAATAAGCGGATATAGGGTAGGTAGTACAATGTGCCAGGCTGCGGTGGGCTGGGCACGTGGCCAGGATGCCCGACGTAAGAGTTGTCAAAACTATTTTCAGCAGGGAACCAGGAATGTGGTTCTCCAGGATGTGCACTGTCGAGGACGATGCACGCTGGTCAGCTGGTTAACGGAAGCCCAGCACGGACAGTACTGCAGGACCATAATTTGTTCGGCGCAGGATCGATGACGGACGGTCGCCAATAAAGTAAAGTAAGTATAAGTAACGGACAGGAAGAGAATAAAAACGGAGAAACGGCAAACAAACGGATAAAACGGAAGGTAAAAGGGGTAAAGTAAACAGAATGTAACAGAAAAGGAGGAAAAGCAGGACATAAGAGGAAATATGGAACAGATGAAAGCTAAGAAAGGGCTAGAAAGGAAGTTAAAAAGGAAAAAAAGACGAAAATCGGGAGTAAAAAACGGAACGGAACTGAACAGAAATGACAAAAAAGGAGGCAAAAAGAAGGAACGAGCAAAAACAAGCCCCGAAAACGAGAAAAAATGGAAGAAAAGATACGAAAAATGGAGCAATAAAGAGATAAAGGAAAAGAAAATGGCGAAAAACGGAACAGGAAAAGCAAAACGGAACAAACAAAACAAACAAACGGGGAGCAGGTAGAAAGAAAGCAAAAATAAGAGAAAAAAGAAGGAAAAAAGAGGCAAATAGAGAGAAGGCGGAAAAAGAACAAGAAACGCAACAGAAAAGGTGGAAAAACGGGAAAGACAGAACAGATAGCAGGAGAAATCAAAAGAGAAAAGAACAATAGCGAGGGAGCAAAAAAATGATAGCGGAAACCGGAATACGGGCGGAATTTAACGAGATATAAAACGAGAAACAGGGGACAGAAAAAGAAAAAAAGAAAAACATAAAAAATGGACCAAAGAAAAAGGTAAAACGGGACAGAAAAATGGCAGATAGAAAAGAAAAATCGGAGAGCATAGGGAAAAAAGGGAGTCAACCATAGAACAAAAAGGATGAGCCATCAGAAAGAGGGAAAATGGAACATATAAAGACAAAAACCGAGAAGAGAAAGAGATGAAAACATTCGGAAAGAGATGAAAACTGGAAACGAGTAAGGAAAAAGGGAAGAAAAAACGAAAAAAAAATACAAAAATGAGTGACCAACAAGAGAAATAGGACTGAAAACAAAGAAAAGGAATTGATGAAAAACCGAACAATGAAACAGGAAACACGAGACGAAAAAAAGAACGATAGAAAAAGTAAAAAACGGAAGGAAATAGAACAAAAGTGAGAGCGATAACTAGGATTGTGGTACAGTAAAAGAGAAAAATCGGAACAAAAAATGTAAAAACGGGACTGGAAAAGAGAAAAAAAACGTACAAGAGAATAAGAGAATAAAATTTCCATCCAAATTTTACGTAAAACTTCGTGTTTATGAAGCAAAACTTCAAACTAGTCCAAATTCAAGTCTAATATAATAACCAACGTCAAGCTAGTGAGGAAAAGCTTGCGTTTATGGGTTTATTATTATCGATTCGATCGATCGATCGAATTTAAAAAAAAATTATGAAAATACTTGGCTATAGATAATAAACAATATAGGTCCTAAATCTCTTCCAAACAGTACACTAAAGCACATTCATTTCATTCACATTTCACTCGCACCGCAATTACCGATCCGAGCAGACGACGTGCTGGCTAGCCATAAAAATCGCTACTTTTCCCTAAACAAACCCCACTTCATCCGTCCCTCGATCCCTCACCGGCAGGCAGTAACTTCCGGTTGCGCGGCGATCAGTGTGCGATCATCAATTGCGTTCCGATAAAGTACGGTACAGTACGTAGTACATATAACGAAATTTGCACTGCTGCGCAGTTGTTGCACCTTTTTTAATGACTTTTTGCTAAAAGAAAATTAGTTTACATGTTCCGCTCGTTACTTTTCGGCTGACCGGCCAACCAAAAAAGCCAGTGTGTTTTAACTACTCTGCTCAGAATTAAACCATATAAAACTGGGGTAAAACCCCGCTGCCCGTTCCGAAATGTAGCGCCTGCCCGCTGGCGGGTGGTTCCGTTCTGGCATTCGTAAACATTTTTTGCCAACATCCGTTGCGGTCGATCGGCGGAGCACGTTTATAATGTGTGTGTTGTCGGGTACAGAGCAAAGGGTCTCCAAATTGGCCGACATTTTAGATTCTAGGGTCGGCGCAGCCGACAGGCGGGCAGATTCCGGTGTCCGTTTTCGAAACTCTACCATAAATTAGTGATGCACGATCGTTCGGTTCAACAACAGCAGGATACCCAGGCCCAGTCGAACGCGAACAAGTGTTTCGACGGCGCCAAATAAAACAGAAACAAAAAAAAACTTTTCCACTTACCCGCGTCGAAGTGCTTCTCGATTCGCCTCCACTGGCGCGTCTGGTTCAGCGCGATAATGGCGGCGGCAAAGAAGAACAGCAGACATCCGATGATCGCCAGCAGCAGCGAGGCCGCCTGCCAGTCCCACATAATTTCCTCGGTGTTTTCCTTCTTGCGACTGCTCACCTGGTGCTGTGCCGTCTGGCCGTTGCCGGCATGCGATTGGCCGTGCAGTAAATGATCTGGCCGGCGGTGCCGGCGGTCCTAATGGCAGGAGCGAAAAAAATTGTTGTTTAAAAAAATAACGATACTAGACTAGAACAGATTGAAACCAACCTCGTTCCAGTGGCGCTGTTCGTGGTGGTTGTTGTTGTTGTTGTTTTCGGCGCGAGCCAACTGACCAAGATCCATGTCAAGATCTTTCATAGTCCCGCAAACCGTGTCCATGTATTCCTGGCAGGGTCGCAGCACCAGCTGCTGTTCGCCGCACACCGTGCACGGCACACATTCTGCCTGGGCCGGATCCCACCACCGTTCGGCGTCGCAAATTGCGTCCGCCATCGACAGTACCGTCATCAGCGTTACCAGCCCCGCCAGCCATCGTAACCGTAACCGGTAGCAGCAGGAACCCACCACCGTCAGGGAGGAGGAGGAGCAGGAGGAACCAGTGTGACGGCTGCTGCAGCAAGTGTCATTCGAAATCCTACTGCCGCTGCTTTTTCGGTGCATGATTGATGATGATTGGACGGCGATAGAAGGTTTGGCAAAATTTGACTTGATTTGGTGTTCCCGTTTTTCCGCAGTGCTGGTGGGCAGCTTCATCGTTGCACCATCGATCCAAGGTGGCATGTTCTGAAAAACCAAAAGGAAAAAAAAATCGAAAAAGATAGGTTAGAATTACCGCGGGTCGGAATTGGTGGAAAGTTCAAAATAATGATCTGCTTGATTGACGCTCGTGCAACCGGCGGTTGCACGACACAAACCGGAAGAACACTCCATACAGCAGCCAGAGAGGCATCGATCGAGCGGTCGGTGGTGTTGAATATTAAGTTTTCTATCTGTCCTTCCCCTCGTGTTCCCGTCGGAGTTGATAGTTTCGGCATAAGTTACTGGTTACTGGGACCGGGGAGGAACGTACAGTGCACAGTGACGACAACCACCGATTAAAAAACGGTTACGTAAAACCGGCCAGGCACCGTCGAGAAGCACCGACGAGCCGAGCACTTCCTCGAAATGCAGATGTGACAGCCATCAGCGCACGCACGCACGCTCACTCGCTTGCTTTGACAATCGAAGCATGCCGTTCGTTCCATATCCAGCCAGCCAGCAGAGTGGGAAGTTACTTCCTGTTGTTTTTTTTTTTCTATCTTCAACTTCTTTCGAGCGCGCGAGTGTCATTCGACTTTGGAGTCTCTCCTCTTGGGTGGTGGCCATCGCGCACAGCACCCAAGCTTGTCTTTATTAATTGTCAATATTTTATGATTATGAATGCCCATTAGTCTAACCCGTACCGTGGTCACGCAGTGTCCATTCGATTGTTTTTGTCCAGAAAATGGTGTGGAGTGAAAGTGTAAAAAAACAGAAAAAAATGGCTATTAATTTACGGGGGGTGACACAATGGTCGATTAGTTTGTTCCCAAATTCTAATTTTTGCCTATTTTGATTTCCGATTTTCGAATTGTTGTTTACACGGCTCGTTTGACCTCAATCGTACATTCAACGCCTGATGGCTGGCACTAGCGTGCCGAGAGCTTGACAGAAGATAGGGCACCAAACTTTTGCAATCCGCAGTACTGTAGACACGCTTTTGCTGATTGTATTTCATTCCATATTGTGTGTCATTCCATAATTTAGATTCTAGGTACCGTCACGAAAATATGAAACATTTTGAACGTCCCTGCTACTTACAGGGCTGTAAACAGAGAGTTTGGAAGAAATAATTCCGCTGGGTTTTTCGATCAAATGTTTCTTGTTGCTTTGTTGAACGGCAGAAGGAAAAGTTAGTTCGTTTATGTGCTCTAAAAACTCTCAATTTTCTTATAGGTTATAGAATGTATCAAAACAGAGCTTGCATTAAATCTACCAAACTTAGTAATAATTGGAAAACCACAAGTCTTGGGCGTCTTGAACCACGGAAATCTACTTAAATATTTGAGTGGACCTTTAAGTGGAATTAATAGATTGTTGTTGATATATCGAATTGTAGCATACACTTCGACCTGATCATCGTCAAATTTAATGAGTAATTCTCGCTGAAACGGGGCTACTACCGACACGAGGTCTTCAAATATTGAAACTTTTGCGCTTAACTGGTTGAAAATGGTTAAAAAATAAGAGTTACACTTTTCATAGCTCGAAATAGTGGACCCCTCGTTCGCCAAGGGGCCTAACAGTTTCGAAAAAAGTTGAATTTTGTGCAAACCTTGAGATTTATATCATGTGATATTTCATAAATTTACCATGAAACAACTAACAAATGATCCGGTTCTGTAAAGAAGAAGAACAGGGCTTTCAAATGAAGTAAAAATTTTTTTTTGGTGGCCATCTTGGATTTTATCAAAAAATGGCCGTTTTCACCATGAGCCCCCCAACCGATTTTCATGTTAAGAACACCATTGGAAATCTGAGAAAAATGCTATAAAATTGATAAAATCGAATATGGCGACCAAATCCAAGATGGCCGCCAATTTTTTTTTTACTCCATTTGAAAGCCCTGTTCTTTTTCTTTACAGAACCGACCTATTTGTTAGTTGTTTCAAACTGTTAGGCCCCTTGGCAAACGAGGGGTCCACTATTTCGAGGTATCAAAAGTGTAATTCTTATTTTTTAACCATTTTCAACCAAATAAGCGCAAAAGTTCCAATATTTTAAAACCGCGTGACCGTTTCAGCGAGAATCACTCAATGTCTTAATACGAATTCTTTAGAAAGCTCCGTAGAATCAATATTAAAGAGAGGGACTGTACCATTCGAGAGGTATACCATTCGTAGTCCTACGCCAAGCCTAGGTTAGTGTCCTGAGATGCAGACCCTTCTACTTTTTTTTATTACAACCTATTTATCTCAATTTTAACTCCTCTTCATTTTGTGTAAGTTGCTTCTATTGAATTTACCGGTGGATCAAGAGCTAGACCGTCTCTTGCTGCTCTCCAGAAAAAGAAGCAAAAAAAGAAAAATTGGACAGGAGAAAAAAGCGGAAAAGAGCACGATGGAAAACGTGATTAAAATTGCACAAATGGGACCGAAAAAGAGGAAAAACGGGACATAAAAAGTGAAAAAAGAAGGGAAAAGAAGAAAACCGGAGAGAAAAACAGCGAAAATGTGGCAAAAAACGAGGACACTTTACAGCAAAAGATGATGAAGAACGGAAGAGAAGAGAAAACATGGAAAAAGCATAAAGAAAGCGACGAACGAGAAAGAAAATGAGAGTAAACCGGACTTGAAAGGAAAAAAGGGACTTAAAGCAGAAAATGCGGGATAGAAAAGGAGGAAAATCAAATACGGGAGCATCAAAATGGAGGAACGAGAACTGAAAAAGAGACAGAGAAAGAAAAATGCAGAGAAAAAATGAAAAACAAAACGTGATAGAAAAGGATTATACGCAACACATAATAAGAGGGAGAACCGAACAGACGAAAACGGAAAATGGCATAGAAAAGGAATTAAAAAGTGAGAAAAGACGAAAACCGGGATCGAAAAAATCGAAACGGAACACGAAATGACGAAAAAATAAACAAAAAAAACCTCAGGAAAAGAAAAAGTGGCCTAAAAACGTGGTAAAACGAAAGGAGAAAAAAAGGAAAAACGGAGCAGAGGAAAATTAGGACACACGAAAAAGGTCAAGAAACGGGACAAACGGAGCGAACAGGAATAAAGTGAGAGGAAAGAGCGAAAATCAAAAGTCGAGAAAACGACTACTAAAGGGAAAGGGAAATAGCGAAAGAAAAACAAGAAACAGGAAACTAGGAAAAAACGGTAAATGGGATATAAAAAGAGAAAATTTCTGTCCCAGAAATGTAAATGAAATGAAAAAATGTAAAACGGAAGAATAGACAAGAAAAATGCCCTAGAGAATGGGAAAGACTAGTGGTAAAAACAGAATCCACATGGTAGAAAAAAAAAAAGAAAAAAGGAGGCATCACAAAGAGGCAAAACGGAACAGACATGAAGAACGACGCGAATGAAAAAGACGAAAATTGGAAACGAAAAAAGGTAAAAAAAAAAACAAAACGTTTGAATACGGGAAAGAAAGAAAAACAGGACTAAAAAGAAGAAAAAATGGGACAGAAAATGAAGAAACCCGAAACAATACAATAGAAAACACGGGATAGAAAAAAAGAAAATGAATGAAAAAGAGGATACATTGAGGGGAAGTGAGAAAAACCTAAGAACATGGCACAGAAAAGGAGGAGAAAAAATATAACAGAAAAAAAGTAAAACTTCCAGTCAAATATTACTGCGATTTTAAATTTAATTTCCAGTTCAATTGAAGGAAAGCTTCAAGCCCAAAGAAGTCCAACTTGAACACCAATTTCTAGTCCGTTTCCAAGTCTAATTTCCAGTCCAACAAAAAACTGCATAAAATAGGAGAGATTACAAGTGTAGGAAAATGGAGAAACGAGAACAGAAAAAGAGCTCTTTTCTGTTCCTGAAAGAAAGGCAGAGAAAAACAGAAAGTGATAGAATAGGGTGAAAAACAGCATAAAATAAGAGGAAGAACCGAAAAGAGACGAAAACTAAATTGCATAGAAAAGGAGTTGAAAAAAGTGAGAAAAGACGAAAACCGGAACCGAAAACGTCAAAACCGAACAGAAAGTGACGAAAAAAATCAGAGGGGTTGTGTACAAGACACGACCGCATATATAGGTGACGCAGGACTACGTAAGTATCTTTGTAGTGATAGTAGCATGTATTCATACTTGTAATCATTCGATTCTTCATGTATACATGCTATATGCAACATATATACATGCTACATGCGTTGTATGTAACATTTATCAAAGTAGTGACACTGCATACGTTCAATTCTCAAAATATCGTGCATTTGAAAACAATTTAACAAAATCAAGAACACAAACTATTGCTTTTCTGCTACCTTACTGAAATTAAAGATTGTTTTTATTATCCGTATTTCCCACGTTGAAGGGATTTTACCAATTCAATCCTATTTTATCAACAGCACATCTTTTCACTACACTTCTAATGAAACGGCAAGCATGCGTATTCATACAGAGACGTATTATAACCGAACACTACAGCTGTAGCACATTTTTCCAACACAGATATCAAATTCGCCGAGGTTTAATTGTCTCGCAGTAAAGAATTTGCGATCTGTTGGGACAATGAACTTGTGTCATTTTTTCAGGCACACTTCCCTAACACAGATATCAAATTGGAATAGGTTTAATCGCGTTCGTAAGAAATCTGTTGGCTCGAGGGAGCTTTGTCACTCTCTCTGGCGTACTTCCCAAGCAAGGACATCAAAATGGTCTAGGTTGAACCGCGGTGTTAAGAAATCTTGTTGAAATGGGGAAACTTTGTCATTTGTTTTGGCTTACTTCCCAAGCACAGATATCAAATTGGTATAGGTTTAGATCATCGTAAAGAATCTTCCAACCGATCACGAAGCGAAAATTCTGGTAAAACATAGGTTCATTATTTTCAATTTTTCAATAGTTCAACATCAAGAATCCATATTTTTCTTCATTTGGGTCAATTCTTAAAAAATTTTCCGATCGATTGGTGTAAGAATATTGAAAATCGATCGGAAAACCGCTGAGCTATTAGCGCTCAAAACCTTTCATTTTTCGTGACGCTCGCATTTTTCGATTTTTTGGAATGACACCCTATCTCAAAACTTGCCGTAAGACGTAGTCCCACGTCAAAAAAGTACGAGGGCCCTGGTGTATAGTGCCTAGTGGTAGTTGACGTAGGACTACGAATGTAGAGCAATTCGTCTCCCAATGCTAAAGCCGGTGATTTTTGTATGGATTTCATATATAGATGCCCAAGTTGCACATTAGAGGATTGTGTGCTTACATGTGGGAAATTCATAATTTCAACTCTTCAGCTAATTCAAATGGTGGACCTGAAAAGGTCCGTTTGTTAATGTCGAATTCTCAAATTTCTGACTCGTGGTGTCCATTGTCTACTTTCGTCCATCAAATAGGTTATTGGTGTGAGGATTAATGGTGGAAATACTGTTAATGGTGGAAATCAAGATAGACTTTTATGTTTATGATGTTATGTGTCGCCAACCAAAGCCGCTGACCGAATGACGATGCGCAACGAAAGGCAAGCAATAGTTTCAAATAAATAGCAGCCAAAACCGTATCGTTCGCTGGCGGATGAGCCAATAGATTCTTCGGTTTGTTGGCGTCTCGCTTGGTGAATTTCGATGTCGAGCAGAACAGGAAGCAGCAACAGCTGAAGCTCAACAATTTTCGATCGGATTCTATAGGGCGCAAATTAAATACAATCATAAGGGAGCTTAACCCATAGCTCAACTTGTATATATTTCTGTCATCCATGCTAGGGAAGCATTGACGTGGGAAGGCAAAAAAAATAAAAATAATGAAATAATGAATATTCGTCTTACATTTTCTCAATTACTAAACGTCTGTTAGGGAAACATGTAATCTACTGTGTTATAATGGTTTTTTGGAAAAATTTCCAATCGATTGATACCAATACGTAGCCCTACGTCAAAACGGGAGATAAAAAGGAGGGAAAATGAATCAAAAAATGCGGATACTTTACAGCAAAAGATGAAGAACGGAAGAAAATTAAAGAAAAGAGAAGGAAAAAGCATAAAGAATGCGAGGAACGAGAAACAAAATGAGGATAAACTGAATAGAAAAGAAGAAATGAAACAAAACTACATTAGGCGGGTTTTTGCGACGAAACCTAGGATATTAAAGAAAACTTTTTAGTCCATAATTGACATATACGTGGCGCTAAATAATTGTATCGTATTTTTGATAAGTCTAAGTTTCGCTCTTACCTTGCTGTCGTACAGAAACAGAAGATCAAGGTTCCAAATCGAAATGTAGCACATAAGATTTGCTTTGTTTTGTAGCAAGCAAAAACCATTATTGAAAGTGAAACTTGTACAATAACCAAACGACGATATCTAAGTAGGATTACTACTGGTGGGGTTTTCTAAGCTAAGATCGAAGAGGAAAATTGCAGTGATCTGCTCGGAAGTCGAGCAGCGAACGATGGCTCTGCTTTTCTTTTCTTTTTGTCATTTCAATAACCTTTACATGTCAACAAGGCAGCACTACGCAACCACCGTAAGTTTCTTCTTTGTCAGGGCTATCACATAGAAAATATATAGGAAAATTTTAACTTCGTTTAGTTTTCGTTGATTTTCACTACCTAGCGATTAGAAAACAATCTGTTCAAGAAAGCCTTGCTGCATCTTTTATGAGTCGAATAATATACGAATCATCAAAATCCGTTCTAAATTGGAAGAGCTATTAGCGTTCAAAATCTTTCATTCTTTCGTGACGCTGGCTTGAATCCAAATTTTGGATGGACACCCTGTGGTAAGACGTAGTTCTACGTCAAAATGCGGGAGCAGCGAAATGGAGAATCGAGAATAGACTAATTGAAAACGAAACAGAGAAAGAAAGAAAAATAGAGAAAACTAAAGAAAAACAGAACGTGTCAGAAAAAAATGAGAATCAGCACATAATACTACAGATAATACGAGGAAGAACCGAACAGACGAAAACGAAAAGGGCATTGAAAAGGAGTTAAAAAGTAAAAAAAAACGAAATCCGAGACGGATAAAGTGGAAACGGGACAGTCAATGAAAAAAAGAGACAGAAAGTGGAAAAAAGGAGGAAAAGAAGCTATAAACGACGTAAAACGGAAGAAAAAAAAAACAAAAAAACGGCACAAAGAAAAATTAAGACACAGAGGAAAGAGGAAACAGCGGAAAAAAGAAAAGTAAGGGTAGGTAAGGGAATACGGAAAACAAAAGAAGAGAAACCAAAAATAAAAAGAATAGTGAAAGAAAAAGAAGAACAACAACGGCACAGGAAGCGAGGAAAACGAGAAAGAGGTCAAAAGGGCATAAAAGGAAAAAAATGGGTCAGAAAAAGAAAAGAAAAACAGAAATGTAAAACGGAGGAGTGAAAAACGAAAAACGGGACTACAGACGAGGAAAGAGAAACAAGAGGGCTAGCAAAGGAATCCCGAATAAATAAATAAATGAAGAACGGAAGAGAAAAGAAACATGAGAAGAAAGGAAAAAGCATAAAGAAAGCGAGGAACGAGACAGAAAAGGAGGATACAATAGACAGAAACAAGGAAACAAGGAGAAAAAGCGGGATAGCCAAGAGTAGCGAAATAGAGAAAAGATGACAAAAAGGAATAGAGACAGAAAATGAAAAATGAAAAGCAAAAACGGAAAAGAAAAATGGAACGTGACAGAAAAGGATGAAAAGAAGCAGCATATAATAAGAGGAACAACCAAAAGGGGAATCGAAAATTAGGACACAATCGAGGAAACGAGAAAAACGGGAAAAAGAGCTAAAACGGGACGTATAAGGAGAAAGATGGGACAAAAAATCGGCAAATGGGACAGAAAAAAAAACAAAAACAGGAAGAATGAAGAAAAAGTAAGAGAAAAAAAAGCAAAATGAGAAATAAAAAGAGAGTTTTAGTTCAAAAATCGTGTTGTTACAGGAGCGGCGTTTCAGTAGGACAAGTTTGTTTCGTGCGCCACTAGAATACCTAGTATCTTTTGTTTTCATTTTATCATTTATGGTCTTCTTTTGTATTTTTGTTCCTCTGAATATCCTCCTTAATCTAAAACTGTCAAAAGTTAGTCATCGCTTATTATCTATACCTATAAAAAGGATTTCTGTCTGTCTGTCCTGTGTTCCTTATAGAATCAAAAACTACTGAACCAATCGGCGTGAAAATTTGCATGTAGAGGTTTTTGGGGCCAGGAAAGGTTTTAGTGATGGTTAGAGACCCCTCCCCCCACTAAGAGGGGGGGCTCCCATACAAATGAAACACAAATTTCTGCATAACTCGAGAACTAATCAAGCAAATGGAACCAAATTTGGCATGTGGGTGTTTTCGGTGACAAGAATTTATTCTATGGTAAATTGAGACCCCTCCCTCTTTATAAGGGGAATTGTAACTCCTCTCCCCTTTAAGAGGGGGGGTTTCCATACAAATTTCCTCATAACTCGAGAACTAATCAAGCAAATGGAACCAAATTTGGCATGTGTGTGTTTTTGGAGACAAAATTTTTTTCTATGATGAATTGGGACCCCTCCCCACTTTAAGAGGGGGTAACTCGAGAACTAATCCAGCAAATGGAACCAAATTTGGCGTGTAGGTGTTTTTGGAGGCAAGAATTTTTTCTGTGATGAATTAGGACCTCTTCCCACATTAGGAGGGGGGGCTCCAATACAAATGAAATACAAATTTCCCCATAACTCGAGAACTAATCAAGCAAATAGAACCAAATTCGGCATGTGGAGGTTTTTGGAGGCAAAAATATATTCTACAGTGAATTAGGATCCTTCCACACTTCAAGAGGGGGGGCTTCTACACAAATGAAATACAAATTGCCTCATAATTCGAGAACTAATCAAGCAAATGGAACCATATTTGGCATGTGAGAGTTTTAGATGGCAGAATTTTTTTTCTGTGGTGTATTACGACCCCTTTCCCTTTTAAGAGGGTGGGCTCCCATACAAATGAAATTCAAATTTCCTTATAATTTGAGTACTAATCAAGCAAATGGAACCAAATTTAGCATGTAGGAGATTTTTGAGTCGTGAATTTATTTTATGATAGTTAGAGACCTCTCACCCCTGTGGTAGGGGGATATGGACTCTCATACAAATAAAACAGAAATTTTTGCGAAACTCAAAAACTAATCCAACTCGAGAAATTCGAGACTCTTCCATAAAACATTAATCAATAACAAGACCACAAAAACTATCTATAGTAACACTAGATCATTCAGGACGAGCCGGTCGCGAGTGTTGCCGGTGACCCGCCGTCGGAAGCGCCGCCCACTGGGGGGCTTGCAAAACTCGAGATAGTGACAAAGATCATCCGAGATTCATGATTTATGTACAACACAGGTTAATTTGTGGCAATAGGAAGTTTGTCGGGTCAGCTAGTATGGAAATAAAAAAATAACTTTTTTTGTGTTAAGAAATATAGACATAGTTTCTTCGACAAAGTTGTAAATATTGTAAAAACAAGCAACTTTGCTGAAGAAATAAAGTTTCTATCTTTATCGAGTGCTGAACTATGAGGCATATTCTTCAAAAATTGGTTTTTCATACTTAACATTTCTTGGTTGCATTTTTCAAGAATACAGTGTTCTAGGCAATTATCGAAGCTTCTAAAATACACATTTTTGTAGAAGACCGCAAATCTCTTGGACCTTTACTTGCTGAGTTATCGCATATTCAAGCTTTAAATTTCCATAGTTTTACGAGCCTATGGGGTAAAATGGGGCAAGTGAATTCATGAAATCAGTGCTCAAGTCAAGAAATCAAGCTTAAGTCGAGTACTATAAACTGGTATGGATTCCTCTTGTCCCCAACCACCCAAATGAGAGTACGGCAAACATACGTTTTATGTGTTTCGCGTTCGCTAAAGGCTTAATACACTTCCATTTTTTGTGTTCGTAGATAGACGCATGGTTTCTTCGGCAAAGTTATAGACAAATTAAAGGTAAACAATTTTGCTCAACAAATGACATTTCTTTCTCTATCGAGTGCAGAGCTATAGAGCTTTTCTTTGGAAAATCTTCAAAAATAAGTTTTTCATATTTAGCGAATGTTGGTTGCATTTCACAAGAGTATATGGTTCTAGGCGATTATTGAAAGACTCAAAACACATGTTTTTGCAGAAGGTTGCAAATCTCTAGGACCTTTACTTACAAAGTTTATGTCCCCTTAATTTCAATTTTGAATTCCCTGCGCTTGGTAGATTGGCCTTAGGGGGCGTACTTCGGGTGGTATATAGGAGTACAACCTTACACCAATTTAATTAATGTACCTTCCTGAACCTTATTTATTTCGAAGGGTTCTAGAAAGTATGAAGTCATCTCGACAAACAAGGAAATTTAGGTACATCTAAGCAGGGAGAGGGTGAGAACAGGTAAAGGGAACCGCTAAAGAAAGGTAGGAGCGAAATACTAAATATTTTAGTTAATTGTATAAATTCAGAAGGGAGAGAAAAACGTTTCGACGTCTTAACGTTGACATGATAGGTCATTCGACCGTTTTGCGCATTTGCAAACATATCCATGCAGGCTGCGGGGACAGCGGGTGCTTGGGAGCGGTCGATTTTTGGAGTTTGGCACGGATTGTCGTTATAAAAACTGCGCACTAACTGATTGGTCTCGAGGGTTGGAAGGCGGGTGCGACTTTATGGGTTAAAGCTTCTGTCGACTACCGCGAATGCCCGCATCGAGCTCCGCTCAATCAACTTTCTAGACTCATTCGTGGTTGTTTGTATTGGATCGGAACACCTGAATGGTGCCCAGGCAGAAAACCATGGCGACGTGGAAAGCAATTTCGATAGAGCGATAAATGGAAAGATCTACAAGAAGGACGACAAGCAGGATTGTGAGATTGTTTCAATGCCGCCTACAAAGTGCTGTCCCAAATTATTTTCTGACGGCTATCACCAACTGCGAACAGATTTGTGGGAATGCATCAAGCCATTTGTTCGTTGGCTTCAGAGCTGCATATGATACCATCGGTCGAAAAGCGCTATAGAAAATCATGGACGAGAACGACTTCCTCAGGAAGCTGATTAAACTGATTTAATCTACGATAAGTGGATTAAATCCTATTATTATTTTGTGGCGGTCGCATCTTTTGTTTTTTGCAAATGACGCCCTACCATGCTTTACCTTGCTGTAAGACGCAGTCCTGCGTCAAAAAGCTGCCGGAGGAAACAAAATAGCTATTAATTTACGGGTGGCGATACAATGGCTAACTTGTATCTTTTCCTATTTTGATTTCAGATTTTGGAATCGTTGGTTACATGGCGAATGTGTGCTGGATGTGTATTTTACTATACGAGTTGTTTGACCTCAATCGTAAATTTAATGCTTGACTATAGTGGTACACTTTATACCGCATAGATTTCGGCAAACAGCACGTTCCTGGTACCGGTACCAGAGTAGGAACTCATCTCTGAATGTTTTGCTGACTTGACTTGTGTACTTTCCAGCACCCTTCCGTAATGGCCCGGGACAACAGTCCAGATGGCCATCAGCTAACCGCATCGGACGTCGGAATGGTCGGCTTAAAGAGCGGATAAATACAAACAATCAGTTCGAGCTAATCTGGGTGGATTCTCGAGAAAATTTCCACCGCCAGCATCTTTGCAATGCACCGCCCCGGCCGGCCACAGTACGGACTAGCTACTAGCTTTAGTACGGACATTAAAATGAATGACATTGATGGATTTACCGTCACACTGGGTACTTGTAGTAAGCTAATCAACGTCGTTGTACTGCCCGCTCCCGCTGCTGCTGTATGCCGGCTTTTTGTTCTGCGGTTTATGCTCAATTTACGTAGAACTTCTCGAGTGGCGAGTGGTTTTGGCTGAAATGATGATGATGATGAGCAATGCATCGCGGACATGGCGCTCTGATTGGTTAAATCTGTTGAACCCTTTCAAGAAATGCATTCCGTCTCGGCCAGCCAGCCGGCTGGCCAAACGCAGTACGAGATTCAATTAAGTAGCGCATTAGTCTTTGCTGATGCTCTCTAATAAATTCGAAATGCTTCACAGTCCGTTAACCAGAACATGGTAACAATGATTTGAAAAATGAAATTACCTACGCCATCTTTCTCCAACCAATTCTATTTCGAAGTCGCTTTCCACCGTGTGTTTTTCATTTTTATTTATTCTATATTAGTGCGCCACAACAAGAAAATATAGACAGCCAAGCCAATTCTGACAGGACAGGACAGCACAGCACAGCACAGCACGACAGCATAACCGTATTGCGAAAACATCGAATCGAACTGAAAAACCATTAGGCAGGCAGCCTCTGCCTGAACAGAACAAACAACAGGAAGCCCAAGTCAAAAACGTTGCATAAAACATCCTGTTTATTTCATAACAGTTCAGTCGAGTTCGTTCGCACCATGGTAACGCGTGCGCCTCGGCAAACTCAACCCCCAACCACCAACCACCCACACCAATGGTGCACCTTTTGGCATATTGTTCTTTGCAAACAGACAGACAGGGAGAACGATGAAAAATAGGAAGTAGTTGTAAAAAAATAATAATAAAAATGCATAATTCGATTGGATAACAATCAATAATGCGCCATTTTTTACGCTATTACGTCTTTGTTTGCTTGTTTTTATTGAGAATGCAAAACCATACATGAAGTTTGCCACAGCCTGTGGGCCTACTGAGATTATGAAACATTCCGGGGTACAACGCCATTATAACATTCAAAGGAAAAAATAAATTATAATTGAAGATTTGAAATTATGAAGAAACGCGGTGTTAATTAATCTATTTGAAAGTTTGTGCTCTATTAATTTTAACACTTCCTCGGCGTGTGTACATCGTATTTTTGTTTTTGTTGATTTGCATCCATTTTTCGCCGCCTGTTCATTGTCTTTTTGTCGTCTATTTACAGTCTTTTCGTCATTCTTATGTCGTATTTTTGTCGTCTTTTCACGACCTTTACGCTAGCTTTAGATCACATTTTCGACGTCTGTTCGTCATTTGTTGACCATAGTTTTTGCAGTTTTCGTCTCGTTTTTTTCAACGGTTTTTTACCGTTTTGGTCGTATTTTCTTGTTGGTTTGGCACCATCATTTTGGCACACGTTATTTTGGTTGATTTTCCTTCGTTTTTTTTTGTCATCTTTCATCGATTTATGGTTTGTCGTTTTGCCTTTTTTGTTGTCTTTTCGTCACTTTTATTCTTCTGGTCTGTTTGTTGTCAAGTCAATCAAAACTGCCACAAAAGACTATCATTAACACTGCCGATGGGCATGGGCTTGTGATGATGGGCTTAAAACCCAGTGTCCTTCTGGCATATAAAAAAGACAACCAGCCACCGAAATTTCGTCGCTTTTTCGGCCAAATCCAGAGGACAAAAAACGACACACAAACGATGAAAATATCACAAAAATACGATGAAAATGTCGAAAAGACGCCGAAGTAAGGACAAAAAAAAGCGTTGAAAAGCATAAAAAACTACAAGGTATACAGCCCTAAGGGTTGTACGAAAGGGTGACGTAGGACTGTGTCATATAATACTCATTACATTGATAACATGTGTTAATCGATGAAGTATAACTTTATGTCTGATCATTAGATCAAAGACTAATGCAAACTGCATTTATGGCATATGCATATTTGAGTATCTGTGAGTATCATTGTTTGAGTGTTTATTTGTAAAAGAAGAGTGAAATATTCTGATTTAATTCTTCATTGAATCAATGGTGGTTTTGAAAAAACTGTTTGAAATTGTTTGGCGGCCCTGAAAAGAACTATGTTCGAGCTGATAGCACTTCTTAAAAATCAGTACTATAATTACTGTTGCCAATATATAGATGGATGTCGCTATTCGGTCCTTTAGACTCTAGGATGATGGTTGCCCGCTAATACAGGAGTGATAGGAAATACCAAATCACTGTAAAGTAGAAATGGATTAGTTTTATCAAAATACTGACCGTCCGTCAGTGCGATCGTGCGATAAATGAGCAGACGGCGAACCTAATGTGCAACTTTATAGTCACTGGCACTGCCGTTTGCTACTTGTAAGCTAGTGTAGGTGTGGGAGAAACCGGCTGCTGCTGCTGCTGCTCAAAGAATTATCCGAATGGAACGTTAACCATTTAGAAAGTGTAGAAAAATCTTTCCATTCTTCAATTACTATAGCTCTTATAAGAACTGTTTAAGACCACAACGGCCTGCTGCTGAATTTACTGCCAGTCAGTCGTTCCGTTTCCGTTTGCCATCAGTGTTGGTTTACGATAATTGCGATCGAAGCTGCCGCCAAAATGCCATCGGCTTTGCCTCCAATTGCTATTAATGTTACCACTAACAACCGGTGTTGCTGCGAAATGTCCTTGGTCTTGCCACCAATTGCCATCCCAAGCTCTTGGTTTGCCTCCGATTGCCGGTGTTTCCGCCGAAATTCCATCGTTTTTGCCTCCATTTGTCATCGGCGTTGCCGCCAATTACTAGTGTTGCCCCACCAATAGCTGTCGACGGTAAATACTAACCGTCCGTCAGTGCGATCGTGCGATAAATGAGCAGACGGCGAACCAAGTGTGCTATTTTATAGTCACTGGCACTACCGCTGCTACTTGTAAGCTAGTGTAGGTGTTGGGGGAAACCAGATCGACTGCTGCTGCTGCTCAAATGATTATCCGACGCTGAATGAGCAAGCATTTTCCATGTTTACCATGGTATAACGCAACATGGAACGTTTAGAAAGTGTAGAAAAATCTTTCCATTCTTCAATTACTATAGTTCTTATAAGAAATGTTGAGGACCACAATGGCCTGCTGCTGAATTTGCTGCCCGTCAGTCGATCTGTTTCCATTTGCCTTCAGTGTTGGTTTGCGATAATTGCCATTGAAACTGCCGCCAAAATGCCATCGGGTATGCCTCGAATTGCCATTATTTGCCGCAAAAGTCCTTGGATTTGCATCCAATTGCCGGTGTTGCCGCCAAAATGCCATCGTTTTTACCTCCAATTGCTGTCGGTGTTGCCGCCAAATGCCGTTGGTTTCGCCACCAATAGCCATCGATGATAAATACTGACCGTCCGTCAATGCGATCGTGCGATAAATGAGCAAGCGGCGAACCAAGTGTACCATTTTACAGTCACTGGCACTGCCGCTGCTACTTGTAAGCTAGTGTAGGTGGTGGAGGAAATCATATCGGCTGCTGCTGCTTAAATGATTGTCCGACACTGATTGAGCAAGCTATCGAACAATTTCGCATGTCTGCGATGGGGATAATGCAAAATGTAACGTAAAGTGCATCGTGTGGGATTCACGTTGGCCATTGCCCGCTGATACCGCTTGTCTTCGGGGTCGGTGTTGCCGTCAATAGCCATCGATGTTGCCAATTGGATTGGAAAAGGGGTGTGGCTTACAAAGTGGTCTCAAAGGTTATCATTTGGATCCAAATCCTTTGGTGTATCTAATTGTCGTCCGTGCCTGTGAAGCAAGGCGATCACAAGGGAAATGTATGGGAAAATTCGACTTTAAAACTTTACACACATTTTCACTATTTAGCGTATAAAAAATGATTATTAATATGTTACTATAAAATTGCTGGACATTTTATCTATCCAACGACATATTAACTGTTATGTTTCGCTCAGTAGTATAGTAGCTATTAGCGTTTGAAATATTTCATTCAAACGTTACACTTCTATTTTTCGTTTTTACAAAGTGCTACCCAGTCCCAATATAGTAAACACAGACGTAGTCCTACGTCAAAAAACTAGATAAAACATGCAAAAAAGACAACGACAAACGGACATTGTGTAGTCCGATGAAAGACAGACGAAAAGACACCGAAACAACAACAAAAACGTCAAAAAACCCCGAAAACAGCAACAAACATGACCAAAAGTGGATTTCAAAATAATAAACCGAAGATAAAAATAAAAATATGGCAAAAAGACAACAAAAATATATCATAAAGATACGGAAAAATCGAAAAAAGATGATGAATCTGAAGTAAATACAGTAAAAAATTACAAAAAACGGCGAAAAGCGTTGCAAAAACAAGATGACGAATCGATGCTAAAAAGCGATAACAAAACCAGAAAAGGAGTTTAAAAAGTGTGAAAAGGCAACAAAACATGCGAAAAAAAATTGCGAATATGCAGAAAGAACGTTGAAAAAGCAATAAAAAACGACATCTTTGCTTCAAAACGAACAAAAATACGGCGAAAAGACGTTTAAGAAGCGTGAAACACGACAAAACATGCAAAAAAGCGAGGAAAAATTAAAACTATGGAACAGAAAGCCGGTTAAATGACGACGCAAAGGCGCCAAAAACAGCGAAAAAATGACAAAAAGTTGTAATGAATAATGAATAAATGGTACTACCACCTGCCTTAGCAGAACACCCGTTCATAGCAAGGAGCCTATCATGTCAAAAAGAGTTGTACATATTCAAAGATTGGTCATGCTTCCCAACTCTTGTATGGAGGGCCAAAAGGGAATTGGTCGATAAGCAACATCACCTACACGTACCAGGGATTTACAGAATCGCCTTCCAAGGGCTAAGTCGCCTCGGTAAATCGTTGAATAAACCGTCTTTATGCAGAAAAGGACTCCAGCAGGTGGTGGGAAGAGACCGCTCATTATCCACGATGTGTTATTAATTGGGCCAAGATTAACCCTAGAAAGTTGACTGTTTCACTTTCCCTAGGCACACCGCTTCAAACAAGTGCTCTGATGGTCCCTCCCTCTTCCCGATTCTAGTTAATTTATGAAACGTGGTAAATATATATGGACAAAAATAGAACAACCGCACCAGCAGTCCTTCGAATGGAATAGAGTTGCGTCCTTTGAGCTTCCATAAGTGCTTCTAATAATTGATTGAATTTTTTCTTTCGGTATCCTTGGGCAGTATTAACACTCGTATTGGCCAAAGTTTTCACTATATAGCAGGTGCTTCATAAGCTAAAACGAAAAAAAAATAATTAAAATAACTTATATTATGCTCACCCATTAGCACCGGCCGTATGGCTCCGCCGTCTGCCCAAAACCGCGGACAAAAAGTTGTCAACAAAAATACCCAACAAATTCAAATTTTCTAACCGGAATGAGGCAAGTGAACAAGAACTTGCTACTTACAAGGCATGTCTTTAGATCTTGTGAATCTTATGTTGTCTGATTGTGAATTTCTGAACAATTTTCTCGAAGCCATCACGCATCGCGATTTTTTCTTTGCAAAAATAGTTCCAAAGAATACTCTTTAATACTGTCAAAAGATAGTATTTAACTTGCTAGGCAATTTTGCTGCAGAGGGCTTCAATTTACCGGCACAAATTTACGACAGAACCTTCCCAGATGTTCTAGGAAACATGCATTCTACGCCCAGTTGGCAGTTCTCTGTTTCGGTAACAGAACGCCGATTAATCATTGGTCCATTAACCAAAGAATAACATTCAACATAAGATTAGTTCGTTAGCTAACAAAATTAACGTGCTGCCAACAACGGTTCCTTGTGCGCGTCACGACGACGAGCTGGCCTGGCTGGCTGGCTGGTTGCGTTCGTTGGTTAGTTGTTTGGTTTGAGACTGAGGCTGAGGCAAGTGCTTAAATACAAAAGACAAACCTCTGACCGACAGTCGACTGTCCGTTCGTTCGTCCGTCTGTCAGCCAGTGCTAGAGTGGTGTACTGCGCGGAACGGCCAGCAGCGAGAAAGCCAAAAATAAATGGGATGTTTGTATACACTAAATGGAGGGAGCGATGAAATAATAATTAACTCCACGCTCCCGTACAGTACTGCTGGCTGGTTGGCTGGTCCGAATGGTAACAACTGCGCGATGCAGACCAGACCGGGCCTCATATTTTTCCTTCGAGTAATGTCCGTTTTTGCCGTGCCAATAACAATTAAAATCAATATCGCACTGCCACGGCAGTTCTGGGCAACATTTATCTTTACGGGTGTGTTGGAAACATCAAACGTGTTACTTACCATCTAAACTAGAGAAGACGGTTTTCCATCCAGACCTAGTGTCGTGGTCGGTTTTGGTTTGGTTTCTTCACTGATCCGTTCGGGAGAAATTGGACGATTTTTGAACATCCATATTTGTTCGTTTGAAACTGACAGCACGCAAATGCGTTCACGTGCGCTCGATCAAAGCAAGCCGCGGTCTGTCACCAAAGGGCACGTAAACGAACCACCTCTATCTGCAATATCGGATCGACGCTTCGATCCGACGGAAACTCAAGCCACTGTCGGTGTGTCTACACACGGATGGGATCGCGACATTCGCTCACAGCACAATATAATAAATGGTTGTTATTCTTCACCGCGTTTCGATTCGTAAACAAGTTTTCCTCTTTCAAACTCTGCGTTTGTGTACAAGTATGCGTGCGTGCGCGTTTATATTTTGGTTAGTTTCGTTTTATGCCCAGGTTCTTCAACTTTCGTGACCGGATGCCTGTTTTCCTCTGTTCAACCGATTCCGAGGACAAGTTAAGCAGAAACGCTAGCTTTTGGTATGCACTTGGAAAATAATTTCACGAAACACACTCCACTCCCCCGCACCGGGTCCTTCTGGTTGTGTCTTGTTTTAGCATCGAGAAATTTATTTCGACCAGATTGCGCGCTGGAACCACCGGAAAATTGCTGCAGATCCGCACTGGACGTTTTCCTCACGTTCACTTTGACACAACAGCTGAAAACTATTTCCACCTGGTCTGGTCTGGTCTGGGTTATACCAGCTATTATACACACGACGACTGCTTCCGTGCCTGGCACCAATTATTCAAATCGCAAAAATACCGCAGATTCCTGCACGGCTCTGTAACTTTAGTCACACTCTACTGCAGTCCCAACCGAACCGGACCCAAAACATTCACCTCCACCATCCGTGCTAGCTCTTAGTAGCGTCGCACCGCACCACCGCAGTAGGCCACCACCCTTGCCTTGGTTTGTGTTTTTATTTCTTCTTACATTGAAAAAAAAAAACAAATTAGGCACCTTTCCAACCGTTCAGGTTATCGATTTCAACAAAACACGAAGTAGAACAAATGCCTACTAAAAATAAAAATGTCGCTGTTTGCTGTGACAATCAATATTCATCAGCAACCGACCGACCGACGACGGTTTGATTGGATCAAACACAACACGCAACATTACAAAAACACACACAGAACGCTTTGGTTACTTTGTCACTTTAGTGAAGAGACGACGACGACGACGACGGTCACTTTCTAAGCACAAACTTTCGGAAATTGAATACGACAAACCACGACGAACGAAGTCTGAATCGGTACTGTTCCTTCTTTCAGGCTATTGAATGATTTGAGGCATTTTCTCTCTGTTTTTCTCGGCTGACGCCGTGTGTTTGAAACTTGAGAGAAAAAGGTTGCTTGGATTGAGAGATTTTATACAAGTTTCAAGTCAATTTTAGATGACAGTGATGGCAGTCGGGTTTTCAGAACGAAATGTTCTGAAACCGGTATAAATTTTGCTCTAACATTTTACCGAATACCACCGACTTGGCGGGAATCAGATTAACGGTTGACTGTAGCTAGGGTGAAACGTAGGCTATTATTCAGACTGCTTTATGAGCGAGTTCTATTTAGGTTTAAGATTTCATCCTTCTCCACAGCCGATTTTCGCTTACTTTCCATGAATTCCACAATCACTTTGCGAAGATCGAAACCTCGTTGCAATACCTTTCCTCTACTAAGCTTCAGTAAAATATGGAATGTCGTCGAATTGTCCATCCATTTCTACAAGACACGTTTTATCTAAAATCGGTTTTAACTAAAATTCAACTTGTCAGTTGTCACTCTGAACTTACTTACTTTGAGTTTCTACTGAAAATCACGTAATGCGTTGAAGATATCTATTCTGTAAACAAATGTAAATAAGAAACTAACACATCCTATTTCAATAAAATACTCTTACGGTTTCCCTACTTACATGTAATGTTGGCTGAATGAACAAATAAGCACGTGGTCATCATCATACCACAACTTCAAATTGTGCTGCACAGCACAAGGTCGGATTTTTTTTTGCCGGATTTTTTGTCCCTTCCTTGACCTTTCACTTCAATGATACATGCGGTGTCTTGTGGAGTCCTTACTTAACGAATCTAGTAGATGGTTATAATCCCTTGCAGCTGTTGTATCCATAAAAATAATTAAACTGTACACCTTCGTGCACAGTACTTTGTAATGTGAACAGATAGAATTAAATAATCTCTGGTAGCACTGTCGTGTTACGAGCATAGTCTGGATAAACAGAATAGTAAATAAAGCCTGCTGATCGAACTCAGCAAAGTTTAGTTTTATGTTACAACTCGAAGTACAAACGCGTGTGCTTATTCGGACCTATAAGAAGAACCTCCCTGAAGTTTCAGCTTTATTAAGTGGCGACGAGAAAAGTGGAAAATTAAAAGTGTAACCGGTAGTGTTTGCTTCGGAAAGCAGAAAACATTGTTGCAGCGGCGTACTGCACCTAGTGGATTTAGGCAATTTAGTGTGCGAGAAAAACAGCAAAAGTGCAAAAGTCCGTGGCTTTGATTGCGTTTTCGCAGCCGGACAGTGTACAGATTTAGTTTGCAGCTGTTTTGTATTCAGCTGGTGTCTGCGTAAGTGGTAAAAAACCGCTTTTGCGTCCGCTGTGTTGCGCCATATTTTTATGCTAGGGGAAGAATAGATTATTTTGTGATTCTTTTATTTCGGATACCGCCATTATTTAATATAATTATTTGCCAAATAAAGAAATTTTTTCTTGCCATTTTGTGTTAACAAAGGCTGCAGTTGCTTTTTTGTTTAAAACAAATAATTTTGACAGCTTTGTTTCATTGTTTTCCTTTTTCTATTTACCAATAGGTTTTTAAATCTCACTGGTTCTTTGGAAAATTGCCGACAAATCATCCAGTAGGACAAACGACCGGATTATTTTAATTCAGAGCGGACCAAGCTCCATGAAACGTTTAAAGACGGCTACTGGATAGATCTTCTGGACATTTTGAATCAACCGGGTGCAGCCTGAATAGTTTTTGCAGCGTTAAAAAAAAGAGGATTGAGCCAGCGAGTCTGGTCAGAATATTTCTTTGACAGACTTTTGCGGTCAAGAGTATACCGGTATCTGGTAAGCGTTTTCAATTCTTTTTTATTGGTTCAATTAAGTGATATATCTTAATAGATAATGGCTTATAGCGGTGAAAGTTCTCGCCAGAGTGGCAGCATTTTAATTGGCTCAATAGAGCCATATGTAGTAGGATCGTCTTTCGTTAACTACTCTGAAAGGCTTGATTATTTATTTCAAGTAAATGGAATTACTGACGTTGCTAAACAAAAAGCCCTTTTTGTTACGTTAAGCGGTTCTGCGGTTTACGATGAGCTTAAGCTTCTTTACCCATCTTCGGAAGATCTTAAGCAAGTTACGTATGCAGACATTTCTAAAAAACTTAGAGAGCGTTTTGATCGTGTTGAGTCTGATCTTATCCAAAGGTATAAATTTTATAACCGGGTACAAGGTCCTAACGAAAAAGCGGAGGATTTTGTGCTTGCAGTGAAACTGCAAGCCGAGTTCTGCGCTTTTGGAGAGTTTAGGGAAACGGCTATCCGCGACAAATTAGTAATGGGGGTTTATGATCAGTCCCTCCAACAAAAACTATTGAATGAAGACACTCTCAGTTTATCAACGGCGGAGAAGATGATTGTAAACTGGGAGCTGGCCGGTGCTCGTGCAAGAATGATCAATGATCGTAACGGTGGCCAAGTTGCGTCGATTAGAGGGCGTTTAGGTCGAAGGGACTTACACGATAATGGCCGTAGCAGAAGTAGAAGCCGCGATAACGGTTATAAGCGGCGATGGCAGAGTAGAAGTACGGAAGGAAGACAAACGGGGCGCTATGCGAATATGATCTGCGATTTTTGTGGCTTGAAGGGCCACATCAAGCGTTCTTGCTTTAAAAGGAGGAAAATGCAGAGGCAATCGGTGAAATTTGTTGACGGCAGGGCGGACGTGACTTTTGGTGACGATAAAATAGCCGACATGTTCAACCAGTTGAATGCGGACATGAACGATACGGACAGCGACAGTGACTCAGGTGACTATAGATGCATGCAGGTGTCTTCCGTAAATAGATTTAGCAGTGCATGTTTTTTGCAAGTATTTGTGCAAGGTAAACGATTAAAAATGGAAGTTGACTGCGGGTCTGCAGTGTCAGTAATCGGTTCAGATCTTTATAAAAAAATATTTAGCATACCTTTACAGAAAACAAAAAAGGATTTGGTTGTGATTAATGGTTCTAAGCTTGATATTTTGGGAAAAATTGACGTAATGGTACAGTTGAATTCCATTAAATGTATGCTACCGTTATTTGTATTGAAATGTGATCATGAATTCATTCCGTTACTAGGACGTACGTGGTTGGATGTATTTTTTCCCAAATGGAGGGAATATTTTATGAATACTTCACAGGTCAACAATATTGAATTGTTAAATCTGGTTGATAATTTTTTGATGGATATCAAAAAGCAATACTCAAATGTTTTTACTAAAGATCTGTCTTCACCGATTGTAGGGTTTGAAGCGGATATTGTTTTGAAGGAAAATACTCCTATTTTTAGAAAAGCTTACGAGGTCCCATATAGGCTTAGAGAAAAGGTGGTCGAACATTTGGAAAAGTTGGAGAAGGAAAATGTTATAACTCCTATCCAAACAAGTGAGTGGGCTTCTCCAGTCGTTGTTGTACCTAAAAAGAATGGTGAGATTAGGATGGTGATAGATTGTAAGGTTTCAATTAACAAGGTGATAATTGCGAATAGCTATCCCTTACCATTAGCGCAGGATATTTTTGCAAATCTAGCGGGTTGTAAGGTTTTTTGTGCCCTTGATTTGGAAGGTGCATATACTCAACTGAGATTGTCAGAAAAATCAAGAAAATTTGTAGTTATTAACACGATCAAGGGACTTTACACTTACAACAGGTTACCACAAGGCGCTTCATCAAGTGCAGCAATATTTCAACAGGTCATGGATCAAGTTTTGACTGGGTTAGAGAATGTTCGCTGTTATTTAGATGATGTACTTATTGCAGGAAGGGACATACACGACTGTCGGAGAAAGGTTTTTGCGGTTATGGAGAAGTTGTCTCAAGCTAATATCAAGGTCAATTGGAGTAAATGTAAATTTTTTATGAATTCTCTTCCATATCTAGGTCACATTATTTCTGAAAAGGGTTTGCTTCCTTGTCCGGAAAAACTGGCAACAATTAGGGAAGCAGCTGTTCCAAAGAATGTGACTGAACTGAAGGCGTTTTTAGGGCTCGTGAATTATTACGGCAAATTTGTACCCCACTTATCTTCGAAGCTTAGTAGTTTATACAGGTTATTAAAAAAGGACGTAAAGTATGTGTGGGATGAGAACATAAACAAGGCTTTCGTTAGGTGTAAAGATGAGCTACTTAATGCTAATATTCTAGAATTTTATGACCCTATAAAACCAATAGTTGTTGTTTCGGACGCTTCAGGATATGGTTTAGGAGGAGTGATTGCGCATGACATTAACGGAATTGAAAAGCCTATTTCATTCACATCCTTTTCTCTTAACAGTGCTCAAATGAAGTATCCTATACTCCATTTAGAAGCTTTAGCCTTGGTTTGTACGGTGAAGAAATTTCACAAATATTTATATGGTCAAAAGTTTGTAATATACACAGATCACAAACCTTTAGTAGGAATCTTTGGCAAAGCAGGAAAGAATGCGATCTTTGTTACTCGGTTGCAGAGATATGTTTTAGAGATGGCTATTTACGATTTTGAAATCAGATATAGACCGTCTGAGAAAATGGCAAATGCTGATTTCTGCTCACGTTTTCCATTGAATCAGGCTGTTCCAGAACAATTTGATAAAGAAATCGTGAAAAGCATCAATTTTAGCCAAGATTTTCCTGTTGATTTCTCCCAAGTTGCCAATGAAACAAGCAGGGACGAATTTTTGCAACAAGTTATATATTATATGCAGAATGGTTGGCCAGAAAGAGTGGACAAGCGTTATGCTCATGTTTTCTCTAATGGTATAGATTTGGAAATTTTAAACAATTGTGTATTATTTCAGGATAGAGTTATAATACCTAAAAGCATGCAGAATGGAATTTTGAAATTATTGCATGCCAATCATTCAGGGGTTGTAAAAATGAAAAAGTTAGCTCGCAGAGCAGTTTTCTGGTTCGGGATTAACTCAGATATTGAAAAATATGTCGGGGCTTGCGAATCTTGCAGCAGAATGGCTGTGGTTCCCAAACAAAAAACCAGTTCTTCTTGGATTCCTACTAAGAAACCATTTAGCAGAATTCATGCTGATTTCTTCCATTTTGACCACAAAATATTTTTATTGATTGTGGACAGTTATTCAAAATGGATCGAAGTTGAGTATATGAAACATGGAACCGATGCAAAAAAAGTTTTAAGAAAATTTGTGGGAGTATTTGCTAGATTTGGGTTGCCGGATGTAGTGGTGACTGATGGTGGTCCTCCATTTAATTCTTGTGATTTCATAACATTTTTGGAAAGGCAGGGAATTAAGGTTTTGAAAAGTCCTCCTTACAATCCTTCTAGTAACGGTCAGGCGGAGCGATCAGTGAGAATTGTAAAGGAGGTTTTAAAGAAATTTATGTTAGAACAGGAAGTCAAAAGATTAGATGTTGAGGATCAAATTAGTTTGTTTCTGATGAACTACAGAAATACATGTTTAGCGTCTGAAGGGGATTTCCCATCAGAAAGGATATTTAGGTATAAGCCCAAAATGTTAATAGATTTGCTAAATCCTATTCACAGTTATAAATATCAGTTAGCTGAACCAACCCCATCCAATGATGTAACTAAACCAAAGATCATTGAGCAAGATAAAGTACAGCTCAAGGAACCATTAGATAAACTGACGATCGGTGATGTGGTTTACTATAAAAATCACAATCCCAAAGATTTTAGTAGATGGTTAAAAGCATCCTATTTACGGAAACTTTCTAAAAACATTTTTCAGGTGTCGGTTGGAAACGTCGTCATCACGGCGCATCGTAGTCAACTTAAACCAGCGAAATATTCACCTGCTAAGGCGTGCGGAATAGTTTTCCCTGGCGCTAGCAGCGATAAGGAGGTGCGTGTCGAAGGTACCAACCGCAAGCGAAGTTTTCGCTCAACAAGTTTTTGCAACGAGGAAGTGTTTCGAGGGTTCGAAGAACCCGCCATCAAGAATCGGAGAATGGAGTCGTCTAATGAAGATCGAAGAGAAGCAGCAGGCATTACAACTCCTACTTTAAGGAGATCGAAGCGTTTGAAAAAAGCTAAAATCGAACGAAATTTTATATATGGAAATGCTTGTAAATGATTACTATCGAATTTAATATTTTTTCAAATTATAATTGTAAACATAGATTTAGCTAACATTATATCTAAAAGGGTAAAGAGTTGTTGTATCCATAAAAATAATTAAACTGTACACCTTCGTGCACAGTACTTTGTAATGTGAACAGATAGAATTAAATAATCTCTGGTAGCACTGTCGTGTTACGAGCATAGTCTGGATAAACAGAATAGTAAATAAAGCCTGCTGATCGAACTCAGCAAAGTTTAGTTTTATGTTACAACTCGAAGTACAAACGCGTGTGCTTATTCGGACCTATAAGAAGAACCTCCCTGAAGTTTCAGCTTTATTAGCAGCCAGCCTGCAGAGTATGTTGATCATTTGTATTCGCTTCAGTTTTCAGCTTGTTCTGGGCATTTGTTATGGTTCTCTTCTGGTCCTGAGAGCACTGCCAACAATTGTACTATCGAATACAGTAGTTTCGGAGATAATTTTCCATGTTGAATCACGTTTCACTTTGCTGCGATACTCCGGCAACGATGCATCCCACAACGATGGTTCATTTTTGACGGATTCAATCAATCGTTTAATTTGTTCATCAGTCCAACTGGTACTGATCTTTCGAGCTTTCCACTGAATTTTCATCCTGCATTCTGCAAAACAAAATTGTAAAACCTCTACAATGCGACGATGTTCAATTAAGCAGTAACACGTGGTTATAATTAACAAACATGGTTACTATGGTTATAATAGTGTTGTCAGTTATGGAATCCCTGGAGGGTATTAAAAAACCTAACCTAGAAATTTATCAAAACCAAGTGATATCACTTTTTTGACGTAGGACTACGTCTTTCAGGAAGGTAGCTGGTATAGGGGGTCATTCGAAAAAATAAAAAAAACCGACCGTCAGCGATAATGAAGCATTCCCAGGTAACCAATAAGCATTAATATAAGCAGTAAATCAATCGTTTATTAGCATCCCTGGCGTTTTGAACTGCAGGTTGCTGTTTATCAGGCTTTTGACTGCATAACTGTTGTAAATTGGCATCCACAATTCTATTTAAATTCTTCTTGTCAGTAACTAGCTGCAAAAAAGCATTGTCAGCACTATAAGAGGGCTAGCAGTAAAGTAGCCGCATATTTTGCCAAAATAGCATTTAAGTAGCATTTAGGGCAACTTAAATGCTTATTGGCTTGCATTTAAATTGCATTGGAAATGCTTATTGGTCACCTGGGTTGTCCAACTGAAAATCCTCGCTTCGTGATTGATTGGAAAGGACGCCATCATAGTCGAAGATTCTTCGCGACCTGAGAGAGAGTCGCGAAGACCGTCTTCTTTTTCTCATGCTTTGACCGTTCTTATTTTTCGTACTATGTTTTTTGGTGCTAGTTGGTCTATGGGTACATCAGATTTTGCAAAAATACTGTATGAAACATGCGATAAATCGGAAGCGCATAGTTTATTGCATGTAAAATGAGTACTATCGTGAGAAATTCGAAAGTATGTTTAGCGTAAAATATTATCAAATGTTGTATTTTAGTCAGCAGCTAATTTACAACGCAAAACATATGACCAATTTAATTTCTTTTTTGAGTTTTCCTAAAGAACTACCAGCGGAAAACTTGCATGAGTTACCAATACTTTTCCATTTCTGCCCAATACTAACGACTGGCTGCAGTTGACAGTTCGAACTGGCTGCATTTGACGTTGGATTTTTTCCTATCCGCGAATCTCTCTCAGTTCGCGACGATTGAACCTAGACCAATTTGATGTCTTCGCTTAGGAAGTACACCAGAAAGAGCGAAAAAGTCTTCTCGTTCCAACACAATTTATACGAACGCGATTAAACCTAGTTCAGTTTGATGTCTGTGTTAGGGAAGTATGCCCGAGAAAATGACAAAAGTTCCTAGTCCAAATTCTTTACGGCAAATGTGGGTTACAACTGTAGTGTTCGGTTGTAATATAATTCTGTATGGATGCGTATGTTTGCCGTTTCATCGGAATGATGTGCTGCCGATAAAATGGGATCGAATTGGTGAAATCCCTTTAACGTGGGGGTACGCTTGGTAATAAAAACAATCTTTAACCTCTGTAAGATCATAGGAAAGCCATAGATTGTGTTCTTGATTTTGTTAAATTGTTTCCAATTGTACATAGAAATAATTCTAAAATCTGTTGAAGATTGAACTATCCGTTGTAACTACTTTGATAAATGTTAAATACAACGCATGTAGTATGTATACAGGAAGAATCATATTATTACTTGCATTGATACATGCTGCTATCATTAAACAAGAGACTTACGTAGTCCTACGTCAGCTATACGGTCATGTACACAACCCCTCTGATTTTTCTCATTTGGTTTCCATTGTTTTCTGTTACGTATTCCCCAGTCGTTTTTGCTTTATGCAACTGTTTCCTCTTTCTCTATTCTTTTTCTCTTCATTTGTCCCGTTTCTTCGCACTTTTCCAGTGTCTTAATTTTCCTCTGTTTTATTCCGTTTTACCGATTCTTGAGGTTGAACTAATGAAAAATTGAAAATATTTAACCTATGTTTAACCAGAATTCTCGCTTCGTGATTGGTTGTTAGAAATAACGTCATCAAAGTCAGCCCAAACGTTTGAAACGGTAAACAAACTGATGAAAAGTAACGAGCGGCTGAAAAGGTGGTAACTACGAAAGGCAGAAATGACGGACAACGAAAAAAGGGCCGGCCTTCGAAGATATACTTTGTTCGAATAAAGCAGGGCCTACTGCTTGGCATAGTTATCAGTTTCTGTGAAACAAGCGGACCAGAAGGCGCTCGTGCTGCCGGTGTCGGCGTCAGTGTAGCCGCCAAGAGGTTTCGAAAAGTACACTACCAAAGAAAGAAAAACAAGAACCGATTCAATATTCAAACTAAACAAGTAATATTTTATAAAGCGTTGTGAGCTGTCCGCTAGAGGTTTGGTAAAGCATATCACCAAGGCATAAAAGAAGCGAAGGCGCGTAAGGTGTAGCTGCTGAGACGTCGCGGTTGGCTCGTTACAAAAAACTTACCAATCTGTTCGTTTGTTGCTGTCGGCTGAGTTGACCAAGAACGCCGTCTCTGAAGGCATAAAAGCAATCAACAAATCTGCCAGCTCCAAGTACCTGGGTCCGCTCAGGCTTCCTATAACCATTCAACAATAATTGCTTTCAATGCCAATTAATTCAAATGATGATGTGATTGAATTTTCTCACCCATACATTTGGCCTTAAATGATGAAGATGTGAAATTATCCGAAATAGCAGCACAATTTCCTTTATCAGGCCATAGTAAATCAGTTTAACGTAAAGAGCTATTACGATTTTACATATTTAGTATTTTGTTTCCATAATTGTAGCATATACGCGTTTCTGTTGAAGCTACTAAATTTATTGAAGATTGAGCGAATATAATGTTACTGCTTTGATAAATGCCACATACAACGCATGTAGCATGTATACATGAAGAATCATATTATTAGATGGATGGATCCAAGCTACTATTGCTACAAAGGCTTACGTAGTCCTACGTCAAACATGCGATCGTGGGTTGTACACAACCCTTCAGATTTTTTTCGACTCTACTATATCGTTGGTAAGAGGAAATGCCTATCAACTTAAGGACTTATGCTTCAAAAAGTGCTTCATTGGTTTCACTGTGCCTAGTAGAGTAAGGAGGGGTAAAAGTGCGATTCAATGATTTATCAGTGCGGATTCCGAGTAAATGGCCTACATTCCACAGTGGTCAAATTTTGAAAAAACGAGTACATTAGCAATTGGGTAAAAAACGTGTAATTTTTCAAGGGTAGTGTCTTCGGAGAAGTTTAATAATAAAATATAGCGCACCTTTCTGCACTATTAGG
Source organism: Sabethes cyaneus (assembly GCF_943734655.1). Classification (NCBI taxonomy): domain Eukaryota; kingdom Metazoa; phylum Arthropoda; class Insecta; order Diptera; family Culicidae; genus Sabethes; species Sabethes cyaneus. The sequence continues at coordinate 148,567,546 of NC_071353.1, read as the reverse complement.
GTGACCGTGAATTCACCTATTAGAGTGATACGAACTTTTGTTTTTTTAAGTAATTTCAAAATATTTTTTTTTCTTCAAAAAGTTACAGAACATATTAAAATAAGCAACTTTGCTGAATACATTAACTATCTATCTCTTACCGGTTGCGAAATATAATGATGTGTTAAAAAGGTGCGATTAAAAATCTATTATGCTCAATAACTTTGCACACGATGTTATTACTGCTTTTGAGTGTTCTACAAAGTTATTCAGTATTCTAAAATACACATTTTCACTGAAGACTGTTTGTCGCTAGGACGCATATTTAATCTATACCTATAAAGAAGGATTTCTGTCTGTCTGTCTGTCCGTATGTTCCTTATAGAATCGAAAACTACTGAACCAATCGGCATGAAAATATGCATGTAGAGGTTTTTTGGGGCCAGGAAAGGTTTTAGTGATGGTTAGAAACCCCTCCCCCCACTAAGAGGGGGGGGCTCCCATACAAATGAAACACAAATTTCTGCATAACTCGACAACTAATCAAGCAAATAGAACAAAATTTGGCATGTGGGTGTTTTTGAAGACAAAATTTTTTTCTATGATGAATTGGGACCCGTCCCCACTTTAGGAAGGGGGGCTCCTATACAATTGAAATGCAAATTTCCTCATAACTCGAGAATTAATGAAGTAAATGGAACCAAATTTGGCATGTGAAAGTTTTCTAGGGCATGAATATTTTCTATGATGAATTAGAACCCCTCCCTACTTTGAGAGGGGGGGCTCCTATACAAACGAAATACAAATTTCCTCATAACTTGAGAACTAATCAAGCAAATGGAACCAAATTTGACACGTGGGTGTTTTTGGAGACAAAATTTTTTTCTATGATGAACTGGGACCCCTCCTCACTTTAGGAGGGGGGGCTCCTATACAAATGAAATACAAATTTCCTCATAACTCGAGAGCTAATCAAGCAAATGAAACCAAATTTGGCATGTGAAAGTTTTCGAGGGCAAGAATATTTTCTATGGTGAATTAGGACTCCTCCCAACTTTAAGAGGGGGTGCTTCTATACAAATAAAATACAAATTTCCTCATAATTCGAGAACTAATCAAGCAAATGGAACCAAATTTGGCATGTGAGAGATTTTGGAGTCTTGAATTCATTTTACGATAGTTAGAGACCTCTCACCCCTGTGGCAGGGGGATATGGACTCTCATACAAATAAAACAGAAATTTTTGCGAAACTCAAAAACTAATCCAACTCGAGAAATTCGAGACTCTTCCATAAAACATTAATCAATAACAAGACCACAAAAACTATCTATAGTAACACTAGATCATTCAGGACGAGCCGGTCGCGAGTGTTGCCGGTGACCCGCCGTCGGAAGCGCCGCCCACTGGGGGGCTTGCAAAACTCGAGATTGTGACAAAAATCATTCGAGATTCATGATTTATGTACAACACAGGTTAATTTGTGGCAATACGAAGTTTGTCGGGTCAGCTAGTCTATACCTATAAAGAAGGATTTCTGTCTGTCTGTCTGTCTGTCTGTCCGTATGTTCCTTATAGAATCGAAAACTACTGAACCAATCGGCATGAAAATATGCATGTAGAGGTTTTTTGGGGCCAGGAAAGGTTTTAGTGATGGTTAGAAACCCCTCCCCCCACTAAGAGGGGGGGCTCCCATACAAATGAAACACAAATTTCTGCATAACTCGACAACTAATCAAGCAAATAGAACAAAATTTGGCAGGTGGGTGTTTTCGGTGACAAGAATTTATTCTATGGTAAATTGAGACCCCTCCCCTCTTTATAAGGGGAATTATAACTCCTCTCCTCTTTAAAAGGGGGGGCTTCCATACAAATTTCCTCATAACTCGAGAACTAATCAAGCAAATGGAACCAAATTTGGCATGTGAAGGTTTTCGAGGGCAAGAATATTTTCTATAGTAAATTAGAACCCCTCCCCACTTTAAGAGGGGGGGCTCCTGTACCAAAAAAACACAATTTTCCTCATAACTCGAGAAGTAATTAAGCAAATGGAACCAAATTTGGCATGTGGGTGTTTTTGGAGACAACATTTTTTTCTATGATGAATTGGGAGCCCTCCCCTTTTTAGGAGGGGGGAATCCTATACACATGAAATACAAATTTCCTCATAACTGAAGAACTAATCAAGCAAATGGAACAAAATTTGGCATGCGAAAGTTTTCGAGGGCAAGAATATTTTCTATGGTGAATATGGACCGCTCCCCCCTTTAAGAGGGGGGGCTCCTATACAAACGAAATACAAATTTCCTCATAACTCGAGAACTAATCAAGCAAATGGAACCAAATTTGGCACGTGAGTGTTTTTGGAGACAAAAATTTTTTCTATGATGAATTGGGACCCCTACCCACTTTAGGAGGCGGGGCTCCTATACAAATGAAATTCAAATTTCCTCATAACTCGAGAAATAATCAAGCAAATGGAACCAAATTTGACACGTGTGTGTTTTTGGAGACAAAAATTTTTTCTATGATGAACTGGGCCCCTCCTCACTTTAGGAGGGGGGGCTCCTATACAAATGAAATACAAATTTTCTCATAACTCGAGAGCTAATCAAGCAAATGAAACCAAATTTGGCATGTGAAAGTTTTCGAGGGCAAGAATATTTTCTATGGTGAATTAGGACCCCTCCCATCTTTAAGAGGGGGGGCTCCTATACAAACAAAATACAAATTTCCTCATAACTCGAGAACTAATCAAGCAAATGGAACCAAATTTGGCACGTGAGTGTTTTTGGAGACAAAAATTTTTTCTATGATGAACTGGGACCCCTACCCACTTTAGGAGGCGGGGCTCCTATACAAATGAAATTCAAATTTCTTCATAACTCGAGAAATAATCAAGAAAATAGAACCAAATTTGGCATGTGGAGGTTTCTGGAGGCAAAAATATTTTCTATGGTGAAATAGGACCCCTCTCTTCTTTAGAAAGCGAGTTAAGGCCCATCTCCCCTTTAAGAGGGTGGGCTTCCATACAAATGAAATGCAAATTTCCTCTTATCTCGAGAACTAATCAATCAAGTGGAACCAAATTTGGCATGTGGGAGATTTTGGAGTCTTGAATTTATTTTACGATAGTTAGAGACCTCTCACCCCTGTGGTAGGGGGATACGGACTCTCATACAAATAAAACAGAAATTTTTGCGAAACTCAAAAACTAATCGAACTCGAGAAATTCGAGACTCTTCCATAAAACATTAGTCAATACAAGACCACAAAAACTATCTATAGTAACACTAGATCATTCAGGACGAGACGGTCGCGAGTGTTGCCGGTGACCCGCCGTCGGAAGCGCCGCCCACTGGGGGGCTTGCAAAACTCGAGATTGTGACAAAGATCATCCGAGATTCATGATTTATGTACAACACAGGTTAATTTGTGGCAATACGAAGTTTGTCGGGTCAGCTAGTAAGTTATAAAATAAATGAAAAAAATTGCAATTTTCAAATTTCGGTCAGCTTCGCGCAAACCAGACAACCATTAGGTGAAAGTATTATATTTTATCTATCAAAAAAAAAAATATTTCCATCAGGAGCACTCCAAAGGAATCTCAGAAAAGTCAATTGAAAAATGTGTTATTTTTTGATAAAATTTTTTATAACTCATTAAATATGCATCTTCGTGAAAAACAGTCTCGTATCACCCTAATAGGTGAATTCACGGTCACCCTAATAGTGCAGAAAGATGCGCTATATTTTATTATTAAACTTCTCCGAAGACATCATCCTTGAAGAATTACGCATTTTTTACCCAGCAGCACTACTTATTCCGATCAATCACAAAGCGTGGATTTTTAGTTAGATAATGCCTAACGGTTTTCAATTATTTAAAAATTTGTTACGGAAATGAGTAATCTACTGTATTGTGATGGGTTCTTAGAAAAAATTCTAATCGATTGATACAAATATTTCTAAAATGTATTGAGTGCAAACTATAACCACTTTTCGTTATATGTTCCCTTTTCGTTTTTCTAGAAATCAAACTCGTAGTCCTACGTCGAAAAAGCATTCGAATAGTTAACTATTAGTTGAAATAAATGTCCTATCATGCTTAACTACTACCTTGTCGGACCATCCACGTGCTTGATGAAGTGCTTCATCAAGTCATTGTGATTAGAAATTGATTGATTCCTCATAATAGATGTTAAATGAGGTTTAAACCTGGACTGAGTGCTGATATTCTGATAACACTAGGACAATTGTGTGGTACCTGCCACTTATAATTATTGGCAGTATGCTTAGATTCATCATCCCGGTACAATATGAATGTATGTGTTACACAATTACAAGTTTACCTTAATTTTGCCTAAGATTGTTCAGATAATTGAGTTTACACTTAGTTCTATCCAAAAATATATAAGTTTGCTATCTCAAAGCTTTCCATGCACCCCCAAAAGGTATGACACCGACAACTACTATGCAGAAATAGCTACAAGAGCAGGCAGCTACAAGAATAAAATCACCCGTCAGCAAGAAAATTTCTTAAAACCGCTAATAAAACTATGAGCTCCACCAGAACCAAGTGGCCCCCTCTTCAGAATATTTTCATAACCACTATAAGATTCAGGTTATAAGCTCAAGTAGTCGTATCACGCTCTGCTAAAAGCAGCAATAAAATCGGGTAAGCTTTCGCTGGTTGACAGGCATCGCCATAATTTAAAAAAGCTGTACGCTTTTCGCTTTTCTGGCAAAAGCTATCTAAGTTTGCTGGCTTTGTCAACTTGAAAACATATCCGTGAGTAGAAAAGTTTAAGATTTGCTGACAGATCATTCTGAACGATTTGGTTTATAGCGACCAGAATAAAATACCTCATAGAATATTTATTAAATTTTCAGCAATTTAGTTGGTTTGCAGCATGTGCGCATTTAATTTCATCGTGCATATTCAAATGATGGGTCGATAAAATCAGCGCGCCGCGGAAATTTTGCAATTTTCGAAAACTGGTAGTTTTAAGAAATTGAAAATATGCAGTTAGTCGATCTCGATTTCTAGTAAAATCATTTTAGTGGCTTCCTCTGACAGGAAACCCGATTGATAATAACTTTCTTTCTGCAAAACACTTTGCTTTGATGGTTTGTTGTTTGCGAGCTAAAACAAAATACTAGAATATGGCTTCGCATAAAAAAATGATTTTGGTGTTGAACATTGGTATTCTTCATAATAGCAGCAAAAAAACTGTTTGGTCAGGGTGTTACCGTTTTAATCTATACCTATAAAGAAGGATTTCTGTCTGTCTGTCTGTCTGTCTGTCCGTATGTTCCTTATAGAATCGAAAACTACTGAACCAAAAGGCATGAAAATATGCATTTAGAGGTTTTTTGGGGCCAGGAAAGGTTTTAGTGATGGTTAGAAATCCCTCCCCCCACTAAGAGGGGGGGCTCCCATACAAATGAAACACAAATTTCTGCATAACTCGACAACTAATCAAGCAAATAGAACAAAATTTGGCATGTGGGTGTTTTCCGTGACAAGAATTTATTCTATGGTAAATTGAGACCCCTCCCCTCTTTATAAGGGGAATTATAACTGCTCTCCTCTTTAAAAGGGGGGGCTTCCATACAAATTTCCTCATAACTCGAGAACTAATCAAGCAAATGGAACCAAATTTGGCATGTGAAGGTTTTCGAGGGCAAGAATATTTTCTATAGTAAATTAGGACCCCTCCCCACTTTAAGAGGGGGGGCTCCTGTATCAAAGAAACACAATTTTCCTCATAACTCGAGAAGTAATTAAGCAAATGGAACCAAATTTGGCATGTGGGTGTTTTTGGAGACAAAATTTTTTTCTATGATGAATTGGGACCCCTTCCCGTTTAAGGAGGGGGGGTCCTATACACATGAAATACAAATTTCCTCATAACTGAAGAACCAATCAAGCAAATGGAACAACATTTGGCATGTGAAAGTTTTCGAGGGCAAGAATATTTTCTATGGTGAATAAGGAGCCCTCCCCACTTTAAGAGGGGGGGCTCCTATACAAACGAAATACAAATTTCCTCATAACTCGAGAACTAATCAAGCAAATGGAACCAAATTTGACACGTGGGTGTTTTTGGAGACAAAAATTTTTTCTATGATGAACTGGGACCCCTCCTCACTTTAGGAGGGTGGGCTTCTATGCAAATGAAATACAAATTTCCTCATAACTCGAGAGCTAATCAAGCAAATGAAACCAAATTTGGCATGTGAAAGTTTTCGAGGGCAAAAATATTTTCTATGGTGAATTAGGACCCCTCCCAACTTTAAGAGGGGGGGCTCCTATACAAACGAAATACAAATTTCCTCATAACTCGAGAACTAATCAAGCAAATGGAACCAAATTTATCATGTGGGTGTTTTTGTAGGCAAGAATATTTTCTATGGTATATTTTCTATGGATTTCCCCACTTTAAGAGGGGGGGGAGCTCCCATACAAATGAAATTCAAATTTCCTTATAACTTGAGAACTAATCAAGCAAATGGAACCAAACTTGGCATGTGGGAGATTTTGGAGTCTTGAATTTATTTTACGATAGTTAGAGACCTCTCACCCCTGTGGTAGGGGGATATGGACTCTCATACAAATAAAACAGAAATTTTTGCGAAACTCAAAAACTAATAGAACTCGAGAAATTCGAGACTCTTCCATAAAACATTAGTCAATACAAGACCACAAAAACTATCTATAGTAACACTAGATCATTCAGGACGAGACGGTCGCGAGTTGCCGGTGACCCGCCGTCGGAAGCGCCACCCACTGGGGGGCTTGCAAAACTCGAGATTGTGACAAAGATCATCCGAGATTCATGATTTATGTACAACACAGGTTAATTTGTGGCAATACGAAGTTTGTCGGGTCAGCTAGTCTATACCTATAAAGAAGGATTTCTGTCTGTCTGTCCTGTGTTCCTTATAGAATCAAAAACTACTGAACCAATCGGCGTGAAAATTTGCATGCAGAGGTTTTTGGGGCCAGGAAAGGTTTTAGTGATGGTTAGAGACCCCTCCCCCCACTAAGAGGGGGGGCTCCCATACAAATGAAACACAAATTTCTGCATAACTCGAGAACTAATCAAGCAAATAGAACCAAATTTGGCATGTGGGTGTTTTCGGTGACAAGAATTTATTCTAGGGTAATTTGAGACCCCTCCCCTCTTTATAAGGGGAATTATAACTCCTCTCCCCTTTAAGAGGGGGGGTTTCCATACAAATTTCCTCATAACTCGAGAACTAATCAAGCAAATGGAACCAAATTTGGCATGTGAAAGTTTTCGAGGGCAAGAAAATTTTCTATGTTGAATTAGGACCCCTCCTCACTTTAAGAGGGGGGGCTCCTGTACAAATGAAATACCAATTTCCTCATAATTCGAGAACTAATCAAGCAAATGGAACCAAATGTGGCATGTGTGTGTTTTTGGAGACAAAATTTTTTTCTATGATGAATTGGGACCCCTCCCCACTTTAAGTGGGGGGGGGGCTCCTATACAAACGAAATACAAATTTCCTTATAACTCGAGAGCTAATCCAGCAAATGGAACCAAATTTGGCATGTAGGTGTTTTTGGAGGCAAGAATTTTTTCTATGATGAATAAGAACCTCTCCCCACTTTAGGAGGGGGGGCTCCTATACAAATGAAATACAAATTTCCTCATAACTCGAGAACTAATCAAGCAAATAGAACAACATTTGGCATGTGGGTGTTTTTTTTGGTGACAAGAATTTATTCTATGGTGAATTGAGACCCCTCCCCTCTTTATAAGAGGAATTATAACTCCTCTCCCCTTTAAGAGGGGGGGCTTCCATACAAATTTCCTCATAACTCGAGAACTAATCAAGCAAATGCAACCAAATTTGGCATGTGAAGGTTTTCGAGGGCAAGAAAATTTTCTATGGTGAATTAGGACCCCTCCCCACTTTAAGAGGAGGGGCTCCTGTACAAATGAAATACAAATTTCCTCATAACTCGAGAACTAATCAAGCGAATTGAACCAAATTTGGCATATGTGTGTTTTTGGAGACAATTTTTTTTTTCAATGATGAATTGGGACCCCTCCCCACTTCAGGAGGGGGGGTCCTATACAAACGAAATACAAATTTCCTCATAGCTCGAGAACTAATCAAGCAAATGGAACCAAATTTGGCGTGTAGGTGTTTTTGGAGGCAAGAATTTTTTCTGTGATGAATTAGGACCTCTTCCCACATTAGGAGGGGGGGCTCCAATACAAATGAAATACAAATTTCCCCATAACTCGAGAACTAATCAAGCAAATAGAACCAAATTCGGCATGTGGAGGTTTTTGGAGGCAGCCATTTTTCCCATTATGAATTAGGACTTCTTACCTTTTTAGGAGGGGGGGGGGCTCCTATTCAAACGAAATACAAATTTGCTCATAACTTTAGAACTAATCAAGCAAATGGAACCAAATTTGGCATGTGAGAGTTTTAGATGGCAGAATTTTTTTTCTGTGGTGTATTACGACCCCTTTCCCTTTTAAGAGGGTGGGCTCCCATACAAATGAAATACAAATTTCCTTATAATTTGAGTACTAATCAAGCAAATGGAACCAAATTTAGCATGTAGGAGATTTTTGAGTCTTGAATTTATTTTATGATAGTTAGAGACCTCTCACCCCTGTGGTAGGGGGATATGGACTCTCATACAAATAAAACAGAAATTTTTGCGAAACTCAAAAACTAATCCAACTCGAGAAATTCGAGACTTCCATAAAACATTAATCAATAACAAGACCACAAAAACTATCTATAGTAACACTAGATCATTCAGGACGAGCCGGTCGCGAGTGTTGCCGGTGACCCGCCGTCGGAAGCGCCGCCCACTGGGGGGCTTGCAAAACTCGAGATAGTGACAAAGATCATCCGAGATTCATGATTTATGTACAACACAGGTTAATTTGTGGCAATACGAAGTTTGTCGGGTCAGCTAGTAGCTCTATAAAACTAACAGATTTATTCCGGTTTGACAAGTAACCGCGATAAAATCAATTTTGATTGGTGCGCCATTTTGTATTGCTACGCCACAATTATGGTAACTTTATAAGAGACGGTGCAGCCAACAAGTTTTAACGTGGTAATATAAGCAACTTCAATAAATTTGCTTTATTAACAGTTGTATTAAGGTTTTCTAGCTAGCTATAAGTGTGTTTGGACTCGTATGCTCTTGGTATATTCAAGTAAAATCAAATGGCTTTACAATTGCTACTTGGGAAGTGAAATACGGTAGGTACTGCAGATGAAAACAACAGTCAAACATTGTCAAACATATTTTTGGATAGAACTAAGTGTAAATGCAATTTTCTGAACAATGTTAAGCAAAATTGAAGCAAATTTGTAATTGTGTGGTACATTCATATTGTACCGGGATGATGAATCTAAGCAATCATACGATTTCTAATCAAAATGACTTAAGGCCCTATTCTCACAGTCACCTCACCTAAATTTTTTAGGTGAGGTGACAATTTGCAATTCTCACAGTCACCTGAGTGACTGTACAAATCAAATGGGGCCTGTAAGGTGAGGTGACTTTAGGTGAGGTGACAGGAAAGTGAAAGAAGTGAGGTGAGGTGAAGTGACTGTGAGAATAGGGCCCTTAACCCTCTAAACGGGCAACATCGTAAAAATGATGCGATCGATGACTACTTTATCGAATGACTACTTTATCGTGAAAATACACTCAAAAGAAGCTCGAGTGTTGATTTTCAAGGGAAAATAGTTTTCTTGAGCACCGCAAGGTATTTCAAGGTCCAATTTCTCTTGTTAGTTTTCCATGCCCAACGCTCTACCCAAATATTTTTTTCAGTTCAAATATATCACAAAATTAAACAAAAGCATGTAAATTACTCACTCTAAATGTCCTTTTTCTTCAAACGTAAAAAAGGGAATATTCGCACCATAATTTTTTTGGAATTGTTGTTTTTGAAAGATGATAACTTTTGAACGCATGGTCAGAATGTTGTGGTATTAATATCAAAATGTCAGAAAATCTGTTGTGAACATGATTTTTATATTGTCAAGTCAAGACAAATTTCGTATGTGGATCTGGAGCTCCAAAAGCGAAGGCCGTCTACAGACGGTCTTACCCGCTAGAGGGTTAAACGGAGCTCTTGTTAAAAATAGTCAGTAATTCATAGAGGAATATTTGAGAATTTGGTTAATACCATCCTAAACAAATTGAAACATGTCATCAAGAATGTAGATGGTCCTACAAGGTAGTTGTTAAACGAGAACAGAGATTTATTTCAACTAATAGTCAACTGTCGTTTATCAAGGACCGTTTTACTCTAGCTCTGGAAGATGCGTGCAAGACTTATTTGGTGATTTTTTGCACGATTTTTTTCAAAAATTTTGGCTTCCTTAGGCCAAAAGACATTTTACCAGCACGGCAATCTCTTTCGGCACCTTTTGGGCGAGCGCCGAGCAGTAAACTCGTAATCACTTCTTTGGCGTACAGTTTCACAAATTTGCAATAAAACAGTTCCGACGTTCTGATGCAGCATTTGAAATTGGCTCGTTGGCACTCATTTATCTTTGAATCATAGAGGCGCTGGATAAAAGGAGACTGCACAACCCCCTTATTAAGCTAGCGAGGTATTTGCGAACTCCATCATCTGGTGGGTTGGGTTATTTATAGACACAAATTGTGCCTCTTCCTCCGTCTACTGTAGAAACCACCGACCGAGAATTTTAATCTAACTTGTTTTTACTGGCGGTACGACGACACCATGCAGGCCTTTGCGACTTACAAGGCACTGCGCGTGACGCTGTTCGTTTGTCAGCGTGTTAGCCGCGATTCTCAGTGCGTGTTTTCGGGGAAAGGCTCCGCTCTATCCAACATTAAAGTTTAAAAAATTTCGCATTTTTTCCTGACGTCTTTTGACAAGAGCTGCATAATGTAATTCATTTTTTAAAGATAGTTCTTTTGGCATTCTAGCAACATGTCCAGGCCAACGTATTCTCTTTAGCCATTTGATGACTACTCGTCTCGTTTCATCTGTATGAATCGTTCCGAACACTGCCAAAAGTGGTTCTTAGCAATCGCCGTTCGAAAACTCCGACTGATCCCACCGTCTCTTATACTTCTCATTCATATTGGCTAAATTTGATTGTAAATCATATAACACCTTCTAGGGTACGCAAGGTCGACCATCGGGCGGAAAGACCATGTCCTTAACGCAAGTCGCCGTCGAGATTCGAATAGGGCCGACCGGCCTCCCGACCTTCCATGAAGCCGAACTGATGACTTGGGAAAGTATTTTGTAGCCGGCATTCAGGATGGAATTTGAGAAGTTCAAAATGGCTAAACAATTCACAAGTTTTTTTTAGCATGTTTCCCCCTTATAAGAATGGTGACCACACAAAAGCATAATATGCCACCACAAACCATACGCCTAAATGAATCGTACGCCGCCTTGAAGTCTATGAGCAGATGGTGAGTCTGCAAATCGAGTTCTTGGAATTTATCAATTTCATTTGATCTGTTGTAGAGTGTCCCGCTAGAAAAACACATTAATATTTTTCGACAAAGATTAGTTGTAACGGCTTCTATGCAGCAGAATGCTAGAGATGTCTGTATGTAGAGTCGAGTCGAGGAGAGCTAAGCCCCGATGAATTTGGTGTGATGGTCCTCTGGAAGATCCTCCCAGCAGATTAGTAGGTAGCCTCCTACCTTTAGTGTTGTGTTTCTTATAACGACGAAATCTCTTTTCGGTAGCTCTCCAAGTTTAAATATGACCTAAAATTGGAATTAAATCAGACTTCAATTTGGACTAATTTGAACCAGAAGTATTGTTTCAAATTGGACATGGACACGAAATTAGGCACAATGTTTTTCATGAAATTAGGATTAATGACCGGACCTCATTAACAGGTCGCAAAAAAGGTCACACTAAAAGTACAAAACAAGAGGTTGGTCTCTTTTCTGTTCCGTTATTGCTCTTTCCCAGTTCCGTTTATTACACTGTATGTTCCGTTTTTTCTCCTTTCCTGTGTCGTTTTCTTGATTGTTGTTCTCACTTCCTCCCGTTTTTGCTCGTTTTCTGTCGTTTTCATTTTTTCTGTACCGTGTTTCCTGTTTCATTGTTTCGTTTTTCTTCGTTTTCTGTCACCTTTTTTTAATTTTCAGTCCTATTTTTCACACGTTTTTTGTTATTTTCTTTCCCGTATTTCCCAACATTTTTATTCGTTTTTTTTCTTCCTTTCCAGTTTGCGTCTCTTTATTGCCTCGTTTTTCCTTCTTTTCTGTCACTTTGATTTTTTTGCATCCTTTTTTCCTTTCTTCATTTTTCTTTTTTCAATATCCGTTCTTGGTTTGTTCTCTTCCGTTTTACCTTTTTCTTTAGTCTAATCTTTTTTCTTCTTTGTCCCATTTTCCCGTTTATTGTTTCATCTTTCCTTTTTCTCTCACTCACTATTCTTCTTTTCCTTTTCAATTACTCTTGTTTTCTATTTTGTATTCCCTTTCTTTTCTCTCTCATTTTCCTTTTTCCGCTGTTCTGCTGCTTACTTTATTTCCCGTTTCGCTTTTTGCCGCCCTGTTCGTGCCCTAGTTTTCCACTATTTTTTCGTTTTTCGTCTTCTTCTGTTACTTTGTGTTTCCTCTCTTCCGGTCTCGTTTTTTGTCATTTTCTCGACCTGTTCGGATGGGTTCTCGTCTTTTTTTACAGTTTTTTTAACTCTCTTCGTGTTGCGTTTCCCTCTGTTCCGCTTTTCTTCTTATGTGCTTCTCTTCATCCTTTTCTGTGACATTCTGTTTTTCTTTTCTGTTTTATCCGTTTTATTTCTGTTTTATTCTGTATTTATCCTTCTTTTCTTTTGTTCCGTTTTTCTCCCCTTCTGTCCAGATTATCTTCAATTTTTCTCCCGTTTCTCATTTTTTTTGCTTTTGCCTTCTTTTCTACCGAATTTACTCTTCCGTTCTTCATCTTTCGGAGTAGATTCCTCGTTTTTGCCTCGATTTCTCTCCCATTTTTTTTTTCTTTTCCTCTTCTTTTCTTTTCATGTCTCTGTTGCCCTCCCATTCGGTCACGTTTCTTCGTTTTTCTTTTTTTTCGTTCCAGATTTTGTCCATCCGTCTCGTTTTTTGTTTCTTTTTCTGGAGAGCATCAAGAGACGGACTACCTCTAGATTCATCGGTAATCTGATGCGAATATGCAATCGGTTTCTTCATTATTAGCCGGCCGGTCCACTTATAAAAAAAAAAAAAAAAAAATAAAAAATAAAAAATGAGCCTGGAAAAAAAAAAAAAAAAAAATATGTACTAGCATTTTCTAGCATCATCACTGCTAGAAGATGCAGGGAAATTGTGGAGTGGGACTATAATTGCTTCGAGTTGCTTCCCTTGGACGAGTTTAAAAAAGTCGTCGACATATTGCCACCAACATTCTGAAAGCATTTACTGGAAGACTGCTTTGTCCTTTTCCGGACGGTCGCCATTAATAATTCACATAAGAAAAGAAGAGAGATGTGCACTTGCCCATGGGTACCCAATCGTTTGGATTAAAAAAAATTATTCCAAAATGTGATTCACAACCGTGTCACCTTCAAATGTCCTCCGCTTTTTTCAATGAATGGTTTTCGTGTATTCTTTCAATAAACAATAACGGATCTTCTAAATCCTTATTAATTCTTAATTCGACTTTTCCTTCACCAGAAAGAAAATTAAAGCTTACAACCAAGTTTAAGGAGAAATAAAAACAAAGCAGTAGGTAATTGTCATCTCATAAAGACAGATCCTTGCATCAATCGGGTAGTTGCAGGTCGGGCAGTTCGGATTGTTTCGCTCAAACAATGCACTGCTAAGTCAATCGGTTTCTTCATTATTAGCCGGCCGGTCCACTTGGTGGTCCACCGAACGTCGAGTTTATTTTTTCATCCACGGCAAAATACACCATTTTTTCCTGGCTGGATTCTGATAATATTGAGGCTACTGTTTTTTTTTTGAGTGAGTAGAGGATCTGATCTGACAGTGATTATCATCCGTTGAAATTCAGTTTCAGTTCATTAATATAGCTCAGTGCGCACTTGCTTCACTCACACACGCGTGCGTGTGTGCGCGTTTGGAATCCATTTGATTTTTGTCCTTAACTTTAGCAGTAGTAGTATAATAGAATTAATTGTAGCAGTATGAGATTGATTGCGTAAAAAGCAGCAAACTAGGGTTTGTGATTACCGATTAATTAGCTTTTGCCTTGCTTACGGTTGGTCTGATTATAAATAAATAATAATATACCTAACAGACCACACCATCCCCCCAACGGTAAGAATGCTGCAGACTAATGCTTAACATACTCTAACATTCTGAATTATTGTCGGCCCGGTTAGCTACCAACTGACGATTAAAAAAAAACTTCTAATGAGGGAATAATTATGGAATAGATCCTTTTCACTGTTAAAATACTATCGAACTCTCACGAACGAGAAATTATTTTTTTCACGGTTAAAAATCAACAAACGATTTTATTCTTGTTATGTTGTTCAGAACTTAAAAAAGCGGTCACCCCCCGCGATGTATTGCGTTGAGCGTACCACGCTTAGTTGCTTATTTTGTGATTTAGGACGGATGGGACTGCTCTGTGTTGCACTTACCTGGTATGACGACGTCTGTCTCTTAGAATCTACTTTTTCTTTTTACCCTTTCGCTTCTTCCGTTTCGAGCTGCCGCTCCCGTTGGTACCGGCAACAACGGGAATGCCGCTCGGTTTTTCCGACTGTTCTACCGCACTTCTACTTCGATCTCCTGTCGATGACGGTATCGGCGCAGGCGCCGATTCCCCATGGGACGCCACTGCGTCGGCGTCATCCTCATCATCGTCCTCGTCGTCGTCATCGCCTCCGGCGCAGAAAACCGCCCGCAGCTTTTCGTCCTGCAGCGTCATCTGCTGCAGTTTGCTTAGATTGTGCATCTTCTCCAGTTCATCCTCGAAGGCTTGAGCGTTCGGGTTCTGAATCACTTCGCAACCCCCGTCGTCGAAGTAGTCCAGCCGGGAGCAGGCTGCTGCTGCTGGTGCGCCAGCAGCTGTGGCAGCTGGCTCGTCCACTGTGGCCAGTTCGCCGGCGTGATGCGTGTAGAAATCGTTAATCAGTCGCTCACGCACCATAAACACCGTCCCTATTGCACCGGTTTTCTCCTCGTAGTGGCGGAACTCTTCGTCCTCGTCGTCCTCTTCCTGTGGGTTCTGAAATCAATACTTTAACATGTTAAAGTAGAGTTTGATGGTAATGGTAACTTACCGCTTGATGGTAAGGTTCCGGTTCCTCTTCCTCCTCATCGTAATCTCCCTCGCCCTGTTCCGCTAGTTCTTCCTCCGTCAGACTCTTACTAAGATTCAGTTTCACCTTTTCGTTCTGCTTGAGCTCCCGCAGGACGTTCTTCATTTTATCGTTAATCGATTCGTAGCGACCTTCCTCGTAGCCACCACCTCCGTAGGAAGAAACCCCATACGTGGTGGATGGCGACGAAGCCGACGCCAGGGAATCATCCCCGGCCCCGTAGTAGTCGTCGTTGTACCGCCCGATGATAATGTCATGAATCTGACCGTGACCGTCACCGACGGTCGGATTCACCACCTCCACAATGGTCTGCAGTGGGTTGCCGCCGCCACTTGGCGGCGCAACTTGATCGTCATCATCTTCGTCGTCGTAAAATTGGTCCTCGTGGATCACCATACTATCCGGTTGATCTTCCTCGTCGTCGTCATCGTGTTCCAGCGAAACATCCGCCGCTTCCGTCGAGTCTTCATGGTCGGAAGTATCCTTTTCCAAAGCAGACGCAGGAGTTGATTGGGTGGGTTGGACTTGCCGCTGCTGCTGTTGCTGTTCGCCGCTTCCCGAGGATGGTTCCTCCAGTTCCAGCATAATGATTTTTTCACGCATCGTTTCGACCTAAACCATTGCAGGAAAAGGAAATGGAAAACGAAATCTTTTAGCCAAAAAGGGGATTCAGGAGAATAAAGGGAACATTCGGGTTAACCCGAGTTGGTTACTTTGACATGCGGATACGATAAAGCGTTTTGCAGCAATTTGTTATTTCTGTTTCATTTTTAGTAAGCGGGTGAGGGGGCTGCAGCAGCATGCTCGAGTGTTTGGTGGATTTACTAAATTTGCATTCTAATCTACGGTCAGGTTGTTCGACCAACCAGTGTTACTAAATCTAGTGAGGTGGCTTGTTGGTGTTGGCATGAATACCTTCAAATCTAAGCTATTGGTTCTTAACAATTAAATGTGAATAAACGGTTAAAAAAGAAATACACCTGTAACTTCATTAGTCATAGAGGACTTCCCTGAGGGACACACAACGAAATCTCAATTATGAGAAGAATCACGGTACAATATGAGCTTTTTAAAACAGAAATGGCTGTTAGAAGTCAAAAATAGATATTTGAAAAACCTCTAAGTACACTCACGACACGTTTTACGTCCGCTATTGGCAGGACGTAAAACGAGATGACATTAATACAAATTGTGGATGTAAAAAGAGAGGATGTTTGGAAATATAAATTTTAAATTTTCAACGTAAAAAGAATAGTAAATCGAATTTCGGACGTAAAAAGAGACGACGTTAATTCAAATTTTGGATGTAAAACGAGAGAACGTTTGGAAGTGAAAATTTAAATTAATTTAAATTTGGGACGTAAAAAGAGATTCTACTTATAAACTTTGCACGAAAGGAACTGACTATGAAAAATCAAAAATCGAAATTAAACGCCCTTTTGAAATCCAAGATGAGGCGCGATTATTTAAATTTTAAAAAAACAGGCAACATTAAACGGGAATGGCTGCTAAAAGCCATTTTACAAACCAGGATGGCGAATTAGCATTCCATTTTTGCATCAAAACCTCTAAATATGAACTTTTTGGGACAGAAATGACATTAAAAGGATTTAACCATTTGGTTGAAGTGATTGTTAGAGGTCAAAAATCGATATTTGACGCCATCTTAGAATCCAAGGTGGATGATTATTTAATTTTACATAAAAATCTCTAATTATAGACCTTTTTGCGACTGAATAGCTGTTAGAAGTCAAAAATCGATATTTGACGCCACCTTTAAAGCCAACATGGCAGAACATTTAATTTTTGCATGAAAAAGCTCTGCAATATGGACTCTTAAAACGGGAATTACTGCCAAAAGTCAAAAATCAGTATTTGATTCCATTGTGGATGTTGACATTGTGAACGAATATTTAATTCTAGATTTAAAACCTCCAAATATGGAGTTTTTTGCGACAGAAGTGGCTATCAGAGGTCGAAAATCGATATTTGACGCCATTTTAAAATGCAAGAAGGCGGACACCCATTTAATTTGTGCATAAATGCCTCTAATAATGGACCTTTTTGGAACAGCAGTGGCTGTTAGAAATCAAAAACAGTTGTTTGATGCCATTTTGAAATCCAAGATGGCGGATGATTACTTAATTTTTTCATAAAAGCCTCTAATTATGGACCTTTCTGGAACAAGAATGGCTTTTAGAAGATGAAAATCGATGTTTGACGCAATGTTTGGTAAATGGAAGACTCCACAACCGTCTTATTAAAAGCGTGCGACGTTCTTCGAACTCCACCAACACTGGGGGGTTGAGTTATCTTTAGACACAAATTGTGCCTCTTCCTCCGTCTATTGCAGTTAAACCACCGAACGAGCAATTTAATCCAACTCGTTTACTAACCGGGACGACGAAACTATGCAGGCACTGCACGTTACGTTGTTCGTCCGTTAGTGTGGGAGTGTGTGGTTTCTCCCTTTTGTCTAGTCCGCTGTCAAAGGTTCATCACTACCGGCAATCCACAATGCCTGGGAGGACGAGGGGGTTCGAATCTGGTTATAATTGGCTCCAATTATAGCTTGGTTCGATCCGCGGATTCCCCAATTTGGACAAAATTTAGTGATATACAACTTCTTTAGCGTTGCTTCAAAGACCCTCCCTTACATAATTTTACCTCTCTTTTTCCTACGCGCCTTGTTCCCGTTCTGTATAGAACTCTATCAACATCTTTGTTTCATTACTTTTTTCCACCGACCCCGACGTTAATTGTAAAAAACTACCGCTCTAAATATAAATATAAACTACTAGTTGAACCTGAATCCTTCGATCCGGAAAACATAAATGTCTGTCAAGAAAACTGCTCATACATTCAATTTGCCAGTGTTTTTTTAATGCTGCTTATGCTTTCTAGTAGTTCTTCGAATTTTAAATTAATTTTATTTGAATCACGTCATGCAAAGATCTTATGATTACAATAATTGAGCTCTAAGATGTTTATCTGTTATGCATGTGAAATGACCCTCATCTCCTGTGAGCATGGTCTCACGCATTTTTATCTGGCTGAACCCGGAGGAATCAACCCCGGTCAGCTCAGAGCACATCAAAATTTAACATTCAATTTGATCACCCGTGCCGGTCAGTGACTCGATCGAGCGACGGCGCCAATAAGGTGAAAACAATTTAAAACTTTACATTAAAATGTCACGTTCGCACCACATTCTAGGTGAACGAACGCGAAAAATTCTTAACCTGCACCAACGAACGATTTCCAAAACAAATGCACTATCGCACTTCACCGAATAAGGAAATAATGAAGCGTACGACTATTCGAGGTGCCAAAGCCACGTGACTTAGCAGTGGCGAATTGACATGAAAGACTTGGCCGCTCAGCGAGGCTGATATGCTCGGAGCGTGCCAGACTCTCTCATAAGAATATGTCGTTCGTTGACACACAAAGTCCCCACCCGGGGGGGGGGGGGGGGGGGCAAAAATGTGTGCGCGAGAGGGAGGCTCGACGGACGGCGTGTGTTCTGCCGTTAGACAGAATAGGACGGAACTACCTCGAGATGGAGCAGTTCCTTAGGGAGAAAAATACTTTTGGCAAGTAAGAAATGAAATTGTAAATTAAGTTTTAATAAAAGATTGATTCCTATTTGACTCGCCGGCCCCTCCGGTCGGGTATAGAAAAATTGGGTTTTATTTCCTTGGAAAAGAAACAGGTACCCTCAGGGGCCTGCATTAGTGGTGACAGCGGTGGGATCCACAGGAATACATACACAGTTGTACGGTTTTATATTCGACATTCGAAGAAACACTCAAGCGCCATGTAGCGAAATATGCCTTTTTAAAGTCAGTAACTCGTCTGTTTATCTGTGATTTTGACAAACAATAATAATAAGCGTGTGAATCAAAATATATTCTCACCGAAAGTTATCATTCTCACTGGTGTTATGGGACATTCCTTTGTCCTAATATTTTGTTATCGTGGTACATTTTAGTTGCTATGTATGTTTGTTTTATAGGCAGAGAATAACTGGTTTATCGCTTTTCGTTTTGGTCGGTTTTTTCTGCATACGAACAATGATATTTTGATTCCATGCTCAAGATTATCATTGATTATTTTAATGATTACCGCTGGTTACGGAATTAAGACGTAAAAGATTACAAAAGCAAGCTCTAATTGCTACGCATTTATACGCCTTACTGGAAACCCCTTGCGCACGCGCGGATTGCTAGCTCCGCTCAAATATCACGTAACGCAAAAACGTCGTTTTCACGAGCTCCCATCTGCTTGAAAAAGTTTGTAACAATTGTTACTCACATAGCCACCCATACCCGTTACACGTTACTTTACAGCTGTAGGTATGCTCGATCGCTCTGCCGACGATTGTGACACAGTAGCTTCTTTTAATTTAGCCGGGTAATTACCTTTTGGATAATTTTGTATATTTATTATATGAATACTTAATTTTTTCTATATTTTCATCTATTATGTTATAACAATTTGCAACAAAAACGCAACAAGCCCTCATTCCCTACTGTGTTACGTAATATTTGAACGGGACCTTGTTATTGTTGGTGGTTTTCGCACTGTGCTGTTGTAGACAGCAAATGGAACGCTCCCTTTTGTTGCTTTAAGCTTTCGTATGCTTGCAGAGAGCGCATAAGTTGAAGGACAGGTGTCATTGCGACTTGAATTTATTGAAATACAAAAATATATCATGCAGTTATATATGCAAATCCCGCAGATAAGCTTTACATAAAAAAAAGTCAACAGAGTGCGCTTTCTTGTAAACATCAAATGATGCCGCCATCTTTTATTAAATATAGATTGTGTGACGCTGGAGTTTTAACCGGGCTACTGACGTTTGTAAATCATTGTACGCAAATGTTTAACACCAATTTTGGAGCCCTTGTTCTTCGGATCCAAAGCAAATCCTGCCCCAGATAAGAGAGTGTTCATGAAGTGCTTACACCAGCTGTAAGTAAGATGCAAAGCAAAGCAAAGCCTTGGACTTCAAAGATGTCTTTCTAAGACTTGACCCTTCTTTATCGACAGACTTCGCAGCCGGCTGTTAGAGTACAGGACAATTAAGGGGCTAGTACAAAAATCATACTGACTATCTAGCAGCACCACTTAGCCGAGATTTGAACATACGACGACTGGCTTGTTAGATTAGCATTGTACCTCGAAGCTAATTAAGCGGTGGTAGTTTAGATGCACATGTATTAGCTTTGTGATCAAGCATTTAGGGAGCGATCCGTGATTCTTGCTATAAAAACATGACGTCCTGTCAGGGATCTGGTTTTGGTTACAGACAAGTCTCTTATAAAGGTATATAGATTTTGGAACAAGAGTAGCTGGGACGTCGGAAGCATCCCAATTTTTCCCTGAAAATGACTGTTGAGGAAAATCGCCCGGAAATATGATCTGTGCCTAGCGATAATCTGTCGAAACATAAAAAAAGGAATGCTATCGAGCCCCACCCCCACATACGGAATTCTAACTGCGCTTAACAGGCAACAGGAACGTAGATTATCAGAAGGGATTTTTCTTGCTGCTAAACGGAGAATGCCTTTTACTCGTGCAGACGTTCGACAGATGCAAAATTATTTGGATCAGATGGGAAAACCGCAACATGTTTCAGAAATAATCTTTCAGAAGCTGATTGGTGTTCATCCTATTAAAAACGGCATCTGGAACATAGCCTGCGTATATGTGAAAACATAAAACGATGCAGAGAAGGTGTCTCTGCTGAAGTAATTAAAAATTTGCAGCCTATTATCCAAAACATTTCCTCCTATCTCATCGTAAACTACGACGAAACAAATTGACATGTACCAAAGTCATAATTCATCGAAATGCCAATCATGCTGAACGAATCTTGTATTAATCCAAATCGAACACATCAGTCATGTTTATCCGGCGAACTGGAAAAATGTTTCCACCTTTCACAGTGTACAACAGCAAGAACATGTACAATTCTTGAAGCGTGAGAGGTCCGAAAGGCACCGTTTATGAATGTTCTCTATCGGATCGGTTTGATAATAACGTGTACGAGCATTGGTTCTTCAAGATAGTTGTGAAATACTGTCAGCGATCTGAGTAATACGAATAAAAGGTATTGATCGATGATAACTAAACCAGCCTTCTGTCGTTGGCGGTAATTGAAACCTGCCAAGCGCACAATATTAGTTTCGTGCTACCTCCTCCATATAGTACCCATTTATATCAACCCTGGATGAGTCCTTTTTTCGGCTGCTAAAAATCTAGTGGCGGTAAATTGTTTTGGTTTACAAAATAAAATTCATAGGCACAATTCCACAAACTATTTTCCAGATCTTTTAAAGAAAAA
Organism: Sabethes cyaneus; assembly: GCF_943734655.1. Classification (NCBI taxonomy): domain Eukaryota; kingdom Metazoa; phylum Arthropoda; class Insecta; order Diptera; family Culicidae; genus Sabethes; species Sabethes cyaneus. Next base: position 148,545,900 of record NC_071353.1, on the reverse strand, counting down.
TTTAACCAAACTGGAGAGCTCTGATCAAACTCTGGATTTAAAAGCACGGGTATATATCCTTTATACTTTACGGGAAGAGCAAATGTTTAATGTGACAAATCAAAAATAAGATAAACCGAAAATCTTGATCTTAGACTAAAAATATCGACTAAGCGAGGGTGAGATTCGAACTCACAGCTCTTAATCTCTAGTTGAGCGTGTTGCTTAACCAATTACACCACCAGGCCGTCTAATATCTTTCAGTCTAACATCAAATTTTGTTGCGTTATCGAGCTTTGAGTATTTATCACGCATTTACACAATTATTTGTGTAATACAAATTATTATTGTACAATTATTTGGAGTATTATTTGTCGACTCGTTTTGTTCTTCCTTTATATCTTATTTCTTTGAAATATGACGAAAAATTTAAATACACCTATAAAGTCATTGGTCCAAGAGTACTTCCTTGTGGGACACACACAATTAAATCCGTTATCTTTTAAACCGGAAATACTGGAAAAATATTGCATTGATAAAACTTTCGGAATCGGCCGCAGGAGCAGAAGTCTTCTATGAAACATATCCACAGAGAAGCAACATAAAGAAAAATATATAAAACATTCCAACAGAACACGAGCCAATCATTTAACTACTACGAACATTTTTACACCGTACAACCAACTTGCTCTTGCTTAAATCAAAGTGCCACTAAAGCCAACAGCTCTACAACAGAACAAGGTGTGTGCGCTCTACGAAAACTAGCAACAACAATTGCGAAGCTGTGCGGTAGTGCCTGTGTTTGTGCGTGTTGGGTAGTTCGTATCTATAATATTCATTCCATCGGCATCGTCATCGCCATTGGCTGCTTGCTAACCTCCGTTTCGATCACCTTCTCGATGTACTCGACCGTACGTAGGCCTCCGTCGGGCAGCTCCTCCGTGCGCTGCTGCAGTATCTTCTCGCCGACGACGGTTTCGGTTTCGCGCACTACCCGCTCGTTGCCGGTCGGGCGCGTTTTGACCGCTATCCGGGGAAAACGGATCGGTGGTTTAGGGGCAATCGGCGGTGGTGCGTAGTCATCGCTGGTAGTACTACTGGTGATGCTGCCGGGCTGGTCGTACAGTAGCGCGGACTGAATTGTTTTGTTTTTGTTTTGTTGGTTTTGTAAAACGGAACGTGGTGTGATGCAGAGGGTGATGGTGTGGTGTAACAAAACCCAACATTCGACACATGGGGAAAATTTTGGTGACATTTTTGGGGAGGAAGTGTCAAAACCGTCACAATTAAACGAACGTTTCGTTCGTTTACCGGGGAACAAGAGGGGGGTAGAAAAACAGTTAGCGATAAAACGGGGTTTAGTTTTTGTTACGATGATTAAGTACTAGCGTCAAACTAACAAGAAATCTGTTAGTAGCGGGAATAACTCCCCAGCTGACTCACCTGTTGGTCCTCACTGCAACCGGCGGGCTGCTCGACGATTGTCGGGTAGTAGTCGTGATCCGACCGGAGATGTAGCACGGTCGGGTTGTTATTGTTGTTGAGACTGTTAGCCGGATTGTGGCCATCCTCATGCATCGTGACGGCGTTCATCGTCTGGATCATGATCTGTGCCTGCAGAGCGTCGTTTTCCAACGATTTAAGCCGTGCCTGTCGCCAGGCAGCTCGCTTTTGGGCTCTGAAAGAAGGAAACATAATTTAATGATTTCTGTTTATAACAGTGACATATAATTGTAAACTGCACAGAATGGCGTCGAACTTCTACACATAAGTTACATTCCAAAAACGCTTATTGCAAGATTTTTTACGCTTTTTTCGGTTTAAATACCGTTTACCATTTTAAATACAAAAATTCTGTCGTTTTTCAATGATTTCCTTTTCATTTTCTCTCATTCTCTATCTACTTTTTCTTACCTAAATTTATTTCTGCAGATTTTTTTAATGTTTTAATTATTTACTGATTATTTCATTTGATTATTTTCCTTTCAGTTTTCTTTCATTTCCTGTATTTTTTGAGTCTCGTCTTGTCTCGCGCTTAAGTTACTATGTATCAACACTTTTGTTTCATTACTTTCATCTACAATTTCCTTTCTCTCTCGGAAAGACTATCGTTATACAAATTGTTCGAATGTCTGCCTGAATTAAAAGATCAACACAAAAACATGAGGCTGACCTATTTATTTTTATTTTCCTTTCATATTTCTTAACTTGATCATCACTTTCGCTTTGTTTGTTATACACAAACGCATAGTTTGTTCTACCTTTCTTTTTCTCTTTTTTTCATATTGTGCTTTTTTTTCATTCTCGTTCGTTTTTATTTGATTTTCCTTTAAATTTTACAATAAACTTAGGGGACGGTAGAAGAAAGTAATGAAACAAAGATGTTGATAGTATCCAACAGAATGGGACCAACTGGAAAATTTTGATGAGGCCAAAAATATAGGGCCAATTTAATAGAATCGTTCAATGGCCTTGAGCAATGGCAACAGTGGGGCTCTTGAGCTCACTGAAGGTCAAGACAAAAACACGAAGTCCGTGGTTTGTACTTTCAGTCACTTTCATTTGAAGAATATCCTTGTCATTTTCGATTCCGGTTCCTATATTTTATCTGTTTTTTAATTCTCTTTTGTTAATTTTTCTTACATTTTCTTTCCATTATTATTATTCGGAACGCGTAAAGTAGATAACCCTTAGCTTTTATTTTCTCCTCATTCTTTGTTTATTTTTCTTCTGATATTCAATTAATTTTTCCTTCATTTCAGCTCTTACTTTCCGTTCTTTCTCTTTTCCTGTAGTATTCCTTTCATTACCATTTAATTTTTCTTTTCTTTCACATAAACTGTTTTTTTGTTTTATTTTCATTTTTTATTTTTCCTGTTTGGAAAAACGATTTTCGTATTAATTTTTTTCTCAATTCAAATTTTCCATTTTCCATTGGCTTTATTTTCATTTTTCATTTAACGCAGTCTGAACTGAATAGGCGATCAAAAGACGAGGAAAAGATAACACAAATATGATGACGAAAAGATGACAAAACACACTGAAAATACAGCGGAAATACGATGAAAGGCAACAAAAATGTAATAACAACGAGCGAGAACTGTGATAACGAAATTTGCCCAAAAAATGGCAAGTGATATAAGGAAAACTTCCAAAAAGACGACGCCGAAATGACGAATATACCACGGAGAAACGATAAAATATGGCGAAGAAATAACAACTACAATACGAGAAAATGATTATTAAACAATTATGAAAAGCGACGGAAATATGAAAAAATGGCAAAACTACCAAGAAGCGACAAAAAATGCCCAAAGAATTGATGACGGAAAGGTGACGAAAAAACGGCACAGAACGCACAATAAAGACAACGAAAAAACGACAGGCGGTAATCAGATAATCAAAATGTAGCGAAATCACGATAAAAGTACGAAGAAAATAAGAAAGGATAACGAAGACAAAAAAAAAATCGCGAAAGATTCCAAAACGGTAACCAAATCTTCCAAACAAACGTCAAAAATGCGGTACCAGACGATAAAAATACGACGGAGAAACAACGAAAGCACAGCAAAGAATGACAAAAAGACGAAGAAAAATAGACGACAAAGAGGCAATAAAAAGACAGTAAAACGGGAAGAAAATACAACAAAAAGGTGGTGGAATAATGACAAAAAAACACAACAACACGGTAAAAAGCGGCTACGAAAAACGCCGAAATGCTAAAAAAAATATTGACGAAAACATTACGACAAAATGACGAATATACGACGAAGAAACGACGAAAGAACAACAAAAAGACAACAAATAGGTGATCAATGTAAAATAGCGATGAAAATTAGAGAAAAAGATAACCAAAGAACGATGAAAACACGACAAAAAGACGATGAAAGGTTAGCAGAAGAAAATATAACAAAAAAAGGCGAAAACGTGAAGAAAAAAAAAGAAAAAAAAGAAATGGCAGAAGGAAGATGCAAGAACACCAAAAGGCGACAGAAAATTTCAAAAAAGAGTGAGAGAAAATTGATGAAGAAACGTCGTAGAAACCACCTAAAAAGACAGCGAACAATCGACGACAAGACAGCGTAAAGATGTCAAAAAGATGACAAAAAACGATGAAAAAGTGCCGAAAACACAACGAAAAAAAGAGATGAAAAAAATCGACGAATACACCACGAAAAAAAGATAAAAGAACGATGAAAAGACAATGAGAAGGTGACAAAAATACAACAAAAAGACAGCGAAACAACGACGGCCAAAAGAAGGCGAAGAAAATTGCACGAATAGATCACAGAAACAGTAACGAAGAAGTCGCAATCAGTTGAACAGAATACGGCAAGACGGCAACAGTAGCAGGAAAATTTGACAAAAAAATGCGAAAAATCTTGTAAAATGAGAATGAGATGAGAAAACGGCAACAAAGCCAAATAAGACGACAAACAGTTGGCGAAAAGACGAATAAAAAGCGACGAAAAGACGACGAAAAATTGCTATAAAAAATGCAAGGGAAAGACGACGAAAAAATGGCGAAAATACGGTAAAAAGACAGCAGAGGACGACGTAACGATAAGACCAAAATAAATCGTGAAAGATGCCGAAATCGGTAAAAACATATGGGTCATTTCACGCGAAGTGTCCGAGACCCGTGTAATCGAACTTCACAGATTTGAACCAAATTTTGTCAGGAAGTAAAAATCCAAAATTTGGTGCCGATCGGGCATTTTCTCGATTAAAGGGAGAACCTCCATTTTTAAGGAAAATACCCGTTTTTGTCAAAACCTCTTTATTTTCTTTTGCTTATATCTCGGGAAATATTAGGTTGAGAAAGACACTATATTCACATTTTCAAAGGAAATTATCCAAGAAATTCGAAAAAAATACTATTTTCGAGCACCAGTGCTGCCAAATTGCACAATTGCCCAACTGAAAAGTTGGCAACACTGTTAAGAAAAACTTTGTTTTATACTGTAGAAATGCTTTCCCGATATGCCAAAGTATTTTTACATTGCGTTGTTTTGTCCATTTATTTGATTTTGCTGGCGGAATGAAGAATACCGTCCACTTTCATTCGAAAAATTAATCCGTTCGTAATACAGAATAGGGGTGGATGTGTACGAATCTATTCAAAACTGAAGTCTTGTAAGAAAACAGAGCGAATGACTTAGATTTAACGGTAACAACAAGCCAGTGGGGCGGAACGAAAACCAGCCTACTGGTAAAAGCTGAATAAATACTATGAATGTGGCATAACGACTATAAGAATGCATCAGACGATAACTGAAGAGCAGTAGTAGGCTGAAACGTTACGCGATATAATTATCAGTTATTTTCAACGAAACCTGAAGATAAAGAAAGTGTTGAATATTCGAAAAATGTCCAGCATTATCGAATTGTATCTACATTTCTAGATATATCCGTTAATTCAGCAGCTCGTGCCTCTAAGCACAGAACTTCAAACTTTTGCTAATTATTTCATTTGATATTACTGCCTTTTTGAGTTTCACGTTTCACGGTGGAGTTGATTTTTCATATTCTAATCTATACCTATAAAGAAGGATTTCTGTCTGTCTGTCCGTATGTTCCTTATAGAATCGAAAACTACTGAACCAATCGGCATGAAAATATGCATGTAGAGGTTTTTTGGGGCCAGGAAAGGTTTTAGTGATGGTTAGAAACCCCTCCCCCCACTAAGAGGGGGGGCTCCCATACAAATGAAACACAAATTTCTGCATAACTCGACAACTAATCAAGCAAATAGAACAAAATTTGGCATGTGGGTGTTTTCGGTGACAAGAATTTATTCTATGGTAAATTGAGACCCCTCCCCTCTTTATAAGGGGAATTATAACCTCTCCTCTTTAAAAGGGGGGGGGGGCTTCCATTCAAATTTCCTCATAACTCGAGAACTAACCAAGCAAATGGAACCAAATTTGGCATGTGAAGGTTTTCGAGGGCAAGAATATTTTCTATAGTAAATTAGGACCCCTCCCCACTTTAAGAGGGGGGCTCCTGTACCAAAGAAACACAATTTTCCTCATAACTCGAGAAGTAATTAAGCAAATAGAACCAAATTTGGCATGTGGGTGTTTTTGGAGACAAAATTTTTTTCCATGATGAATTGGGACCCCTCCCCGTTTTAGGAGGAGGGGATCCTATACACATGAAATACAAATTTCCTCATAACTGAAGAACTAATCAAGCAAATGGAACAAAATACGGCATGTGAAATTTTTCGAGGGCAAGAATATTTTCTATGGTGAATAAGGACCCCTCCCCACTTTAAGAGGGGGGGCTCCTATACAAACTAAATACAAATTTCCTCATAACTCGAGAACTAATCAAGCAAATGGAACAAAATTTGGAACGTGAGTGTTTTCAGAGACAAAATTTTTTTCTATGACGAATTGGGACCCCTCCCCACTTTAGGAAGGGGGGCTCCTATACAAATGAAATGCGAACTTCCTCATAACTCGAGAATTAATCAAGCAAATGGAACCAAATTTGGCATGTGAAAGTTTTCTAGGGCATGAATGTTTTCTTTGGTGAATTAGAACCCCTCCCCACTTTAAGAGGGGGGGCTCCTATACAAACGAAATACAAATTTCCTCATAACTCGAGAACTAATCAAGCAAATGGAACCAAATTTGACACGTGGGTGTTTTTGGAGACAAAAATTTTTTCTATGATGAACTGGGAACCCTCCTCACTTTAGGAGGGGGGCTCCTATACAAATGAAATACAAATTTCCTCATAACTCGAGAGTTAATCAAGCAAATGAAACCAAATTTGGCATGTGAAAGTTTTCTAGGGCAAGAATATTTTCTATGGTGAATTAGGACCCCTCCCCACTTTAAGAGGGGGGGCTCCTATACAAATGAAATTCAAATTTCCTCATAACTCGAGAGTTAATCAAGCAAATAGAACCAAATTTGGCATGTGGAGGTTTCTGGAGGCAAAAATATTTTCTATGTTGAATTAGGACCCCTCCCAACTTTAAGAGGGGGTGCTTCTACACAAATGAAATACAAATTTCCTCATAATTCGAGAACTAATCAAGCAAATGGAAACATATTTGGCATGTGGGTGTTTTTGGAGGCAACCATTTTTTCTATGATGAATTAGGACCCCTCACCTTTTTAAGAGGGGGGGTTCTCATACAAACGAAATACAAATTTCCTCATAACTCTAGAACTAATCAATCAAATAGAACCAAATTTATCATGTGGGTATTTATGTAGGCAAGAATATTTTCTATGGTATATTTTCTATGGATTTCCCCACTTTAAGAAGGGGGTGGGCTCCTATACAAATGAAAAACAAATTCCCTCATAACTCGAGAACTAATCAAGCAAATGGAACCACATTTGACATGACCTCTCTTCTTTAAAAAGCGAGTTATGGTCCATCTCCCCTTTAAGAGGGTGGGCTTCCATACAAATGAAATGCAAATTTCCTCTTATCTCGAGAACTAATCAATTAAATGGAACCAAATTTGGCATGTGGGAGTTTTAGATGGCAGAAATTTTTTCTATGGTGAATTACGACCCCTTCCCTTTTTAAGAGGGGAGCTCCCATACAAATGAAATTCAAATTTCCTTATAACTTGAGAACTAATCAAGCAAATAGAACCAAATTTGGCAGGTGGGAGATTTTGGAGTCTTGAATTTATTTTACGATAGTTAGAGACCTCTCACCCCTGTGGTAGGGGGATACGGACTCTCATACAAATAAAACAGAAATTTTTGCGAAACTCAAAAACTAATCGAACTCGAGAAACTCAAGACTCTTCCATAAAACATTAGTCAATACAAGACCACAAAAACTATCTATAGTAACACTAGATCATTCAGGACGAGACGGTCGCGAGTGTTGCCGGTGACCCGCCGTCGGAAGCGCCACCCACTGGGGGGCTTGCAAAACTCGAGATTGTGACAAAGATCATCCGAGATTCATGATTTATGTACAACACAGGTTAATTTGTGGCAATACGAAGTTTGTCGGGTCAGCTAGTGCTGAATAAATTATGTAATTATGTATACTTCTAATTTTTCCAACTTTCTGTCATATTTATACTACTTTCATTTCATATTTTTTCGTACTTTCTTATTAGTTACATTTTCTATTGTATTTCTTTCTATTTAGCTAAACGTTGAGAAAATTTTCGAGGGACGCCAAAGAGTCTCTTAATGCTACTTAGGTCCTTTTGGAAAGTTTGATTTATTCATTTCGCGAGATTTGTTCATTTTTCTTTTAATTTGCGTATGTTTTTTCCTCATTTTTCTTCCGTTTAGTGCATTTTAGATTTCTTCCTATTTTTTTTGATTATTCTTTATGTTCTTTATTAATTGAGTTGGCTTTCCGTTACATGATGAGGCCTGATGGCAAAGAAAATAAATGGAAAAGTAGAGTAACTTTTTTCTGCGTCATTTATTTTTTAACCATTTTTTTACATCTTTGGTTTCTTTTTCTTACATTTTCCAGCTATTCGGCAGTTTTGCTGTCTTTTTCGTTTTTTTTTTCGTACACACTGGCATGAGCATCTCTCTCGGACTCCCTTTCTTAGGTTTCAATGCCCTGCGACGAGTTTTTGCTATCAGCCACGGTCGTCGCTCTCGCTCGTCATTGCAACCCGAGCAGTCGAAACCGATTGCTACCGAATGTGTGATACGACGGCATAAAATAATGAAGAAAAGAAGAAGTAAATAAAAATCTGCAGCTATACATCCTACTCACGCTCGCGGGCTGTTGGTTTCGTGAGCGGACTGCGCAGAATGACGCTACGAAGCTGTGTGCTCGCGAGTGTGTCGGTAGCAGAAGGTATGCACACAGCTTCAGCGGTTGTTTGTCGTACGCTTGCGTCAATGGAGTAAGCGACGAACGCCATGCTTCTCACACTCGCGCTCGCGTATGGGTTGGCATCGTTTGTTTCTTGCTCGATGTGCAACATTGGATTACTTTATTTTCACTCTCTCATTCTAATTTCCCTTAATATTTAATTTATTTTTAATAAATTTTTATAGCGATAGTCTTTCTAAGAGACAAAGGAAATTGTTGAAGAAAGTAATGAAACGCCTACGCTCTTTCCTCGACACGTCTTGTCTTCGCGCTGGAGATACCTATCAACACTTTTGTTTACTTTATTATTTTTCATTCTTTTTTTTTATTATCCTGTCATGTTTCTAAACTTGTTTTTCATTTTTATTTTCTGTTTTTCATACACAAACGCATCGTTTTTTCTGGTCTTCTTTTACATTCTTCTGTTTTCATTTTCCAGTTATATCTCCATCGTTGTTGTTTCACTTACCTTTCATTTTTTCAAAATCTGTTCATTTTTGCTTCATTTCGAGTTCTTTCAGATTTCGTTAATTAAATTTTTTCATGTTCGTTTCTATTTAATGTTCCTATGTTCTTTGTATTTTCAGTCATTTTAATTGATTGTACAATTTCTTGCTATTTTCAATTTCGTTTCCTTTGTTTTTTTTTGTTTTTCTTTAATTCTTTTTTTGTTAATTTTTCTTCAAGAGGGAGCCCCTTTTGCCGTATTAGTCTTCCCTTTTTCGTGTTTCATTTTTCTTCGACTAATTTTTAGACAGAAACAGATAAGGTAGAAGACTCTACCTTCCATTTTCTCCTCATTCTCTGTTTGTTTTTCTTCTAATATTCAATTATTTCTTTTTCCTGGGATGAGACAACTGGCTTTTTTTTCTTTATCACTTTATCTTTTGATACTTTTCACACGTTACCTAGCAGTGTTACCAAAAGCTATGAATATGCTCTGTTATTGACAACACTGCTGAGTGGCCTTTTTGTGTTTTTTCATGCGTGGCAAAGCAGTCAATGCTGGCTGGTCTAAAATGTTCTGAAAATTTGCTACGAGTTGTCACGTTGTCTCGTCTCACCATTTTTTTCGGTAAACTTCCCCTTGATTTCTTTTAATTTCTTGTTCTATTTTAATTCAATTTGTTTCTGTCATGATCTATTTTATTGTTTTTCAGTTTACATTAATTTTTCTTTGATTTTCCTTTAAATTAATACTTACTTTTCTAGTCATGGTTATTCTCTTTTTTCTGCAATTTTCGTTTCATTTTTGGAAGCTTTTCCTTCCACTTTTTTATTATTCTTTCATTTTTCCTGTTATCTTCATTCCTTTTTCGTATTATTTTTTCTCAATTCATCTTTCTTTAATTTTTGTTTCGTTTCGCTTTCTATTTTTGATATTTTTCAAAATTATTGCATAACAAGGAACCCAAGGTGCTCGCCGTAGGACTACGAATCCAGATATAATTCGTGCGTTAATGGTGTATCAAAAATGTTCGTATAAATTTCGTATAATGAAACATTAAAACGGATCTGGTAGTACTAGCTTCGAGCATTTTTTTGACGTAGGACTACGTCTTACGGCCAGGTTTTGGATTTTTTTTTCTAACATTTAAGGGGTCCACTCACCTCAACGCTCGTATCTCCGACGGGCTGAGCTTCGATTCGTCGTACTCCGGCGGTAGCATATCGTTCGCTCGGGCTCGCTTTTCCGCGTTCGCCGTCCGGATCGGAATGCGGCTGACCGCCGTCGACTGCTGATTGATTCTCGTCGTCGTCGTCGGTGTCGTCATGAGTGGCGTATGCGGTGAACCGGAACCGGGTCCAGGGGGTTGCGGTGAAACCAAACGAGGTGGCGTCACTCCACGCTGCTGGTGGAACTGGTGGAACCCGTCCATCGTCGGCGCTGGCGCCGAGGTCGTCGTCGTCGTCGACTCCGCTAATGGACTGCTACTAGTATTTTTTTGGTTTTTGGTTGTTTGGGTTCGATCGTTTTTTGTTCGAATTTTTCGATTCGATTGAATCGTGGGTTGGGAGTGATAATGATCGGGTGAAAATGATGATTCGATTTTGGTTCACATTTTGGGTGGGCAGGCGATAGGTGGCGGGTGGAAACAAATGGAAAAAACAACGTGTGAAACGAAACGAATGAAGAGAGAACAGATTTTTGTCACAGGTTGTATTCTTTCTTCGAGAAAGTGTAAAACTTAAGCCGGAGGAGGAGGAGGAGCAGGAGGTGGTGCGTGGTTTAAACTCTAGCTAGTGGCAGCGAAAAACAAAAAATTACACATCCTTTTGGTTAGAGGCTAAGTAGCGTTTTGTTGAAAGCAGTGTGTCAGTGATAGTGTTTTCTGTGCAGCCAGCCACCGCGCTAACTACTGCCGATTTTTTTACGTGAAATGTGAGGATTTTGTGAAGAGGAAATTAGTTAGAAACCACCACTCGAGAGAGTAAGAAGGAAATGAAATGCACTTACTTTATAATACAGACAGGAAAGAATGAAAATCAAAGGAACAGTTCTAGGTTTGTCGAAGTCGAACAGTCGCAAAAGCGCTCGGTTTATTTTATTCACAGAAAATATAGTGTGTTTCTCGTTTGATTTGGCTACGCAACATTATTCTGGAAAAGTTTCCCCTCGGAGAGGATAAACAGACGACTTAGCTTAGCTTCTAAATTTAAGTTAGGAATAGCCTGACCTACTATAGTCTAATTAACGGTAGATAATTGACTGGATCAAATCAATGACGGTAGTTTTTCGGTTGTGTGAATGAGAGGGATGGTACACTTAAAGTTCCTACTCCTGGATTTGATGGTCGCACTTTAATTTCGCTTGATAAAGGAAACTTATTCTAACAGCAAATCTAGCATAGTTGATAGCCTACGCGACTAATTAAGTGGGAAGTCCTAAACTAAGCAGGTAATTAAATTAATAATACTTTGTCTGAATTAAATAAAAAGTCGATTTCCTGATAAAGTTTAACAAAAAAAATTAAACCTAACAAACTAATAGAACAGAACAGAATGCTTTGGAGACGCTGCCTTATTTTCTAACTGTTTTTTTTATCTATTTACAGTCATTCGGAACCGTGTAACTTTGATATTATTAGTTTAGCGTTTCGACGACAGCAAAGAACCGGGAAGGAAAGAAAGTGCCTTAGTGGCGCCTGCTTTAGTGTTTAGCTTTAGTTCAGTAGTAAAAAAGGCGAAAAATTAACGAAATGTTTTGTGCGCCTTCCATCTCCACCACCTTCAGCGCGCGTTGGGTGCGACGGCACGGTGGTGGGATGGTGCTAAACGGAGTGTTTTAACTTCTAATTACAGCTTCAATTTCTTCGAGTGCGCTCCTGCGAGAATGGGAAGAGATGAAGGTGAGAAAAACCAGATAGAGAATAATGATAGGAAAAACCGTGAAAACACTAAACGACATTTTAAAGATAAGTTTAAAGGACATGATCTGTACAACGAACGATTCTCATCCCAAATCGAGGGGGAAAATGATTGTCATTGCGCTGCGGGCGGTGGCATGCAATGTTTGGATGGAATGTCGCCGCCGTCGGGTGTTTGGCATGCCGATGGAAAACCTACTGCTGCGCAGTGTGAGTTGTACTAGATTAAGTTCGGTTAGTTCGATCTACAGCCTACTCGGATCCTAGTGGGTTAAAAGAAACTCGAAAGAAGTACGTCTAATAATTCACTCGCACGGTAGTGGTTAGAAGGTTATAACAATCGCTAGGACCTAGATTCGAAGAAGAAAGCAGTGGTAAAGGAAAGAAAATCAAAGAAATGTAAAAAAATAGATGAAAATAAAACTAGCTCGCGCCTTACGCATACCGAATATCTACTACTTGGGGAAAAGGGGAATAACGGGGAATAATAGAAAAGCACTCTCACACACAAAGACGCACGCACATTGGAAGAAGAAAAACTACAATTCGGGAGACTACAAACAATTACGTCGTCGTCGTCGTAATTACCTCATATCGTTATCGTTTTCGTCCGATTTGCCGTATCGATCGCTCGATCGAAGCTGCTGCTGTTCGTCTCCGGAGCCGTAGCCGTATTCCTCGTCTTCCGGTTCGTAGGCACGTTCCTGAATGTGTCGCCGTCCCAGGGTGGCGATCTTTCGTTCCTCCTCCTGCTTCAGCTTCTCAACTTCGTCCTTCGAAAGGAAGGAGAATACTTTCTCTGAAAGCGGAAAAATTTTACTCAACTTTTCCACAAGTGTTGTCCGAGCCAACCTACCGGGTTTGGGCGTTTCCTTCCGCTGGTCCTCCATGGCATTCTCGAAGAAGCGCTTCTTGTCGGAGACACTTTTCGGCGTTTTCGGTGCTGGCGGGGGCGACTAGCGATGGAACGGGAAATAAATCAAACGTTCATTTAGATTACAATTTTAACGACAGCAGAAAAAAAATCATAAGTGAGAAATGTTTCGCTATAAAATAAAACGGCCATCACCCTTTTACAGGGTGATGCAATCAGCAAAGTTAAAATAACGATAAGCTTCCAAGCTTGCGCTTTTTCTCCAATAATTAGTGTCCATCACAGTGTGTCCACCAGGGCGGCGCGTGTGGAGCGACCGGACGCTTCGTGCAGCAGTGGTGTAGCAGCAGCGTAGATTTTTCTTTTTTTTTGTTACGACGGCATTAAAGAGGCTAAGGCTTAGGCTGAGGAGAGGCAGTGGAGGGAGGAGTTAAGCAATGCTGCGCAGCGCAGCACAGCCGGCCAACGATTACGGAAAAAAGGAGTGAGAGATAAAACCAAAATAAACAAATCACCAACCAAATAAATATAGGGATGCTGTATTTTAAATTAAGCGTTCTTTTTTTCTTTTCTGTTTTTTTTTCTTTTTGGTTTACAAGTTTTGAACATCGATTCGATTTTAGAGATATTAAAATACACACATTTAGAGTAGTTGGCGAAAATGACTATAAAATTAACACTTTTCCATTGAAATAATATAACAAATATCTAATAATAGAAAGTAACACATGCGTTATCTACTGCTGAATTGAATGCATAATGAGAAATCTGAACGAAAATGAAATGTGTATGAAGCTTACACTATAATTTAAATTTTTTCATTTGTAATCGATTGATTAGTTGATTGATTGATAGAATGTTAAAACCTAGGAACCAACTTTTGCAGTACTAGATTGAATCAGGCAAGTCTTGACTGGATCGTATAACGTATAACGATCGTATAACGTATTCAAGGTTTCTAAATACTTCTAGCTTCCAACCTTAGGTTGTGGTGCCACAGTCTGTTCTGCGTTAAGCAAAAATCAGAACTGTGTCAATCGAATTGGTCCGACGTTTCGGCACTGGCTAGTTGCGACTTCATCGGAAAAAATATGCAATTTGCGCAGATTAAGAGCGAACCATGGCGGTAGTTTTTGCTCCGACGATAAAACCGGTCGACTTCGAAATCTCGGAGCAGTTTAGGCGCATTTTTTTAACAATAACAATTACACCCTGTTTCTCGATTTCAAATCAATTCAAGCTTTCGAGCACCCCTTCCTATGTTTCCCCACAGTATAAAGCATGCATGTAGCTAGACTGGTCCCGGCACGCCACTAGTTTAGGGGGCGCCAGAGACGACATGTACCTCGAAAAGGCACTTTTGAGAGTGGCAAAGTACTGGATACTGGGAGTTGTACGAAACATGTATGACAGTCTAATTGTAATACACAATAAATCTCGAAGGAACACTGATTTAAAAACGGGGGGGGGGGGGGTTTGCCAAATCTGGAACAAGGTCTAGAATCTGATCCAAAACCTGATAAAAAATGTGAACCAAAATATGGTCCACAATCTAGACTAAATCTGTTCCAAAATCTGAAACAAAATTTGTTGAAAAATGTGGTGCACGATGTAGTCCAGTTTCTGAACCTGATTGAAAATATGTTGCTGGCTCAAAATCTGACAAAAATAGCAAAGCCTTGGGCTTAAACGTCTTTCTAAGACTTGACCCTTCTTTATCGACAGACTTCACGGACAGCTGTTAGAGTACAGGGCAGTTACGGAGCTAGTGCAAAAATCTTACTGGCTCTATCTAGTAGCTCCGCCTACCAAGATTCGAATATACGGAGTCTGGTTTGTTAGCCCACCATTGTACCTCGAAGCTAACGGGGCGGTTTTGAACTGATCAAAAATGTGGTCCACAATCTGATCAAATATGTAAACTAAAGTTACTTTTTACGCGACTATTTTTATACATTTTACGAAATTCACGCGGTGGCATTAATTTACGCGTAACGTAAAAAGCGACTCGAGTGCAGTGTGTAGTCCAAAATCTAATCTAGTTTATAATTTGATTTGAGAATCTGGTCCAAAATATAACCCAAAATCTGGTCCAAATTTGATAAAAATGTTGTCCAAAATTTGGCCCAGAATCTGATGGAGGTCCTACATCTTCAAGAGGGTTCAAGAATAGAAGCTTGTTCAAAAAAATGGCCAAAATCTAATTAAAATTGTAGTTTAAAATCTGGTTCAGAACCTAGTTCAAATTTGTTCCAAAATTTGCTACAAAATCTGGAACAAAATTTTATAAAAAATGTGGTTCAAAACCTGATTCAAAATCTGGTTGGTGGATTAAAATCTGATCAAAAATCCAGTTCCAGAATCTGGAGCCAAATTTGATGTAAAATATGGTCCGAAATCTAGTCAAACATGTGGTCCAGAATCGGGACAAGGTCCACAAACTGGTCCTGGACTAGAATCTAATCCAGTCTCGAATGAAAAATTCTGTGATCTACAAGGGTCTATAATAACAACAAAAACAAAAAACCAGGAATCTTATCCAACATGTGATAAAAAATGTGGTCCAAAATATCAGCCAAAATTTGGTCCAAATCTGATCTAGTATTTGGTCCAGCTTCAAGCTCTTGTTCAGGTCTAGAAGCGGATCCAAAATCTGATCAAAAATGTGGGCCAAAAAGTGGACAAAAATTGTGGTCCAATTATCTTCTTCAATATCTGGTCCAAATCTGATAAAATTGTTGTCCAAAATTTGGTACACACTCCGATGCAGGTCCAGAACCAGGTCTAGAATCGGGGTCCAAAAATCTAATTTGATCAAAAATGTTGTCCAAAATTTGGTCTAGAATCTAGTTCAAATCTGTTCTAAAATCTGGAATAAAAGTTGACAAAAATGCCTTTCGCAATGTAGTCCTGGTCAGGACTAGTTCAAAACCTGGTCCAAAAGCTGGCTGGTGGCTTAAAACTGATCAAAAAACTGTGATCCAAAATTTGCTCCATAAGTCCACAATCTGAATCAATATCTGATCAAAAATATGATCCAAAATGGGGTCCACAATATAGTCCAAATCTGTTCCAAAATTTGTAACAAAATCAGATAAAAAATGTGGCCCAGAATTTAGTGCGGGTTCAGAGAATCTGATTGGTGATTTAAAATCTTATCGGAAAGAATACGGATTTACGACTAGGGGTAGCGCTATATCGGGTCTTCGCCTTCAAGGGCGCCACAATGTCACGCTACGGCTCTGTTTAAACGAACAAAAGTTCCGAAGATCTACTATACTGCTAAAATTATTGCAAACATAGACACAGTAGGAAAAGAGTTCGACTTTTCGGAACACAGTGCCACGGGAAAATTGAAACAGACGTTGGATCTTTCTTCCAACGTTTCGAATTTTTTGTCAGAAATAAATAAAATTGTGCTGAGTGTGTATAATAAATTTAATTATCTTATTTTGATGTTTGCTGTTTATGAGAGAACCAAAATAGAAATTTTATTTTTTCCGACGTTTCGACTTCATCTTTTGAAGACTTTTCCAAGAATAACAATCCAAACAATTCCAAAAAAAAAAGCATTTACAGGGTGGCAACTCGAGACGAAAAATAAGATCCCTGATTTTTTCAGGTTTTTCCAGGGGTGTTTAATAAAATGCCAGGTTTCATATTGCGATGTAATTTAAACTGAAATTGTATTTTACTCATTCACATTTAAACTATTTTTGAATCAACGAAAAAGTAAGAAAATTTACCCAATTATTGAAAATTTCTCTTCAATGACCATGGAATCAACAGTAACTTATCTCACAATTGTCGCTATCAATTATATAAATGCACGATCTTTGGCTGATCCACTTCAGTTCCCATCTGTGTGGAGTATCGATTACTCGAGCAGGCGATCACGTTTATTTGCGATTTGATTTACGAAGTTTCCTTAAATAAGGTTAAACTTAATACAGTGTATAGTTAAATATACCAAACCGGTTTTATTATAAACTGTGCCGGAACATCTTGGCCTTTGGATCTTACCCAAGGATGCCAAGGATTAAATTGCGATCGGTGGTTAGGCGAGAACCAGCTTTTCACCGTTGACAAATTTCTTGCCTGACGAAGTCACTCCAATTTTTCTTCGAGCTACATTCAGTTCGAGCAGTTTAATGGAAAGATTTTTTCGAGAAAATTTTCGGAGGAATTCATTTACTCGATACGATATTTACAGATACCCGAGGGTGCGAGCCCGGGGCTACCCTACGAATACCAAAAAAATTGGGGAACAGCCCCGAATATCCGTATGCCAACCATCCTACTAGACTCTTCAAGAACAACTGTAGTATATTTTCTCCATACAACCTCCATACAGTAGGTTATTAACCTACTGAAGCAGGGAAATTTCCCCACCTACTCTATTTCCCTAGGCGAGTTCTTCAATTTCTTTCTCCTATTCTACCGACCGGCAAATTACACTCTGTGCGTAAATTCTTTATTTATACGTTCTTTTTCCCATCCAAGTTTATTCGCAAGTTCATGCCCAAGCGGAGGGAGGGTCAAGAATTGGTAAACAAAGTTGGTTAGGCGGAGAGCGTCGCTCGCGCTTTTATCTTCTTCAGGATGTCTACTCAATTCCGAAAAAAATCCAGGTTACTCACATAATGTTTAAACAATGTAATGTAAGAAACAATTTTGGCAAATAATATTAGGATATCTTACTAATATGCCAATGATAAGATCGACGAAACAGACGTCATGCACGCTCGTTGGTTTTCTGGTGATCAACAAAGCCATATTTCTTACCGTTGTAACTCCAATTCCTCAAAATCCATTCAAAATTAGTGAAGAGGCCTTATTTTGTAAGTCACGTCGAGCAACTCGACTCGCCTCAGTCGGCGGCTGAAGGCACCTGCTGACGGTTGCGTCACTAACTTTTTGTCGGCCGAATTAGCCGAGCTACGCAAAAAAAAATCGTGTTGCATGTGACTTACATAATACCAAAAGTACAGTGACCAAAGTCGAGCAAAGTGAAACTTAACGTAACTTACAGAATAGGGCCCACCTCAGACAGATTTCGGAATGTTAAGACAGCCCATATTCATAACTGTGCCTCCTTTGCTATTGAAAGGTAGCCCGAAGCTACCCTACGACCTTAATACTAAAAGTTTGGGGGATGGCTGCGAATAGAAAAAAGCATTTTCTCCATGTGTGAACCATCTGGGTGGACTTGTCAACTCCTGTATATTTTCTCTATACAGTGGGTTTTAAAATAAGCTGCCGAAACGGGGAAATTTCCCCACCTACTCTATTTCCCTAGGCAAGTTCTCCATGCGAAAACTGCTTTCTTCTATTCTGCCGAAAAAAAGGCACTCCACGCGTGGCTTCCTTCTTGTTTCCCGCGCAAGTTCATTCGCAAGCTCAAGCGCAAGCGAAGGGCAAAAAATTTATAGACAGAGTTGGTTAAGCGGAAAGCATCACTCGCACTTTCACCGCACGCATACCGATGCGTGCTGTGTTCTCGCAGCACAGAATTTTTGCGCCCACTCTAAAATCCGCCGTAGTGTTTTACTGCAAATCACGCGGAAATGTTTATTTATATCTTTAGTTTTCGTTCTTCGACCCACAAGACATGCGAAACAGTTTAAGCATTTGTTTAACTTCAATTTCATTGCGCGCACCCTTGGAGAAACCGGGCCGCGCACTCCGAAGATGTTATATATTTTTATGCCAACGTCCGGCGTTCTGCGTTCTGACCAACGTGGCTGGTTTTACTCTGTATGGATTGACCGGGATTTACTCCTCCGGGTCCAAGTTATGTAGATCCGAAAATTCGCAACGTGGAAGGTAGGGTCGCTACACCCGTATTTCGGTTACAACTACTCCAACATTTTTCTGGACTATTCGTTGTTTCGTCTTCAACCTCTTCAAGTTTTGGGGTCTGTTTTGCGAAGCGAACGTGAAAAACCAATTCGACGTACTGCGATGTAATCACATGCCGCAGAAGGTCCGTCCTAAAACTTCAATGCAATTCGATTCGGCTTGAAATTTGCCGTATCACGTCACTTGCCTCGCAGAATAGGCCCCATTGCAAATCAAACCACGGAACTGATTATCGATGACCCAATCTGTCGCTTGTACTTCTTTATCGATTTCGAAGTGTGCTTGACTACTCAATGGATCGATCATTGCGGTTGTTTGAAAAATTCCCTGATTTTGTTTAAAATTCCCTCAATATGCAGATCATTGCAAATTTCCTAAAAATTCCAGGTCTTTCCATTGTCTCAAACAGCTTGATATACTTCTAGGAGAAGATACCTATTGATCTGGAACAGATTTTAATCGGTTTATTTTACCGGCAGTTCCCCTATTCTTTCGTGACACTGGGTTGAATCTATATTTTGGATTGACACACTGCGGTAAGACGTAGTTCCACGTCAAAAACAGAGCAGGGCATTAAACCACCATTAGACTAATATAAGTTTGCGGCAGTAGTTTAGTCAGTACAACATTCGGGTACCAACCGAAATATAGGGTTGGCTTATATACCGAAATTTTCCAGTTTATTCAATTTATCGTTCTTCCCATCCAGACGTTTCCATTCTTTCCAAAAAAGAGTTTACGTCTTGACTGCGCGTACAGTCAGGTACAAGTAAAAAAGGAAAGAAGCATGTCATTCCAAAATGGAAAAGTAAGTGTAAACTTGTTTTTCCTGCCAAACTATTTGAGATAACCTAGTAGTGTCCAAGAAAAAAAATTTGTATTTCAAAAGACCGTTTTGACGTAGGACTACGTCTTTGTTTACTATACTGGGACTGGGTAGCATTTTGTGAAAACGAAAATAGAAGTGTAACGTTTGAATGAAAGATTTTAAATGCTAATAACTACTATACTACGGAATGAAACTGAACAATTGATATGTCGTTGGATAGATAAAATGACCAGCAATTTTATAGGGGGATAAGAGAGCAATTTTAAGGAGGGCGTAAGAGGGGGGGCTCCTATACAAATGAAACATAAATTTCTTCAAAACTCGAAAACTAATCAAGCAAATGGAACCAAATTTGGCATGTGGGGGCTTTTGGAAGTAAGAATTTTTTCTATGGTATACTGAGACCCCTTCCCCTTCTAAGAGGGGGGGGGGGCTTCCATGCAAATGAAATACAAATTTCTTCATAACTCTAGAACTAAACAAGCAAATGGAACCAAATTTGGCAAATGGGAATTTAAGAAGGCAAAAAATTTTTCTATGGAGAATTGAGACCCCTCCCCTCTTTAAGAAGGGGGGCTCCCATACAAATAATATTCAAATTTTCTCATAATTCGAAAACTAATCAAGCAAAAGGAACCAAATTTGGCATGTGAGGGTTTTTGGAGGGAAGCATTTTTTCTATAATGAATTAGGACCTTTGCCTTTTTTATGAAGGGGGGATCCCATACAAATGAAATACAAATTTCCTCATGGGGTTTTTTTGAGGCATGCATTTATTATATAATTGTTTGAGACCTCTCACCCCTGTGGTAAGAAGATAAGGACTCTCGTACAAATAAAACAGAAACTTTTGCGTATGTGCCATATTTTCTGCTATGTAACAAGCGCTAAAATGTGAAAGTAAACTAGTAAAACCTTCTCGATCTCGTAGCAAAAGACAATAAAAAGACGCCGCTAACCTACGTGCCTGTTGCCATTCATGTCAAAAGAGAATCCCATTCGATTGGCACGCCATATTTGCGACGAACGTGCTTTGGCTTTAGTGTTATTTGTAACCAATGGCCCTTTTAAAGGCCACAAGTGTTAAAGTAAGATTATTGAAACATGTCAAGGTACGCATAATCTTATTTAATACAATAATCTGTCGGCTGGTCATTCATTACTATTTCAACCTTTATGATGCACTCAAGTGATTTTGAAAAGAAAAATCTATGCCTCGATGGTTGCAGGTGTTGTACTTATGAATCCCCGTTCACGTATTTTCAAAGCTACCATTGCATTCAATGAAGAATTTAATCTGAATATTTTACTCTTCTCTTTTAAACATTCACTTAAACAATGGCACTCACAGATTCTTATAAACGTACATATGCCAGAAATGCAGTTAACATTAGTCTTTGATCTAATGATCTGACCTAGTCCTACGTTACCCTTTCGAACAACCCGTAGGGATGTATACCTTGTAGTTTTTCGGTGTAATTGGTGGTTCGGGAGGTCCTAATTATAATTAAAAATTATGGCAAAGCTAACTTTCTTGTTTCATCAACTTAATCAATTTTGATTTTTCACGAAAGTTGTCATTCTAACGAATGAGCTTATATAGAAGCATATTTTTCTTAAATCATCAATTATGTATCAATTATGTGGCTGGATGAACCTGGAAAGTTTCGATATGAGACCAAAACTGTATTGGGTCGTTCAATGGCAAGTGAAACTCCAAATCACAGTCTCTCGGTTGGTATCCGAGTGTTTTGGCAATTGAACTATTGCATCGATTGCTTTCGTGTCTCGCTCGTTGGCATCGATTGCTTTCGTGCCTCGCTCGTTGCATTTTTCCAACAACGGTTATTTTTGAAGGTCACTTCTCGTACATTGGAGTCGAGAGTCGAGAGATCGGTTGCCTAGAAACATCGCGCGTTATTTCCAATGTATGATTATCGAAAATCAAACGCTTGATCAAACGCTTCACGTTTGAATTTCTAACTTAGGGTGCATCAGTTTATATAAATTTTATAGTTTTGCTGGTTTGCTCAACCAATCAATTACAGTTATATCATATTTTGGAGCTTGCTGACTGATGTAGGACTGCTACTGAAGGCACAATACGCCCCGTCGTATGACTTTACTACAGAGTTACCCAATATTTTCTTGTTTCTTGGCTTCCAGGCTACGGGAAACGACTTGCGAATTTTTTCGACGTTTCGGCTTTGTTTTGGTTGGCTTTTTTAGGTATTAAGATTTTCAATAGAGGTGAGATATTTGTTTTTTGGAAAAACTACAAAAAATATTGGAAAACATTTAGAGTTTGTCCCCCTTCGAGCTGACAGTAAACAAGCTCGAAAGTGTTATGAACTCGATTTACAAAACAACGTTATATTTAATTTGTTTTTTTTACCTCAGGGTTTATACTAAATTTAATTTTAACTTTGGAAATGCATAAAAAAAGTTATTAACAGTGTCTAATACAGGCATAGCCAGCTTCATGATACGCTGGAATATTCCACAAATTTTCAAGTCCTTCGAATATCAAATGACTTTTACTGTTGAGCTATTAGCACAGCATAGCATAGATTGACCGCCCGTGAGTTCCTCGTGATTGATTCAGATCAGCTGAAATTGCACAAAGAACCATCAGATTGATTCTTGGGAGTAGCAGATCATTTTCAGTGTGTATTTTCTGCTGATATAATTTTTTGTGATGATCAATAGCAAAGTTGGCCATGTCCAATGCAGGTCAATTTTGGGGGGAAAGAAATGTTAGTCCGACACTTGCTGCTACTAGAAACCGAGGAATCGTCTGCATCATCCACAAGTGTCACGGGAAGGAGTTGATGTTAGTGGAAGAGAATGAATTTGGGTCCACCGTATCCACCGCGCATAGGCAGCTCGGTATGGGAAAGCAGAGAGATCGGACGCTTGTGCGTTTTCGTGAGACGCAGAATCGAAAGATCAGTAGTTTTCGCTGTGATTTAAAATACGCGAGTGCCTTTAGTTGGAATTCGTGTACCCAAGAGTGATTAACGATGAGTTTATACTCCGCGGATCGGAATGAGTGATGTTTTGGGCTAATTGTGATGTGATGAAAAGTGCGATTCCAAAGCAAGCTATTTCAGCTTTTTCCTTTGTCGGTTATGCATGTCTGTGTATTCAAGCAATGACATTGCCCGCTCAGTTATGTGCGTCTTTACAGAGCGCAATAAAATTTCCGTTTCGGCAATTCGTGTAATAATGTGTTTCGAATGCAAAGTGCATAAGTGTTAGTGAAGCAGTTGGGGCTTGTTAATTTTTTTTTGCTAGCACATAGTTTCGTGCTTTCCGTGTGTGCATGTCGCTGTGCTACTTCACTTGCCGTTGAAGCCGCTGACGAATAAACCGGATCATCGCCGTTCGTCTTTTCGTGTTTTCGCTTGCTAGTGGTGGGAATAACAGATCATTATGCAGTTAGTGTGTACGGGTACCAAGACGGGTACCATGCTCCGCATGTGTATGGTCTGATGTGTAGTGTAGAGTGGACAGAGGACGTTCCGATCCGACGAGTGCTTAGATAAGTAGTGGTTGGACTGTTTGTTTTTTAGGTTAAAGACTGATGTGTGGCGATGATTTTCTTGTGTGCTGTCCGTTTTAAACCTTACACAGGGTGGCCACAGAACTTCTTGAAAAAAAATCCCGACTTTTTCCCGATAT
Source organism: Sabethes cyaneus (assembly GCF_943734655.1). Taxonomy (NCBI): domain Eukaryota; kingdom Metazoa; phylum Arthropoda; class Insecta; order Diptera; family Culicidae; genus Sabethes; species Sabethes cyaneus. Next base: position 148,522,472 of record NC_071353.1, on the reverse strand, counting down.
TTTCCCGATCGGAACTTCCTTCATTTTTCCGTTATAAAATAAAGGTAACATATGCTGTGTATATTGCAGTTTGCAGAGCAGAGCTCAAGGATCGAAACTATCACTTTACTGTGAGTCTACGGAGTGCACTCGTCGATTCCTCCACGAAACAGAAGTGGAAGTTCAAACAATGTAGTAGCCGAAAATCAGGTATCTTTATGGACAGCCTGGGCACGACTGGCTCTCAAGCCCACTAAATGTGCATTTAAATTAGTTTAAGAGTGCAGCACAACAGGGAACTTTCCCGCCAAAACAAAGTTTCATTATTCAGGGTGCCTGGACACTACGGAAACGAGAGTAATAAGCTTGACAGCCTAGCGAAACAAGGATCAGCTCAGACAGCAGTCCGTCAATGATACGCCAACCTGGGGAGGGCTGTTAAGAAGTCTTGTAAGCAGGACTAGAGAGCCAGGGTCAAATATCTAGCTGATGAATGACGACGTTACTTTTTACACCCTTCCGCTAGTGGCAAATTTTCGCAGGCTTCTGTCGTGCTCTGCAAAATATCTCAATTCTCGGCGTTTTCCTGGCAAAACACAGAAAACGAATCGATTTGCTCTCTCACAGTCGAATGTTACCTTCGTCGAGTTTTGTTTTGCTTTTGCAATGCTTTGCTCTGCCGGCGAGTGAGCATCAGTTTGGTGTCATCTTTCTTTTTCTGCCGGAGCGCTACCGAATGCATGCTCTCAAGGTCACGGGACAAATCGTTCCAGTCCATATAATTACCTAACGCATATTCTCTTTGGGACACGGAGCGAATAGCCTCGTGTCTCCAGCGTGCGAAGATAATACTAGCTCAGCGTGCGAAGATAATACTAGCACTGCTAGTCATTGTCCGCCTTCTGCGCAAGATGAGTGGTCGTAAGAGTAAACAGTATTTAGGCATCGTTCGAAGGGAGAGGAAACGGTTGAACAGAAAACGAAAGCAATTTGATCGTTGTGAGAAGCAGATTACTCTGCCTCTGTATGCACAAGATGAGCAAAATGAAGCCTGGGCAAACCCATCTTTGTTAGCTCAGATGATGCATCAGCTTTTTAGCAATATGTTAGCAATAAGGAAACTGCAACTTTTCCGATGGACTGGATGCAGGGCATATTGGTCAAAGTCCCTAAGAAACTAACTGAATGCGGTAACTGGCGTGGCATCACGTTGCTTTGCATTACTCTCAAAGTACTCTGTAAGGTAATCCTCAACCGGATCCGAGAGAAAATCGACGCCGCTCTCCGGCAATAGCAAACTAGATTCCCTGCCAATCGATATAATACGACTTTCCGTATTATGTTGGAGCAAGTCATCGAAATTCTGACCTGTTTTCTTCTGGTACTTGTTGATTTCGAGAAAGCATTCGACCGAAACATGAAAACACCTGGGGCGTACTAAGGCGTAGATGAGTTCCTGATAAAGTAGTCTATCTCATTGTTTTAGTGCAAATTACTGCACGATGGCCTCCTGTCGGTCCCTATATGTGCTACTGCAGGAGTGACATAAGGCTACATATATACTGTCACCGCAACTGCTCCTCGTTGTGATGGACCAGATTTTAATTGGAACCATTGATAGTGAACCAGACCGAAGATTACCCTGGGGTCTTTTCACTTTCCGCCCAGTTAGCTTCGAGGTACGATGCTGGTTTAACAAGCCAGTCGTCGTATGTTCGAATCTCGGCTAGGCGGTGCTTGCTAGATAGAGTCAGTAGGATTGTTACACTGGCCCGCTGCGAAATCTGTTGATAAAGAAGAATAATGTCTAAAGACGGTTTAAGCCCAAGACTTTGCTATTGCTTTGCTTTTGACTTTGGCCGACGACATTCTCTTGCTCTGCTGATGACAATATGATGTGCAGAGCAACCTTGATAACAACTCCAAGATAGTAGGTCTCATATTCAACGTCGCGTCGACCAAGTCAGTGAGATTAAACATTATTAATCCATCCAATTTCAAAGTTAGATCAGGATGGCCAGGGATTTGGGACTATGGAATTTGGGAATTGGGGCTCGACACACAAATCAGATTACCGTACCGATCCTAATACGAATTTTCAATTGAAACGTGAAATTCGTTCGATTGCATGCTAGACGTGGTCCGTGTCGGTGGAGGCAACTGCAGGTCTTCGTTCTGCATCATTCAGGATTCGTGGTCTCACACTTGGATTTCCAATTAGGAACCTTATCGTCAATATCGCCACATAGAAACAGTGATTCGGAAGCGTAAGTGGAGAAGGATCTGATATATTTTGAGAAGAGGGGCGAACGAAATCGGCAGGAAGACACTCAACAGGAGAGCAGAGGAAGCAGATCCAGAAGCTACTGACGGCGTGGTCTTGCTAACTGTATTCAGATTATTATTGGAACCTCACCTGGCGACATGTGGCAGATGGCAGAAAACCATGGCAGATAACCGTCCACCAACCAGACTTGATACCTTTGTTCTGCCGAACCACAAACCAACGGACATGAACACATCAGTAATTAAGTCATCAGCAACAAGATAAAAACGGGGAATATTACAATAATTCAAAATATTGGACGCAGTGGATCAGCTCCGCAACAGAAGAAGAAAGCTCTATTTATTACTAATCGTCTCCTCCCAGTTGGTCTCGTGGTACGATACTGATCAAATAAGCCAGTCGTCGTATGATCGAACCTATCAATTTTGCTACACACTAACAGTTGACCACAAAGCATATCAAACACAACATTAGGAGGCCAAGTCACTGACGAACTGACATGACACTGGCATTTCACTAATCACACATAAGATCAAGCAAACGATCACTTGCTTGTAGCCAGGTGGGCACAGTTGGTGTACTTTGCACGTTTGCTTTTTGCTACCCGTTTTTTGATTTCAAACATCTCTCGTAAAAAAATCTACAGATCAAAGCTGACTACTTTAAGGTAAAAATATAAAGCGCTTAACTTATACAAATTGTTATTCAGTAAAAATTGTTATACGTGCGGAAAGAAGTATTAAAATTTTTTAATAACCAAGAGGCCAACTGAAAAGAGACGGTTAGCAAAAAATGGAGCTCTCTTCTTCTGTTGCTGAACTGAACCACTGCGTCCAGTATTTTTAAATATTGTAATATTCCCCGTTTTTATCTTGTTGCTGATGACTTAATTTCTGATGTGTTCATCCGTTGGCTTGTTGTTCAGCAGAACAAAGGGATCAAGTCCAGCGACGTTCCTTGAAACCAACTGGAAGGCTGTACCCTCCACACACCACTATTACGAAAAAGCTGATACAGAGAGTGCCATACGCTCACAGTTACAGACGGTTTTCAGTTTGTCTTTGCAGGTGGAGAAAATTCCTGGTACGAAGATTTCGTTTGAGGTCTAAAGATTCATGTGTTTCAGAATTGTAGGGGTGTCGACATGTCTCCCAGATTCTATCAAGGTGTTCAACTTGAACATCTTTACGTAAATTAATGAATTCCCGATTTATAGCAATTTTCACCAAATTCCCGACTTTTTCCCGCATTTTGCCCGACAGGTTCCAATTCCCGACTTTTTCCCGCATTTCCCGCTTTTCCCGAGTCTGTGGCCACCCTGCTTACACAGTCGCAGATTAATGGCCTATCGGGTGGCTGACTCGGTTAATAATACAGTGTACAGTTTATACAATTGGATGCACTTTTAAAATATAGTTTAATAATTAGTAGATGACTGCAATACATAAACAAGTGTAGAATCATTGCCACTATAATAGATATTCTTTACTTATATTATATATGCATATTACTCATTATTTATTACATTTACGTATACATCATTAAAAGGGAGGGGAGGGAGCATCAGGGTACCAAATGAATCGAAGACTGTAACCAGCCCAAGTCATATAAGGTCGGAGAGGATTTTGACGCGCCCTTCTAGCACACAAATCATCACGCAAGATAAGTTTGCACGGCGAAGTTATGTATCTAGAAACCGGAGGTCTATGCTGGAAGGAATGTCTTATATTCCCGTGGAATCATATAAGCGACATTGCTTATAGATCCACCCAACCCCTTTTGGTCCTTCACGAACAGCATTGACATGAAAGTTGCTGGGTAGATAAATTCGATTCTGCAGTAATTCTACTTGCATACAATGGGAAACCCTTGAGGTGATGGTGGCTACCCCCATACATACATACATACATACCGTATCCACCGCGCATAGGATTTGAGGACACCGTGTTTGGTTACGAGGCCATCACGAAACAGGTAATCAGTTTACCGGCAACGAAGATTTTGTGCAATCAACTTATACGACCCGTTCGAAATCATTAAATACCGATGGACCGATTTGTTGCTATGCGTGAAGGCCGTCCTGAGACAAACGTGTCTAGTTCGCCATCGAAAATCCCGATTTTATAAAAAATCGAAAAATGAAATTTTTCCTAGTTTTTATAAAATTAATCTAATGGTAGTGGTACCACATAAAAACTTAATTCTTACAATCAAATGAAAGCTGTTAAACTATCCAGCTTTTTACGAGTCATGGTGGCAGACGTGTTCGTAATATTTGAACGGCATTTTTGACATTTCAGTAATACATCTCAAAAAGCTGGATAACGTTGGAAGCCGCGGAACGAGCCAAGCCATAACGGGATTCGTACCAAACTTCTCCCCCAACCCCAGTAGATCGCAGATTTTTTGACGATTTTGCGCCTTATTTTCTCGGTTACCGCTTGAAAGTTTTAATCTGACTTTTATGAACCGAAACCAATCAGTTTTGTACTTTTTCTATGTTCCTTGCATAGAGAACGAAAACCGACTAAACTCAAATATGTTCATATTGTTATTTATTAACATTATCTGTCTGTTTTATATAGTACAATTTCAGCTGAAACTAAAAAAAACAGAAAAAATAAGGATACTAACATATTGAGCTGTCTTATCAGAACCATGAAATTTTCGCACTCCTTTCCAAATTAATCGTAGAAAATTAGGAGGAGCGTGTCATAACCTTCCGGAAGCGCAGTTTAATCCCATCTTCAATCCGCTCGTCACGTTGCATCAAAACTTGCCTGTTCAAGCTAGTACCGATTGTTTTTTTTAAATTCAAATTTTAGTTACACCCAATCACAACTAATTAAAAGGCAGTACTGCCAAACGATTTAGTCGTTGAATGCTGTTGTTGTTCACTACTACTAGAACTAGCGAAGCTAGTCCCGTTCCCATTACTATGGTGGTGGTTACTAACATGGTGCTCCCATTGTTGTCGCTGTTGTTCTTGCTGCTGATAGTACCCAACATGATGATGATGATGATGACCTTGTTGTTGATGAACAAAATGATCGTTTTCTAAACTACTAGCACTATCATTGTTATTGTTACTGCTACTGATGTTTGCAGATGGTGATGTGTAATTGTTATTATTGTGGTGACTATTGCTACTGACACTAAAAGTACTGGAATGAAGAGGACGATGCGACGACGACGGCGGTTGAGGACCGCCTATTGGTGGTGTTGCAAGCAGAACCGTCGTCATCGGTAATTGTGGCTGCTGTTGGGAAACCGACGACACCGGCATGAAGTGCGCTTGTGGTGGTGGCGGTGGTAGTGCTTGTGCGTAGTAACCGGTCGTTGAACCATGAACCGACGAAATGTACTGCGGTGGTAACGAGGAAGGTGGTGGTGGTGGTGGTGGTGGTGATTGTGGATGATGGTCACTCACCATATAACTGTAGCCATACGGATGCTGATGCTGATGGTGATGAGGTTGTTGTTGCTGTTGATAATGGTGATAGTGAGGTCCGGCTTGCGTGTACGTGTAAACCGTGTGCTGAGGAGTCGGCAGTTTCGTGTAGTGAACGGGGAGCACCTGAATCGGTGGGTAGATTTGAGGAGTCGATCCGGACCAGTGCTGCATCATTGGTGCTGGCACAGGTGAGGGTGAGTGGTGCTGCGGCGGTTCCTGGTCGTAACCCGCATCCAGGAACGGGTTTGTTTGCGTTCGAGAAAGCATTTCGTTGCGGATTCGATTCTCCTCCAGCAGCACCTGGCGATGGGTTTCCTCTGGCACCAGCGTATTTTGCTTGAAATTTTCGTGAATAAATTCTGCCCTCTTTTTCGACGGCAGAACGTCGAATTTGGCCGCTATCAGTTCAATCTTTTCGTAGCTCGGCAAACGTTCCATGCTGCGGCTGGTTAAGTTTTGCGTCGAACTACTCCGCACCTCGCGGATCGTATTCGTTCGGACGTCGTGTTCATACTCAACGAAGTCGCCCTGACCCAGCTCGTCCTGCATGTTCCGAATGCCTACGTTTGGCACAATCTCCGCCTTCTTCAGTTCCCGCGACAAAGGCCGGTTCGTCTTCGGAGGTGACGTCCTCCGTGGCACAAACTCTTCCTCTTTATAAACATCAACCTCACCCCGTAAAAAGTCCTTCCTGAATGGATTCTCCATCTCAATTTCACTTCCCTCCTGACTATCGAACTCCTCCTCACTCAACGATTCCTCCTCTTCCTCCTCACTGACAAGAACATCATCCACGATTTCACTTCGCACGTACCGGGCATCTTCCGGGGTCGTACTGCGACTGCGACTGCTCGAAGCGGTCGGACTTCCACTTCGGAGAATTCCCTTCAACTGGTGCTGATTATTATTGGCATCCCGTTCGAAAGTACCCGTCGTCGCAAACCGTCGGTGCTCCTCGCCCGCACCCGATTCGTCCAGATCGAAGCTGACCGATTTGCGATGGTGGCTGCTGCTGCCGCTGACGGTGGAAGTCGGCGTTACCGACCGGGCGGCCGGCGTTACCGACCGGGCGGCCGGCGTTGGTTGGCGCCGCTCGGGCGTTGGTTCTTTCTTCGCTGGATCGCTAAACATAGACCGTTCGTACGAGCTCGGTGCGTACACTGGAATGTAGCTCTTTGTTCCGGGCAGCGGCTCCGGCGACACTGAGCTCGAGGTGATTGTGGTGGTGACGTTGCTGTTGTTGTTGTTAGTATTGGCAGAAGAGGTGGTGGTAGAACTAGTGGTAGTGGTGGTAGTAGCAACAGTAGTAGTAGTAGTACTAGTGGAGGAGGTTATTGAGGTTTTGGAAGGATCATTATTTGCATGCAACAACGGCCGTATATTTCCATATCGGCGATCAACCTACGGTTTTTTGGAGCGTACGGGTTTTGGTGGGGAACGAAAAAAGAAAGAGAAAAACATTGGTTCTGTATGTGATACTTTGACTTTTCTTAGCAAGACTGAGCGAAGGAAGCGTAAAATGGAGGTAGAGAAAATCGGAACAATTCTACTCTAGCACAAAGAGAAATGGATGGCCTTCGAGCGCTAAAACAGAAAGTTGATGATGTTACTTTCGAGCGAGCAGAAATGTGCACTGATGAGAAAACGATTACGAACAGAAAACAAATACGGAACAGTTTTTTTGTCCATCACATATGAGCTTACACGTACGACGTTAACACAAACATTGAGCCTTAAATAAGAAGTGATGTTAAATGAGATACTAATCTCATCTATTTTTAATCACAATGTAACAACTTAGACATGAACAGGAATGCAAAAATACACACAATTACCATAAATTTCGTACAAACTTTAAAAACGTTGAATTAAATTCTTGACCAATAGATTTCAATTAGAAGCAACATATCAAACCGTTAGAAAACAATAAGTACCACAAAGTGGTGAAAACGGTTAACTGGGGAAACCTTAACGCGCTCTATCACGAACCACAAATCAATCAAATACGACAATTGATAGCAAAGTTTACTAAAACCCTTCTCCGGGATAAAGAAGTATCATGTCAGTTTATCAAGATTTATGGTTTCGTGGCTGCTATTTGATTTATAATTGTAATTAGCAATTTAATGTTCTCGATCGATATCGGAATAGAAGAGAAATAATGGCAACTTACTATAAAACCAGAACTCGGTCGTGAGAAAAAAATTGCATTAAGCGGAAAATTCCATAAACAAACCAAAGGTGCCCCCATGGGAAACCCTCTGCTTCTCCTTTTTTACGCAAGAAGCTTTCCATGGCAAACATCTATACCTAATCTAATCTAATCTCACACTAATGCAGCCAATTCACGGCAAACATCTGTCTATACCTATAAAGAAGGATTTCTGTCTGTCTGTCTGTCCGTATGTTCCTTATAGAATCGAAAACTACTGAACCAATCGGCATGAAAGTATGCATGTAGAGGTTTTTCGGGGCCAGGAAAGGTTTTAGTGATGGTTAGAAACCCCTCCCCCCGTTAAGAGGGGGGCTCCCATACAAATGAAACACAAATTTCTGCATAACTCGACAGCTAATCAAGCCAATAGAACAAAATTTGGCATGTGGGTGTTTACGGTGACAAGAATTTATTCTATGGTAAATTGAGACCCCTCCCCTCTTTATAAGGGGAATTATAATTCCTCTCCTCTTTAAAAGGGGGGGGGGGCTTCCATACAAATTTCCTCATAACTCGAGAACTAATTAAGCAAATGGAACCAAATTTGGCATGTGAAGGTTTTCGAAGGCAAGAATATTTTCTATAGTAAATTAGGACCCTTCCCCACTTTAAGAGGGGGGGGGGGGCTCCTGTACCAAAGAAACACAATTTTCCTCATAACTCGAGAAGTAATTAAGCAAATGGAACTAAACTTGGCATGTGGGTGTTTTTGGAGACAAAAATTTTTTCTATGATGAATTGGGACCCCTCCCCGTTTTAGGAGGGGGGGATCCTATACACATGAATTACAAATTTCCTCATAACTGAAGAACTAATCAAGCAAATGGAACAAAATTTGGCATGTGAAAGTTTTCGAGGGCAAGAATATTTTCTATGGTGAATAAGGACCCCTCCCCACTTCAAGAGGGGGGGCTCCTATACAAACGAAATACAAATTTCCTCATAACTCGAGAACTAATCAAGCAAATAGAACAAAATTTGGCACGTGGGTGTTTTTGGAGACAAAATTTTTTTCTATGATGAATTGGGACCCCTCCCCACTTTAGGAAGGGGGGCTCCTATACAAATGAAATGCAAATTTCCTCATAACTCGAGAATTAATCAAGCAAATGGAACCAAATTTGGCATGTGAAAGTTTTCTAGGGCATGAATATTTTCTATGGTGAATTAGGATCCCTCCCAACTTTAAGAGGGGGGGCTCCTATACAAACGAAATACAAATTTCCTCATAACTCGAGAACTAATCAAGCAAATGGAACCAAATTTGGCACGTGGGTGATTTTGGAGACAAAAATATTTTCTATGGTGAATTGAGACCCCTCCCAACTTTAAGAGGGGGTGCTTCTACACAAATGAAATACAAATTTCCTCATAATTCGAGAACTAATCAAGCAAATGGAACCATATTTGGCATGTGGGTGTTTTTGGAGGCAACTATTTTTTCTATGATGAATTGGGACCCCTCCACACTTTAGGAAGGGGGGCTCCTATACAAATGAAATGCAAATTTCCTCATAACTCGAGAATTAATCAAGCAAATGGAACCAAATTTGGCATGTGAAAGTTTTCTAGGGCATGAATATTTTCTATGGTGAATTAGGATCCCTCCCCACTTTAAGAGGGGGGGCTCCTATACAAACGAAATACAAATTTCCTCATAACTCGAGAACTAATCAAGCAAATGGAACCAAACTTGACACGTGGGTGTTTTTGGACATAAAATTTTCTTCTATGATGAACTCGGACCCCTCCTCACTTCAGGACGGGGGGCTCCTATACAAATAAAATACAAATTTCCTCATAACTCGAGAGCTAATCAAACAAATGAAACCAAATTTGGCATGTGAAAGTTTTCGAGGGCAAAAATATTTTCTATGGTGAATTAGGATCCCTCCCAACTTTAAGAGGGGGGGCTCCTATACAAACGAAATACAAATTTCCTCATAACTCGAGAACTAATCAAGCAAATGGAACCAAATTTGGCACGTGGGTGATTTTGGAGACAAAAATATTTTCTATGGTGAATTGGGACCCCTCCCAACTTTAAGAGGGGGTGCTTCTACACAAATGAAATACAAATTTCCTCATAATTCGAGAACTAATCAAGCAAATGGAACCATATTTGGCATGTGGGTGTTTTTGGAGGCAACCATTTTTTTTATGATGAATTGGGACCCCTCCCCACTTTAGGAAGGGGGGCTCCTATACAAATGAAATGCAAATTTCCTCATAACTCGAGAATTAATCAAGCAAATGGAACCAAATTTGGCATGTGAAAGTTTTCTAGGGCATGAATATTTTCTATGGTGAATTAGGATCCCTCCCCACTTTAAGAGGGGGGGCTCCTATACAAACGAAATACAAATTTCCTCATAACTCGAGAACTAATCAAGCAAATGGAACCAAATTTGGCACGTGGGTGATTTTGGAGACAAAAATATTTTCTATGGTGAATAAGGACTCCTCCCCACTTCAAGAGGGGGGCTCCTATACAAACGAAATACAAATTTCCTCATAACTCGAGAACTAATCTAGCAAATGGAACAAAATTTGGCACGTGGGTGTTTTTGGAGACAAAATTTTTTTCTATGATGAATTGGGACCCCTCCCCACTTTAGGAAGGGGGGCTCCTATACAAATGAAATGCAAATTTCCTCATAACTCGAGAATTAATCAAGCAAATGGAACCAAATTTGGCATGTGAAAGTTTTCGAGGGCAAAAATATTTTCTATGGTGAATTAGGATCCCTCCCAACTTTAAGAGGGGGGGCTCCTATACAAACGAAATACAAATTTCCTCATAGCTCGAGAACTAATCAAGCAAATGGAACCAAATTTGGCACGTGGGTGATTTTGGAGACAAAAATATTTTCTATGGTGAATTGGGACCCCTTCCAACTTTAAGAGGGGGTGCTTCTACACAAATGAAATACAAATTTCCTCATAATTCGAGAACTAATCAAGCAAATGGAACCATATTTGGCATGTGGGTGTTTTTGGAGGCAACCATTTTTTCTATAATGAATTAGGACCCCTTACCTTTTTAAGAGGGGGGGCTCTCATACAAACGAAATACAAATTTTCTCATAACTCTAGAACTAATCAAGCAAATGGAACCAAATTTATCATGTGGGTATTTTTGTAGGCAAGAATATTTTCTATGGTATATTTTCTATGGATTTACCCACTTTAAGAGGGGGGGAGCTCCCATACAAATGAAATTCAAATTTCCTTATAACTTGAGAACTAATCAAGCAAATGGAACCAAATTTGGCATGTGGGAGATTTTGGAGTCTTGAATTTATTTTACGATAGTTAGAGACCTCTCACACCTGCGGTAGGGGAATATGGACTCTCATACAAATAAAACAGAAATTTTTGCGAAACTCAAAAACTAATCGAACTCGAGAAATTCGAGACTCTTCCATAAAACATTAGTCAATACAAGACCACAAAAACTATCTATAGTAACACTAGATCATTCAGGACGAGACGGTCGCGGTGACCCGCCGTCGGAAGCGCCGCCCACTGGGGGGCTTGCAAAACTCGAGATTGTGACAAAGATCATCCGAGATTCATGATTTATGTACAACACAGGTTAATTTGTGGCAATACGAAGCTTGTCGGGTCAGCTAGTACCTACATATAAAAATTAATTCCGTCTGCCTGTCTGTCTGGATGTAGCTTATAGACTCGGAAACTACTGAACTAATCGGCATGAAAATTCATATGCAGGGATCCCCTTCCTCTTGGAAGTAGGGGCTCTCATACAGATGAAACAAAAATTTAAACCAAACGTGAGAGTTACTAAACTAAAACATAAAATGTGTATTTCTCGGGTAAGAAAACATGTTTTGATAGAACTTTGAACCCCTCCTTAGTACAGGAAAGGGGGATGCTTGTGTTACTCTCAGTGCTACATTATTCACAAGAAATTAAATTAAGGTTATCTAACTGCAACTGACAGGATACGGCGTAGTTTGAAGATAAAATTTGTGCCAATGAAATGCTTCTATAGAAAGAAAAAGAAAGAAAAACTATGGTAGAAACTACCGATCCGAGGGCTAAATTAAAAACACACGTACACCTTGGTCGATTCTCCAATAGTGATCATGCATTGTGTATTAACGTACGAAAAAGTCACACTGCCTGCGTTGGAATTCCTGCCCAACGTGTCAATTGACTGCAGCCAGGAATAGTGACAGAATAGAAATTTACATTTTTTTCTTCTGGTTCTAGAAAGTTGCTTGAAACTCGACGGCATCAAATCTGTTTCAATTTCTATGTTTCGGACCCGGATCCGATCAGAAACTTCGGAATACAACGTCGTACGCTATAACACACATCGATCAGGATGTTTCTTATCGGAACGGACCGGATCGCAATGTAGAAACGAGGCGGTTGCTTCGAGAACAATTTACAAAAAAAACTCTTCTTTTTTTCCTGTATGGACTCATCACTGCGACCAGTATAGTTGATCTATTGTGATATCACCCGGGCTGTATGACCCGCACTGCATTTCTTTTTACAAGAATCGCTATTTAATGAGCGATATGCTTATTAAATTTTATGTGTGCTTGTGTATATTGAGGTTCACCCTTCCTTCAAAGCTTGATCTACTTTACTCACTCATTCCTCGCTGCCAGTAATATCTCATATTATAGCCATCCCTGGCGAGGACTGATTCATTCCTCTGACCAGTACACTTAACTATAGGAGGGACATTTGCACTGTCAAGAGGCTTCAGTGGGTAAATATAGAATTCAGCATGAAGGCCTGAGAATAAACTCACTTGACATCGAATGGCTTGATTCTACTAAGATTCGAACCCACGGCCACTAGCTCGTCAAAGCAGACTTGGTAACCTTGCGGCTACGGAGTCCGCCAAAGCTTTTCTTACATCTGTAAATATATTTTTGAGCGGCTTCACCATTCTCAAAAAAGGGGGGCGGTGTGGCAAAATGTGTGGATCGGACCCGCCTTGCGGAAAGGACGGAACGAGATCCGCACAAAGGCACTCGACTGGAATCCGCAAGGAAAACGTAGAATAGGCAGTCCCAGAGGCCTGAAAAACGAGAACCTGAAAAAAAGTAAGGCGAAGCTGTTTTCGGCCATTTTTTTATCCGCAACCTTACTTTTTTTCAGAAAAATATCTATTTACATATATCTTTCCAGCCTGCGCATAAAACAAATCAAACGTGAGCTACCTTCTTTTGTTTCTCGTTGTTTGACTTATACTTTTCTTTATCAAACTCCATATTTTCAAATGAGCTGTTTTTCATTTCTTTCTTCAATTACTAGTGAGTATGCTTATTCTTTTTGTTTGAAATCACACCTTTCTTACTTAAATGTTGCGTGTAATTTTAAAATTCACAAAACATATTATCAATGACAATGTCCGGCTTTTCTAAAAACAAAAATCTCTGAGGGGGGTCGATCCCGGAGTAGTGGTTAGCATTCACACCACTCACGCCGAGGACCCGGCTTCAAATCCCAACCCCGCAGAAAGTCGCGAATGACCCAAGCTGTTAAAGTGACTATAGTGAAAAAAAAAACAATTTTTTTAATTTCGAGCAACAATATTGTTTTGAAGATTAAAAACTCATAAAAAATATACTTTTGGCATTTTATACTTTCTTTTTGTGAACTGAGTTCAGATAATTGTCAAGGTAGGATTATCGTTTAGCGTGGAAACTATGATATTTACGTTAAAATGAATCAATTTATTTTTTTTTCTGCCGGTTGATCGAATCTAAAAACATGAATAATCAAGACTGAACGGTATCTTATTTTTGCCAACGTAACTTTCAAATTGTGGTAAAATATGGATTTTGTTATTTGGTCAGCTTTACGGAATGCAAAAAAATAAAAGAAAAAACTAACATGAATATCACCTGTATGTGAAGAGTTCCACCATTCCACCGAAAGAGGGGAGGTGTAGCATGTTAAGCAACCTTTATAAAAATGCGTGATACAAATTGGTGCACTAGGTTGAAACAATATATGTTTAGTTACCGAAAGTGTAAATTTGTATTTAGCTGAAAGACAGTCACGGTTCGAAAATTAAAATTGTTTTTTCCATTTTTTTTACGATAGAATGACTCACGAATTGAGTGTTTGTAAAATGAGTAATATAATTTTAAAATTCATTGAATTATTAGTTAAAATATTACATTACTCGTCCCGAATGGTTTGTGCGTCTATTGTTTGCCATTTTTAGCCATGTCAATTCTCTCTCTCTCTCTCTCTCATCTAACACGTTCTTCCACATCATCCATTCATTTTTCCTCACTCTTCTTTTCTCCCCTTTCTCTTTTCTGGTTCAGGATTTTTCTCTGGTTGTTCCTTCTTTCTTGTTTCCTCGTTTGTTTTTTAGCGTGTCTCGTCTCTTTTTGGTGTTGACTCTCTTCCTCATTCACTCTTCAAATTTCTTTTTTCTAGCTTTTCTCTTACTAGTTCACTTTATCATTCTTCCTCTCTTTCTTCTTCTTTCACATTCCTCCATATCTCGTTCCTCTATTTTTCTCATTGTACTTCTCTCTTTCTTTGGTTCTTGCAGTCTTTCTTCTTCCTTTCTTGTTTTGCGCCTCTCGTTCTCTGGTTCCGGCTTCCTTTCTTAGTTCTTGTTTTCGTTTTCCATCTCTCTTAGTTACTCGGTTTCCCCTCTTTTCTCTATGTCGTACTCTCTCTCCTTTTCTCTTTCATTCATTTGTTTTTTTGCATTTTTCTGTTTTCTTATTCTTCTATTTTTACCGCATTCTTTTACTTTTTCACATTATTAGTTCTTTTTGCTTTGTTCTTTGTTTCTTCTTATATATATTTTTAATTCCTGTTTTCTTTTGGTTTTTTGCCTACTTTTTTCTTTTTTCTGTCTCATTTTGTGTCTCTTTTTCTCTCTGAGCTCTTGTTCTTCTTCTCTCGTTCGCCCTTTTTTGCTCTCTTTTTATTGATAGAGTTCGTCGTTTCCTATTTCTATATCACTTTTCTTGATTTTTTCGATTTCCGTTCATCAGTTTATTTTTATTTCATTCTCTTTCTCTGTCTCCTCTTTTGGTTCTTCTGTTCTGTATTTTATCTTATTCCCCTACTCTTCTTTGATGTCCTTCCTACTCACCCATTTTTCCCGCAGTGTATGAATAAATTTTATAAATTTAAATTTTTGAATAAATTTTTAACTTAATAATTTTTTTATCTCTATCTTGCATGTTCTTACATTCTTTTGGCGTAGGACTACGTCTTTATTTACTATACTGGGACTGGGCAGCACTTTGTGAAAATGAAAATAGAAGTGTAACGTTTGAATGAAAGATTTCAAATGGTAATAACTACTAAACTGCTGAACGAAACTGAACAATTTATGTGTCGTTGGATAGATAAAATGCAATTTTACCAGCAATTTTATGGACGGGGTAAGAGAGCAATTATATGGAGGGCGTAAGAGGGGGCTCCTATACAAATGAAACACAAATTTTCTCAAAACTCGAGAACTTATTAAGCAAATTGAACCTAATTTGGCATGTGGGCGTTTTAGAAGGCACGATTTTTTCCATGGTGTACTGAGACCCCTTCTCCTTCTAAGAGGGGGGGCTCCCATGCAGATGGAATACAAATTTCCTCATAACTCGAGAACTAATTAAGAATCTTTGCGTATGTACCATATTTTCTGCTATTTAACAAGCGGTAAGCTGTGAAAATAAACTAGTAAAACCTTCTCGGAGTTAAAGGCAGTGAATCGACGCCGCTAACTTACGTGCCTGTTGCCATTCATGTCAAAAGAGAAGGACATTCGAATGGCGCGTCAAATTTGCGATGAACGTGCTTTGGCTTTAATGTTATTTGTAACCAATGGCCCTTTTAAAGGCTACAAGCGAGTTAAAGTAAGATTATTAAAACATGCCAAGCTAGGCATAATCATATTTAATGCAAAATCATATTTAATGCAAATCAAAATCAAAAAATCTGTGGGCTAGTCATTCATTACTATTTTATTCAACCTTTATGATGCACACAAGTGGTATTTAAAAGAAACCTGTATGTCTCAATGGTTGCAGGCCTTGTACTTATGATCCCCCGTTCACGTATTTTCAAAGCCACCATTGCGTTCAATGAAGAATTGAATCTAAATATTTAGCTCTTCTCTTTTAAACATTCACTTAAACAATGCACTCACAGATTCTTATAAACATACATATGCCAGAAATGCAGTTTACATTAGTCTTTGATCTAATGATCTGATATAGTCCTACGTCACCCTTTCGTACAACCCATAGGGCTGTATAACTTGTAGTTTTTCATTTACTTCACTTCTTACTTTCTTTTCTCTTTTTCTCGTTTTTCCTTTTTCTTTCGTCATCATCATTCGATATTCGCTGTCTTTGTCTCTCTTTATTCTCTCACTTTCTCCCTTTGGTTCTCTTCCTTTGGTTTTTGCTTTTTCTTCCTCTCTTTCTTATTGGAGCTGTCTCTCTCTCTCTAACCGCATTGTCTCAATTATATTGCTCTATCTTCCTCTCTTGTTCCTTCTCATTCTTTGTGAATGTGATACTTCTTCGTCCTTTCGTCCCGTTTTTCTCTTGTTTTTCTTCACCTGTCCATCACCCACTCTTTACTAGTTACTTTCTTTACTAGTGACTAGTTATTTCTCTACCTTTCTTACTCGTTTTTCTTGTTCCTTCTCATTCTTAATCTTTTCTTACCCTTACCCTTTTTTTTAACTCATTCTCGCTGATTTCTCTTTCTCTCTATCTATCTATTCCTCCTCTTTCTCATCTCATCTCATTCCTCTCATTCTTCCATTCCTTCTCCAGTCCATTACATTCTTTCCCATTTCTTTTTTCTATTTCGCTGGTTCCAGCTCTTCTTCTCCCAGTTTTTTTTTTGGTTTGCGTCACCTTTTCTCTCTCTTTCTTATTCGTCTATTCTCTATTCTGGTCTCGTTCGTCGTCTATTCTTTCTCGTTATTCCTTATCCTCTTACTTTCTCTCTCTCAGTCGTCTTCTCTCTTTGGATTTTGCTCTACTTATTAGTTTTCTGTTTCTATTTCTTTCTCGTTCTTCTAATCTTCTCTTTCGTTCGTTCTCTTTTTTTTATCGTTAATCCTCTTTCTTTCTCTCGTTCTTTCTGCCTCAATCAATTTACTGTTTCTCTTTTTGTTAAGTTCTCTCAAACTGTATCCTTTAATCACGATATATTTTATTTTGTTTTTTTTTTCATCATTCTCGCGAAAACAAGAGCGACTTCAATAGTTTTAGGCTAATTTTCACTTCATGTTCATGAAACTCCAGTGGGTTTCTTCTCTACACGTTTGGTTAGGTACTGTACTCTAGGAATTACGCAGAAATGAAAATGCTTAGTGTTTTGCCGGAAAAAGGGCGCTGTTTCCCGAAAAAAAAAACATTTTCATAAGATCTAATATAATTGTTTCATCAAACTGTCCGATTTAACAACGATTTGGCCGTGATTCCCACACTTCAAATTTCTAATAGATTTGTTAAAAAAACTGTCAGTTATCGAAAAATAACTGAACATGTTTGGTGAGACCTAACAAATTGTGATAGAACTTCTTTACAGCATGTAGCAGCACTCAATTACTATTACAAATTTATTGTTTATAGTTCGTAAATTGGTCATAGAGAAGGTCACATGATGATGATGATGATGATAGCGCTAAAAAGGGCCGATTATATGTTCGAAAACATCAACCTCAAAACAAATCAGGATAAGTTTTAAGTTTTATCACGCACTTATAAAGGTTCTAGTGACCAAAATTGGTCATCAAAACCACAATAAGAATGTAATAAAACTTAATTTTTTACTTGAGAAAGCACTTCAATTACAGGAACAAAAAACAAACATACAAACAAAACAGAACCAGAACATGCCGCACAAAAAATATCCAAACAGCGGTGAAGTAAAGAAGCAAAACTCAAAAAAAGTTTGTTTGCGTTTTTTTTTAGTTCGTAGCAGAGCAGGCACATAAAAGAAGAAGAACTAGGCTGATTAAATATATGCAAATATGTATGTATATATGTACATATGAAGTCAACGAAAAAAAAAGTTAAACAACAAGAAATTCACGGGTTTCGTGAAGAAAAAAATTGCAATTTTATAATTACCGATTTGTTTTTGTGAGTGTCTATATTTTGACCACAGCGTTCGAGAGAGGTAAACTACTAACACAGACCGGCACAGAGGAGGCAGACCGAACACTCTGACACTCGGACTCGACCGACGACCTAGATATGAGCTGGGATTTTTTTTTTGTTTTTGGTGTAGAAGACTGAGATATTCTGCGTTGCTGTATTTTTCCGTTTAAAAAATCACACAAACTGAACTTAAGGTAAATAAAACGACCCGCATTTTTTTGCTAATCTTTTTTGTTTCTTTTCTTTAATTTAACAATGACGCGCACCCTTTACAAACGACACCCTTTTAATAGTAGTTGTTCGACCCCGGTTTTTTTTGCTACATATTGCCTATTTTATTATTATTATTACATATTTTTTAGGATACTCTTTTCCTCATCAAAGTAGTCGTCATTCTTTCAACTAACTAACTGGCTAGCTAGGTTATTCTCAGCTCAGCAGCAGCGAGTGCCGTGTTGTTGAGAAAATCACCGCCAAAACACAGCTCACAATTGATCTAGGTTAGTCTGAATCTGAAGTGTTAGTTAAACTCGCACAAGTGCACGAGAGAGGGCCCAAACCGGAAGGAGACAAATCTGTGGAAAGTGACCGATCATCAAAGTGAGTGTGCTCTGCTTAACAAGAATTGTCGTCGTCATTGTCGGCGTAACATACCATTTATCATTCGAATATATGTATAGGAAATGTATAGGTAAAAAAGTGTTGTGCTCTGTTGTTTTGTTCTCTTCTTGGTTTGATTAGTTTTTTTTTCTAACATTTTTTTTGTTTATTTTCTATTCTCACTAATACAACGGAAGTAAAATTTTAACATACTAACGAACCGAGTTACGATCTTAATTCATCAACAAGTAGGAAAAAATGTTAATACTTGTCAGGTAAACTGCATTTGTATGTGTGTTTGTGTGGGTATTTGATTTGTAAGGAAAAAAGTTTGATTGGTCGTCGGAAATTCATTTTCTGTTTTCAAGAAAATATTACTAACTAGACAACTAATGTTCTCGTTTTTTTTCACCATGGAAATCCCTCGATACAGGCAGTAAACATGTATAGGTATGAACGGGTTGTACAGTTACAGCGAGAGATAGAAAGAGTGCGAGATTCGTCACAGATACATCTATATCGGAACGGAGGGGCGGGGGGGGATGTTGATGCCCCGATCGGAATCGAGTTTTGAAATTTTGTGGTTGTTTTTTTTTGGTAGGAAATTGCGCGCGGGTGTATCAGTAGTATACTTAGAAGGAGCGACACAGCGAATTTGTATTGCATTTGACAGTTAAAGGCGACACGTACACATACTGTTAAACTGTAATGTTTTTTTTGCGTGTGTGTAGAGTAGTTTGGAAATTTCTTTACAACTAGATTTTCTAAATTTGGCTATCTGTCAACAAATCAGCAGAGCTCTGTACACAATTGGACATCTTTTTTTTTTTTGCTATGGATTTATGTTT
The DNA here is from genome assembly GCF_943734655.1 of Sabethes cyaneus. Classification (NCBI taxonomy): domain Eukaryota; kingdom Metazoa; phylum Arthropoda; class Insecta; order Diptera; family Culicidae; genus Sabethes; species Sabethes cyaneus. Next base: position 148,502,944 of record NC_071353.1, on the reverse strand, counting down.
CACAAAAGTTGCCTATAACAAAAACGCTTTCGCTTACTAACTTGTACGTATGTAGGATTTGTATAGCTTTATAACAAATATTAAGTGTGCTAGCTAGGCTATTTTGCTATTTTGTGTCGGATTCATGACACAAATGGCAACTTTTTTTTCTTAAGTTGAGTAGACTTTAAATGAAACACCAATATAACGTGCTACCAACTAACTAGTAGTAGTAGTAGCACTAGCAGTAGCAGTAAGTTACTTTCCTTTTTTGTGGACTTCCTCTATTTGGATTACCTATCTATTGAGAACAGAGTGTGTGAGTGTAGATGGTTGTTCCTTTGATAAATTTGTTGTGGGTTTTTTTCATCAGTTTTTAGCTCGTATATAAATCATTTGGTCCAACATGTCGGTTTTTTTTCTCGAAAAAAATCTCTACTCTCATGATATTTACGTTTAACGTGTTTGTTGATCCTACTGGTTGTTTTTTTTTCGTCTTCCTCATTAATTCTTGTTTTGCTTCAATTTCTAACGTGACTACATATACAGTAAAAAATCTCACCTTCGTCTTTTTTGTATGGTTGCATGATTTTATTATTATCTCTTCAAGGGCGGGAATAATTCCGGTGTATTGATTTGTTTCCTTTTTTTTGTTTTGTTCTTCTTTTATTATTTGCAGTTTATGAGTTTATTCATCGCTAATTTATTTTTAATTTAAGAAAACATAGCTAGTATCGCAGTGGAAACTTTTTTTTTTGCTTTTACTTTTTGCTCTAGAGTTTCTTCTCTGCACCTCTCACGCTACTATCACTGCATATTAATTTACAATTACCCGATTGAAAAAGGAACAACTGTGAAAATTGACGTCGAGATTTGTGGTGAGCAAACTGTAGTCTCAGTACAGTTCGGAAGGAAATTAGACGCAAGCGAGTGAACGAACGATTTAGTTTTAAATTTGTTAAATTTTGTTGTTTGAACTAATCCTAAGATTGCATATTAGGTTTTTTTACCGACTCTGGTGAAGAAATAATACTGCAATTCAAGATAAATCATTTCAATTTCGATGAAACAGCATTTATTCTCGAAGGTCGATAATTGAAATATATCAGTGATCATTGACAATCGTTTGAGATTATTAATGATCACTGTGCGGTACCACTTGGATATGGTAACGTCATACGACAGTATTTGACAGAGCAAACAACTTTGTTGAAGACCAAGACTTTATCAAAATATATGTAGTAGCCATATCTGTCGCATAAGCAGTAACTAATCCGACAATGCTTAACAACTTTTGCTTAAAAGTATTTGACTTGCTAAACAACGTTGTTGAAGACACGAACTTCTTTATTTAATGAAAAAGTAGTATTCAACATGTTGCACAAATTTATTGAAGACATGGACGAGGGCTGATTGCTATTAAAGTACACCAACATAAAAATGGTTCATTCGAATTCCTATTGGAAAGAAATTAAGCACTTAGTAAAAGGAAAACAACTTGTTTTCCTCGGCAGTACTTGTGGTAGTGACATATTTGACCACAGCATTTTTCACACCTGCTTTTAGACGCTTTGTACCAGACGTTGCATTTCCCTGATTGTTTGATAACGCAATTATTTTCAGCTGAGTTTCACTAAGCCGCTCAAATAAACATTAGTTAGTTTGAGTTTCATAGCCTATTTGAATTGTTTGCTAATCGTAGCGAAATAGCGCGCAATTAGACTTACAACGGAGAGTATAAAATGATTTACTATACCACGGGCTGCAAATTTTGGCGGTCTGTGGGAGGCCACGATAAAGGACACAAAAACTCATCTTCGTAGTGAGCCGACGGCAGGCAGAAAAACGTCTCTACTCCTCGTCGCCAGCTAGGAAAAGCAGTGCTGTTCTACGGAAACCTAGTAATTCCATTAACCCACGTTAAAGACTCCATTTATTATTCTCGCCCACTAGCCTTGAGGTCTCCAACTCCAACTTGACTCCAACGACTAGGAAGCTTGAGTTGAGTCACTTTAATAACGACTCATCGCTAAAAGCACTGCTTGCTCCAGATGGGAAAAATGTTTCCATCAACAGATCAAATCGTTTCCAGCAAAACGGAAAGCAAAAGTCCCAAATTTTTGATAGCAATGAAAAAATAAATATTTAAGGGAGCTTCAGCTCCATAATCCATTATGAGTCCAGAAAACGTTCGGTCCAGCTAGCAGTCCTCGAAAAAATTGACAGCCTTGCATGAAGACGAATATAAAACGCATTCAGCGCGTACAGTCTTACCCCTGGTAGAACTTTTATATCTGTCAGCCCATGGACATGACTACTGAGCTGCTGACAGTGTTTGTCTTTCTTAGTTTTCTAGCATTCAAACAAAATTTATTCAATAATTGCAGTGCTGAATGATTGCTCGACTAACTCAATTTTCTTGCTCTTGGCTGATATTTTAAGACTCAAAGTTCAGTTTTTTAAACTGCCTACTTTTTAAAATCAACCAAAACCTGGTTGAAGGAAATTAATTAATAAATTAATAAAAACTTCGGAACAAAGATTACGTTTATTGTAATTTCGTTTGCCGTTGTCGGCAGTTTAAAATGAATGAATGATTCACATTGGACTTCATTCACTATTGTCGAGAATGAATGAGTGTAAAGAATACCACGAACATGAACGCAAGTGATTCGCCCGAATGCTGAGTTCATAACATCATCACTAGAAACAGCAAAGAATGAGCAGTACATTGCATCAATTCAGGCCTTCAAAAACCCGTTTTTCGGCCGTCTTCTGGCCTTTAGAAGCGTTTTCAGCCATTTTAAAGCTTAAACTGAGTTTATTTTGGCCTTTTTCTGGCCTTTAGAAAGTGTTATCGACTATTTTGTGTATAATTTCAGTTCATTTGAGTTTTTCGAGGGAGAATAAGCCTTTTTTGGCCTTCAGAAGAGTTTCTAACCATTTTCAAGCCCTTAGAAGCGGCGTTTGTCCACCTTTTAAGGTTAATTTAAGATTATTTTGACTTTTCATGGCTTTCAGCAGCATTTTTTGACCATTATTCTGGCCTTCAGAAAGGGTTTTGAACTATTTTCTGGTCTTCAGAAGCATTTCTGGGGCATATTTTTACTCTTAGAAGCGTTTTCTGGCCGTTAAAGACTCAATATGAGTCCATTTCACCCCTTCAGTAGCTTTCAGAAGCGATATCCGACTTTTCTCTGGCCTTCATTAATGTTTTTGATTGTTTTCTGGCCTTCAAAAGCGTTTTTAGCCTTTTGGAACTTAAATTAAGTTTATTTTGACCTTTTTCTGGTCGTTTGAAAAGTTTTTCAGGTATTTCGAACTCGATTTAAGTTCCTATTGATTCTTTAAGGGCTTTTCAGCCATTTTCTGGTCATTTTATTAGCATTTTATGATCCATTGAGGCTTAAATTGAGGTTATTTTGATTGTTTTCTTGTGCTGAAAAGCGTTTTTGGCAATTTTGCCAAACGTCAGAGTGTATGAGAAGCATAGCATTTAACGCGTACGCCGCTCACGCAAGCGTAGGACAAACAGCCGCCGATACTGTGTGCAGACATTCTGCTACCTACACACTCGCGAACGTACAGTCTCATATCGTTTTCCTGTATAGCTTACTTGCGAGTCAAATAACTCGTGAGTAATCAGCTGCCCGTGAGGGCTAGTGGTGCACTGGGAGACAGATGTTGCATCACTTTTTCTTTTGTCCTTCATCTTCGCCCTCGATTCTACTTACGGGCGGGTGTGCGAGCTTTCGCGAGAGATCGGTTTCAGTAGCTCTGGCCGCAATGACGAACGAGAGCTACGACGTTGAATATACACTCGCAAAAACTCGGCGCAGTGCATGAATAAATAAGAGCGGGAGTTCGAAAGGGATGCTTATGCTAGCGTGTTCGTCATAATGAGTACGCGTGTGCGTGAAAATTAGACCACACGAGTGTGGGATTGGCAACACTGGTTTCCGAGCTGTTTTGAGCTCAATTTAGATTCATTTTAATTTTTTGAGGGCCTGCAAAAGGGTTTTTGGACATTATCTTAGCCTTCAAAAGCGTTTTTTACCATTTGCGGACCCTTATGCAGGTTTTTGGATGCATGATTTTTTATATGGTGTTTTGAGACCCTTCCCCTTTATCTGATAAAATCAAATGACATTATTTAACTTAGGTAGTGAAACACTGCTGTTTCGAACTTCTTTCAGCGAAGACTACTGCGGCATAACCCAGAACTGATCTCTACAACTTAGCCAAATGCAAAATCGCCAAAATTTCAGTTGACAGTGATACCATCTTTGCGGTGCCATGCGTGGATAATCTGGTAACATTATACGACAGTATTTGGTATACTGAACAACTTTCCAAAAGACCTTGAAAACCTTATTGGGCTTCAATGATCATTCACAAATCGTAAACTTTTGAACCAAATCATTCTCACTTTATAGAAGAGATTTCAGAAAACTAATGTTTCCTTTTTTGAAAAACCAAATATAATGAATATGACATTTTCAAGCACTGGTGTTACAATTATTTTTTTTCTCTTATTATCGAGATTTTTTACTATTATTTTTCGGCCTTCGGAAAGGTTTTTTTGTTATTTTAGGCTTAATTTACAAACATTTAATAGGTTCTGGTCTTCAAAAACCATCTTTCGGTCGTTTACTGACCTTTTCATGCGTTTTTCAGCCATTCGAGACTTAAATTGTATTTATTTTGACTTTTTTTGGTCATTTGAAATGTTTTTCGGCTATTTTGACTTTATTTCAAGTTTGTTTTGATTTGTGAGGGATTTAGTAAGCGTTTTCAACCATTTACTGGCCCTTAAAAGCTTTTTTAAACCATTTGAAGCTAAAATCCAGTTCATTTCGACCTTTTTCTTGCCCTCAGAAGCGTTTTTCGGCTCAAAATGAGTCCACTTCAGAAACGCTTTCGGCCATTTTCAGGCCCTTAAAAGTGTGTTTCGACTTTTTAAGGCTTCAATTGAGCTTATTTTGAATTTTTGGTCCCGTTGAAAAAAACAGCTAGCAGTGCTCGATGAAATCGACAACCCTGCCTGAAGGCGAATATAAAACGCATTCAGCGCATACGGTTTTACCCCTGGTAGAATTCTTTTATCTGTCAGTCCATGGACATGGCTACTAAACTGCCAACAGTGTTTGTTTTATACCATTCGATACAATTCATTCATGAATTGCAGTACTGAATGATTGCTCGACTAACTCAATTTACGTTTTCTTGGCTGATATATTAGATCTTGAAGTTTACATTTTTAAAGTAGAAACAGCACAAAATGAGCAGTACATTGCATCAATTCAGGCGTATTGCTTAAGTTGAATATAACATTTTCAAGCACTGGTGTTACAATTATTTTTTTTCTCTTATCGCGATTTTTTACTGTTATTTTTCGGCCTTCGGAAAGGTTTTTTTGTTATTTTAGGCTTAATTTACAAACATTTAATAGGCTCTGGTCTTCAAAAACCATCTTTCGGTCGTTTACTGGCCTTTTCATGCGTTTTTCAGCCCTTCGAGACTTAAATTGTATTTATTTTGACTTTTTTTGGTCATTTGAAATGTTTTTCGGCTATTTTGACTTTAATTCAAGTTTGTTTTGATTTTTGAGGGATTTAGTAAGCGTTTTCAACCATTTACTGGCCCTTAAAAGCTTTTTTAAACCGCTTGAAGCTAAAATCCAGTTCATTTCGACCTTTTTCTTGTCCTCAGAAGCGTTTTTCGGCTCAAAATGAGTCCACGTCAGAAAAGCTTTCGGCCATTTTTAGGCCCTTAAAAGTGTGTTTCGACTTTTTGAGGCTTCAATTGAGTTTATTTTGAATTTTTGGTACCGTTGAAAAAAACAGCTAGCAGTGCTCGATGAAATCGACAACCCTGCCTGAAGGCGAATGTAAAACGCTTTGAGCGCATACGGTTTTACCCCTGGTAGTATTCTTTTATCCGTCAGCCTATGGACATGACTACTGAGCCGCTGACAGTGTTTGTTTTATACCATTCGATACAATTCATTCATGAATTGCAGTACTGAATGATTGCTCGACTAACTCAATTTACGTTTTCTTGTTTAAAGTTTAGATTTTTAAAGTAGAAATAGCACAAAATGAGCAGTATATTGCATCAATTCAGGCGCATTGCTTAAGTTGAAGATGACATTTTCAAGCACTGGTGTTACAACTATTTTTTTCTCTTATTACCGAGATTTTTTACTATTATTTTTCGGCCTTCAGAAAGGTTTTTTTGTTATTTTAGGTTTAATTTACAAACATTTAATAGGCTCTGGTATTCAAAAACCATCGGTCGTTTTCTGGCCTTTTCATGCGTTTTTCAGCCCTACAAGACTTAAATTGAATTTATTTTGACTTTTTTTGGTCATTTGAAATGTTTTTCGGCTATTTTGATTTTAATTCAAGTTTGTTTTGATTTTTGAGGGATTTAGTAAGCGTTTTCAACCATTTACTGACCCTTAAAAGCATTTTTAAACCGTTTGAAGCTAAACCCCAGTTCATATTGACCTTTTTTTATCCTCAGAAGCGTTTTTCGGCTCAAAATGAGTCCACTTCAGAAACGTTTTCGGTCATTTTCAGGCCCTTAAAGGTGTGTTTCGACTTTTTGAGACTTCAATTGAGTTTATTTGGACTGGACTGAGCATTTATGGACTATTATCCTGGCATTTGGAAGCGTTTTCGAGCCATTTTCTAGCCCCTTCAAAAGCGTTTTTAGCCCTTTAAAGCCTTACTTGTGTTGTTTTTTATTTTTTTCTGGATACTCAAAAAGCTTTTCGGCCAATTAGAGCTTAATTTAAGTGCATTTTAGTTTTTGTGAGGGCTTTTAGCAGCGTTTTTAACCATTTTTAGGCCCTCAGAAGGATTTTTTGACCCACAGAGATTATTTAACCCCTTTGCTTCTCTTCAGAAGCGCTTTTCGACTATTTGAGCTTAATTTGGGTTCATTTTGATCTTTTAAGGGCCTTCAAGAAGCCTTTTTTGGACATTATCCCAGCCTTCAGCGGCGTTTTCAGGCCATTTTCAAGCCTTTAAGCGTTTTTCACCCCTTTAAGACTTAATTTGTGTTCATTTTGACTTTTTGAGGGACTTCAGAATCGATTTTTGGCCATTATCCTGGCCTTTAGGAGCCTTTTTGAGTGTTTTTCTAGCCTCGAGAAACGGTTTTAGGAATCATTTTCTAACCATTTGAGGCTCAATGTGAGTTTATTTTACCTCTTTTATAGGTTTCAGAAGCGATTTTTTCGATTATTTTCTGGCCTTCAGAAGTGTTTCAGCCTTTTGAGGCTAAATTTGAGTTTATTTGGACATTTTTCTTGCCTTTAGAAAAGTTATTCGGCTATTTTGAGCTTGATTTGAGTTCATTTTGATTCTTTGGAAGTTTTTGGAAGCGTTTTTTGATCCATTGAGGCTTAAATTAGAGCCTATTTCAACTTTTTACCAGCCTTCAGAAACGTTTTTCGGCTGTTTGCAGGTTATTTTGATTTTTGAGGGCCCTCAGAAGCGTTTTTTGGCCATTATCCTGGCCTCCAGAAACGTTTTTAAGCCATTTTCTGGCCTTTAGGATGGTTTCTAGACCGTTTTTCTTGTATTTTAAAAGCATTTTCTAGCAGCTTGTGGCTCAATATGAGCTCACCTTGACCCTTTTATAGATTTTGGAAGCGATTTTTGATTACTTTCTTGGCTTCAGAAATGTTTTTTTGGTGCTTTGAGTTTATTTTTACCTTTTTCAGACCTTTAGAATAGTTGGTCGGCTATTTTGAACGTAATTTGAGTTTATTTTAATTTTTTTAAGGGCGTTTAGAAGCATTTTTAGCTATTTCCGGGCCCTTAGAAGCATTCTCTTGACCCATTGAGGGCCAGAACCCATTTTAACTCATTTTAACCTTTTTCCTGCGTTTAGAAACGTTTTCGGTTATTTTGAGCCTAATTTAAGTTTATTTTAATTTTTTCCAAGGCCTTCAGAAGCAGTTTTTGACCATTATCATGGGTTTTAGAAACGCTTTCAGCTATTTTCAGGCTCTTAGAAGCGTTTTTCGACTATCTTGAGCTTACTTTCAGTTTTTTTTCGATTTTTTGAGGGTCTTCAGAAGCGTTTTCAGTCATTTACAAGCCCTTATAGCAGCGTTTGTTGACCCTTTGAGGTTTGGGCTGATTTCATTTTGACTTTTTGACGGCCCACGGAAGTGTTTTAGGCCATTTTTTGATTCTTAGAAGCGTTTTCTGACCGTTTAAGGCTCAATATGAGTTCATTTTAACCCTCTAGAAAAGTTTTTCAGCTATTTTGAGGTTAATTTGAATTTAAATTGAGGCTATTTTAACATTTTTCTTACCTTCAGAAGCTGTTTTCGGCTTATTTTGAGCCTAATTTAAGTCATGTTAATTTTTCGTGGGCGTCTAGAAGTGTTTTTTGGTTATTACCTCAGCCAGTCAGAAGTCAGAAGCGTTTTCAACTATTTTCAGGTCCTTAGAAGCGTTTGTAGATCTTTTAAGGCGTAGATTAAGTCATTTTGATTTTTTGATGGCTTTCAGAAGCATTTTTCAGTCAGTATCCTGGCTTTTATTGACTCTTAGAAGAGTTTTTAATCGTTTGAGGCTCAATATGAGTTCTTTCAGACCTTTTTATAGCTTTTAGACGCGATTTTTGATAATTTTATGGTTTTTAGAAATGTATTTCAGACATTATATAGCCTTTAGAAGTGCTTTGTAACCATTTTCTGGTCTTCAGAAACGTTTTTGTCATTTAAACGTCCATTTTCTGGCCTCCGAAAGCGTTTTTCCGGAAATTTCTGGCCTTATTTTGGCGTATTTCATTTCGTTTGACTGAATCATACACCACCTTAAAGTCAACTAACAGATTGTGAATCTGTTCCGTCGTGGAGTGAATCTCATGAAAACCAATTCGGTACTCACCGAGGAAGTCTGCTAATAGTTTCAGGCTACAGAACAGCACATTGTAGGCAGACCCTACGGTTCGTCACGGGAAACCTAGCTAGTCATCGGGCCCATAAACTGCACACAGCCACGAACGATAGCGGCCAGCGACGCGTCAACAGCGCAGTTTCACGATGCCTGATAATCCGATGTCTGATAATCCGATGCCGATGAAAGGTGGCGAAGTCAATGGCAAAGTTGCAGAAGCGGGTATAAAAAAGTTAACCGAAGAATGCCTCTGGAACATAGTAATGTCCCAGCACTTGATCTACAAAAAGTCAAATGAAAAATCGGGCTGCTGCAGACCAACAAAGCCGCCGGTAAGAATCGCCTACCAGCAAAACTATATAAATATGGCCGAAAAGCGCTGGAAACGGCTCTATCACTGGGCGATTTCCAAAATTTGATAGAAGGAGAAGTTATAGGAGAAATAGATGGAAGGAGTTAGCTGTTTTAGCATCCAACAGAGCTTGCAGAAATGTCTGAAGTACAATGTCACGCGTCACATATTTATTGACTTCAAAGCAGCGCACGATACAGCCGATCGTAACTTGCTATAGGCGATAATACACGAATACGATTTTCTGGACAAACTGACGCGACTGATCAGAACTACATTGGATTGAGTGATGTGATTTGTGTGCATCTCGCGGCTTTTATTGCATGCTTTTCGACAGCGCTTTTATAAGCGTGACATTGCGACGAAAATGGTTCCCTTAAACAACACAACCGACACTAGAAACAGGGGAGGAGTCCAACGCATAAGACAATGTACATCGATAACATCTGAAAAATGTCGACTATCGATCAAGACTTGATCGGTCTGGGAGTTACGGTCTCCGTTTGGAAGCTTTCAGGTGTGTTTCTGAATATTCAAATGTGGAAAGTAGATGCTTCATATGACCGTTTCCCCAATGACCAATTAAGACTGTCTCTTCCAATGATAGGATGGAAGCGATCGCCCTTTTCACTCCACAGTCTGCAGGTTATAGACTAAAAACTACTTTGCCGAACACCATAAAAATTCGCATTTAAGGAATTCCGGGTACGGGGAGTGTTTCTATGCTATCAATTTTGCTCTGTTCCAGTGGATTGATTGGGGGAGAATTATGTTTTTTAATGAGCAGAAAAAAGGGTAACTTTGTACGATCAAGTGCTCTGGCATGAAGTTTTCCTGAGCTACCAAAACCCAGAAGTTTGCCCTGTGCCGCGATTGAGCTGAATTTACCGGGTATTTCAGGGCTGGAGAAAAAAGAAGTCTATATAATACCAAAGCGTACGTGGCACACAAAACAAAGAGAATAACGTCACCGCTTTTGTACATGTTGTTAGAAAAAGTATCTTTAGGTTCATAATGGCCCTGTTTTGACGCCCTGAAAAGGGTGGCCGTTATGATTCGGACATTTCTTAATGTAAAATCTTGCTGGAATATTCTTTAAAAAATTATAGCATAACTTTCATGTTTCTACCAATCGAAAGTCAACGCAGTTTTATCGAAATTGAAATGATTTATGTTTCTTCTCCTCAAAAACAGTTATCAAAAGAAAGAGAAATGCACAATAACCAAAAAAAAAAACGAAAAGAAAGTCCAAAACCTCACTCAACATTGGTTGGTTGGTACAAGTTTTTCCAGGAATCCTTCCGTGTGTTACTATTTGTTTTTTTTTTGCTTCTGTCTGTTTGTTTGTTTACTTTCCCTATCGTTAGAAATATATAAGAGTTTACTTTGTTTTGTTTTTTTTTCTTTTTTTGTTTAATTCTTTTGGCAGCACTGTTATCAGGTTTTGTTTACGATTGTGTAGCTTTTTTTTGTTGCTTTTTACTTGACACATTTCGGTTTTCGCTGTGAGATGGCATTTGCTCGCCAGAACTGGCGTTCTGGTTGTTCTTTTTACCTGTTTCTTTCGCAATTTATGAAACCATCAGCGAGCGGGCGGCGGGCGCGGGGGGAGGGGGGGGGACACGTTACGGGAAAGGTTACGGAGACGGGAGTCTAATCAATTTAGAATTGAGATCAATATTCTTTTTTTCTTTTTCTAAGGTGACAGTGAAAAATAGTTTAGCTGCTGTCATTTAGCCCTAGCCTACCATCTGTTTGTTTGTTTGTTTGCTTGTTTGTGTCTGTGTGTATCTATTTGTTTGTTTGTTTGTGTATTTTGCATATTTTTTTTACTTTCTATCGAAGAAAAACGGTGCTCAGCACCGGTTTCATATGTGCTTGTTTTTTACTTTCTCATTAGAGAAATATTCATTTTCTTAGTGGACTTAAACAGTGAAATGTAGTAATAGAGCTGTTAGTAGTAGAAATAATAGTTTCCTTTATGCTTCCGGTAGTAGTAGTAGTAGTCGTAGTGGTAGTAATAATAGTTATTCTTTATAATATATGAGCGCTACAATAATATCTCAGTCTTCTGTTTGTTTTATGGTTAATGTTATGGAAGATTTTTTGTCGATGTCTGTAACTGACGAGACGAGGATCGAACCCACAAATGTTTTCGTTTGGAGATTCGATTGGATTCGATACGATTCGGTTCGGTATTTGTTGTTGTAGGAGAAAGAGAAGAGAGAGAAAAGAGAACAACAAGGAGAAAAAGAGAGAAACAACAGATGAAAACAATTATCCATCGACCGTCGAGTGATTTGAATGGATGGTAAAAAAACAGTTAGCCCGGGGGGCTAACCGGATGTGATGAACAATTTTGTTTTGCTTTTTTTACGAAAAAGGTTGCTTTCTCCTAGATATCAGGGAACATAAAATGAACAGCAAACATTTGCCAAGCAATTTTACAGTTAACACCCAAAAGCGGATAAATCAAGTACTGAGGAAGCCCACCGAAAGATTATCAATCGTCACTGTAAGTGACGTGCTGTTAATTCAAGCGGAGCGAAACTTCTTTAAAAAAATTATGTTAAACAATTCATTAGTTTAATCCTGCAATTTTTACGCTGAAGCGTATCAAGTTGGTCCGTTTTCGGGAATACGAACGCTGTGCATCAAAAGAAAAGTAACAACAAACCAAAAACAAAGGCGAACAAATACAGACGCGGACTCGAAGGCTAGGTCCGATTCCGTCGTCCGTCGTCGGTTGCTTTTAGTAACACAAGCCAAACGAAACACAAACGGATTTATCTTAGTTTTCTATTTTGTTTTTTCTTTTTAACTTGATGAACGAACGAACAAAACGTTATGAACAACACAACAAATGCGACATGGTGCCGGTTATTCGATCGATTAAGCAGCGAGATTCCCGGAAGTAATGGTGTGAGAGAAAAATCAAAAACAAGCGCGCGAGAGCAATCAATACTGCATCGAACAGTGAAACACTCACCTGTGGCGCTTGGGTGTCCAGCGTGTGCTTCGACATCACGATCGTGGTCGTCTTCTGGAGGTTTTCGGCCGCCGCCGATGGCTGCTCCGTAGGCGACTTGGGTGGACCATTCTCGACCAGGGTACCGCCCAGTGCCAGCGATTCCGCTGCCCGCACGAAGTCCAAAACCTTTTGTGAGATAAAATGAGAATACAAAACTTGTAGCCGGAGTTTAAAGACGGTCGCCGTAGGATTGTACCTTTTCCGGGGTACTCTTTTCCCGCGTACTGACGAGGGCTTGTGATTCCGCGCTGGGTGGAACTGCACGAGCTAGGGCCTGCTGTGAACTAGCCACTGGCGCCGTCGGAACGGTCGCAACCGTCGACGACGGTTGCTGGTGGGGTGTGCTGACAGGTGTTACTTTCTCGGGGAGGGGAGGAGTTACCGGGAGATCTTCTTCCGGCACCCGATCAACGCTGATTTTATGCTGCGTGTCAGCAAAAATAATTGAATCCTCTCTATCTAAGCTCGATACGCTTTGGCTCAGCTCGGAGCCTGTTTCCGAAGCTCGGGAACCTATTGAAAATCGGACAAATAAATTTTGCGGATAAAGTCCCTCTTCCCTCTAACATACCTATTCTAGTACTGTGCCCATTATTGCTCACACCGGTACTCATACCACCGGCACTACCGATGGATTGATGTACCAAATCGCCCTTTTCGTAGCCTTTGCACACGACCATATGCAGCGTTCCGCCGGAGGCGCGCAACGCATTGACCGCCTCCTGATGGGTGGCACCCAGCAGCGACGCTCCGTTCACCTCGAGGATGCGCATTCCAACGCGCAGCCGGCCGTCCCGTTTGGCCGCACCGGAACTGTTGATCTTCGAGATGAACACTCCTTCGTCGGCCGGGTCCGTCGGATTGCCCCGCTGCCCATTGAGGCCACCCTTGATGTGCATACCGAGCCGTTCGCCTTCCTGCTTCACCAGGTCGACCTCCTGCGAGAAAAAAGTTGAGAGTTGGTTATTGGAAAAATTTGTTTTTTTGTCAAATTTGTCAAAACACGACAGAAATTCTACAAGTTTTGAGTTGCAATTATCTTACAGTAACGTTTCGTTTTTTTTGGAATATTTTTAGAGGTACACATTTTTGTACAGCTAGATAAACAGAACATTATCACGCATGGAATGGACTGCGAAAGAAAAATAATACACTTATCGACTTGATTTCTATACAGGCAAGACTACTACTACAAATGTTTTCTTACAACACCTCCTTTATCATGGTTGAATTCCCATTAAGTCATCCCCATTTCAAAAAAATACCCATATTGGAAGGCTTTTAAAAGTCAAACTTGGCTTTAATAAACATTGACATTGAAAGATTTTCATGCAATCCGACCATACATAATTTAAAAAAAAAAATTAAAATCGTTTCTACATGTCCCCCCCCTTCCAAAACTAGCAACAGCAATGGTAAGTCGTCTTGAACGATATTTTCTGCAAAAACGGCATCCATTAACATTTCAACAGTGTCAAATGATGTCATATGCCAGTTTGTTTTTATTTCATGGCGACAGGCTTACAGTGCGTCAAGCTCGGATTCAGAAAAGGCCATATTGAAGCTCATTTTGGGATCTATTTGAAGGTCCATTTCGACATAAATAATAAACCCCTGTTGACGAATACCGGTGCGGCTTAAACGACGGACCAAATGTTCACCTTGCGACAGATCCTCAATAAATTCCGGGAAGTCAACTTGCCAGCTGTGTACAGATTTCAAGGCGACGTACGATTCAATAGAATGAAACAAGCTGTTATGCTATTATGCTTGAACATGCTTTTTCCAGCAAAACTAATACGTGCTGGCTGCCCTTGCTTTTTTGAGCATAAGATCTTGCATATTGGCAAAAGGAGTGTGCTGCAAGCGCTTGAATCACGAAATATACCAATTTTATGAAGATGCGGATATTAAGAAGCGACTAAAACACGCCAGACTACATTGAGCTGGCCACGTAATAGGCAGGCTTGATTTGCTCTTTTTACTTTATTTTTGCTCTTTTGACTACAGCGTCTCAGTTAAACAAAATTCGGAACAGTGATGAATAGGCCAATTGTAGAGTTGATTATTATCTACAATATTGTTGAAGAAAGTATAGTTTTATCTTTTATATTTATGGCGCTATGGGGCTGATACCCCGCTGGTAGCCAAAACAGCACTCTTTTTGCTACCAATGGCATTGCAGCTCTGTAACGCTATAAATACAAAAGATTGAACTATACTTTCTTCAATAATATTGTAGATAATAAGTAACTCTACACTTGTCCTGTAAACTTTTTCGAATTCTGTTGGGCTGAGGCGCTATAGTCAAAAGAGCAAAAAAGAAGTAAAAAGAGCAAATCAACCCTGGTAATAGGGATGCTGGGTGAGTGACCAGTGAAAACAATATTTAGCAGAGAATCCGTTAGATGTGCCCTGTTAAAAATGATGCTAGAACAGCGGGTGTTAGGGGCTAATGAAGAAGGGCAGTCCAAGACCGACAAACGTGGATACGGATACTAATTTTGGGTCCTTTTTTTATCTATTTTGGAGTTATTTTGAGATCCACTCAAAAGTCCATTTTATTTTGAAAAGGGAGGAAGTGTCTGATACGAAGAATGATTGAATGGATGAACTGGAAAACTTCGATAAAGACCAAACATATATTGGATTGATTGTTCAATGGCACGCTCTTTCGGTTGGTACCCGAATGTTTTACTCACTAAACTACTGCCGTCCGCTATATTAGGTAGTTTAGTTTCCCAATTCTATCATTTCCTTACATGTATCACACACTCCTCTGCGACGATATTAGTCCATTTAAAGGTGCATTTTAAGCTTGTTTTAAAGCTCATTTTGAATTCCGTTCTAAGGCCTACATGTTGAGGTCTATTTAGAGGTCCTTTTTGAGGTTTTTTCAATTACATTTTGAAACATCTCGCAGGCCCATTTTAAAATCTATTTTAAAGCTAATTTTAAGGTCCAATTTAACGTTTCAGTATTTTAAGGTAGGCTTATGTCGAAGTCTTTTGAGGGACCATTTCGAGATCTGTTCTAAAGATAATTGTAAGGTCCGTTATAAGCCCCTTTCGAAGCTAATTTTCCATTTCAAGGACCACAATTTTTAGACTCGTTTTTACATCCATTTTAAGGCTCATATTGAGGTCCATTTTGACATTCATTCTAGGATCTATTTTAAGTTCCTTTAGGCGGGGCGCCGTAAAGCCGGACTGAGTTCCGGCAGAACTCAACAAAATGAACAAGAACCGCTAGCAATGGCACTTCATTGGATAATTTTAAGGATTCAAGAAATTGGGATGAGGAGAAACTACCGGAGGAGTGGATGGAAGGTGTAGATTGTTGTAATTACCGCGGCATCACGTTGGTCAACCCCGCCTATCAAGGTGCTCTCCCAGATTTTTTTTGCGTCGTAGATTTTAGGACAGCATACGATACAGTTGAGCGCGAACAGCTATGGCAGATAATGCACGAGTACGGGTTTCCGGACAAACTGACGCGGCTGATCAAACCCTGGAGCGATTGATGTGCTACAGAGGAACAATCTTCAGCAAGAGTAGCCAACTTCTAGACTTTGCAGACGACCTCGACAGCATTACTAAAATCCTTGGGACGGCGGCTAGGAGGATAGGGTTACAAATCAATGTGTCGAAAACCGAATATTTAGTAGCAACAGGCTCCAGAGAAAGCAACATTTACCTCCCACGGACAGTGACTATGGATTTATGCCGCCGTAATAAGCATAAGAGAGGAGACCTAAAACGAATCTCTCATTTGCTCATTGGACCTTTTGATATGTTGGTCGAGAATTGGTCGTTATCCGTGGAAAATTGGCCATCCATGAACCACATACCTCATTGGAAGAAGGACGGATTCTCTCCCAACGAGTCCATTTCAGGTCTATTTTTTTGATTCATATTCAGGAAATATATGAGTGACCGCATTTCAAGGTCAAGACTAAAACACGAGGTTTGGTCATATTCAAGTATATTCAAGGTTCATGGACCTCAAAAAATGCACTTCAATACAAAATCTATTGACTTGAAAATGGACCTAAAAATAGATATGAAAATGGACCTCAACATTTTCAGGTGCATTTCTGACCCTTTTTAGATCCATTTCAACGACATTTAGAGATTTATTTTTATGCTCATATTAAGACCCATTTTCAAGACCATTCTTAAGTTAATAGATTTCATTTTGAGGTCCATCTTCAATCTACCCCATTTTGAGTTCTGTTATGAGACCGCTTGCGGCTTCTAAAATTTTTGGCACCGCTTATTTTGAATCCCATTTTGAGGCCCATTTTAGGGACCATATTCAGCTCGATTTTTAGGTTCTATTTTGAAATTTCGTTTGGAGTCATTTTGAGGCTCATGTTAAATAAGGCCTTTTTGAATCTATATTCAGATCCATTTGTAGCTAAATTTAAACTCCATTTTGAGTTAATTTTTAAGATCCATTTTAACGTGTGTTTATGGTCCACATTGAGGTTGATTCGTTCGTTCCTTCAATTTCAGGGTTATTTTCAGAACATTTCCGGGTCGATTTTCATAATTTGCGACTTGCAGTTTGTGCACGTTTGATTCGAGTTTTCTTTTTTTGCTTGTACCGCCCGCCCCATGTAAGCATAATTGCGAAAAGTTACCCGAAAAAAAATTTACATTAAATTCTGTAGTAGAAACAATGCGTCTACAACAGTTTATATTGTGGACGTTGAAATTTATGGTAAACTTAATGTAAAAGTGCTTCAAATTCAAATTTTATTTTTGTTTCTTATTATAAGCACTAAAATTGACCATATTTCATCACAAATTTACTGCCTTTTTTAATTATATTTTGATTTTTCGAACGATAACTTTTACTGTAAATGAAAACTTTTGTTCGCGAAAAAATAGATTTTTTTATCTTGAAGTTACTTATCAACCCGTCATTTTCATGGTAGAATCTCTCAAAACCATTAAAGTTATGGTAGACAACAATAACGTTCATGGTTTGGCTGACTTTTCTGACGATAAATTTTATAATAAATTTGTTTTTACTGTATTTTGTACCCTACTGTAACAATAATTTTTATCTTCGTGTTATGGTCATACATAGCCGACTGGGAAAGTAAGAGTACCCGGGTAGAAATGCATAACGAAAATTAATATAAAAACTTTACGATTACAATGAATTTTACTGTTTACAACACTTTATGCTGTAACTTCACTGTACCGTTCTTGGAAAAAATTTCATATAATTCGGCAAAAACGCAAATTGTTTCGAAGCAAATGGACGCCGGAAAACACCCCTATCTGAGGTCCACTCTTTGGCAGGTTGAGTTATTTTTAGACTCAAATTGTGCCTCTTCCTCCGCATACTGTAGAAACCACCGATCGAGAAGTTTAATCTAATTCGTTTTACGAACGGGACGACGACACTATGCAGGCGCTTGTGACTTACGCTGTTCGTCTCTCAGCGTGTCAGCCGCGATTCTCAACGCGGGTGTTCGGGGAAAGGCTCCGTTCCTATGGAATAGACCAATCTCGCTGTTTTTTGTCTTGATCTTGAATGAGGTCAGTAGACTATACAATTGACGGAGGGAACGATAGAAGACAGTAATGAAACAAGTAGTCGATAGGATCTAACAGATTAAGACCATGGACCTGCAGACGTTAAGGGGAAAGAGAGGAATGTGTTTATGTAGGTGTACTGATCTTTAGTACTTATATGAGCGATGAATGCGGCTCGAAAATCATAATAGTTCGAAGTCGGTCAAATTCATTGTCATCATATCTTTTCAAAAACATGAAATACCGTAATTAATCAGCCGGTTTTATTTGCTTTTTTTAGGTCCATTTTAGGGGCCTCAACATGAGTAAGAGTATATTTAATGCCCTTTTTGAAACCTATTTTGAGTTTATTTTTGTGTTCATTTTAGGGACCATTTTTCAGGTCAAATAAGCAAATAGGTTCCATTTTAAAGTTTATTTTGAGGTCTATTGTCAGGTCTAGGTCTCATTTTGAATTTATTGAGGTTCACCAATTTGATCCCATTTTGAACCTCATATTGAGGTCTATTTAAAATCTAAGACCTTTTTAAGTTCTATATGAGCTTGAGAGCATTTAGATATGAGGATGAGGTGCATTTAGGGGGTCAATTTGAGGTCTATTTTGACGACAATTTTAAACTGCATTTTGAAGTTGGCAGAAGATGCCCCATTTCAGAGGTCCAATATGAGAAAAATTTTAAACTCCATTATAAGGCCTTTCTTGCGGTCCATGCCGTCCATGCCATGCTGAGACATGCCGTTAAACCGCAAATAAGGACCGTTATAAGGCCCATTTTAGGGCTTATTTTAGGCTCATGTGAAAGCTCTTTTTGAGCTTTCCAATTCGCTATGGGCCAGAAATTAAAACTCTGCGACAAAAATATTTGCGATTTAACGGCATGTCTCAGCTCAATGTGGTCTTCGAAAATTTTTCGAATGAAAAAATGATGCATCCTTTGTCGTCCAATATTTGGGTGTTACTTTAATAACAATTTAAGTAATAACTTTTCGAGTAAATTGTTTTTCATCTTTTGGGTTTCAAAATATTAAGGATAAACCAATTTCGAGTATTTTTTCTGAATACATCAAACTTCTACTTTTTACCCATTTACAGTAATAGACCTTTGTTTATAAACGACCCCTCAACTCACAGCTTTTCTTGCAACATGTTTATTTCAACAGTTAGCTCAATGTGATGTTCTAGTAAACATTTTGCACATAAAAGAGAAATATTTTTGCTGCAGACTGTTTTGCTTTCAGTATTAATTAAGATATACACTCAAGTCGCTTTTTACACGAAGGATACGTCCCGCGGAAAAAAAACCGCGTAAATTCCGAAAATCGCGTAAATTCCGAAAATCGTGTAAAAAACCGCGTAAATTTCGAAAATCGCGGAAAAAACCGCGTAAATTGCGAAATTCGCGTAAAAAACCAAAATTTCGCGTAAAAAAACTACGCGAAAAAATAGACGTTATGAGCACATCCGCGTAATTCCTAAAATCGCTTAAAAAAAACCGCGTAAATTCCGAAAATCGCGTAAAAAAAAGCCGCGTAAATTCCGAAATTCGCATAAAAAACCGCGTAAATTCCGAAAATCGCGTAAAAAACCGCGTAAATTCCGAAATTCGCGTAAAAATAGTCGCGTACAAAACCGCGTAAAAAGCGACTTCAATGTAACTGATTTTAGGCTAAAAACCGTCTGATGAAAAATCCGAATATCCTAGCCACCTGGAAGTATCTGCAATTAGTTCGTATACCAATTTGTAGGGAATTGTTGAAGCTATCTGCCCAAAATTTCATTTCAGAGAATACCTGGGAATACCATTCACTGTGGGCCAGAAATTGAAATTTCAGGACAAAAATTAAAAAATAAACTTGATGTATCATGCATCATTGCATAATTTTTCCATTCAAAAAGTTGCCGAAGACCACATTGAGCTGAGACATGCCGTTCAACCGCAAACATTTTTGTCGCGGAATTTTGATTTCTGGCCCATAGTGCAATTTAAGCATCATTTTGCAGGTCCATTCTGCGGATATTTAATGCCCATTTTGAAACCCGTCTTGGAAGCATTTTGTCTATTGAAGGTTTATTTTGAGATCTGCAGGAAGGGATTCCCATGAACATAATTTCATACCTATCGATCGCTAAGTTTCCTATTTTTATGATTTTTTTTCACAAATTTTTAATTTTTCAATGATAAAAATTTCACGATAACATTATTTTCCGTTCCAGAGTCATGTACCGTCTCGTTAGTTAGTTTTTCGACTATTCTGTAAAATTTTCCACCACCGTAGATTTTATGAAAAACTTTTCCGAAGACTGCTGAGTGAGACTGTGAAAATTACACTCTGCATTTGGTATTGTGCTGCCGTGAAAACTGTCGTGAGAATTTATGCAGCGACGAAGCCGGTCGTTCGCATTTAGTTCATTGGTAATCCGCTAGATGTTTCAAAGAGCGCCAGGCAAAAGGGCTAATCTGGAAATTATCTGAAAATTTGTCAGTTTTTATTAAATACTAGCTGACCCGACAAACTTCGCATTGCCACAAATTAACCTGTGTTGTACATAAATCATGAATCTCGGATGATCTTTGTCACAATCTCGAGTTTTGCAAGTTTCTGAGTTCAAGCTTAGATGATTTACGTAACTATGAAAGCATCCCAGGTAACCAATAAGCATCACCAATGCTATTCAAATGTAGGCCAATAAGCATTTAAGTCGCCTTAAATGCTACTTAAATGCTATTTTGACAAAATATACAGCTACTTTACTGATAACCTTCTTATAGTGCTGACGCTAATTTACAGCTAATTTCCGACACGAAGAATTTGAATACAATTTTGGATTCCAATTTACAACGCCTATGCAGTCAAAAAGCTAATATACAACAACGTGCAGTATAAAATGCCAGATACTCTGATTTGCTGCTTATGTTAATAGTTACCAGGGATGGGTAGTTTAATATACAAATTTACAATTTTTCCTCACAGTAAAGTAGAAAACAACTCCCCTGTCCCTTCATTGCACAGCCAGCGGTTAGTAATATTCGCCATGATTGTACAACATTTCGCCGAATATCATTTTGCGAAAAACCTTAAGCGGAATGTACCAATCCACGGAAAACTTTTTTGTGGAAAGGAGGTACTTTACAAATGAAAAAAGGTACATACAAATGAAACACAAATTTCTGTCCATACAAATGAAACACTCGCGGCCGTCTCGTCCTGAATGATCTAGTGTTATTATAAATCGCTTTTGTGGTCTTGTTAATGACTGTTTTATGGAAGAGTCTCGAATTTCTCGAGTTCGATTAGTTTTTGAGTTTCGCAAAAAATTCTGTTTTATTTGTATGAGAGTCCATATCCCTCTACCACAGGTGTGAGAGGTATCTAACTATCATAAAATAAATTCAAGACTTCAAAATCTCACACATGCCAAATTTGGTTCCAGTTGCTTGATTAGTTCTCGAGTTATGCAGAAATTTGTGTTTCATTTGTATGGGAGCCCCCCCTCTTAGTGGGGCGAGGGGTCTCTAAGCATCACTAAAACCTTTCCTGGCCCCAAAAACCTCTACATGCAAATTTTTCACGCCGATTGGTTCAGTAGTTTTTGATGCTTTAAGGAACATCCCGACAGACAGACAGACAGAAATCCATTTTTATATATAATATAATCCATTTTTATATATACTCATTTACAAAAAGGAAAAACAGTGAAAATTAGTACTCGATTTAGCAAGGCAAGGCGATTATATTTTATAAGCTTCGAACAATAATCATCTGCATTCGTTATTGTGCTATCGTGGAGAGTGGTTGACTCAGAGACAGTGAGTAACTCGTTTCGTTTCGTCAAACATTAGCAGCCGGGCCGGGTTGATTGAATTTTATTGATAGCCTCTTCAGCAATTTCTGAGGCGACACTTTGTTAAAGGCCTTAGGACTGTTCTGTCCGTCATACTACATATATCATTATCATGTATGTAGCAAAAGCAGATGTTATGCTATGGCTATCGGTCGTAAGCCTGATTGGGAAGGACTGCGAAAGTCTTTGCTAAGGGACGGTAAATTGGTGATTTTGTCACTTTTTCGAAGGCCTTTGATAGAGCTGACAAAATACTCACTGGTCGAAGATTAGTCATATTTCACGGTCGTGGAACTTTTGAAGAAGATAGGATTAAGTAAAAAAACTAATGTAATGCGGCTTAGCACGAAAGGAAAAATCAGTTTTATGAATATTAAGGGAGCATTTCTAACGCTTTTGTTGTAAAACTTCTGTGGATTTGGCTAGTCGTGATTCTAGTCTATATCGTGGAGTAACATCAGTAAACATCAATACAGGAGCGACCTCGGGCTACTGTAAAGAGAAATTGTAAGCGGCACTCGTTGTTTTATTATCCGCAGCCGACCAAGAAAGTAAGACTAGACGGCGCGAAAAGTTTACTCTGCATGCATTCGGCATTGTACTGTCATGAATCGTGAAGATTGACAGAGCGACACTCGACAGCCATTGCAATAGTCACACAATGGAGTACAAAAATGTTTTTGATCTAAATGTTCTAAACTACACATACATTCATAGACAAACAAAAACAAAAACATCGAATAAAGCACAATCTGGTGCTGTTAATGACAGCAGCACAGCAATGGGGGAGAAAAGGTCGCGGAGGAGGGGGGGGGAGATGTAGAGCACACTGTGTTATTTTGTTTTTTTCGGCAAGAAGGGGACAGATTACATACCTCCGTTTGCAAGCGAACTATTTCGAAATGCTGGGCGTGGTGGTGGTGCAATTTTGTGTATGAATTGCATTTGTAAAAAAAAGAAGGACAAAAAGCAATAACCTATGTTAGAGAAGAAGTAAGTCTAGCCGGAGCAGGTTCGTTCCTAGAGTTAGGTGCGCGCGGGACTCGACCGCGAATGCAAATCATAAGAGCTTACATAAATGAAGTGTGCGTATCGTAGAAGTGTCTGTCTTTGTGTTTGTTTGTAAGCAAAAGTGTATTCGGTAATAATTCGTTTTCCGAGGTGGTTGAAGAAGGGCAGACGCACTTACCTGGAAACCGGCGGGCAGGGGATCGTGCTGAACCGTCAGCTTAATTTCGTCGCATGGCCTCAGCAGTTCCATCACCGCTTCCTGGTGCGTGGCGCTGGTAACATCCGTTCCGTTTACCTTCAGGATGCGGTCGCCCATTCGTAGCTTGCCGGACAGGGCCGCGATACCACCGGGGACGATCTGGTAAAATGAAAAATTCAATGTTTTCTCGATGCAATCACGAGGGAAAAGAATAAACTTACGTGGGAAATAAAAATACCGGGCTCGTGCGAACCGAACGGTGTGCACGAGTGATCCGTGCCCCCGATGATGCTGAAACCGAGCGAACCCTGATCCTTGGGCAGAACGACCTCCTGTGAGCGGGTCGATGAAAAGGTAGAACGGAAGGAAATTTGTTTTAGAATGACAGCCGTCTCTTCGAGGTTAGAGCAAACTACTACGTACTAGAAGTCGATGGTTGCAAGGTGGTTGTGCTAATATGAGGGAAGCTACGCTTTATAAATACATTTTTTTTGTGAATAAAAACAACTATGGAGTTTTTTAGGACGAGTTTATGGAGCATTTCTCAAGAAAGTTTGAGTAAAATGTTACATTTTACAAATGCTTTAGGAAAATGAATCATATAAATAATAACTATTATTTTGAAATGACAAAAATGCAAATGAATTGTGAAGTTATTAATAACAAAGATGAGAGCAAAGTATCGTCATTAATTTTTGGAGATTTTATATAATTGTTCAACAAAACTTTCTTCTGTAGATAATAAAGCGCCTCCTGGATTGAGAAACTAACAATTAAACCCACACACCAAGCATAAACACAAAATATTTGTACAGAAAACCAATCTTAATAAAAAATAAAACGAAATTGAACAGTACAGTCTGGAACCAGGGGATTACCAATTCAAATGCTAGTGGTGAAAGTGACTAAAAACAACACACAGACAGACATTGTGAAAGGTGAAAAGCTAAAAAAACGAAAATAAAATCAAACACAAAGGATTAAAACAAAACAAAAAAAGAAGATTAAGGTGAACATAAAAAAATGCTACTGTGTGATTTGCGAACAGAGTTCCAAACTTTTAAAGTATGTGTGTTTGTGTTTTTTTTTTTGTATGTATGTGTATGAAACTGCGCGAGCAGATGAGGATACGAAAACAAAATCTAATAGAATCGCTTGCTCTGTTCGTTCGCTCTCTGGTGGTGTGTGTTGTGGTTGTTTTGCTGTTTTGCTGTTTGGTGGTGGGAATCATCAAAACACGGTATTCACCTCACTGATTAGTGGTTCCAATAACCGATTGTCAGTAACCCTGGTCATTACCGTCTCAGTGAAGGTCGACTTGGTGATGGTCTCGGTGACGGTGCCGAGCTCGGTCGGCGCCGGTGGCAGCATCGGCAGATCCGGGACGGCTTTCTGCACCGTAACGGTGACGGACGGACCACCGGGCGCCGTCGGATCGGCTCCTGAGGTGCCGTTTCCGCCCTGCGTCAACCGTTCCACGTGTACCTGGCGGCCTCCGCTGATAAAGTGCGACGGGATCATGGCCTGGAAGTCGGCGCTCGTCATCGGCCGGGCCGCTACCTAGGAAGTTGGCGAAGCGAGCACGCGCGGTGGTGGTGGTGGTGGCGGCGGGTTTCGGGTTTGGGGGTTTTGTTGTGTTTGGCAAGGGGTTTGTTTTGGGAAGGCGTGCGTGCGTGCGTTTTGGGGCCGTATGGGTTCGATTGATTGCGGCACGCAAGTGTTTTGCGGTTTTGGGTTTGCATAAGAGCGTTGTTTTTTTTGTTTAAATTTGTTTAATCAGGAAAGCCAATACCAGGAGACGCACAACAGGGTGGTGTGTTAGGAAAACATTCAAACACGAAACACGTTGCGACATACGATGGAATTAGAGGGAAGAAAAAAAAAGAGAAAAAAGGACACAATGAAACAATGCATTAACTGATAATATTAGTAGTACAAAACTAGGTTCTGGACGTTTTCTTCTTGGCAGGTGGGGCAACACTCATTAATTTTTTTTATCTACTGAGCCTGAGTTTTTCGCGGTTTATTAGGCTTTTGATAGACTTTATAAATAAAGTTAGGACTAATATATTCTAAAAATTTAAAATTACTTTTGTAGTTCCGTAAGGTAGCCAACTGAGACCCATTATCTTCTCGATATATACCAGCGTTCCAAATCTAACGTTACAGTGCATTTAACAAATGCCCGAACTCTTATATTGAGGACAATTTTAAAATATTTCACATGATTGTGCATTTCTCCAAATATGTATATCATAACAAATGATCCGAGTAACATTTTGAATTTTATTATATTCTCATAATGATATTCATGACGAATTTTGGTCATAAAAACGATCATTAGAGTATAATAAAACCTTCATTGTCACTTGAGGAGAAAGTACCTTCATTTCTCTTCTCATCCGTTTGTAACAAAACTATAATTAGAATAAATATACCAGTATAACTAAAACTAGTAAAAATATGTAAAAAATGGTTAGGATTTAAACGCTTGATTCAATCATTGGATTGCATTGGAGATTGGATAAAAGCATCTCTGCATTCGGAATTGTGCTGCCGTCAGAAGAGGTACAGAACGGCGACAACTGCTAGTTTTATTTCAACATACATATCCGAAAAAAGATTTTTATTCAATTTTGTAGTAAAAGCAAGTGCGCCCGGGTAGAAATGCATAACAAATATTAATGTAAAAACATTACGGTTACTATGAATTTTACTGTTTACAACACATTATGCTGAAACTTCACTGTACCGTTCTTAGAAAATTTTTCATATTAATGTAAAAACTTTACGATTACAATGAATTTTACTGTTTACAACACTTTATGCTGTAACTTCACTGTACCGTTCTTGGAAATTTTTTCATATAATTCGGCAACAATGCAAATTGTTTCGAAGCAGGAAATAATCTATCTAAGGTCCAATCCTTGGCAGGTTGAGTTATTTGTATACACAAATTATGTCTCTTCCTCCGTCTACTGTAGAAACCGACGAGCCAGAAGTTTAATCTAATAATCCGAAAGCCTACATTTTTTTTTGCAGAACTTATCTTAAATTTCATTGTAACTTCGTTGTAAAACAGTGTAAAACTTATAGTGAATGTACCACAAATTTTACTGTTTTTGGTTTTTATTTGTATGGGAAAAAGCCGAAAAATTTAGTGTTACATCACTTAATCACCCCCTTATTCGCTGTAAAATTGGCGGTTTCCATTAAAATTTACTGTGAAAACAGTGATATTCACGGTAACTTCAGTGTAACTTTTACAAAGATTTTCACTGTTTCAATGTGGTTTTTCGAAGTTTTTCAATGTTTGTAACAGTGAAATTTAATGTTTTTTTGCTATACATTTTTATTCGGGTACTGACCCCTAGTACTTTCCTAATATGAGCGATGAAGACGGCTCGAAAATGGTAATAGTTTGAAGTCTGTCAAACTAATTGTGATATCTTTTTAAAAACATGAAATACCGGAATTATTCAGCCGGTTTTATTTTGTCCTAATAATCTGGAAGCTTACAATTTTATATGCAGAATTTACCTTAAATTTCATTGTAACTTCATTGTAAAATAGTGTAAAACTTACAGTGAATGTACCACAAAGCTCACTGTTTTTGGTTTTTATTCGTATAGGAAAAAGCCGAAAAATTGAAAACAGCCGAACTGTGAAAACAGCGATATTCATGGTCACTTCAGTGTAACTTTTACAAAGATTTTCACTGTTTCAATGTGATTTTTCGATGTTTTGTAACAGTGAAATTCATTGTTTTTTCGCTATACATTTTTATTCGGGTATCCTCCTTGACAATAAATTTTAATGTTTTTACTGTATTCTGCATTTTATTCTTGGTAGGGAGTACAAATCTGACACACCCGGTGACAATTTCTAATCTTTCAAAGAAAACCACCATAAATATAAGTATCCTTACAGTTAAACATAAAACACCGGGCGTCTGCATGGCTGCAGCGAAACTTTAACTATATAAACTTCCTCAAAAACAAAATATACAATAGCTGCTAAGAAAATTGAAAAGTTTTGCGATTTTGTTAAAACCTCGTTTAGATTCTAGTGAAACTGAGTTCCCCACAACTTTCCGACAGCAGTTATAATACTATTATACTGCCAAGTGACTTACACGCCAGGTTTTTGAAAACCTCCTTAAAAGTGCGGTTATAAGCTCACGTTGTTTTATTACACCCTGCTGAAAGCAACAATAAAATCTATTATATTTTTCACTGATTGATGACGGCAATCGCTATAATTTAACTATGCGTTTCGTTTTACGTTCAACAAAACTACAAAACATAAAAGCTATATCAGCCAGCCAGCTATATATATAGCCGTGAGCAGAAAAGTTATAGTTTTACTGTCAGATTATGCTATTCCAATTTAGTTTATAGTGACCATAACAAAAAATATTCGAAAGAATAAATAATAAATTTTCAGCAGCTTCCGTAGTTGTGCAGCAACTGCGCATTAAATTTTATCGTCCATATTGGAATGATAGATGGTTGTAATCAAGGCGCTATCGAAATTATGCAATTTTTGAAAACCAGTTTAAACAAAATCTTCTATTTATATAAGAGACTTATGTCTGTACCGAAAACCATGTCTCTGACAGGACGTCATAAGAGGTTTATCGGTAACTAAAAACAGGTCCCTGACAGGACCTCAAGCTTTCGTAGTAATGGGTTGTATTCTCAGTCACCTCATTGGTCGACTGCTGGACTGCACGATTGCTCAACTGTTTGACTAGACTGCTCGACTGGTCTGGTCGATTAGACTGCTCGATTTGATTGCTCGACTACACTGCTTAACTGAACTGCTCGACTGAACTGTTCGATTCTACTGCTCGACTCAATTGCTTGATTGGACAGATCGATTTGACTGCTTGACTGAACTGCTCGATTTAACTGCTCGAGTGAACTACTCGGATTAACTACTCGATTCGACTGCTTGACATTGCTGGACTTACTACTCGACTGACTGCTCGATTAAACTGTTCGACTGGACTGCGCGACTTAACTGCAGACTGAACTGCTCGAATGGACTGTTCGATTCGACTGCTCGACTGGACTGCTTGACTGCACAGTTTGATTCATCTGCTCGATTCTTGATTCAACTGTTCGATTCGACGCTCAACTCAACCGCTCGATTCAACTGTTTGAATCCGCTGCCCGACTGGGCACCTTGACTCAACTGCTCGACTCGACTACTCGACTCAACTGCTCGATTAAACTGTTCGACTGGACTACTCGACTGAACTGCTCGATTAAACTGTTCGACTGAACTGCTCGACTGGACTGCTTGGCTGAACAGCTTGATTCATCTGCTCGACTAGACTTCTCGACTCAACTGCTTGACTTAACTGTTTGATTCGACAGCTCGATTCAACTGCTTGACTGGATTACTCTACTCAACTGTTCGACTGGACTACTCGACTGAACTGCTCGATTAATCTGTTCGACTTAACTGCACTATTGAACTGCTTGACTGGACTGTTCGATTCGGCTGCTTGATTCATCTGCTCGACTAGACTGCTCGACTGAACCGCTTGACCCAACTGCTCCACTAGACTAGAATCGAATCAACTGCTTTACTGGACTACTGGACTGGTCGACTAGACTACTCGACTCAACTGCTCGATTAAACTGTTCGACTAGACTGCTCGGATTAACTGCACGATTGAACTGCTCGACTGGACTGTTCGATTCGACTGCTCGACTGGACAGCATGATTCAGCTGCTCGACTAGACTGCTCGACTCAACTGTTTGATTCGATGCTCGACTGCACTAATCGACTCAACTACTCGACTCGATTGCTCGAATGAACTCCTTGACTCAACTACTCGATTGGACTATTCGAATCGGCTGCTCGACTCAACTGCTCAACCCGATTGCTCGATTCAACTGCTCGACTAGACTACTCGATTTGATTGCTCGACTCAACTGACAGATTGATTCAACAGCTCTACTGGACTGCTCGACTCAACCCACTCAACCCGACTGCTCGACTCAACTGTTTGATTCGACAGCTCGACTTAACTGCTCGATTCAACTGCTCGACTGGAATACTCGACTGAACTGCTCGACTCGACTGCTCGACTCAACTGCTCGACCGGGCTGCTCGACTGAACAGCTTGATTTATCTGCCTTTCTATAGATTTCGTAAAAGATATCAAATTTGAACATTATTAGATTGAAGTATACGCTGCAATTGGATACATCTAGAACAATCGTCGGAGCACAGTTCACACTGCACCAAATCTGCGTTAGTGGTTCAAGACGGCCTAATTTGTGGTTTTCCAATTATTGCTTAGTTTTAGACTGGTTGACTGGGTGGGACTTTCTAGGTGCACAATGTAGTGGGATCAAATGTGTAACTTGTCTTATCGGAAGTCTTCCCAGCAATGATATCAAAGCCGGATCACCACCACTGGTGGGGTTCGACGAGAGGAAGACAAAACGAGACGATAACGTAAGCCTTCTTTAACGAATGCCAAATCCTGCCTGCCAGTAGTGCCAGTAATTGTAGAACGTTCCAAACTTTTCGGAACGTTACCTTTATGTAACACGGTTTCTTTCTTTGCCAACTGTCAGATGTCGCTGTCGAAATACGATTGCATCGTTATGTATAACGAAACGTGTGTATTGCACTGCAGGGCCGTTTTAAGGACAAATTTTTGAACATTTTGTTCGATCGTGATCGTGTTCGATCGACTTCTTTGTGCTGCAGACTGGATAGTGTCGGTCGGTTACGGAACCATAAACTAGGAAATGTATCAAAATGGGTACCTTCGGAAGAGGTTGCTGTATTTTCTAGAGCAGCTACCTTTTCTCGCCCGATTTGGCAAGCTATTCATATTTAAACAGCGGTACAACGACAATGGCGTCACTGTAGTTTCAAAGGAGAAGCAATTAGTGGCCGATTGTGAAGGGTGAAACTGCAAGTGACGTGGATTTCAAGCCAAAATGGAACTTACTCATGTACGTAACAAGTGAAACACAGTTGTTAAAAAGGATGACAGGCCATATTCAGGGAAAGTCCGCCCAATGGGCACCAGTTAGAAATAAGGCTGAAACAATGGCTTTGCAGGGTGGCAACTGGATGCGAAAAACAAAATTCCCTGATATTTTCAGGTGTGTTTAAAAAAATTCCAGATTTCATATGGCGATATAATTTCAACTGAAAACATGTTTCGTTCATTCATAATTGAATTATTTTTCATACAACGAAAAAGTGAGAAAAACTACCCAATTACCGTCCAATCGTCCAATCTACTCATTTTCATCTGTGTTTTTATATCACATATCCTCTGTAGAGCAGTAGTTGCTGTTCCTCCGCATTCTTATTGTTACGAAATTCGTTGTCTTCAATGAGCATTGAAGGTGCGTTTCTTGTTTTCAATATAAGACTTTAAAATGTTTTTGGACATTCTGAAATGACCCCCAAATTTGGCGTTAAAGTGATCAGTTTCTCTTCAAGCTCCATTCACATTTTTCAGTCATCGATGTTAGCTAAACCTTAATTGAAAAGTTTTGCATCTAGAATGCTAGGTGCAAAAAGTTTAATCAAACAACTCTCGTATATTTGCTCCATACAGTCTCAACCGAACCTACCGAAACGGGCAATTTACCCCACTTACTCTATTTCCCGAGGCGAGGTCTCCAATTGCTCTCTCCTATTCTGCCGACCGGCAAATTACACTCCGCGCGTAAGTTCCTTATTCGTTTTTTTTGCGCAAGCTCAAGCGCAAGCGGAGCATGAAAAATTGATAAACAAAATTGGTTAGCCTTATGTTCAATTTCAATTTCGCTGCGCGCATACTTAGCAAACTGAGCCGCACCTTCTTCGAAATCTTTTTGTTACTTTATATCTCCGTTAGCCGATCTACTTTCCAACTAACGCGGCTTATTTTACTTTGCATGGATTGGTCGAGATTAACTCCTCCGGGTCCCAGCTAGATCCCTTTGCAAATCACGGAGCTAATTATACTTATTTATCGATTTTGAAGTGTGCTTGACTACTGAATGAATCGATCATTGCAGTTGTTTGAAAAATATCCCGATTTTGTCCTAAATTCCCTGATTTCCAAGTTTTTCCAGGTCAAGTCAAATTTCCTGACAATTTCAGGTTTTCCAGTTCATGACAAAAACGGCAATTTTTTGATAAAATCTAATACGGCGACCGAATCCAAGATGGCCGCCAAAAATTTAATTCCCTTTGAAAGTCCTGTTCTTCTTCTTTACAGAACCGGGTCATTTGTTAGTTGTTTCATGGCAAAGTTATGAAATATCACATGACATAGATCTCAAAGTTTGCTCAAAATTCAACTTTTTTTTAAACTGTTAGGTCCCTTGGCGAACGAGGGGTCCACTATTTCGAGGTATCAAGAGTGTAATTCTTATTTTTTAGCCATTTTCAACCAACCAAGCGCAAAAGTTCCAATATTTGAAGACCTCGTGTCAGTAGTGGCCCCGTTTCAGCGAGAATTACTCAGGTATTAGGCTACCTTATATAACGGGCTACAGTAGTTTGATGAGTAAAACATTCGGGTACTAACTGAAAGAGCGTAAAAGCGAGCCCCACCTGTCATCGGGCACAACCCGATATATTTTTGGTTTGTATCGAAATTTTCCAGTTCATTCTATTAATCATTCTTCGCATCAGCCACTTCCTCCTTTTCATTCACTACATTCAAACTTCATACTTTCTCGAGCAAGTTGTTTTACTCCGCTTTTCATGAATAGCAAATTTCAAACCTGACGGAGCTGAAATTTTTTTCTCGATTATTCGTAAATTCCATTAAGAATTGAAATTTTTCCATAAAACTTTGTTTCGTAGATATCTTTGATGAGGTTTTGGGTTCTATTCTGTGAAGCGAGATCCGTAAAAAGCCAAATTTCGCTGCGTTTACCATTCGCATTTACTTCGATATACTGCGAATCAAGTCATAAGGTCCGCAAAAGGTCCGTCCTAAAATTCCAATGTCATTCGATTCGACTCAATTCGATTCATTAATGGGCACCCTCGGTATTCCAGACGGTGGAAAATCTTGCTTAAAAATTTTGCCTTCAAGTCCTCTCCCATTCTGGTAATAAACGGTAAGTAACCGTGATTTTTTTTCTCCATTGTAGCGTCAAGAAGTACTCCCGATTTGGGCATTTTTAGCCGTATGATTTTGTAAAATTTTGTACACGGCCATAGTGAATGGACTTATAAATAAAAATATTTCCAATTTTTGCAGACTTTACTTTAATCGAAATTTCCTGGTTTTCCCAAACATTGCGTTTTGAAGAAGTTTATAGCTTACGAAATTTTTCAAAAATCCAGCAAAAGTTTTTCACAAATTTTTTTACGACGGCGATAGAAAACTGTAAAGATAAGTCGGAAAACCTATGTTCTAATTCTTATAAAATTCTTAAAATAATGTTCTCTTGTTTGCCAACCTAGTGATTTAGTGACAAAAATTACACGAATGTGTTTATTATTTGCGTTGCAATTTAGTCAAACCCAACGCACATTGCAGTGCATTTCAATGAACAAGTGGCGGATATGTCGCAATATCGCCATGAAACAGTTGCATTCAATGTAGGCTTAGTGCAACAACATTGGCTTTATAACAGTTAAATGCCACATCGTAAGTGAAAGCATTGTACAGCGGTCCCCCGAATAAGGCGGTAGGTGGTGCTGTACGTCAACGGTGATTGCTCAGTTGCATATTAATCAATAAAGTTGATATGTGGTACATTGTTAGTATCTGATATAAGCCAAGTCAACTGCTAAAAATCTATTTTATTGGTTAACGGGGAGCTGAGAGATTGCGATGGGCGTACAGCGTCACCCATCCGCCTTATTGAGGGGGTGCCTGTAGTTGACAGCATAAAGGCAGCGTAGGTTACTAACATGTAGGGGCTGAATGAAATAGGCGAATAGGAAGCATCAGATATGGGGCACAGAGAAAACAGTTTTGGGTTTATAAAATAGAATCCAACATGCGGTCTTTAGTGTTTTTTTTTAATCATTTCGGTAGATTAAAGTGGTTTAATATTCAACCATCTTTCATTGGGAACAATAACGAAATAAATTCATAATTTAGTCGTGAGCCCCTCACGTTCTGGTAATATGTTGTAGTTGAATTTTAGATGGGAAGGTCTAACGATTAGTGTTATCGTGCTGGTGATAGGTTCCGATTCCTATCTACCATAACTACATGACAAACATAAAGATCAACGATTTTGGACAGTATAAACGGAGTTTGTACCCAAATGTCTTCGAAACACTGTATCAGTAAAATAATGTTCTACCACAATTCAGTTCTATCTTGATAATCTATCCAACAAAAAATAAGTTGGAATGATTTAAATATTTTCGTCACACTCTGGCGTCTGGCGTCACCGTCTACCTAATATGGCAATTTAAAAATAAAAAATAAATCAGAACCAATGGCTGCAGCACTGTTTTCTTACTGTAATAATTCAAGAATTAAATTTTTACGATATTCATTCTATTCATCGCTCAAGGAACACTTCTGCCATGGAGATAAACGGTTTCATCTATAAACAAACCAAAGTAGCACCAATGGGAAACCCATTTCCACTAACTTCTTTTTCTACCACGATCTCCAAAGCGGTTAATTTTCAATCTATTTATGTATTCAAAAATCGTAATCAACTATCATAACTATCAGAAGAAAACGTCCAGAGATTGGCACATCCTTCAGAGATTAATCAAAACATTCATCAATAGAGTTAGGAGTCAAAAATTAACGGTTTTCGTGCATCGTGCAAGAATGTGTTTGTGTGTATGGATGTGTGCGAAATTACACGCAAAATTCGCCTCATCCGGCAGCCAAAAAAAACAGTAAATTCACGATGCAGCATTCCGGTTAAAAACTTAAGCCAAGCGACGACGAGGCTAGCGCAAAGGGGGCTGCTGGACCTTCTTTCCTGTATATGTACCTGTACCTGTACGTGACTCACCTGCGTGTCGTCGGTGTGATTGTTTGCGGCGGCGGAGCTGCTACTACCGTCGCTGCTGCTGTTGTTGTTTACCGGCGACTTGACAACAACCAAGCTATTGTTACTATTGCTTGTTGTACCGTTGATTACGGTGTCAGCGGCCGAGGATGAAGTCGTCGTCGTCGTCGACGACGACGACAGTGATTGCGGATGATGATGATGATTGCTAATATTGCTGCTGCTGCTGTTGCTGTTGCTGCTGTGTGTGCTACTACTACCGTTTGTGTTGCTGCTGATTTTGCTGTTGTTGTTAGAACTACTACCATTGGCAGTCACCACCACCGGGTGGCCATTGTTATTTACAGACGTTTGTGGGGATAATACTGTTCGTGGGGCAGGTAATGGTGGCTGTTGTTGTTGTTGCTGGGGCACTTGCTGAGGCTCACCGGCGGCCATTGGCTGCTGCTGTTGCGGCTGCTGGTGTAACAAATGTGATGATGATTGTGCGAATGAGTTTTGCTGGTGTTGTTGAGGTGAAGAATACAGTAGTGGTTGTTGCTGTAGTGGGGATGATGAAAATGATTTTTGTTGAACACAGAACAAAGGTGGACAAATGAGGGTGCTAGTGCATGGCGGGTTTTGGGGTAGGTTTTGATTTACCTTGCGAATAGTTGTGTGTTTTACTTCCGGCTGGGGCGGATACTCCGTCGCTGACGAATTCAGTTCAGCGGCATCCTCAATGGAACGACGATAACCCGAATAAGCTGTCGCAGAAAATCCATTAGTTAAGAATATAGACTGATATGAAACCCCAAAAAACTCACCGGGTCGATTGGCCATATATCCGGTTGGGTTGAGACCTTTCAGCATCGGACTTCGCGGGCTGGTTGGCGGTTCCAGTGGACCTTTGACTTCTCGCTGAACCACCAATCGAACGAAGCGCTGATGATCGGTCAACAGCTGAACAGCGGCATCGTGATGGGCATTTGTGATGTCAATTCCGTTGATCTATTTCATGAAAACAATGTAGAATTTTCTATGCACAATAAATTGTTTCAAACTTACCGCCAGCACGCGATCGCCCACCAAAATTTTCCCATCCTTGTGAGCCACCCCACCCTCGGTTATTCGGGAAATATAAATTCCCTCGGAACCGTCCTTGAACGGTGCATGCCCCTTACCGCCGGCTATGCTGAAACCGAGCCCCTGCCCGATCTGATCGCGGATGAGTGTTGTGTGCAGGATAACTTTATGGGTAATTTCATTTCCATTGAGCAAACCCATCGTCATCGGCATCGGAGGAGTTCCTGCGTTTCCATTCGGCAGCCCAACGACGTTGAACGACGGATGTGGTACTTCTCCACCTCCGCCCAGGCCTCCACCTCCTCCTCCTCCTCCTCCACCGGCAATTCCTTCCATCATCAGCGGTTGCTGCTCGACTGCAACGGCAATCGGCGGTGGAATCACTTTCTGCTGCTGCTGCTGATGAGGCTGCTGCTGCTCGACGATCTGTGCAACCGAGCCGCTCTCATCGAACACCGGATGTCCAATTAAACGTGTTATCTCCCGCGCAATGAACAGCACCAGCACGGAGCCGCATGCTTTTAGCACTTCCACCGCATCGTAATGGTCGGCATCTTCCACCGAGATACCGTTCACTTTAAGTACCTGCAAATCAGAAAAAAGAAAAAGAAAAGCGTCTCAGACTAACTAAGGCTAACTGAGACTGAGACGCCAGCCAGGAAAACCTCTTCTTACCTTATCGCCTACCCGCAGACCGGCCAGATCGGCCGGACCACCCTCCGTCACGCGGGATATGAAAATGCCTTCGTCGTCCCCCTTGAACGGGGTCGAACCCCGGCCACCGGCAATGCTGAGCCCCAGGCCGGCCGATGTGCGTTCAATGTGAATTTCGAACCGTTCCTCCTTCAGCTCGGTGAAGTTGTCCAGGGCGTCTGAGGGAAAATAGAAAAAAAAGGAGAGTGAAAATTAGAAACATGATTGGATTGCACATGATAATAATAGCAAAAAGTTGATGGTAACTTTTCGATGCTCTCTAAGTGGTTGCTAGTAGTATTTTGTTATCCGTTGTGATTAATAAGTATCCACTTTAAGGATAATTAGTTTTTGTGATATTCATAGCTCGTCTGAGAGAAACTCTTAGGACCAGTCTTAGGACATACTTATAGAAAGTTATGAATTTTTTCTAATAATTTTTTAATAATCTTACTAAAAAGAATGATTCCAAATTGTTCTCTCGTCGCTAAAAACTTAGAATTACCGCCAATGAAGAAACATGACTGTTTTTATTTTATTTTGGTTCAATATCTATAAACAAACCCAAGGAGCATCAATGGGATATCCACATTCTCTCTCACATCCACAACCATTTCTCTGCTAGGAGCTTCAACGCGGATAGTTTTCTTTTTTTCTACAATTTTTCGGGTGACCAGCTAGCTTGATAGCGTACGAAACTCTATGCCGAACTATTTTGTGTTATCATCATCAGAGTATATATCGTTTGCCTGAACACCGGTTCTACATGAGGAGACAGGCAATGTCTCCCACTTAAATACAGGTAGAGCTGAAATGTCTCGCACTGGACTGAGATCTCTCTGCACTGGACATTTTGTAGTACTTGAGCCGTAAAATGTAGTATAAAGAAGTAGAGATCTCGTCAGCCCCGACTAACACTGGTTATTCTCAACCGTGCACCCGCCATTAATTTTCCAAAACAAACAACCACAAATGAATCAATAGGAAGACAAAACTCGGACCATCAGTTGTTATTAGCTTAGCAGGGCTCGACCAATGGAACAATCCTCATCTTCCTATCACGACCTGGATGTTCGCGGTAGTCGACAGAAGCTTTAAACCATAGGATCGCACCCGCCTCCCAACCCTCGAGACCAAACAGCTAGTGCGTAGTATTTGTAACAGCAATCCGTCACCAAATCCCAAAAATCGACCGCTAGAAATATTATTATTGTGAATTAAATGTAATATAGTATAACAATTGACTTAATTTTCGCATCCACTATCTTAGCACCTCTATCATTGCCCTTAATTATTGTAGAATGCTCCTTCGGCAGCCTAACCGGATCTGGTATCCCGCCTACAGCACCTTACCAAGCCCTACGCCCCCAGCCGACTCAATCAATCCGACATTTTTCGGAGATATTTGTGATAGCTAGGGTGAGCCCGACAGACATTCATCTATCAATTATCAGAGATGAATAAAACATAAATTTGATAGACTAATCTCAAGTTTTTTTTTAGTCTGGACCTTGGAATGCGGTCATACATATATATTAATATTTTTTTTGAAACCGCTGCAATTTGATATGCTTGCAAGCATAGCTACCAATACCCCCCCCCTCCCTTTCCGCTCTTCCCCTCCTTCACCAAAAAATTTTCATTTCTTCCCCCGACCGTCCGTTCATCAATTGTAGAACCATCGTTTCAAAAAAAATATTAACATAAATTTGATTTAAATTGCACTTGAGATTGGAATTATCATTTGAAATTAGACTTGAACTTGGACTACACTCAAGTTGCTTTTTACGCGAAGGATACTTCCCGCGTAAATCAAAACCGCGTAAAAAAACGCGAAAATTCCAAAATTCGCGTAAAAAAACCAAAATTTCGCCTTAAAAAAAAGCTTTGTGAATTTCAACACTACACGAAAAAATAGACGTTTTGAGCACATCCGCGTAAATTACGAAAATCGCGTTAAAAAACCGCGTAAATTCAAAAATCCGCGTAAAATCCGAAAATCGCGTAAAAACCCGCGTAAATTCCGAAATTCGCGTAAAAACCGCGTAAATTCCGAAATTCGTGTAAAAAAAACCACAAAATTTCGCGCAAAAAAAACTGTGAATTTCAGCACTACACGAAAAAATAGACGTTTTGAGCATATACTCGTAAATTCCGAAAATCGCGTTAATTCCAGAATTCGCGTAAATTCCGAAAATCGCGTAAAAAACCGCGTAAATTCCGAAATTTGCGTAAAAAAAACGCGTAAATTCCGAAATTCGCGTAAAAATAGTCGCGTAAAAAGGGACTTCAGTGTACATCGAACTTGAAGTTTCACTTCAAATCGGGCATAGATAAGAAATTAGGCACGAAGTTTTAGTTGAAATTAATATTGTCATTTTTCGTATGAGTCTCACACACGTTTTACCTCTTTTCTGTTTCATTTTTTCTCTTTTTTAGTCCCGTTTTCCTGAGCCTTTTGCTCACTTTCCTTCAACTATTCCTCCTTTTCTCGCGTTTTCCGTGACAGTAAAGACGGAAAACGGGACAAGAAAAAAAGAAAAACCAAACAAAAACAAAATAAGAATGAATGGAGAGAGAAAAATGTTGACGGTTGACGTTTATATTACCTTCTCGTTCTTCATTTTCGTCTGTTCCGTTCTTTTTTTCTCTCTTTAGTACCCCGTTTACTGGTCTTTTCTGTCACGTCTATTCTGTTTTTGGCCCACTTTTTTCCCTTCTATCTTTGGTTTTCCTTTTTTATCTCTCATTTTTCCTGTTCTTCATTTTCTGTCCTATTTCTTATCCTTTTATTAACCTCTTTTTCCCGTTTACTCATTTATCTCTCTCTCAATCCTTCTTTTTTCTTTTAGTTTCTATTGTTTCCCTCGTTTTCTCTCTCGTCTCTCGTTTTTTTTTATTTCTGTCCGCTGTTTCCCCTCTTTCTGTGTTCCATTTCTCGTCTTTTCCTGTCCCGTTTTTCGCCCTTTTCCCGAGTCCATATTTTTCTCTGTTACATTTCTCGTTTTTTCTCCTCCTGCCAAGACCAGGCATTTTTGTTTCTTTTCTTCAATTCCGGGTTTCGTCTTTCTTTCGCTTTTAACTCAAGTTTCATCGCATTTTTCATTTTCTTTTTCATGTTCTTTTTCAGTCACGTTCGGTTTTTATTGGCCGTTTTATCAACGTTTTTCTCTCTCCATTCATTCTTTTTCTGTTTTTGTTCGGTTTATCTCTTTTTTGTGTCCCGTTTTCCGTCTTTACCTGTCACGTTTATTCAAACTTTTGGCCAAACCCTTTTTCACCTTCTAACGCGGGTTTTATTTTTTCATCGCCCGTTTTTCGTTATTCATCTTTTCTTTTTCTTCATTTTTTTCTTTCTGTTTTTGTCTTTTTCGAACCCTTTTTATCCTTTCCTTCTCGATTTTCCATCTCCGTCTGCTTCCGACCGTTTTCTCTTTTTTAGTACCCCGTTTTCCGTCTTTTTTAGTTAAGTTACGTTTAGTTTTTGGCTAGCTTTCTCCCTTTCACCTCCGTTTTTAGTTTTTCTTCTGACCACTTTTGATTTCTATCGTTTTCTCTTTTTCTCTCTCATTTTTTTTCTTTTTTTCCGCCGCTGTTTCCTCTTTACTTTTCTTTCTCTTTTTCCCAATCCCGTTTTTAACCCTTTTCCTGAATCTATGTTTCCCTCAGTTCCGTTTTACGTCTTTTTTCCTCATTTTCAAGCCAAAACCAGGCATTTTTTTTCGTAATTTTCTGTCCCATTTCGACTGTTTTTTTTTCGTTTATTTTTCGGTCCCGGTATTCGTCTTTCTTACACTTTCTAACTCAAGTTCTATTTCAGTTTTCGTTTTCATATGTTCTACCTGTTGTTTGTTATGTCCTGTTTTGCCTCCTTTTCTGTCACGTTCTGTTTTATCCCTTTCGTGTTTCGTTTAATTTTTTTTACTTTTTCCTTTTATCTTTCACCTTTCCTTTTCGTTCTCCCCTTTTCTATCCCGTTTGTAGTCCATTTCTATTTAATTTATCCTTATTTTCTTTATTGATTTTTTCAAGGTTTTTCCTTCTTCTCTCATTTTTGCAAGCATCGACCCACACGCAATACGAATTTTATTTAGACAGTATACTTTCTTATTAGAATGCTCGTTATTTCATTGTTGCAAACACGCTATGGCATGCCTGATTAGCTGGTACAGAGATTTCATTGAATAACCTAATCTATTTATATAAGAGGCTTATGTCTGTACCGAACACCGAAGGTCTCTGACAGGACGTCATAAGAGGCTTATCGGTAACTAAAAACCGGTCCCTGACAGGACGTCATGCTTTCGTAGCAATGGGTTGTATTCTCAGTCACCTCTCTCTGGTCGACTGCTGGACTGCACGATTGCTCAACTGTTGCACTAGACTGCTCGACTGGACTGGTCGATTAGACTGCTCGATTTGATTGCTCGACTGTACTGCTTAACTGAACTATTCAATTCGACTGCTCAACTCAAGTGCTTGATTGGACAGATCGACTTGACTGCTTGACTGCACAGCTCGAGTGGACTACTCGACTTAACTGCTCGATTCGACTGCTTGACACATTTGCTTGACTTACTACTCGACCTGACTGCTCGACTTAACTGTACGATTGAACTGCTCGACTGGACTGTTCGATTCGACGCTCGACTCGACTGCTCGAATGAACTGCTTGACTCAACTACTCGATTGGACTATTCGAATCGGCTGCTTGACTCAACTGCTCAACGCTATTGCTCGATTCAACTGCCCGACTAGATTACTCGACTTGTATGCTCAACTCAACTGACAGCTTGATTCAACAGGCCGGTTAGACTGCTCGACTTAGCCACGACACTGCTTGACTGAACAGCTTGTTTTTACTGCTCGACTCAACTGCTTGACTTCTGTTTAATTCGACAGCTCAACTTAACTACTCGACTAGACTACTCGACTCAACTGCTTTACTGAACTGCTCTACTGAACTGCTCTACTGAACTGCTCGACTCAACTGTTCGACTTAACTACTCGACTCGACTGCTCGAATGAACTGCTCGACTAGACTAATCGACTCAACTGCTCGACTGGATTGCTCGAATGAACTGCTTGACTCAACTACTCGATTGGACTATTCGAATCGGCTGCTCGGCTCAACTGCTCAACCCGATTGCTCGATTCAACTGCTCGACTAGACTAATCGATTTAATTGCTCGACTCAACTGACAGCTTGATTCAACAGCTCGACTAGACTGCTCGACTTAGCCACTCAACCCGACTGCTCGACTCAAATGCTTGAATTCTGTTTGATTCGTCAGCTCAACTTAACTGCTCGATTGGACTAGTCGACTCGACTGCTCGACTCAGCTGCTCAACTGGACCACTCGACTCAACTGTTCGAATGGACTACTCGACTCAGCTACTCAACTGGACTACTCGAATGAACTGCTCGACTCAACTGTTCGACTTAACCGCTTGACCCGACTGCTCGACTAAACCATTCGATTCGACTGCTCGACTAGACTACTCGACTTAACTGCTCGATTTGACTGCCCTATTTAACTGCTCGACTTAACTGTTCGTCTCAACTGCTCGAACCAGCTCGATTGTTTGATTCGACTGCTCGACTCGCCTGCTCAACTCGATTGCTTGTCGCGATATCATATGGTCGGTGTTAAATGAGACCGGACCAAGTCGCAAAATTTTAAAAAATGAGTTAATGATAGCAAACGATCAAGAATTTTCTAAGCAACATTTTACTCTAATCAGACTACATAAATGTTGCAAACAGCCAGAGTTAGAAGATGATTTCGAATGCAGCAAACTTTGAATACGTTTTTCTCGAAGTCAGAAATTTGCCACTCGGTTCTGTCTGACTTAACACCGACTCCGATTCATACGGTTTGCGGCTGAACCGTCTACTCTATTGGGTTCAGAGCCACTCACACAAAAGAGCCATATTGCCCGCCTAAAGAATCAGTTAAATAAAATCCAATATGACCAAGAAAAACTATTTGTTTCAGTTTCCAGCTGACTCTTTTATGTACAACATCTTAGAGCTATATTATGCAATATAATAACTCAAAGAACTAACACAAAGATTAAACATCTTCACAAACACTGGCCAATGAAATGTAGCCGCAGTTTTCTGAATTCTTAACAGACATTTATATTTTCCGGATCGTAACATTCGGGCTCATCTAGTATTAAATATTTCTATCCCATTTCGATTCCATTTTATTTAGCTTCGAAGCTGT
Source organism: Sabethes cyaneus (assembly GCF_943734655.1). NCBI lineage: Eukaryota > Metazoa > Arthropoda > Insecta > Diptera > Culicidae > Sabethes > Sabethes cyaneus. The sequence continues at coordinate 148,461,081 of NC_071353.1, read as the reverse complement.
AGAGTAAAACGTTCAACACGACGCGAGCGTCGGGTCAGCGATCTCATTGAACAAACCTACCAGCACACTGTTCCTGGTGCTAATTCAGTATCAATGAAGGAGGTATTAAGAAAATGGGGAACAACTTTTACACGATATGAAAATAGACCGCGGTTGCCATATCTGCATGCATCGTTCGCAAAATTTTCTCATTTGCTGCTTCAGCGATACGGGTGAATACCACCAAACATTGCTTGTGGTGTTCTGCATAAGCCGTATAAGCCTATTTGCTATAGTATGCGTGTATGGCAGGAAGGTTGTTATTCTTGAATTTGATTCAATAGGTTCATTGAACAGAATGAATCTCGACCGAGCGGTGCTGCTAGATAATCTTTCCATAAAGACGGGTCTAAAGCCTTTTCAAAAAATGATTCAGCAAAAAAAGCAATGCCTTGGGTTATACAGGTCTCTGAGACTTAACCCTTGTTCATCGACCGGATTTGTAGCCGGTTATTAACCCTAGAGCGGTCGCGCTAGTGTACTGAGTACACGCGTTTTCGAAAAACGCGAAAAAATCATCGAAATTTTAATCAAATCACACCAGGTTTTGGTTGTATTCGAAGATCTACTCTTCCTCTTTCTAATGATGCCAAAATATAGAAAAAAGAAATAAAAAAAGGGGTCGAAAGATGCTTGTAAAAATGGTGTGTCCGCGCGCGTGTACTCAGTACACCAGCGCGACCACTAACGTAACTTTTTTGAAATGAAAAAAGTTACGCAAGCGGTCGCGTCGTGTACTGAGTACACGGCGGGCAATAACTCAAGTTTGTGAATAGATAGAAGGTTGCGACTTTCGACAAAGTTGCTTATCTAGTTAAGACACATCCCGTGATATACAACAAAATTCGGAACTGATTCGCTAGATGGCGCTAATAATGCAGCAATTAAATTCATTTAAGAATATTTTAAAACCGTAATGAGCTAAAAGGTTACTATTTACTACAAAGTTGTTTGTAAAGCCAAGACACATTTGGTAACGAACTCTGAAGTTTGGAACTAGTCCGCTAGATGGAGTATACGGTGAAATTTAATTCATTTGGCGATATTTCCGAACCATGACGAGATAGAAGGTTGATGTTTTCGACAAAGTTGTTTATCATGTCAATATGCTTCCGATGAAGGTAAATTAAATTCGGAATGAAGTAGTAGTAGGTGGAGATGATGAGAAAATCAAATTATTTTCGGAATATTGCGGAACCATGATGGCATAGAACACTGCTGTTCGCTACAAAGTGGTTTCTGTAGTCAAAACACGTTAGATAACGTATCGTTGTCCTTTTCATCATCGATTGCGTTGTCAATTCCAGTCAATCAACAGCTATTTTTATGGTTTCCTGAAAGAAGCAATTGATACGTATTGCTTCAACTTTTATCAAAAGACAAGATGAAGAGCACAGACTGATCAAAATGCTTTTGACGAAGCAATTTCGTCGTCTACATCGTCTATATAGAAATATCACCAGAACAAGATTCCTGGAAACCCGTGCTGCGTTTCCATCACATTCTTAAAAAAATATTTTAGAGTGTTTGAGTCCCTATTCTTCCCAGGGTCGCTAATAGGTTTATTCGAAAACCTGGTAAACACGAATAAATGTCAAAATCTGGCGATCAATTTGACCGATGGGGAGGACTTTTTCGGGAAACGTCTTGCCAGTTTTGATCAACGCCGGTACAAAATGTTGTCTGAAATTAGGAGCGATGACTCCTTTGCAGAACGGAGAAACAAAAATCTGGGACATTACCAAATATCTGGAAGATTTAGAACTTTGTCTGGCATGCAATAAAAAATCTGGTAAAATCTAGATTTATCAGCAAAGCAAAACCATGCATGGATATAAATGTCCTTCAGAACTTGACCCTTCTTTATCGATAGATATCGCTGCCGGTTATTAGAGTACAGGAAAATCACTGGGCTAGTGCAAAGATCCTATTAACTCTGAAGCGGCACCGCCCAGTCGAGACTCGAACATACGACGAGTGGCTTGTTGGGCCAGCAACGTATCCCGTAGTTAACTTGGCAGACATGCATAATGGCAACGTTGATGCTTGCAATTATTAACGTGTGCGTGATGATAAAACCAAAGCTATTTGTTTTGCTAACGCGACAACACGACTGAAGTGCACTCTCTTGATACTCATTTGCAAAACAGCTTGCTTTTTTCATTGGGCTCGAATTCTTTACTCTTTCCTTGTATTACGTGTGTGTTATTTCCTGTATGATATAAGTGACCGTAATAAGAATATTATAGAATTGTTAGGAATCTAATGTACATTTTTCATTCTCATTATCATAGCAGGAAATAAAACAAACAAATGCTCGTTTTGTATTGTTTTATGGTAAGTGTCAACATAATTCTAACATTCTAATGTTTAAAGCATTACCTCAACATACCATAGCAAGCTTCCCTAATAACATACTCATTATAAAACTGTACAACTAATTGTTATACAACTAATGTGAGTCATTAATAAATTGATTTAAATAAAAGTATCGTAAGTGTGCTACTTGGGTAAGTTGAATAAGTATCATGTATTCCTAGGTGATATGTGCATTATTCAGTTTGTCAACATTGTCGATGATTCACATACTCTGCTTTGGGAAAATCGTCAAAAGAATACTATTTACAAACATTTTGGTGTTCTTTTCCAGACCAGATAAGCCATTTCACCGTTTATTCGACATAAGCTGAGATATCGCAAAAAGAAATATGATTTTACCAACTGCGACATCTAGCGGGACAGTTCTGAATTTGACCGATCATTTTCAAATTCATCTTGTCTAGACACACAACTTTGTCAAAAACCGCCACTTTCTATCGTATCATGGTCATGAGATATCATCATAAGATTATAATTTGACCACGCGCGCCACCTACTGAGACAGTTTCAAACTTTGTTATGAATTTCCAAATGTGTCTTGTTCGAACAAATAACTTTGTAGAACACAATAACAGTCTATCTCGTCACGACTCTGAGATATTCAAAAAAAAACTCAATATGCTCGTTATAAGCGCCATCTACCGTATCAGTTCCGAATTTTGTTATCCGCAGTCAGATTGATCTCGTCCAGATAAACAACTTTGCCAAAGACAGCAATCGTCTATCTCTTCTCAGTCCCGAGATATTAGAGATTCTAGTATCGAGATTCTAGAATCATTTGTTTTGGTCGCCATTTGCGCCATCTAGCGGATCAGTTTTCAAACTTTATTGTTCGTTTCCAGATGCGTCTTAAATTGATAAACAACTTTGTCGAAAACCGCAACCTTCTATTTCATGTCAGTCCTGAGATATAGGCAGTATTATTCGCCGTGTACTCAGTACACGACGCGACCGCTTATGTAACTTTTTTTAACGCGACCGCTCTAAGGTTAAAGTAGAGGACAATTACGGGGCTAGTACAACGATCCTACTGACTCTTTCTGCACACCGTCCAGCCGAAATATCGAAAGTGCCTTTTCAAAAATAAAAGTCAATTAGGTATACAATGTTTCTAAATATCTTTTAAAATGATTCCAAATTAAGTATTAAACCAATACTTAAGGTTCCCAGTGAAGCCTAAAAGCACTTCTAAATGTCAGCAAAGCGGCTGATTGAAAACGGCCTTAAATGAAACCAAAAAGCGCTCCCAAAGACCACAAAAGGTCTTTTTAAAAACGATTCTATATTAAGCCAAAATTGGCTACAAACACTTTCGAAAGCTAGAAAAGCCAATTTAACAAACAATCTTAAATTAAGCTAAAAATTGAAAAAAATGCTTCTAAAAACAGAAACAGCGTACATTGAAGTGGCTTTTTACGAAATTTTTGGAATTTACGCGGACATGCTCTACGCATAGGTTTGGATTTAACGCGGTTTTTTACGTCGTTTTAATTTACACGGAACTTGAGCAACGGAACTTGAGTGTATTTGAAATATCGTGCCAAATTAAGCATAAAATCGCTCTCGATGGGCTTTTCAAAAAAGACTTCTACAGGCTAGAAGGAATTGAACCAATGATCTGAAAAGGCTCTTAAAACGAACTCTAAAATTTCTGAAAAATGTTTGGAATGCCCCCCCCCCCCCCTTCAGTGGTCGAACACTGGAAGGACAAAAACTTTATAAAATATTTCTAACGGCCTTAAATAAAAATCCCCGCAAAATGATTTTTAACGCCAGAAAAGGTCTTATTGACAGTGATACCCAATTTGCTTTTTCAAAAAAATAATTCCAACTTAAGCTTTAAATCGCTGAAAATGAATCTAAAGATCAGAAAAGCCATTTTCGAAAAACTAGAAAAGGGCGTTTTAAACAACGATTCCAAATTAAGAATAAAATTATACTCAAGTCGCTTTTTACGCGAAGGATACGTCCCGCGTAAATCAAAACTGCGTAGATAAAACCGCGTGAATTCCGAAATTCGCGTAAAAAAACCGCGTAAATTCAAAATTGTGTAAAAAAAGACCAAAATTTCGCGTAAAAAAAAATTTGTGGATTTCAACACTACGCGAAAAAATAGACGTTTTGAGCACATCCGCGTAAATTCCGAAATTCGCGTAAAAAACAAACCGCGTAAAAAGCGACTTCAGTGTACAGCAAAACGCTTCTAAATGCTAGAAATGCATTTTTTTTAAATGATTTTAATTTTTTTTAAATTACTTTCTCTGTTACATCTCAAACACAGACGATACACGGCACAACACGTTCGGACGGGACGGACCAGGATTGGATAGCATTAAAATGACGAGCTTCCTTTGAGATCAGATCACAGCCAGTATTATAAGCCTTTTGATTTATTGCCACTAATATTTAATTTCAAAGATTTGAATTTTCCACTATTTTTTTGTTTTGTAGAGCCGCAATTATGCAGTGTAACGGAACAAATACAATAGGAGTATGATTTCAATTTTAAAATGTTGCTTGTTGAAAATCAAATATAGCGACTAGCCACTTAACATCATCCCCGTAACACACTGTTTTGAAACGGAAATGGCTGTCGGATGGCCAAAATGGTTGTTTAAATGTCATTTCGATACTAGCTGTAACCTGCGCGCGTCGCCTCGCGTCTAATTGAGAGCAAATTGGAGGTACGCTATGTAACGCTAACGCTATGTAATTCTATGAAGTGCAACTACGTTACTTTTGCTCGTCTTGAATGCAATCTGGTATGATTGGTTTGAGTCTTTGCTTAGTGTGGCCGATTATTACCACTAAAATACATATCGCGCCCCTCGTTTTGGCTACAGACAAGACTCTTATATATATAGATTCAAAATGGTGAGTTATCGATGAGCAAATCGATGAGTTTGCAGGGTCAAATTTCCGAAAATATTTTTTGTGTGATTGCCTTGCTTCACAGGCACGGATGAAAATAAGACACACTTGCAGTTTATTTTAATTTCAATTTTGATTTATTAAAATTTTTTAAGTTTTTGTATATTTTGTGCTCCTCTCCTTTTTTGTCCAAACTTTAAAGACCTTCGAAAACATACAAAAAGATGACATGATTTAATCTTTGTCTGTTGTAAATCCAAACTAAAACAAGACAGCGAGTCAAATTCAATCAAATTAATACCTTTGACACCAATTTCCGAGTGAAGTGCAATGTGCAAACATACACCTGTTACTCCAGTACAACAGTAGCACAATGCAGCTCAGAAATGAAGAGCAAATCACTCATCGTCCGTGATTCATTGGATTCACATTGTCCAGTAGCGTCCATGGAAATGATGCCATCATAAAAAAGCCTTTTTTGTTTACCTTATAGTATGCCACAATTGTTCCGTCCCGACGAATGTCATCACTGACTGGGGAACGGCGGAATGCAACCCAGTTAATAATGAAATGTCATATCGACGGCCGGCACCACCACGATGTGTGATGCAAGCGTACAGCATCACCGTCGTCGTCGGGGTCCGCCTTTTAGTCGTTTGTTGCATATCGAAATTGCATTGCAAACACCTGTGGATGTGCCTACCCAGGCGTTTTTCCAGGCCGCCTGCCGACTGCCGAGTCGTACAAGTGAGCCAAGCCCTGGAGCTTCGGCAGACAGTACACCCAAGTCGGCAAATTTTTGCCAGCCTAGCCAGCAGCTAGCACACACACGGTGTTTGTTTGCTCGGTTCGTTCATAAATAAAAATCTGATGATGCAGTCCGGACCGGAGCAGGGGTTAACTGCGACGGCGGAGGAGGCCGTCCTCGACAAGAAGCATCTGCCGGCGTAACTATATGAAAGCCGTGTCGTGACGGTAAAGTCGAGAAGGACGGGAATCTGGTGAAAGTTGAGTTCAACTCCCAACGAATTTATCGATTCTGAAACATTTGCCTTTTCTCCGACGTTCGGTCACTGGTTTGCACAACGCATCCTCCCCCCCACAGGAGTGCCGTCGAAAGGATAGTAGGGTGGTTCAGTACAAGAGCTTTTTCGAATGAATTTAAACCAGTGTTTGAGGATAGTCAAAGACGTTCGAAAGAAATTGGAAATTCGTCACAAATTGAGGACTACCCACAGATGGAAGATTATAAATTTTTTTGGACCAGTCTAACCACCAACTCAGGGTTGCTCCAGCTATGGTTCATCTGCGCCCGAGGCATGGAAGGTTTTTTGCATGTGTACCTCTATATATAAACTGTGCATTGTAGAGCGTTTATTGATTTAGAGTGACGATGGAGAGGACCAACGACGGCGCGCGGGTGGAGGGCCAATGGATTTTGGGTTAGAACAAATAATCCACTTCACTGAACAATGTTGTGTTGTGGCGGTGGGAGGAGCAGCAGTATTTGGAGAGTAGCTACAAGCCATCATTTTCAAAGATTGTTTGTACTAGCCGGAAGGTTTTGAATGTGTATTTTCAGATGGAAACCGAGCGGTTATCCTTCACCGAGAAACAAACATACTATCAGGAAGAGGAAACTCAACAAGTGCAAGCAACAGCAACAGAACTGTAGAGCCATTCATTCACACTAGAAATTGACTGTCTGATTTACGTTTCGAATTCGGGTTGAGAAGAAATAAAAATTTTTCAACACTCCGTTCCGGCGATGACGACAACCGCTGTTAAGTCATGTATGTACGGCAAAAAATAAATAATTTAAAGTGTTCCCATCATCAGTTCGTACTTCGTATCGTAAAGCCAAAGCCATAGCAGCAGAAATCGTCCAGCCAATCAACCAGCGAACTTGGCACGTTATCGATACATTAATGTCAACATATTTTTCCTTTTCTCAACCACCCGACATTTGAATAAGCAATAAAATCGAATACTGGTCGGGTCGGGTGTGGCTGTGGAGTGGAGAGTATCGTATGGGTGTAAATTGAATTTTCAACCGCTGCTCGACGACCTTTCCGCCGTACGTACAGAGTAATTCGTTTACTTGTTGACGATTTATGCGCACACGTTCGTTCGAACAATAACAATGTGATTTAGTCAAAATATTTGATTGGTGGAGGCGATGAGTTTGAAGTTTCTGGCATAAAGGAATGTCGAGCCGAAAAAAAATGAGTAAATAAATCCGAGTCCGACACCCGACCCCCATTGCATTGTTTTGTTGTACTGGTTCGGGTCAAAACAAATTACGACATTGTTGATGGTAATTGAATGTCGCGTGTGGATGGGGGCGTTAAATTCGATAAATTTTAATAATTGCTTGCCGGCTGTCTATAGAAATTTTCGCAATGAAAATACAGATACAAATTTTCAGATTTTTAGACACTGTGAACTCACTTCCTATTTCGCCTCGTTTGTTTTTTCCCTTATTTACCTTTCGGTCAATCATTTCCCTTTTATTTAGCGTCGATTGTTTAAAATTTATTTCTTTCCTTTTTTGTTTTTAGTGATTTTAAGTAAAACTTAAAGAATGAAGGCCAGGAACAAAAAAGACGATAAAAGACTGGACAGAACATGACAATGAGACATGAACAGAGGCAAAACGGGCCTGAAAAAGTGGAAAAAAGGAAGAAAAATACGAAAAACGGAATAAAAAGGGGAAAATCAGGGCTGAAAAACGGGACAGAGAGTAAACAGTGGGCAGCAAAAAGGAAAAAAACGTGACAGAAAAGGTGGGAAAATGGGAGAAAATAAAAGAATAAAAAATCAAAAGGGAAAAGAATAGCGAACGAATGAAGAAATCGACAGAGAGGAAAAAGAGGTTAAACGAAATATAAAAGAAAATGGGACACGAAATGGGAAAATGGGACAGAATAGCAAGAAAACAACAGGAAAAATGGACCAAAGAAAATGGTAAACTGGAAAGAAAAAGACGAAACATGTGAGATAAAAAAGGCAAAACGGAAAGCAAACGAAAAAAAGAGAGCCATAAATAGAACGAACGTGACAGATAAGAAGGAAGATCGAGGGCAATGCTTCGAAAGAAGGAAACACGAAGCAAACAAAGCCGAGAAGGATAAAAATCAAACAATAAATGAATCAGAAATCTACCAGAAAAAAATGACAAAAAATTGACCAAAAATTAGGTCAAAAATGGAACAAAATATGGGCCAAAAATGTACCAAAAACGGACCTAAAAATAGACCGAAAAATTTACTTAAAATTGTATAAAAAATGCAGCAAAAATCGACTAAAACCGTACCAAAAAATGAATCAAAAATGCTGCAAAAAATGAATCCAAAAATGAACAACAAAATGTATTATAAAGTGGCCTAAAAATGAATCAAAAAATGAAACGAGATATGAACCAAAAATAGACCGCAAAACATCAAAATTAAAACAAAAAATGAACCAAAAATGCACCATAAATGGACTAAAACTGCAGCGAAAATGGGGCAAAAATTGAACAAAAAAAATGAATCAAAAAATTTACCAGAACCAAAAAATGAACAAATAATAGGCCAACAAAATTGACCAAAAATGGTACAAAATATGGACGAACAAATGGACCAAAGATAAACCAAAAAATTAACTAAAAAATGGTTACAAAAATGGACTAATAGGTGCACCATAAATTAACTAAAACTGTACCAAAAAACTGACCCCAAAACAGATTAAAAATGGACCAAGAAATGAACAAAACAAATTGGCCCAGTAATGGACCAAAAAACTAACCCAAAAATAGACCAAAAAATGCAGCAAAGAATCGACTAAAACTGTACCAAAAAATGGACCAAGAAAGAACAAAAAATGTACCCTAAAATGGACCAAAAAGGGGCCGAAAAACGTCCTAAACTGTACCAAAAAAAAGTGGACCAAAACATAGACCAAAAATGAAACGAAATATGGGCGAAAAAATGGACCCAAGAATAGACTAAAAAAAAGAAAAAAATGAATCCAAAATAGAACAAAATATTAACCAAAAAATGAATCAAAAAATTTACCAAAAAATGAACCGAAAAAATGACCAAAAAATGGAACAAAATATGGATGAACATATGGATCAAAATTGGACCAAAAAAGGACTAAAAATGAACAAAAAATTGACCAAAAAATGAACCAAAAATAGACAAAAAATAGATCGCAAAACAGATCAAAATTAAAGCAAAAAACGAACCAAAAAATAGACCGCAAAACATCAAAATTAAAACAAAAAATGGACCAAAAATGCACCATAAATAAAACTAATACTTCAGCGAAAATGGAGAAAAAATTGAACAAAAATGAATCAAAATAGACATTTTATTATTTTGCGTCGTTGCTCCTTTTATGTTATGTAAGAAATTTGGCATTTCTCTTAGCCATTTCGCTTTTTCTTATTTTAGAAGCGTCATTCGGCGATTTTCGTCTTAATTTAATATCACTTTTTTAAAATGGCTTTTCCTGTCATCAGAAGCATTTTCAGTGACTTAAGGGTTAATTTGGGATCGTTTAAAGAAAACCTTTCCAAAGAATTTTTGTCTATCTAAAGTGGAGTCATTTTTTCGAAACGCCTTTAAAAGCATTTCTATGCTTGATTTAGTATGATTTTTAAAAAGGTCTTTCTGGTTAAATCTAAGGCAGCAATGCCATTTTAAGCGATTTAAAGCTTAATTAGGTATCATTTTTGAAAATGTCTTATCTGTTGTTTAGAAAGTGTTTTGTGGTGAGTTTTGGCGTTATTTAAAACTAGCTGATTATGCGATCTTAGTCGGGGCTCTTTTGTTTCTTAGCCACTTGCATATCTGTTATTGTAAGGAACATTCTCAGAATGCAAGAACCAAAACCCTTTTTCTTCATTTGAATGTGTCTATTCCCTGCTCGCCACCTCCTCCCCCCCCTTTTTTGTCGACCAGCCACTTGTAAATCTGTCTTCTTTTCGATAATCTCTATAAAATGAGATAGCCTTTTTTTGTTTTTTTTTTTTAACTTGTTCATTGTCAATGGTTATGGCTACCTTATCCCCCTCTTTCAGAAACCCCTTCTTGTCATTCAACCACTGGTACAACTGCTATCGGCCCAAATGCAAGACAAACGCACCCCTTTACGCGTTTCAACCTTCCTCCCCCTCTTATAAAAGACCACCCTCTCTTTCGGTAACCTCTCTGTGCTGATTCTTCTTTTATGTCAAAGAACATGTGTGCCAAGTTTGATCAAGAACCGTTCAGGCATTTCGGAGTTATGGCGGAACGTACATCGTCCCTCCGTCCTGTTGGAATCTTCAGTGAAATATTCGCCATGGGTTGGGTTTAATATGAGATTTACAAGACATTTTTTGGCTTAATTTCACATTATCTTAAGAAAGCCTTTTCGGGTTGTTTATGAACATTTTGTGGTTAATTGGGGATTATTTTTTAAAAGGTTCTATTTTGGGTTTTTGAAGTTAGCAGCTAAAAACTTCGGTTAATTTGAAGAATTTTAGACTTAAATTGGTTTCATTTGTAAAAAAGCCTCTTCAGGAGTTTAAAATTTTTTTCTAAATGACTTTTGACGAAATTTAAAATATTTTTTCATTTTTTCCTTTTAGAAGCGTTTTTCAGCGATTCTGGCTTTACTTGAAGTTATTTTGAGGCCTTTTCTAATTTATAAAACCCGAATTAATCCACCTAGCGGCGTGACCTAGCCTTTCTACTGCCACAATAATCATTATTAAATTTCTCAGGAACATCTATAATTAACTTGACTATTTTTTCAAATATCCGTTCCGTATTCCTCAAAATCCTTATTTGCCAGTGAAATTTACAACGTATTGCGTAGAACAATTATATTTTCTTTCCTTGGCTGCGTAAATACTTGTAAGCGTAATTTATGTTACTTGATGAACACCTTATTTAGTTTTATAATCGGTCGGCCTTAACTTTCGGGTTTCAGAGCCACATACGAAACTTGTTTTGAATTGACAATATGAAATATGTGTTCATAGTAGATTTTTTTTATATTTTGATATTAATACCATGCGTTCAAAAGTTAGCATCTTTGAAAAACAAGAGTTCAGAAAAATTATTATTATACTTCGCTTTTGAAGAAAAAGGATATCGACAACAAAATAATTAATCTCAAAATTTCACTATTAGTTTGCTTGGCTTCAATTTTGCAATATATCTGAATTAGAAAAAATAACTGAATAGAGCATTAGATATGAAAAAGAGAAATTGAACTTTTTCTTAGCTGGCGCTCTTTCAGATAATAATATTTGCATGAAAATCAAAACTTAAGCTTCTTTTGAATGTACTTTCATGAAAAGATAGACTTGATTAGCTTGATCGCATCGTTTTTACAATGTTAGAGGGTTAGAAAAACAAGATGAGGTCGAAAAATAGTGCAAAAGCTGCGCCTTAAACATGCTTGAGAATGGGAAATATGATCGATATGATTTCCAGTGCTTGTCATTTTTGATTTATTTATTAAAACATGATACATGACATAAGACATCTGTCCTTTAAAATGTCACTAACGAAAACAAATCGTACAAAGTTACTACCGTGCAGCGTTTACTTCCTATTTTTCAAATAACATTTCTAAGCTCTAGTATCTATGGATTGAAAAGAGCATCTATTAATGCGCAAAATTTGTATGAAATTTGTATAAATTTATTTGGAAAAATCAACTCACTAGTATTTTAATCCTCTACACCACTACACCTACATGCTTAAATTAACTGATTTTCTTCGCTTTTTGCTTTTCTTGTACAATTGTGAGTAATAGCAAGTGAAGAAAATGACAATTGAAATGTGAAATCAAAGAAAAGAAAAAACTTTTCGATTGAATCCCACTATTTAATATTTATTTGCAACAGACACGTAGTTCGCCTACGACGTGCAGGCTTCATCAGTGTTTTATTTCAAAGCGTACAGAAGGCCGAATTTTCTCGGAATGACTAAATAACTATTTAATTAGAAAACTCGATTTAACAAGCAGTTAACAATTAACTTTACTCAAACCAATAATAAAATAAGCAACTCATCTTTTTGTTGTACTTTTAAGTAGGAGTTGTTTGATCTGCCACCATTTGCCACCTTGGGAAATATTTAAGCTCAAAGTAGTACTATTTTTCATCAAAAATGCTCAAAATCTCCGAAACTACAGAAAACCGCGTATAACAATGTTTTACAAAAACGTTGATTTTAGCAAGATAAACAACTTTCTAGAATACTATGAACACATAAAAGGTAACCAGAATAAGTCAGGGTTTAAAAACTGTTTTGAAGGGTTTGTCCACGAATAACGCTTCATAGACAATTTCCATGAAGAGTTACAAGCATGGTGTCTTTGACAAAGTTGTTTGTAATGATATTCACTACAACTTTGCCGAGAGTACCAAACCTGTATCTCGAATATACGAGAAAATAAATTTCGTATCTCACTTTTAAGAGAATTAATCACCCAAAGATTTCTCTCACAAGAAGGGCCTTGTTATACCAAGAAATGTTCCTAAAGACACCATATGCGAAAAACTTCACGTTTTGGCGCTATATCAAACGATCACGTATTTCGCTGTTTGGACCACTGTGAAATGGAACAAAATTTGGCATGTGGGTGTTTTTGTAGGCAATTTTTTTTCTATGGTGAATTGAGACCCCTCCCCTCTTTAGGAGGGGAATAATGACCCCTCTCCCTTTTAAGAGGGGGGCTTCCATACAAATGAAATACAAATTTCCTCATAACACGAGAACTAATTAATCAAATGGAACAAAATTTGGCATGTGAAAGTTTTCGAGGGCAAGAATATTTTCTATGGTGAATTAGGACCCCTCCCCACTTTAAGAGGGGGGGCTCCTATACAAACGAAATACAAATTTCCTCATAACTCGAGAACTAATCAAGCAAATGGAACCATATTTGGCATGTGGGAGTTTTAGATGGCAGAAATTTTTTCTATGGTGAATTATGACCCCTTCCCCTTTTAAGAGGGGGGCCCCCATACAAATGAAATGCAAATTTCCTCTTATCTCGAGAACTAATCAAGCCAATGGAACCAAATTTAGCATGTAGGAGATTTTTGAGTCTTGAATTTATTTTATGATAGTTAGAGACCTCTCACCCCTGCCCTATGGTAGGGGGATATGGACTCTCATACAAATAAAACAGAAATTTTTGCGAAACTCAAAAACTAATCTAACTCGAGAAATTAAAGACTCTTCCATAAAACATTACTAATAACAAGACCACAAAAACTATCTATAGTAACACTAGATCATTCAGGACGAGACGGCCGCGAGTGTTGCCGGCGACCCACCGTCGGAAGCGCCGCCCACTGGGGGGAGGCAACTCCCCGCAGAAATTACTACTGTCTAGGTTTATTTGTTTTCCTAGATCTACCTGGGTTTCCTGGAACGAGCGACAGCGAGTAAGAAGAGGATCGCGAAATGGTACTTTCCACAAAAAAGTTTTCCGTGAAACAATACATTCCGCTTAAAGTTTTTCGCAAAATGATATTCGGCGAAATGTTGTAAATCATGGCGAATATTACTATCCGCTTTCTGGCTATGCAATGAGGGCCCCTGTCCCCTCATGGTGGTTTTCTACTTTACTGTGAGGAAAAATTGCAAATTTGTATATTAAACTACCCATTCCTGGTAACTAATAAGCATTAACATAAGCAGCAAATCAGCGTATCTGGCATTTTATACTGCACGTTGTTGTATATTAGCTTTTTGACTGCATAGGTGTTATAAATTGGCATCCAAAATTGTATTCAAATTCTTCATGTCGGTAATTAGCTGTAAATTAGAATTATCAGCACTATAAGAAGGTTATCAGTAAAGTAGCTGTATATTTTGCCAAAACAGCATTTAAGTAGCATTTAAGGCGACCGAAATGCTTATTGGCCTACATTTGAATAGCATTGGTGATGCTTATTGGTTATCTGGGATGCTTTCATAGTTACGTAACTGCCAAAATGAATCATCTAAGGTTGAACTCCTCAGAAACTTGCAAAACTCGAGATTGTGACAAAGATCATTCGAGATTCATGATTTATGTACAACATAGTTTTCTTTGTGGCAATGCGAAGTTTGTCGGGTCAGCTAGTGCAATATAAAACAAAGTGACGAGACATACCGTGTGTCTCAAGATTTCTGTTTCTTGTAACCACTGTAAATCAAGTAGTAAAATTTGTTCTCATTTCCATGATTACAATAATTATCATGTTAGTGTATAAGATGATTTGAAAATGATTTCAAAAATAGTTTTAATGACTTTTTTGGTTAGACTTCGCATACTCCCTCCTTCCAAAGAAACCAACACTGGGATCAACCCCACTGCACTGTACTGAGTTAGCATCACAAGGGAAAAAACTTTATCTTATCGCTCCACCACGGCACCAGGTATTGCAACGTCGTTCTATGATTTCCCTCTGACTTCCACCTTACCCGCGCTCTGTCTACGCTCCCGCAAACCTTACAATTTTCGCATGAAATACAAAAACATAGAGTAAGCGCTTATCGCTTATTATAGTTGAGTCATATATGCTCTCTAGAATGGAAGCCGTGGAACTTCACTGAATCAACTTCACTTGAACGAACCACTGCACTGACGTCGTGTGTGCATGATGCATAGTTCTTACCCCGAAAGTGTTTACCACCGCCGTTGGCCTCCTGAACGTTGGTAATAATCCGTATCCGACGTTTGTCATCCTTGGCTTTTTTCCTACCCTTCGAACCGCTTCCGTTCGTCAGAATACTGTTCAAACTGGAAGAAGCGGTCGACACCACCGACGGAGTCGGTGACCGCAAGTTTCTACCCAGCGAGTGACTGGAGAATCTGCGACCACCTCCTCCGCCTCCCGCTCCTTCTGTCAGTTGGGTTCCACCTCTCGCTCCTCCCTTCGAGGTTTGCGGTTCCCGTCGCTTTCGACGACCGTTTTCATCGTTCACTTTAAATTTTACCGAGAACATGGCACTGCGATTTTACTTTTTTCTTCCAGTTTAGTTTCACTCTACTTGTTTGTTTGCCAGCAGCAAAACAATTGTTTTTGATTGACAAAACCGCTGCAGGTGGTTGCAATTTTACAACTGCCACACTTGTCTGCGCGAAGAAAATGTGCGACCGAGCAAATACACAGTGAGTCACACAGAAACTTGGTCACGAAAATATGGTTTTCAATTCAGAGAAACCAGGCCAGCCAGTGGGCTGAATCGAGCAAGTTTTTCGTGCAAGCATTCGCACGTCTTGTTCTCGATGTTGTTCAATTCCAACCCACTGCCCTGTTTAATGGCATTCGCACTTGTCGTCCCCTTGCGAGCAAACACACATCGGCTGATTACGACGACCTGCCTGCTGTTTGCATTCCACGTAGAACCTTTTTCTGTTCACCACACTTGAGACCGATTTCGTACGTCATCATGTCGCGATGACAGCGGGCCAATTAGCAAACATCACCACCACCGACGATTAAGCCCTCCGCGAAAACTGGAGAAAACAAAACAACCGTGAAAATGTCATCCCCCGTGTAGCACTCGATATTCAAATATGTCACAAGACAAGCACCGCCGCTGTGGATGACACACTCCCAAAGTACGTTTGAGTATGGAAAACTCTTGAAGACACTTTCAGCTGCTCTCAGAACCTGAAGCAAACTGACGGACGAGGGTATTATGGCCCGATAAAAGGGCACCCGCCTTCGGGTGCGACTACCGCGGCGTAGTCGATCCAAACCCGAATCGCGCACTTGTTACAGTTTATTTTTTTCCCTCTATCAGCAGCGCGTTCAGTATCCACCCAGACCAAGCTGCTGGCTGATAGCACACCCGAATCTCTAACAAGAAGATAACGATATCATCATCGGCGCGAGAATCGCGATAACGTTTATACAAGCAAACAACCTTACTTACAGGTTACACACACTCTGGAGTGTCAACCCCTTGTCGAAACCAGATAAATGTGACATTCTTTTCACGTTCACCTACTGTCCGTCCGTCCGTCCGTGCGTCTTCCAACCACGACCTCCGGTAAGTACCTGCCGCGTGTACGAGTAACGCGGTGTGTAAGTAATTGTGCATGCCATCCATCGCAGACAATACGACGGACGGACGGACGGACGGTGTGTTGTACTTTCCTTCGCCATCAATTAGCAAGTACGGAACTGCTATGCCCTTAAAATGTGCTGACATTTACGCTGTTCATTTAACAATATTGCCCAGCCCAGTGCGCTGCTACCTCTCCCTTGCCTTATTACGTTGCGAAAGTCCAAAGTCCTGGCGAAAGTCCTGGAGAGGTTCCAACCGAGGTCGAAATGTCGAAAAAGGGTAAATGACGGTTTCGGCACGATGTTGGACCGTTTTCGATAACAATGAGCAAGGTTTGCAATTTGAGTTTTTGTTTTAATACACTCTTATCGCAACATTTGTGGCCAATTATTGGTCACTACTGGCACTGACTAGTGTGTAATTTACAATTATTTATTATTTCGGCTTTTTCAAGTTTTCAGAGGCATTTCGTAGCCATTTTGGGATAGCTTTAAATTTTGATCTCATTCGAGAGTACCGCATGGAAGTAATCTGGGCACTCTGTCGAAAAATATAAACAAAACATTCAGAGAACGTTCCGGAAAAACTACAAAAATGAATTGAATGAACAAAATCAGCGTAAATCAGGCAAACTGAGGTGGAATGGAACCATCAAAATCACGCGCTTTTTCATAACGAGTAGTTTCACAATGATGGTTTCTCAAAAAAAAAATGATGGTTTCTTTGGAGAAGTTCGGTAAGAAACTTAAGTGTCTTTTAACCCTCTAACGGGTAAGACCGTCTGTAGACGGCCTTCGCTTTTGGAGCTCCAGAGCCGCATACGAAATTTGTTTTTAATTGGCAATATGAAAAATGTGTTCAGAACAGATTTCTTGACATTTTGATACTAATATCATAATATTCTAACCATGCATTCAAAAGTTATCATCTTTCGAAAACAAAAATTCCGAAAAATTCCGAAAATAATTAATGCGCGAATATTCCGTTTTTTACTTTTGAAGGAAAAGGACATCTAGAACAAAATGATTGACCTAAAAATAATTTCTATGAGTAAATTTCATGCATTATTTTAATTTTGTAATATATCTGAATTGAAAAAATATCTGGGCAGAACGTTAGACATGAAAAAAGAAAAAGAGAAATTGGACTTTTTCTTACCTAGCGCTCCTCCAGATCATTATTTTTGCATGAAAATCAGATAATCATTAGCTTGATCGCATCGTTTTTACGGTGTTGCCCGTTAGAGGGTTAAATATATTTGGATGATATCATATTGACCAACATGATAATTAATGATAAATTAATAAGATAATTCAAGACTTAAGACCTTGCAATATCGAAGACTTCTACTAAAAATAAAATTTTAACCCCCAATTGGTCAATCGAAAACTCAATGAACCGGGCACAGCACACTGACCCAGAACCTTTTTTGGAGCGCATTAGCTTTGAGTGGGAAAACGTGGTTTTAGGTTAATGGAATCTTTGGAAGACTTTCCTAAAATTAAAAGTTCTATCGTCCAGCGAAATTCAAATTTTGATTAATTCCCCTAAAAGTGTAATAAAAAATTTACTTTTATTCAGTTTCAATATAACACATGTGTTCGGCAAAGTTTTACAGCATATTATTACAAGAAATTTGGCTGAAGACAGTAACCTTCTATCTCTTCACCAAAGGTAGAAAAATCCTATCTATATCTTCTATATAAAAATGCATTTCTGTCTGTCTGTCTGTTTGTCGGGATGTTCCTCATAGAATCAAAAACTACTGAACCAATGGTTTTGGAGGCAAGATTTTTTTCTATGGTAAATTGAGACCCCTCTCTTCTTTAGAAAGCGAGTTATGACCCATCTCCCTTTTAAGAGGGGGGCTTCTACACAAATGAAATACAAATTTCCTCATAACTCGAGAGCTAATCAAGCAAATGGAACCAAATTTGGCATGTGGGAGATTTTGGAGTCTTGAATTTATTTTATGATAGTTAGAGATCTCTCACCCCTGTGGTAGGGGGATATGGACTCACATACAAATAAAACAGAATTTTCTGCGAAACTCAAAAACTAATCGAACTCGAGAAATTCGAGACTCTTCCATAAAACATTAGTCAATAACAAGACCACAAAAACTATCTCTAGTAACACTAGATCATTCAGGCAGAGACGGCAGCGAGTGTTGCCCACTGGGGGGAGGCAACTCCCCGCAGAAATCACTACTGTCTAGGTTTATTTGTTTTCCTAAGTCTACGTTGGTTTCCTGGAGCGAGCGACAGCGAGTAAGGAAACGATCGCGAAATGGTACTTTCCACAAAAAAGTTTTCCGTGAAATGGTACATTCCGCTTAAGATTTTTCGCAAAATGATATTCGGCGAAATGTTGTACAATCATGGCGAATATTACTATCCGCTTTCTGGGTATGCAATGAGGGGACAGGGGAATGGTTTTCTACTTTACTGTGAGGAAAAATTGCAAATTTGTATATTAAACTACCCATTCCTGGTAACTAACAAGCATTCAGCATAAGCAGCAAATCAGCGTATCTGGCATTTTATACTGCACGTTGTTGTATATTAGCTTTTTGACTGCATAGGTGTTGTAAATTGGCATTTAAAATTGTATTCAAATTCTTCCTGTCGGTAATTAGCTGTAAATTAGCATTGTCAGCACTATAAGAAGGTTATCAGTAAAGTAGCTACTTAAAAGCTACTTAAGGCGACTTAAATGCTTATTGGCCTACATTTGAATAGCATTGGTGATGCTTATTGATTACCTGGGATGCTTTCGTAGTTACGTAACTCCCAAAATGAATCATCTAAGGTTGAACTCCTCAGAAACTTGCAAAACTCGAAATTGTGACAAAGATCATCCGAGATTCATGATTTGTGTACAACACAGGTTAATTTGTGGCAATACGAAGTTTGTCGGGTCAGCTAGTATATATATAAAAGTGAGCGTGAGTATGTTTGTATGTTCCACCATAACTCCAGAACGCCTTGACCGATCTCCACCAAACTTAGCAAACATGTTTCTTGACATAAAAGAATCAGCACTGGGGGGTTAACAAAAACGAGGGGGGAGGTTCCCTGATAGATGGGAGGGTTCCTAATAGGGGGGAGGCCATAACTCCTAAACGCCTTGACCATTCCTTATCAAACTTGGCACACATGTTCCTTGACATCAGGGAATCAGCAGCGGTAATTGACAAAGGTGGGTAGGATAGGGGAGAGACGATAATTCAGAAACGCCTTAACCCTTCTTTATCAAACTTTCATACGTATTCCTTGATATAAGGTAATCAGAACTGAAGGCGTTAACAAAAGAGGGAGGGAGTAACAGGGGGAAGACTCCGAAATGTTTGGACGGTTCTTCCTTAAGTGACGGTGGGACAAAAGAGGGAGCTGATGACAAGGGGTTGCTGACAGGAAGGGGGAAGTAACGCCCACATGACTGTAACAATTTATCCGTACAACAGAAAAAATCAAAATAGGAAAGACTAAACGGCAATGCTCGCAGCTGTAGATTTGTAGATCAAGTGTAATTATGCGCCGAATCAATGTGACCCGTATAGTGCTAAGTGTTGCTGGTCAACTCTATATGAGTCACAGGGGTAATCATTCAAACAGTGTGTAGTTGATCTGAGAACACCATGTTTTTCCCATGGTCAACTTTATGTGGCATGTTCCACAGTGGGCTCGGCCAATAATTAATGCATACTTGCTCCTGGTGGTGAAACTAAAAACGTTGTTTACAAACAAGTTTTGTCTTGAAGTGAGATGAAAGGAATGGCAGGTTTTTTGTATCTATGGAAGAAACATTCTTGCACCTTCTACTTTTTTTGAACAGTACAATTTATAGGGATTTCCGTAAAGAAAACAGATGTGTAAGTGGCCGGGTAGACAAAAGAGGGGGAGCTAGCTGACAAATGGGGAGGAACATCCAAAAGAGGAACAAGCGTTATATTTTTGCATTATAAGCATTTCGGTTACAATAACTGATGTACAAGTCGCTGTGAGACAAAGGCGCCCCGAGTAAGATCGGGCACTCAGCTAGTTTCTTATAAATGAAATATCGTTAAAATCAGTTTTTCTATTTTAGATGTTTTTATAGTTGTTGTATGACTTTTTACAAATTTACAAAGTTGTACAAATAGTAAAAATACACATCATTGCTGAATATAGTATACCTCTATCTTCGCTTATTTAGGAACTAAAGAACTTTTAGTATGAAAATACTCTAATTTTGACCCCGAATTACTGTCAAGAAGGCACATTTTATTCAAAAACTCTCCACAGGGAATCAGAATAGCTTCAAGCAGACTGAAAAGTTTTATGAATCATGTTTAAAAGCACAAAAGTGGAACAAAATTGATCTGCTGACAAAATCGGGATAAAAAATCAGAGGGGTTGTGTACAAAACACGACCGCATATATAGGTGACGCAGGACTACGTAAGTCCCTTTGTAGTGATAGTAGCATGTATTCATGCTTGTAATCATTCGATTCTTCATGTATACATGCTATATGCAACATATCTACATGCTATATGCGTTGTATGTAACATTTATCAAAGTAGTAACATTACATACGTTCAATTCTCAAAAGATTGTGCATTTGAAAACAATTTAACAAAATCAAGAACACAAACTATTGCTTTCCTGCTACCTTACTGAAATTAAAAATTGTTTTTATTACCCATGGTTCCCCACGTTGAAGGGATTTTACCAATTCAATCCTATTTTATCAACAGCACATCTTTTCACTCCACTTCTAATGAAACGGCAAGCATGCGTATTCATACAGAGTCGTATTATAACCGAACACCACAACTGAAGCACATTTTTCCAACATAGATATCAAATTCGCCTACGTTTAATCGTCTCGCAGTAAAGAATTTGCGATCTGTTGGGACAAAGAACTTTTGTCATTTTTTCTGGCATACTTCCCTAACACAGACATAAAATTGGACTAGGCTCAATCGCGTTCGTAAGAAATCTGTTGGCACGAGGGGGCTTTGTCACTCTTTCTGGCGTACTTCCCAAGCAAGGACATCAAAATGGTCTAGGTTTAACCGCGGTGTTAAGAAATCTTGTTGAAATGAGGAAACTTTGTCACTTGTTTTGGCTTACTTCCCAAGCACAGACATCAAATTGGTATAGGTTTAGATCATCGCAAAGAATCTTCCAACCAATCACGAAGCGAGAATTCTGGTAAAACATAGGTTCATTATTTTCAATTTTTCAATAGTTCAACATCAAGAATCCATACTTTTCTTCATTTGGGCTAATTCTTAGAAGATTTTCCGATCGATTGGTGTAAGAATATTGGAAATCGATCGGAAAACCGCTGAGCTATTAGCGCTCAAAACCTTTCATTTTTCGTGACGCTCGCATTTTTCGATTTTTTGGAATGACACCCTATCTCAAAACTTGCCGTAAGACGTAGTTCTACGTCAAAATAAGAAGACTTAAGGTTAAACGAGAACTGAAAAATAAGTATTGTTTATCATGGATACAGATGTTTCATGATAACCATGCTGTTGCTTGTGGAAGAGACACACTGTCGTATGCAATACGTATTGTATGTAGAAAAGCAAACCAAACCATGCCACACTGTGCCGGTAGCGGCAGTGTTTGGTAGTTACCAAGGTAATGTTGGTAACTTACCAATGGTAAGCATTATACGCCATACTTCGGGTCAAAGCAAGCTAGTCTTTCTCTTAAGTTTTTTGCTGTTTATCACTTTTGTTCGAGTTACTGATAAAAAGCAAAGCCATGGGCTTAAACCGTCATTAGACGTTACCCTTCTTCATCGACAGACTTCGCAGCCGGCTGTTAGAGTACAGAAAAATTACTGGGCTAGTGTAACGATCCGACTAACTCTATCTAGCAAATACCGCCGAACCGAGATTCGAACATATGACGACTGGCTTGTCAGACCAGCACCGTACCACGAAGCTAACCGGGCGGTTTAAGTTACTGACTTTTACCAGCTGACCTGCGACAAACAAGTGCTGATGAGAGCGAGTGTATATCAAAATATATTCTCTCCGAAAGTTATCCTGCTCACTAGTGTGACGCAACATTTGTTTGTTCTATTATTTTGTTGTTTTGTTTTGTGATATATTCTGGTTGCTACGTATGTTTGTTTTATAGGCAGAGAATAACTGGTTTATCGCACTTCTCTTTTGTCGGTTATTTCTTCGTATGAAGAATGATATTTTGATACCCTGCTTATGAGGGAGCAAACAGTTTGGTCACATTCTGGAGATGTTGATTGACTCTGGGAAAGCAAAGTTGACATTATATAAGCTAATCTGCTACTGAAAGTAAAACAATAAAGCGTTATGGTTGTTATAGCGTAAGTATTTCTTATGATAGCTTTACTAGTAGCTCTATCGTATTGGGAATGGTGGAACAAACCGATTTTCGAGCTATTAAAGAATGGTTAATCGTAAATTACGTTTCGCAAGAATCGGATATAGCTACATATTCAATTACGTTACAATACTGAATTACAGCGTAATTGGTCACGATCTATGTTTTATATTCATTATAAAGTTGCCCGTTATGATTCGATTTTGTTACGGAGTTTAGGGATAAACTATCTAACTAACGTTGTTGAATATTAACATTCACAATTTTCTGATATTTTTTGCTTTTTCATCATTTGCTTGTTAAATGGTAAATGAGGCAAATGGGATCTATCGCTATGGTTTTGAAAATTCTCCTCAAATTCATTCCATAGGCCTTTTTTGTAATTAAACCTTCGAAGCGGTACCACTGAAGAGTTTCTGTGCCGCAACAATTTTAAACAATAAATGTAGACTGAAGTTTTTGGAGCGTCTTAGTAGAATACGAAACCTAAAAATAAAAATAAGAAAACTTATCCAATTTAATTCTACTATGTGTATTTTATTCAATGACAGATACGTATTTCGCCTACGACTTGCAGGCTTCCTCAGTGTCTGTTTTCGAACTTCGAAGTTCGAAAACAGACACTGAGGAAGCCTGCAAGTCGTAGGCGAAATACGTATCTGTCATTGAATAAAATACACATAGTAGAATTAAATTGGATAAGTTTTCTTATTTTTATTTTTAGGTTTTTTAGAATAAATGTAGATTACACAGTTGAATAAACCCTAACTTTGCATTTTTTAGCTCCCACTTGCCCCGGGTTAGTTATCGCGCTTTTTTTGTATGTTTTCTAATTGATTTCGATCGGTGAAATATTAAACTTTGCTGATTACGATTACGTTTTATTCGGCTATCATCATTTACTCTATTCAACAATAAACGTACCAAAACAAGACATTTTATTTGTCTAGTGTCAAACCGGACCATTAAATTCTGTGCCATACAAAAACGTCTTTCTAAGACTTGACCCTTCTTTATCGACAGACTTCGCGGGCCAGTGCAAAAATTCTGCTGAATATCTAGCAGCACCGCCTAGCATTCGATTCGAACACACGACGCTTGCTAGACCAGCATCGTACCTCGAAGCTAATTGAGCGGTCTGTGCCATGCAGAAACATTTTATTTACCAATGGTAAATAACGTACCGAACCATTTTAATCAAATGCTATGCAGAATCATTTAATTCACCAATGATTGTACCGAACCATTTCATGCATCTATGGTCGTACCGAACCATATACTTCATTGAACAATGATCGTACCGAAACGTTTTTCTTATCAATGGTCGCACCGAACCATTTTAATTAAATGCCATACAGAATCATTAAGCATCGTCTAATTTCTTCTTTATATCCGCTTAACATAACATATGTAAAACAAGAACTGAAAAATAAGTAAGATAGCAAAGAAAAATAAGAAAAACGAATAAGAAGCAAATGGTAGCATAAAGAGATAAAACAAAGCAAAAAAGAGATAATCGGAAGCATAAAATTAGGAAAAAACGCAAAGAAAAAGAGGAAAAATAGTAAAAACAGAATCTAAACTGCACAGGGCAAAGGGCAAACGGCATAGAGAAAAACGAAGCAGATAAAGTGTAAAACAAAAATTATTATAATGCCAGCGTAGAAAACTTAATCCACCTTCAATTACTAGTATTGGTAACCTTGAAAAAGGACTGATTCGCTTAAGAAAAGCGTAGCGATGACACTGAAGTTTCCATTAACTTGGCTTTGCGAGCAATTTTGGTCGTCAGCTTAGCTTCCTCCTTTAGACATGTGCGTTGGCAATAGCATCATTGTGCTAAGAGATCACTGAAGCAATACCGGCATTAGAGGGACTGGGAGAAAAGTTAGGTTCGAATCCGGTTATAATTGGCTCCAATTATAGCTTAGTTCAACCGGTGTAACTCCCAGTTTGGTAAAAAGGAACGAGTTACGAACCTATTGAAGTAAAGTAAGTGTTGTTTCAATGACCCTCTCCATATCTAATTTCCGTCCTTTCCCCTTCACGTCTGGTCTCGCACTGGAGATACTATAAATGCCTAAATGCGACCAGTATTCGACTTGTACAAAGATAAAAATTTTGTTTTTGAACCAGAAGATGTCAAACCACCGAATTCGCCTGCAATTCGGTAGTTTTCGATCTTGGAACTCACGGGAACGGCCAGCGTTTGCTCTTGCGCTTTTGCGCGGGATTAATTAATTATGGGCTCTTTATGATCGTCACAAAAAATGACTTGATGAAGTGAGGAAAAAATTATACTGTAAATGTTAATGCACAACACTCCTCTCTCAGTGTAAGCAGAGAACAATAACTTCGTCAACTAAGTTTGAAATTTGCTTGGATATCATTGTTTTTTTTGGCTAACCTAATGCCACTTGTTTTATGACATCGTTAACAACAGAATAATTACACCATAATCAAAATACATCAGAAAAGTGTATTACCGCCGCGTTTTTACCTCGCGCGAAGCTTGTTGAAGAACCGAGCCGAGCCGCCCGCCCGAACAAACTTCATCGGAATGTACTACATAAATATTGACTAAACAACAACAACACACAGGTTAAATCCCCGTGCGTGAATGTTCAATTAGCGTGAAGGTGCTTTGTGGCAAGACTTGCGGGGCTCGTTTAGTAGCGCTGCTGTGTACAACAACCGAACATTATGATGGTTGGTGGTTACAATTTATTTTGTTTTGCTATCAACAATCTGTGTTTTTGTGCATCATTCATTCATTCATTATTGGTTGGGTTGGTTGGTTGGTACAAAACACAAAACTTTCAATCCGATTCGGGTCGAGTAAGAGGTTAGTCCCTGTTGGAAGCTCTCATTAAAGAACATTAAAGCCGGGCTGACTACCACCACCAACAGGAAGCAATGAGAATTAAAAAAAAAAAAAGGGATTGCATATAACAGTGAGCAGCAGGAGGAAAACCAACAGAAATTCAATCCTTTCTCTACCTTCTCATCGTACTACATACTGGGGTGTTGCTAAAACCTGTAAAGTGTACTCATATAGAGCAGAGCTCTGCTCTGCTGGGTGCGCTTCAAAGTGAATCGGCACTAAGTACTTTCCGTTCGTAGAACGGTTCAGTTCATGGCGACCGGTGCATGTATAATTCCCTTTCAGAACACCATCTCTTAAACAGGGTGACGAGCATAAAATTGAATTAGTCACCATTTGCCCGAGAAAAAAAGAATGCTAGGAGAAGGTAATCTAGTTAAATTCGTCCTGTGATGTTTGTGAAAAAAAAAACCCCTGAAAAGTCTTTTGACTGACAGTTTGTCGCACGTCGTCGTTTCTGGGAAGAAAACTCCAGTCTCTATGATCATTCTAATATCTTGCTTCGGTTATGGTTGAAAGTTTACCGCAAATTCTTCACGTTTCAGTGCCTCCTGGCTGGCACTAGTTTTTGTTGATGGAAACAACCATGGGACCGACCATGGGTTGATGGGTCGCTCCCATTCGTTCGTTCGTTCGGGTGTGGTGGAGGAAAAACGTAAAATTTAAAATGTTTTTTTTTTTGTTTTACTATTCAGCAGAACCAAACATGGGAAGAGAGTCCGAAGAAAAGGGGCTTCTTTGCGGGCCGGAGAAACCGCCCGCCCATCAGCAGCACCGTCGTCGCCACACTGTTTTATTCGTTGTTTTCGTCTACGTCGCCCCCTCTATCGTCTCTGCGTGTTGTTTATGGAAGTAATTTACATAAAAGCGAGGCAATTGCAAAGAAACATTAGTCATCAGTCCCGTTGTCCATGTTAAGGTACTGACTGACTGGTGGCGGTGGGAGGACGGACGGACGGACGGACGGACGTGTTTGGGTCTTCATTTAAGAAGCTACATCGCATTTCATGCAATTCTGCCAGTTAAAGAATGTGTCCATATTTTTTTGTTCGCCTCTTCAATATGCAAAGCATAGCATTTATTCTTTTTTTTTGGTGCTGCTGCTGCTGCTGCTTCCATGCCCGTACGTACTGATTAGTACGCTACGCGATTACAAATTTTTATCAACTCTGGTGCTATGGGGCAAGTGTGTAGAGTGGTTCTTGAATAAACGCTTAACTTGAACTGTTAATTGCTTAAAACTTTTATCCAAGCAAGCATGTTCTTCGATACAGTAAAGTGATTAAAGTAATTAAAGTGAAGTAACTTTTCAGCTCAATGTAGTTTTGATTCTTAGTCTTTGCTACACTGAGGCGTACAATAATAGGCTCTAACTGCACGACGATACATACAATGTAGCATAGATTGTCGACACGGTCGTATTGTTCTACGTCGTTACATAGTCCTGCTCGTCGTCACCGTCGCCGTGATAATAATAGATTTTGATTTCAGAAAGTGATGGTAAGTAATATCACATAATAAAGGTAAAAGCAGTAGGCGATGCCATTCAACTACCTGTGAACAGGGGTGTTAATTTCATACCTTCTAACTTTCATCCCTACTCAATAAAGTCATTAAAGTCATTCCAATAAAATCTACTCAACATTCACAGGTGTTCCACTAGAATTTATATTTCAATCATGTTTTTGGCAATAATTTAGAAACAAACCAAATGGTAGCGTGAAATTTTTACCACCAAATGATGAGGACTTTTTTCTAACAACATTTTTCCTGGATTGCTGAGAAAATTTACTCACATTTTTTATCGATAAATGTATGTTTTACGACACTTGGATCTTGAGATATGAATTTTTATAATCTGACACACTGGTGAAGCACATGAAATGCGTATTTGTCGGAATAATAAACAGTGGCTACGAATGCAGCTACCAAAAGGTCCGTGAATGCTTAAACCAGAGATCTTTGTATGAATTTCAAGTTGAGCTGCGTTAATAGGACGAACAGTGCTACTATTTTATTTATCTATACCTATAAAGAAGGATTTCTGTCTGTCTGTCTGTCTGTCTGTCTGTCCGTAGAGGTTTTTTGGGGCCAGGAAAGGTTTTAGTGATGGTTAGAAACCCCTTCCCCCACCAAGAGGGGGGGCTCCCATACAAATGAAAAACAAATTTCTTCATAACTCGACAACTAATCAAGCAAACAGAACAAAATTTGGCATGTGGGTGTTTTCGGTGACAAGAATTTATTCTATGGTAAATTGAGACCCCTCCCCTCTTTATAAGGGGAATTATAACACCTCTCCTCTTTAAAAGAGGGGGCTTCAACAAATTTCCTCATAACTCGAGAACTAATCAAGCAAATGGAACAAAATTTGGCACGTGGGTGTTTTTGGAGACAAAATTTTTTTCTATGATGAATTGGGACCCCTCCCCACTTTAGAAAGGGGGGCTCCTATACAAATGAAATGCAAATTTCCTCATAACTCGGGAATTAATCAAGTAAATGGAACCAAATTTGGCATGTGAAAGTTTTCTAGGGCATGAATATTTTCTATGGTGAATTTGAACCCCTCCCCACTTTAAGAGGGGGGGCTCCTATACAAACGAAATACAAATTTCCTCATAACTCGAGAACTAATCAAGCAAATGGAACCAAATTTGACACGTGGGTGTTTTTGGAGACAAAAATTTTTTCTATGATGAACTGGGACCCCTCCTCACTTTAGAAGGGGGGGCTCCTATACAAATGAAATACAAATTTCCTCATAACTCGAGAGCTAATCAAGCAAATGAAACCAAATTTGGCATGTGAAAGTTTTCTAGAGCATGAATATTTTCTATGGTGAATTAGAACCCCTCCCCACTTTAAGAGGGGGGCTCCTATACAAACGAAATACAAATTTCCTCATAACTCGAGAACTAATCAAGCAAATGGAACCAAATTTGGCACGTGGGTGTTTTTGGAGACAAAATTTTTTTCTATGATGAATTGGGACCCCTACCCACTTTAGGAGGGGGCTCCTATACAAATGAAATTCAAATTTCCTCATGACTCGAGAACTAATCAAGCAAATAGAACCAAATTTGGCATGTGGAGGTTTCTGGAGGCAAAAATATTTTCTATGGTGAACTAGGACCCCTCCCAACTTTAAGAGGGGGTGCTTCTACACAAATGAAATACAAATTTCCTCATAATTCGAGAACTAATCAAGCAAATGGAACCATATTTGGCATGTGGGTGTTTTTGGAGGCAACCATTTTTTCTATGATGAATTAGGACCCCTTACCTTTTTAAGAGGGGGGGCTCTCATACAAACGAAATACAAATTTCCTCATAACTCTAGAACTAATCAAGCAAATAGAACGAAATTTATCATGTGGGTGTTTTTGTAGGCAAGAATATTTTCTATGGTATATTTTCTATGGATTTCCCCACTTTAAGAGGGGGGGGGCTCCTAAACAAATTAAAAACAAATTTCCTCATAACTCGAGAACTAATCAAGCAAATGGAACCAAATTTGACATGTAAGTGGCTTTGGACGCAAGATTTTTTTCTATGGTGAATTGAGATCCCTCTCTTCTTTAGAAAGCGTGTTATGGCCCATCTCCCCTTTAAGAGGGTGGGCTTCCATACAAATGAAATGCAAATTTCCTTTTATCTCGAGAACTAATCAATCAAATGGAACCAAATTTGGCATGTGGGAGTTTTAGATGGCAGAAATTTTTTCTATGGTGAATTACGACCCCTTCCCCTTTTAAGAGAGGAGCTCCCATACAAATGAAATTCAAATTTCCTTATAACTTGAGAACTAATCAAGCAAATGGAACCAAATTTGGCATGTGGGAGATTTTGGAGTCTTGAATTTATTTTACGATAGTTAGAGACCTCTCAGCCCTGTGGTAGGGGGATATGGACTCTCATACAAATAAAACCGAAATTTTTGCGAAACTCAAAAACTAATCGAACTCGAGAAATTCTAGAGTCTTCCATAAAACATTAGTCAATACAAGACCACAAAAACTATCTATAGTAACACTAGATCATTCAGGACGAGACGGTCGCGAGTGTTGCCGGTGACCCGCCGTCGGAAGCGCCGCCCACTGGGGGGCTTTCAAAACTCGAGATTGTGACAAAGATCATCCGAGATTCATGATTTATGTACAACACAGGTTAACTTGTGGCAATACGAAGTTTGTCGGGTCAGCTAGTTAATAATAAATTGTGCTTTGTTGACATTTTGATATCAATATCATAACAATCTAACTAAGCGTTCAAGAGTTATCAGTTTTCAAAGAGTTCCAAAAAAATATTATTTCAACTTTGTAATATATCTGAAGTGAAAAAAATCTGCGTAAAGCATTAGACATGAAAAGGAAATTGAGAAATTTGACTATTTCATACCTGGTGCTTCTACAAATAATAACCTATACCTATAAAAATGGATTTCTGTCTGTCTGTCGGGATGTTCCTTATAGAATCGAAAACTACTGAACCAATCAGCGTGAAAATTTGCATGTTGAGGTTTTTAGGGCCAGGGAAGGTTCTTATGATGGTTAGAGACCCCTCTCCCACTAAGAGGGGGGGGGGGGGGGGGGCTCCCATACAAATGAAATGCAAATTTCCTCATAACTCGAGAACTAATTAAACAAATGGAACCAAATTTGGCATGTGGGTGTTTTTGGAGGCATGATTTTTTTCTGTGGTGAATTGAAACCTCTCCCCACTTTAGGAGGGGGGCTCCTATACAAATGAAATACAAATTTCCTTATAACTCGAAAACTAATTAATCAAATGGAACCATATTTGGCATGTGGGTGTTTTTCGAGACATGAATTTTTTCTATGATGAATTGAGACCCCTTACCTGTTTAGGAGGGGGGGCTCCCATACAAATGAAATACAAATTTCCTCATAACTAGAGAACTAATCAACCAAATGGAACCAAATTTTGCATGTGGAGGGTTTTGGAGACAGGAATTTTTTTTATGGTTATAGACCATGGTTTCAATTATCTTGCGAAAATAAAATTCCCCGACTTTTCCAGGTTTTTCCAGGTGTAATTCGAAAAAATCCAGATGTAGAATATCTCGTTAATTTCTCTTTTGACGTAGGACTACGTCTTTGTTTACTATACTGGGACTGGGTAGTACTTTGTGAAAACGAAAATAGAAGTGTAACGTTTTAATGAAAGATTTCGAATGCTAATAACTACTAAACTACTGAACGAAACTGAACAATTTATATGTCGTTGGATAGATAAAATGACCAGCAATTTTTAGGGGCGTAAGAGAGCAATTTTAAGGTGGGCGTAAGAGGGGGGCTTCTATACAAATGAAACGCAAATTTTCTCAAAACTCTAGAACTAATCAAGCAAATGGAACCAAATTTGGAATGTAGGGGTTTCAGAAAGAAAGAATTTTTTTCTATGGTAAATTAAGACCCCTCCCCTCTTTAGGAGGGAAGGCACCCATACAAATAATATTCAAATTTGCTCATAACTCGAGAACTATTCGAGCAAAAAGAACCAAAATTGGCCTGTGGGGGTTTTTGGAGGTAAGATGTTTTTCTATGGTGTACTGAGACTCCTTCTTCTTTTAAGAAGGGGGGCTCTCACACAAACGAAATACAAATTTCTTCATAACTCGAGAACTAATCAAGCAAATGGCACAAATTTTGGCTTGTGGAGTTTTTTGGGAGGCATGAATTTATTTATTTTATGATGCTTTGAGACCCCTCACCCCTGTGGTAGGGGGATAATTCATTTCCATTTCAACCTTTATGATGCACACAAGTGATTTTTAAAAGAAATTTGCTATGTCTCAAAGGTTGCAGGCATTGTACTTATGAACTCCCGTCCATGTATTTTCAAAGCCACCATTGCATTAAATGAAGAATTGAATTTGAATAATACGCTCTTCTCTTTTAAACATTTACCTAAACAATGGAACTCACAGATTCTTATAAACATGCCTATGCCAGAAATGCAGTTTACATTAGTCTTTGATCTGATGATCTGATATAGTCCTACGTCACCCTTTCGTATAACCTTAGGGCTGTATACCTTGTAGTTTTTAAAGTATTTATTAGATTAAATTGGTTGTTAACTCTCTAATTACAATTCCTAATGAATTAATTTTTCCTTTTCAATTCGAATTCATCTTTTTATGCGACGATGGATTGAGCAACGCAGCTTCGTTCTATTATTCTGTTTTTATTCGATGTACTTGCAGCTAGCTTTTAATATTCAGGACAACTTCGGGCTTGCGATTCTATAGACCAGTCGAGTTTCAAACATATGACTGATTTGTTTGACTAAATCAAGATTTTGAGGCTGAAATGGTTTATCCCCCGGAAACGAATTAACCGTAGGTTATCACTAGTGATCGTTATCAGAATAAAAATTAAAGTCCTAAATTATCTAGATGCCAAATTTCCAATGAATACTTATTGTTGAAGCAAAAAAGAGTGTTTTAAGAATCTTGTTAAATTGTCCGCAGAAAAAGTATTTTTGCAACATATTCCTGCACAGACTAAAAATATGCGTTTTGCGTGTCAACATCCACCAGCCTAGTACGGACTTTTATGTCACTTTCCATACAAAATAAACAAATTTTTAAGCTCCGATCAATATTGAAGAATCCAGAAAATACTGATGATGGTCAATCAGGTAGTGAGCTCTTCCTATAAAAACAAAAATCGATTAAACCGTTACTGAGAAACGTGGTTTATACCGTGAATTCGTGAAATTCTAAATTTCGAAATGCTGTGAAATTTGAACACAACAGATTGGTTGCACGTGAGTAAAAATAACGTGCCATCTTCCATTTCATTTGGGCCATGCGGAGGTATTAAATAAAAATGTGCCTGCTACTTGAAATGAATGTTATCCTTGCGAAGTCATAGCTTTTCTGGTGAATTTTCTTTCCGTGCTAAAAATCCCTGACCTCAAATGAAATTCCCTGACATTCCCTGACTTTTCCAGGTTGAAACGAATTTTCCAGACATTTCCAGGTTTTCCCTGATTTTCCAGGTAATCGACACCCTGTATACGCCTCACCCCTGTGCTAGGGGGATAAAAACTCTTATACAAATAAAACAGAAATTTTTGCGTAACTTAAAACTAATCGAACTCGAGAAATTTTAGACTCTTCCATAAAACATTAGTCAATAACAAGATCACCATAAACTATCAATTGTAACACTAGATGATTCATGGCGAGATGGCTGCAGGTAGAGATGTCAATACCGGGGGGTATTTTGAAAACCGGTTTTCGGTATTGATTGATGCAATACCGGTAAAACCGGTAAAAGTTAACTCTTGAAAACTACATTCAAAAATTATATGATTTGAAGAAGATCCTTCCATAATCAATGGTAATCAATTTCTGTCTCCAGTTCTTTAAAAAATACTGTAGACTGGTTCTTTAAAAAAATAATATTGAACTATGCGAAGAGAATTTATGTGTCATCTTTAAAACGAGAACAAATTTCAATGAAAAACTTTCGGAGGCAGACAATCTTCATTCGGTGTCCACCAGAGGTTGGAGAATTCGCAAATTGAATATATACACCAAGCATCGGCAAGCAATTTTATCACGAATATTGACCAAAATGAATGGTTCAATTCGCCACATCGAATGAGCCGCATACATTCACGCTTCATAGCATCGCTGAATATACGAATAGCGTATACAACGCAATAGTGCGATATAAAACGTTCTGTTGCTTCAAACGCCACTAAGACTAGTTTAAACTATTCTCTATTCACAATAATACTATTTAGGACACTTTCTGGCATTCCCGGGTATAGTATATCCATTAAATCAGCTGCGTTCAAAGTTGAACATTCAATTTTTGAACGAACTTGCGATGTTCATGATGAGTTATACTCGTGATAAAGTCAAATGCCGATAAAAGCATCATCGGTAGCAGAAGTGAATAGTGTATGTTCATGAGGGGTGTTCATCGATTCAAATGTTAATATTTTCGTGAATTCTCCAACCACTGGTGTCCACAGAGGAAAAAAGAACAATTCCTAGCGCTTAAGTAAAGCGTATCCTTGCTTCTCCGATCGGACAGAAACATTCGAAGCGATGATTGAAGCCCAAAGAATTGATTTGCCCTGCCCTGCCAACAGTGGCGTACTGCTCGGAGAGATTCCCATCGTACAGCTGGCGAAAGTCGGTAGGCTATGGTGGGCTGGACACGTCGTAGAACACCGGACGACTGTGTAACGACAACTCTTCAACGACCCTATCGGCACGAGGAACAGGGGAACTCAACGCGCAAGACGGCACGATCAGGTCGATAGCATTTTGTGACTTCTGAGATGACTGGGAAATTGGCGACGAGTAGCCCATGGAGTGGAACAAGTTGAATGAAGACGACTGCTTAAAAAGCATGAGGCACTCCGGGACTATACCGACAGCGGTTTTACCTTTGGAAGAACTACACAGTTGAGTTATTGTTTGTAGAACCTTCAATCATGAAATTAAGTTTACCCTATGCCTATGCCCTAACGTTTTTCCAGCGGTTCAGGTTTCTTGAGTTGTTATTTGATCATGCAAAAAATACCGAAAATACCGGTTTTTGATCTTGGAAAAACCGGTAATTCGGTATTGGAAAATAGCCCGGTAATACCGGTAAAACCGGTATAGCATTGTTACCGTGTTACGCGAGTGTTACCGGGTTCGGGTTCTACAATTGATGGAGGGACGGGGGGAAAGTAATGAATTTTTTTTGGTGGAATGGAGGGGAAAGAGTGGAAAGGAATGGCGGGGGGGGGGGTGGTAATAGGTAACTACGCTTAACAAGTTGTCGTTGTGACTCCTACCTGTTGTCCAATGCTGGAAGCTGCATGGGTCGAACCAAGCTATAATCAGAGATCAGCTATAACCGGATTTGAACCCACAACACCCGCCAGGACGTGTGGCTCGCTGGTACCCGTGTATCTTTGAACCATAGAGGTGCTGGACAAAAGGAGACTACGCAACCCCCCTTATTGATGTAGTGACTTATCTGGCTGGGTTATTTTTAGACACAAATTTAGACACAAATTGTGCCTCTTCCTCCGTCTATTGTAGAAACCATCGACCGAGAAGTTTTAATCTAACTTGTTTTTACTTTCAGAACGACGACACTATGCAGGCTCTTACGACTTGCAAGGTACTGCGTGTGACGTTGTTCGTCTGTCAGCGTGTATTATCCCCCCTTACTTTCCGCTCTTTCCTCTCCATTTCCCCAAAAAAATCATTACTATCCCCTACCGTCCCTCCAATTGTAGAACCATCATTTCAAAAAATATTAACATCATCAAAACTTTAACCTTCATTATCGACAGATTTCGCAACCGGTTGTTAGAGTACAGGACAATTACGGAGCTAGTGCAATGATCCTACTAACTCTCTAGCAGCACCATCCAGCCGAGATTTGAATATAATGACAACTGACTTGTTAGACCAGCATCGTACCTCGAGGCTAACTTGCCGGTACCTCGTTCGAGGTTAAAGAAAGCCCAAATTACGAAAGAAAAAAAACTTGAAAAGGCACAGAAAGCTATTGGAATGATTTCGTTTCACTGCATCATTCTTTTGAAAGAGGGGGGAGGTGTACTGTATGTATTCCAACTTTATCTTGAATATGCGTTGCCGCTTTACATTTGGACATTGGTCAATTTTGCAGCGCACACGCTTGCCAAAGAATTACGTGAGTACCTGCCTGGCACAGCGTGCAAACACATGCGACTATCAGAGCCATTAAAGCAACTATTGCTTAGAATCACCACCCTAATTAACACATTAGGATTCCTTCCTGCTTGCAGGATTCCGAGGATTCCTATTTCATGAGCTTTACCATCATTCCTTTACCGAGTTAGAGTTTCTTCTGTTGGATTCTCAACAAGGCATTCTGTACGAATCTTACGCAGAACTTCTCTACACAATTCCTGCCCGAGGAATCCCAGGATTCTTCGAATTTTTTGACGTAGGACTACGTCTTACTTTAATAGGGTGTCATGCTGCGAAAACAATCGTGACACGAAAAAGTGATAGATTTTGAACGACAATAACTCAGTCAGTTCGCTACGGATTTTGCTGGTTTGTATATCAATCGATTCACAAAACGATTTTTAAAGCTAACTGATGAAAGTTTTGTCATAAATTTGAACAATTTTAGTGAATTTACATGAGCTTCCAGCCAATCACGTTTAAACATTTTCGGGTATGAAATCGATGCATCCATTGCATTTATCAGCTAGATATGAGAGTGAAATCCATTAATTTTATAACCTTTAGTTTAATTATTGCCATTTTATTGGATATTGGACATTTAACATCTCAATTCCTGAAATGCAACACAAAACACTTTTAGTTTTCGTTTCTAAGTGTTGCAAAAACAGTAACAGTTTTGCGACCTGCTAGTAGTGCAACGGCAAGCCACGCCCTTTAGTTACGTACATGATGGAAAAATAGAATTTGAAAAAAAAGAAGGACTTTGAATCCCCGTTCTAATGAACGTTTCTGCGAAACGTTCAAATGTATATCTAGTGCGTGAATTTTGTCGATTAGCGCCGAAAATTAATGGCAAAAGTCGCGCAAGCTGGAAAAATATCACCAAAGGTGATAACTAGATACTATGTACATATATAAGATTCTGAAGCAGATCCGCTTTTACACTGATAATTCTTCAAACGAAATGAGTATTTTCGAGCGAATTTCTGCGGAGACTTCCACTCTGACTCACTACAATAATCACTCTACGATTACCTGTCCCGAGTCTCCCCTACCTCTATAAATCTGCCGTATGCAGGAGTCTTAGACAGGTTCATTACCTCTAGTAGTGTGTTTGGTTGTTGTTACCAGTGTACTTGGTAATTCAAAGTAAATGTTGCAAAAGTTTTAAAAATCATCGACCAATATACCCGGGAGAGTAGACGAGAACCTGTCCTGGCGACAGATAAAAGCCATGGCGGTTAATCGTCAGCAGAGGAGATCTCTGATTTCATCCCTTCGTTCTGCCGGACCGGAGGACTTGGACACATAAGTAAGTTGATTTTCAATCGGTTTTGGGTAAATTAGCGTTCAAGCATTTCTCCTAACCACCGTTCTATTTTGCTTCTGTTTAAGCTGTAATTATTTTAAACCATCTATTGGCTGCTTCAAGTTTATTACTGGGAATTTTTCAAAATTATCACACCAAATGACCCGAAAAGTCCGGGGATTTAATAAAATGTTGCTAACAGGCATAGTTACATGGAATCGAAAAGGCACAGAAAACTATTGGAATGATTTCGTTTCAGTACACCATTCTCGTAAAAGAGGGGAGGTGTGTTGTACGTATATTACCTTCAACTTGAATAAGCGACACTACTATAACGCGAACAGGCCGATATTATGTTCTGAACAAGTTCCTTCGAAATCCGTACCGTGCTTGGATCAGAGAAGAAAATCTCCTATACTGATACTGAAATATCCCTCTATTGGAACCGGTTCCGGACTACCAGTGTCCCCCAGGATCCACATGACGCGCATCATGGCGTGTAACTTCAGCAAAGTGATGAATATTACCACAGTCGATGATTCGTTAAAAAGAAATCAACATATTTCCAACAAATTTAAAATAATATTTAGCAACTCCGGAATCATGTGACATATGGCCATGATTTGTAGAAAATTCCCGAGTTAGGTGAAAAAATATTGAAAGAAAAAATTAGCAAATTTGTGGGTAGTCTTTTATAAACATTAATTTCGTCAAATAAATAATTCAATCGTTCCTTAAATCCAAAAGATGCAATTCTGGTTGTAACCCAACAGAGCGGAGAGAACGTTGAGGAGCACGAAATTTTAGCAGAGATAGAATGTTCGGTGAATCAATATGTGCATTCAGCACCTAGCAAGAAATACAGCTTACTGAATTTTTCTACGACGTCCTACGGTGTCAAGACCAATTAGGCGACACCGTTCAGGATATGGAGGCAGGTTCACTCTAATAGCCGGCTGTGAAGTCTGTCTATAAAGAAGGGTCAAGTCGTAGAAAGACGCTTAAGCCCAAGGCTTTTTTTTGTCATCGAAAATGACGCCAAGAAGGTTGACATCAATTTTGCATTCAAATACCATTGCGATTAAATGTCATAATCTGACACTTTGCACTACTAACGATTAACCATTTCTTGCGGCACCAATTTATGAAAATATCCAACAATCTTCAATTGATCGTACAATTTGAGATCGTCTGCTTAAATCACCTTACACCCGTCACCGTCATTAAAATACAACGAGAAAAGCAAAGAACCCATATTGCTGCCTTGTGGTACACCCGATTTGTTTGTGAATGGTGAGGAAAGCCAGAAATTGGACTGTTGCTCGCGTAATGTTCGACCGGATAAGTATAGGAGCTCAACCACTCCACAAAATTTTGTAAAGCACCAAGTCAAATCGGAAAAGTTTTCGCAAGAGTATTCGGTCAAACGCTGCCTTTAAATCGGTATACACTATATCGATTTAAACCTTCTGCTCAATGTGCGAGATGCAAGTCGACGTCAAATCCAGAAATTCAAATCAAAAATTCGATGTGACGAAGCGTTGTCGTGCTGCAAAATCATTTGTTCATACACATTCAAAATTTCGATTGCAAGTATGACTGAATTTTATTTGTTGTTCCTTCTGTTACAAAACATTTTGTTCCCTCGAAAAACCATTTTCAAAATAAACTGAACTGAACTTGAAACAAAAATTCTAATCACTTCTTATTTTCAATTATTTTATCATTTGAAATTCCACTTGCACTATTGGACCCGCGCGCCCGGTGTCGGTAAGGCACGCACATCACAACGACATATCGACGTCGACCATTTCGGCACGGGCCGGTGCACAAACAAGCGTGGCGATGAACTGAACGGCGAAGTACACCTCTAATAGCAATAATAGGTGGCCATTTATTTGACCGATTCTGTTTACCCAAATTGGTGCGTCCGTCCGTCCGTTCCGTTCCGCGGGGTGGCGGCCCCGCGCACACGATGGGTTAATCAAGCCAAGTCACGGGGATGACCTATACCCAATTGTACATGCATGGCCTAGATTATTGCCACACCACCGCCGCTACCGTTGCCGCTGTTTGCCACGGTGTTATAGTAGAGTTGTAGGGCTTTGGCAGTGACGGGAGAGCAGCACATTAATACTTGCGTGCACACACACGTGTTATCAGTGTAGTGCCGGCGACGGACGAACGACGAGTGTGGATAAATAATACGGGTTGAAATAACAGGGACAAACATATTGACCCAATCCGAAACCAGATTGTGTAAACCCCTAATGTTGTGCTCTGGATTTGAACAGAATTGGGCGTTTGTTGTTTGGGGTTCATTGTGTTGGTGATGTTGTTGCCACCTTTATTGTCTGTGCTTTTCCCCGGTAACGAAGATATCAAGTGTGGAAAGCAAACATGCTTAGCTACCGCCCAAGCCGAAGCCTGACTGACATTTGGCTGGGTGACTTGGGAGAGTTAAGCAACATTACAACAGGTGAAACTAGGTAATCGTCTATCGATTCGTCATGTTCGGTTTCCAGAAAGTTGGATTGGAGGCGATTTAGAAACTTTCTCAAAGTAACAATTGGAGTTTTATTGCTCTGTTGTGGCTTTTATGACCGACTTTGGTCACCAATCCCTTAGGGAGGGAATTAAAATCCACGGTTGCCACTCTTGCTTGCTGGAGTATTAAATGCAAACTTTACTGTGAAAGTTTTTATTGCATGAAAACTTATTGTGCGTTTTCAATTATATTTTAGTTATTGCTTAGATTTTAACTATGAACCAAGTTAGACTCGGATAATACAAAATATTGCTACAAAAACGTTATCACAGTGGAACATGCGTGTTGGGGAAAAGTGATAGCATAAACCGCTCCCCGAATTTTCATCGTCGTTTCTGGTTGACAGGTTGGTTGCGCAAGATAAGAAACGTGCGTTATCAGGAAGACGCAGATCGTCGTAGATCGGGCGGGTAAACAGAACAGGTACATTCCGTTCCCTCCGAAACCTCAATACGTACTACTGTTATCTTGCTGGCATGGCGGAATGGCAATTGGGAGCGATTATGCTGTTTGTATTAACACTTCTTTCCAACGCTGGGAACGA
This sequence comes from Sabethes cyaneus, assembly GCF_943734655.1. Lineage (NCBI taxonomy): Eukaryota > Metazoa > Arthropoda > Insecta > Diptera > Culicidae > Sabethes > Sabethes cyaneus. Next base: position 148,421,353 of record NC_071353.1, on the reverse strand, counting down.
TAACTTTGTTCAGCAGCGTATAGTGACCCTGAAATTGTGGGCTGGATAGGTGTTTGGTGTTAAAAAATAAAACAAACATTACTGGGAAAATTTCAAAATAATTTATCATGGTTTATGACAATTTAGATGCTAATGTTATTGCGCTGGTCGGTGGCAACTGCGAAATTATACATCTAAAGGGAATATGTATTTTAATATAATCTGCGGAAACGGTGCACGAAGCTCCGAAAACATGATTTTACAATAGTGACACAGTAACCGTTAAGTGCGGGTCGGATATCTGTGGCCTGTCGCCTGCAGCACCCGAAGCCTGCCGGTGTGGGGGACTCGGCCGCTCAACTCAGCGAAAACGCTGCTGGGACCCGTTAGCCAAGGCTCGATCCATTATTGGATCAAGCTGAAAACGGTAATCCTGCCACAAAATGAGCAGCTTTCGCTGCGTTGAAGTGAACCTCCACCATGCCAAGGACGCATCTAGTGTTCTAAGCCGGAGGTTCACCAATGAGCAGCTGAGTGCTGCTCTGATCCAGGAGCCATGAATTAACGACACCACGATCCTCGGTATATCCGGCGCTAATGGTAAGCACGCTAATCTATTGCAATACACAGTCCAAGCCTAGGACTCAAGTAACACACTTTTGTCATTTCTGGTTGCTACAACCTATTTATGACTGAATTTAGTCATTAATCGGTTACCACAACTAGTTAATAACAACTGTGCTAGCAGGGAACTGCTATTCTGTTAAATAAGAAAATAACATTTTCTCCAATTACAGAATTCATCCAACGCGAAGTCGTTGCCATCGCGTAGTCCCGTAGGACTAGAGGGAAGCAGGAGATAGTCGTTGCGTCCTCCTACTTTTCAGGGGACAAGGACAAAATACCACCGCCCGAGGTAACTGAACTCGTGCGGTACTGCAAGGTAGTCAACAAGCCGTACGTGATAGGCTGCGACGCAAATGCGCACCACACGATATGGGGCAGCTCGGACACAAACATCAGGGGTGAGTACCTACTTGAATATCGTACTTCTAACGAGGTCAATGTAATCAATGTAGGGAATGACCCCACCTTTATAAACGCTATCAGACAAGAGGTCCTAGACCTTACTCTATGTACCCAAGCAGCACATATTTGGCACTTTTAGTTACAGCAACTTATTTACGACTAAAATTAGTCACAAATCGGTTGCCACAACCGGTTTGAAACAACTGTGCTACTAGGGTAGCGCCTCTATATCTGAGAAAGTCAATAATTGGCATGTCACTGATGAACCAAGTTTATCAGACCACAGACATATCATTTTCGACATCGAGGCTAATCCTCTAAAGAGAGAACAATTTCAATGATCCGAGGAAAACCAATTGGATTTCCTTTGGGGATCATCTACCTCCCAGTTGGCCTCGAGGTAAGACGCTGGTCTAATAAGCCAGTCGTCGTATGTTTAACACGCGAACAGTTTGCCGTGATGTGCCCTGGTGGAATGAGACGCTTAGCAATCTCCGTCGGAAGGACGGAGGAAGAGCAAGTTGTTTCGAAGCAAATGGCCGCCGGAAATCATCTCTATCTAAGGTCGAACCGTTGGCAGATTGAGTTATTTTTAGACACAAATTGTGCCTCTTCCTCCGCATACTGTAGAAACCACCGAACGGGAAGTTTAATCTAATTCGTTTTACTGACGGGCCGACGACACTATGCAGGCGCTTGCGACTTACGGTGTTCGTCTGTCTGTCAGCGTGACAGCCGCGATTCTCAACGCGGGTGTTCGGGGGAAGGCTCCGCGCTCCTATGGAATAGACCAATCTCGTTGTTTTTATGACTTGACCTTGACCTTCATTGTCATCGTATCTTTTCAAAAACATGAAATACCATAATTAATCAGCCGGTTTTATTTCGTCCTAATAATCCGAAAGCCTACAGTTTTATTTGCAGAATTGACCTTAAATTTTATTGTAACTTTATTGTAAAATAGTGTAAAACTTACAGTGAATGTACCACAAAGTTCACTGTTTTTGGTTTATATTTGTATGGGAAAAAGCCGAAAAATTTAGTGTAACAGCACTTAATCACCCCCTTATTCGCTGTAAAATTGGCGGTTTCCTTTAAAATTTACTGTGAAAACAGCGGCATTTTTGGTAACTTCAGTGTAACTTTGACAAAGATTTTCACTGTTTCAATGTGGTTTTTCGAAGTTTTGTAACAGTGAAATCCAATGTTTTTTCGCTATACATTTTTATTCGGGAATAGCTTTCTCCATCATATATTCGTCACATTTGCATCGGTTTTTCCGTTCCGGCAATTTTCCTTTATTTTTCGTTTACATTTCAACGGCTTTTCGTTGTCTTTTTGCTGCCTTTTCATCGTCCTTACGTAGTGTTTTCAAAGTCTTTTCACCGTCCATTTTGGTATTTTTGTCGCGGTTTTACAAGGTGTTTTCGAACTTTTTTCTGCGTTTTTTCTTTTCTTTTAATTTTGGTTGTCTAATCATCGCATTCTCGTTATTCTTGTAAACTTTCCGTGGAATTTTCTTTTCATTTTTACTGTCTTTTGATCGTCTCGTTCTTTTATACCCTTTTTTGTCTTGTTTACATTATCTTTCTATCGTTATTTTGTCATTTTTCCGTCATGTAATTGTTTTTTTTCATCTCTTCATAGCTTTTCTGGCATTTTTTGTTGCTTTTTTCCTTTTTTTGACACCGTTTTAGCTCTTTCGTCATCTTTTCGTCATCTTTACGTTTTCTTTTTTTCGTTTCTTCGTCGTTTTTGCTGTCTTTTTTGTGAGTTCTGCGTAGAAATTTTTTTCACTGTTTTTTCACCGTTCAACAGCTTTTCGTTGTCTTTTTGCTGCCTTTTCTTCGTCCTTCCGTCGTCCCTAGGTAGTGTTTTCAAAGTCTTTTCACCGTCCATTTTGGTATTTTTGTTGCTTTTTTGTTTATTTTCGAACTTTTTAGCGTTTTTATTTTTTTTTAAATTTTGGTTGTCTATTCTTGTGAACTTTCCGTGTAATTTTCTTTCCATTTTTACTGTCTTTTGATCGTCTCGTTGTTTTTTGCCATTTTTTTTCTTGTTTACATTATCTTTCCATCGTTCTTTTGTCATTGTTCCGTCATGTAACTGTTTTTTTTCTCATCTCTTCATAGCTTTTCTGGCATTTTTTGTTGCTTCTGTTCTTTTTTGACACCGTTTTAGCTCTTTCGTCGTCTTTTAACGTCTCTTCGTCATCTTTACGTTTTCTTTTTTACGTCTCTTCGTCGTTTTTGCTGCCTTTTTGTGAATTTTGCGTCGAAAACTTTTTTCACTATGTATTTTCATTTTTCCACTCTCCTTTTGTCATATGTTCGATATCTTTTCGCTGTGTTTTCGTCTTTTGTCCGTCGTATATTTGACTTTATTGGATTTTACTCGTTTATTTTTTGTATTTTTGCTGTCCTTTTGGCCATTTTCCGTAATCATTTCGACGTCTTTTCATTATCTTTTCGGCCACCCAGTAGGCTTCGAGGTATTATGCTGGCCTGATAAGCCAGTCGTCGTATGTACGAATTCCGACTGGGGTGGAAGAGTCAATAGGATCGTAGCAACTGGCCCTGCAATTGTCCTGTACTCCAACAGCTGGCTGTGAAGTCTGTCGTATTAAATCAGAAGGCAAAGTTTCGATAACGGAATGTAGCACCTAGGCTTTGCTTTGCTTTGCATTATCTTTTCATTACCTTTTCCTTGTCTTTTCGTTCCGCCTCGGAATTTTCTCTTTTCATTGGTTATCTATTCGTTATCTATTTTGACTTTTTGAACTTTCTCAAACTTACTCGCAATGTATTTTTTGTGCCGGTTTTGTCTTTTGTAATCTCTTCCGTCTTTTCGTTGTCATTTCACCATCCTTTAGCCGTCTTTTTCTCGTGTTTTTGTCATTTTTTCGCTGTCGTTTGATTGACATTTTTTCGTCTTCTATCCGTCGCCCTGTTGTCGATTTCTGGCCTTCTGTGTAACGATTTTTTGCTGTTTTTCTATCTTTTTTTCTATAATTGTGTCTTCTTTTTGTTATCTTTTCGCTTGTTAAGTAGATCTTTTTACGTGTTTGGCATCTGGTTTTCGTTTTTTTTCCTCATCTTTTTGTCGTATTTGTTATTCTTTGTAATCTTTTCGTAATTATTTCACTTTTTATTCTTCGCGATTTTGTTCATCTCATTGTCATCCTTTCTTACAACTTCTTTTGCCGTTTTTGTCTGGGTTTTAGCTTTTGCGTTGTCTTTTCGGTATAATTTGCAGTCTTTTCGTCACGTTTTGTTCGTTTTCTCTTTTGGCATTCCTTTCTCGCTTTTTGAATGTTCTTGTGAGGATTTTCGTCATTCTGGTCACCATTTCCAGTTTTCTAACGTTCGTTCCTCGTCATTTCACTTTCTTTTTGCCGTCTTTTCCTCATTTTTTGGCATATCAATTTGTGTGTGAGGGTTTTCGAGTACGTCTGTAATCAAGTTTAAGTTCCCTGTCAATTTTTCCTACCGCGACTGAAGGCAGTCAGTCAGTCAGTCAAGGTTCACCACAATGGCGAAGGTTAAACAATTATTCTCATTTTTAAGTCATTTAATTGGATACCTTAGAGTGTAGATAGTACGGCAGACGACAGTCTGTCGTCTTGCTTCTATAGTCAGAGTCACAGTCAACCAGTTAGTTGACTAATTCCGAGCAGGCACGCAGCACAGCAATACGAACGACGACGTTGTCGTCGTCGTCGTCATCGTCGTCAGTAATTGTCAGATAAACGACAATTTTATTATTGCTTCATCTGCATACGTATCTACACTGCTGCACTGCCTGCTACTATGTATGTACTTGACTCGAACTATCACAACCGATAGATGATAGTACGTGCCGCAGCAATTACCGGCGTTCGGTAGATATGCCGAGTAAGTGCGGGTGCGGGTGGTGTTGTGAAATGTCGTCACGCTCTTGTCGTTAAACCGGGGGTACTAAATTGCGCGCTATCAGTCACGGTATGTAATGAGTAATTTAAAAGTAAGTTAATTTAAATTTTATCCCACTTGATTTGAACGCAGTTTTCGAAAACTGTGTCATTAACAAGAATTTTTCATTACAATCAATTATAAGTGCAACCTTTTATCAATCTGTTTATAAAAAAACACGGTAACTATTAATAGGAATGTGAGCAAATCGTTACCGATAAAAAAGGTAAACATCGAAATTCCTAACCATTAGACAACATTATCGACCGCCTGTATCTGCCGGAGGCAGTCGCTGATACTGTCGTCTCCGTCTCCGTCGTCGTCGTCGTCGTTTCACTCGCAAGAGTAGAGTGTTTGGAAATCATACAATACAACACAAAATCGTATAGGTATAGGTAGGGCACCTTCCAAGTTTCATGCACCATTTGCGCAAGCAACGAAACGAACCAGCGATGATTAATTGCCACCTGTCTCTGTCTCTGGCTCTGCCTCGTTGTTCGATTGTGACTCGCATCGAAAAGTGACAACATGACAATACCGCGCGCGCATCACGGGATGCGACTGACGGACTTACCTTCACCGGCTTCGGGAGGTTCCGCTACCGTTTCCAGCACCACCGGATGCGGCGGCGGCGGATGTTCGTCCAACAGCGGCGCTGGCGGAAGCGATTCCTTCAGTTTGAGCGAATTCAGCACCAGACTGTTGTTCTTTTCGGACATGGCGTGATGGACGCGTTTGTTTTTCAGGTGATGCGGGGTGTCCCTGTGCGCGGAGGATTAGGTCATAATTAGTTTTTTGTTTTCTGATTGAAAGTTCGGAAATTTCTACTAGGCTTTACCTTCGATGCAGCTTGGAAATGGGCTTCTTCTCGGGTCCGTCCTCGTTTTCGTCCGGATAGTAGTGTTCCTCCTCCTCGTTGACGTCAAATCCGACCCGCTTCTCGTAGTTGTCGTCCTCAGTGCCGTACTGTTGCTGTTGTTGCTGTTCGTTTTCCTTGTTGGGATTTTCTTCGGAAATGGGTGGTTCATTTGGGACACTGCCCTGAATGTCGTCCATGGTGGCACCGGCGGTGCCCGTCTTGTTCAGCAGCGACGGTTTCGAGGACGATTCCTCTGACAGTGTGTCAAGATTGGCACCGCTCATGTCGTCCGATTTGCGCTCCTTGGCAAACAGTTTGTGCGCCTTAAGTTTTAGCTCCTTCGGGTGGGGCGTGTTTTGGCGGACGAAGGGCGTGTCCTTGTCTGCGTTGGAATCTTCGCTGAATTTCACCGAATGTGTGCGCGATGCTTCCCGTTCTTCCCAGTCTTCGGAGTCGGTGTCTTCGCGATTCTCCGGACTGGGTGGGACGTAGTCCTGCTGGGGCAGCAGGAAGCAGGTCAGAACCTGATCGCCCGTCGCCTCGTCTACGTCCGGTTGGAATGTTAGCAGCGGTTGTGCTTGGTTTTCCGAAAGCCACACCGCCTTCAGCTGTAGGTTCACTAAGGAATAGGGCAAATACTGCAGCAGGTTTCCGGAAACGTCCAGCACGTGCAGCTCGGAGCAATTCCCCAGCTCCGCTGGCAGTTTGGTTAGTTTGTTCTCGCGCAAACTCAGCACGCCCAAACTCTTGCAGTTTCCTATCTCGCTCGGAACGGACACCAGCGAGTTTCGGTCCACGTTCAGATTGTTCAGCAGTGTCATATTGCCGATCGTGTAAGGCAGCTCGTTTAGGAAATTCTCGGTCAGGATCAGCTCCTGCATGTGCACACACTGGCCGATGCTTTCGTTCAACGTGTGCAACCGATTCTGGTCCAGCTTCAGGATCGTCAGCTTGGTCAGCTTGGAGATACCGTCCGGCAGACTCTCCAGCCGGTTCTGCGACAGGTGCAGGTCGGTCAAACTTTCCAGCCCGCCGATTTCCTCCGGCAGCTCTTCGAGCCCGTTCTCGGACACGTCCAAACAGACCAGATTCTTCAGCAGCCCAATCTCCGGCGGAAGCTTCTGCAGCTGGTTGTGATCGAGCCACAGTTCCTGCAGCGACGGCAGATAGCCCAGGTGGGGCGGAAGCTCTTCGATTTCGTTATCCCCCAAATCGAGCCGTTCCAGTTTGCCGAGCTGGCTGATCGATTCCGGTAAACTTTTGAGCAGATTCTCGCGCAGCTCCAGCGATTCCAGCTTCGTTAGACTGCGTAAACAAAAAAAAAAGAAAAACAAAAAAGAACTAATGTCAAACGTTGACTCGATTTGGTGCGATTGCGTCATATCGAAGTAGACTGTGAATATTAATGCGATTGTAAAACCGGTTGGAATGTTGATGCTAGCTGATGATGTTGAGTCATGGCAACCCAAAATAAGAAAGAAAAAAAAGCAAACAAACAAACTCACCATCCAAAGTCCTGCGGTAGCGTCGTCAGGGACATATCGTTCAGGCCGAGCACCGTGAGATTTCGCAGCTGCGAGAAACCGGCCGGCAGCCGCGGAATCGGATTGGAGCTAAAATCGGCAACCTGTAAACTGCGCAGGTGTTTAATGTCATCCGGAATGTCACCGATATCTGCAAGCAAAAAAGAAACAACAAACAATTAGCAAGCAATGCACTTCCTCCAATGGGTGGGGTGTTCGGTTTAATTAGAGCTTGTTAGTGTGTAGGTACTTTGCTGGAAGCTTCAAGGCAAACGAAACGGAATCGACAGCAAAATGACCCAGATACGATACGGCCAAGCAAGCAACCACAGCATTTTTCATCACCAGGTTGCTTTGTTGCAGTTGCATTGCATTGTGATGCGCTGTGGCGAATTTGACAACCACCCGCAAAAAAAAAAGAAAATCGTTATGAAGATTGTGTTTTGTAGGTCGATTTAACCAGGCTTATCCACCCGCCCGCGGTCACATGATGCAGCAGCAGAAAGCGAAAAGGTCGCGGCGCAAAGTGAACGAACTGATAAATACTACATATAGGAAGACACCTCTCTTTCGCCGCGTCAGCCAGCGGCCATTTGCCAGCCAACCCACATCATCAATGACCCCAAATGAACGGCTGGCTGGGCTGAGCGTCATCGGTATCGTTGTCTGAGCAACGTCGTGTGTCAATCAAGGGTTGCAGTTGAGGCACAAAACGCTAGAGGCGCTGTGGTGCTGGTGGTTGAATGACGAGAAAGGTAAAAGAGATTTCATCAACGGAAAGCGTCGTAAATGTGGCAGCAGATTCACCGTTTGCCTATAGATATGATCTGCTGCTGCTGTTGCTGCTGCTGCTGGCAGCCAGATATGACAATAGAGAGGTAAATTAAAATGAAGAAGAAAAAAAGAGAAACAAAATGTAATTATAAGGAGTTGTTCCTTTCTCGTGCTTGGAGCCAAAGTGTGGTTGAATGAGAAGAAAGTTTACATCCAGAAGAAAGTGCAATTGGGTTTACACTCAGAGAAAAAATTTAAGATGAGTAAGAATTTTCAAGTTTAAACGTGATTGTATCGATTAAAACTTATAAAATAAAACAAACAGGTTGAGTACCTAAACGACTTCCTTGCGGTATTTCGGAAGGAGGCCAAATATCAAATTATTAGGTTGAGAATTGCTGAAGAAAGCTTCCAATTTTTGGTACGGTACGAATGCCGTTGAGAATAATCAGGCTACAGATGACCGACCAGAGGCCTGGGCGGCAGCAGATATAGAACGAGCAAGTGCCTTGAAAGCAGTGACAAACAAATTATGCTGACGGACGGACGGAGTTGCTGACGGCAACCAAATTGTTCGTCTATATGCACCTTTACGCTCGTATGCATACGGACGTGCAACTTTTGCGGTTTATGATGTCCTGCCCCGGGAGCTTCCAAAACCTGCCGTTCGGAGAGCTCATCAAAGTGTCTTAAATTTAATCGAAAATACTAATCAGTGGTGGAATCTAATAGAACGGATGCGGAAATAAATGAGATCGTTTTATAAATTCACTTGTTCATATGTTTGTTTTTCCATCATTCATATATTTTATTATTCTTAAATTTTGATTCTTTAAAACTAAGTTATTAAAACAAAACCATTTGTAGGTAGGTAGATGGTTTTTATCTACTTTAAGAAAGCGAAAAAAGGCACTTTAGCTTGAAATCGTTGAAAAGCTTATTTGGAAGCAAGGTCAGGCAAAAAGAAAATAAAAACTGAATCCAAACTACAGGTAAAACCACCAAGAAACGCTTCTCTTAAGGTTAGAAAATATGTAATTATCTTGAATCAGTTCTTCCTGACGCGATACAATCTTCAATCTTCAGTCTTCATCTTGCATTTCCCTGGCATTTGTTGAGCGCAGCGCGATGTGGGCATTCGCGGTAGTCGATATAATCTTTAAACCATAGAGCCGCACCGGCCTCCAAACCTCCGAGACCAAACGGCTAGTGTGCCGTATTTACAACGGGAATTCGTCGCCAAACATCAAAAACCGAGCGCTAGAAATATTATTGTGGTGAAATAAATGTAATCTATACCTATAAAAATGGATTTCTGTCTGTCCGTCCGTATGTTCCTTAATCCTTAGAGAATCGAAAACTACTGAACCGATCGGAGTGAAAATTTGCATGCAGGTGTTTTTGGGGCCAGGGAAGGTTATTACGATGGTTAGAGACCCCTCTCCCCACTATGAAGGGGGGGGCTCCCATACAAATGAAACACAAATTTCTGCATAACTCGAGAATTAATCAAGCAAATGGAACAAAATTTTACATGTGGGTGTTTTTGGAGACAAAATTTTTTTCTATGATGAATTAGGACCCCTCTCCTATTCATGAGGGGGGGCTCCCATACAAATGAAATACAAATTTCCACATAACTCGAAAACTTATCAAGCAAATGGAACCAAATTTTGTATGTAAGCGATTTTGGAGGCATGGATTTATTTTATAATGGTTTGAGACCCCTCACCCTTGTGGTAGTGGGATAAGGACTCTGATACAAATAAAACAAAATTTTTTGCGTAGCTGAAAAACCAATTAAACTCCAGAAATTTTTGAATCTGCCCCCTCGCGGAAATCAGGTTTATTTGTTTTTCTAGGTCTACTGACCTCTATTACTTTCCTTCTGTTGGGTCCGAACGAGCAACAGCGAAATGGTACTTTCCACGAAAGTTTTCCGTGAAATGGTACATTTCATTTCGGCAAAATGTTATACAATCACGGCGAATATTGCTATCCGCGATATTATCCGCTTTCTGGCTAAGCAATGGGGGTGTTGTTTTCTACTCTACTATGAGGAAAAATTGCAAATTTGTATATTAAACTAGCCATGCTTTCATAGCTACGTAACTGCCAAAATGAAACACCTAAGGTTGAGCTTCTCAGAAACCTTCAAAACTTGAAATTGTGAAAAAGATCATCCGAGATTCATGATTTATGTACAACACAGGTTAATTTGTGGCAATATGAAGTTTGTCGGACCAGCTAGTAACGTATAAAACTCTATGTCGGGTCCGTCGTCGGGTGTGTGGTTATCATCAGAGTATCCGGCAAATGTGAAACGGACAGTTCTTCTTGACGCGACAGACAATGTCGCCCCGGGCGCCTTCCATTTGAACGCAGCACGACCTGGACGTTCGCGGTAGTCGACAGAAGCTTTAAACCATAGAGTCGCACCCGCCTCGCCACCCTCGCCCCCACCAAAGAGCTAGTGCACAGTATTTATAACGGGAATCCGCCGCTAAACCCCAAAGCCGATCGCTGCCAAGCGTCCACTGTCCCCACAGCTTACATAGATGTATGTTTGCAACTGCAAAATATGAAATCATGTTAACATTAAGACGTCGAAACGTTTTTCTCTCCCTTCTGATTTTATAAAATTAAATAAAATTTTTAATATTTTGCTCGTACCTTTCTTCAACGGTTCACTTTGTTTCTTCTCACCCTCTCCATGGTAATTTCCTTGCTTATCGAGATGACTTTATACATTCTACAACCCTTCGATCAATATTAGTAGAAATTTTGCATGATCTAAATGGAAACATCAATAGAATGAATTATCTAAATTATGGGATAAAAATCAACAAAAATTTTTGTATCCTCTAATATCTGTATTTTAATCATTAATCAAATTGATTCTAAGATTTTTTTTCGATATCCAGCCGAATCTGGTGATTTTGTTTTCATATAAAGGATTTTTAGGATATCTATATGAGAATTAAGGATATTCAAGAATTCGATTAATTTAGAACTATTAGTTATCAGAGATAACTGGCGTACTGGCCGTATTCTTATTCAGAATGAAGGCACTTTCTGAAAAGCGCAATAACCACATTTGATATTTTTTCCCGAATTCCACTTGAATTTGCAAAAGTATTCTAATATAAACCGTATTCAGAATTAAACGTGACCGCTGTTCATTTATTGATTAGTTAAATAGTCCTACACCACATCAAGGTTTATCAGTTTTATCGTAGGAAAGAAAAAGCCAAAGCAAAATCGTCATAAAACGATTCTATGGATTAAAGAAACCATCATAAAATATGACCCCAAATTCGCGCGAATTCCCAGAATTCACCGAAAAAAGCTTATTAGAACTAAACAAGACCCTTTAAAAGATATTTCCCAGCTTTTAGGCCTTTTTAAATAATGATAAACCTAAAACCTAAAACTGTCCAAAAAGCTTCAAAAGGTCAGAAAAGCCCTTTTGAAAAAAACTTCTAAAGATCTGAAAAGGCCTCCCAAAAATTGTTCTGAAATTAAACATAAAATGCTTCTGAGGGCCTTTTTCAAAATTGATCCCAAATTAAGTTTTCAAATTGCTATAAAATGACTAAAGCCCAGAAAGAGCTCTTTTAAAAACAATCCAATACAAAAACAACAAAAACAATAAAATTGTAATCGCCAAAATCGTTCGCCTGAGTGCACCAATCAAATTTGTAAAAAAGATAGCGTCGTATCGCGCCAATCGTATCGCCTTGTGTGTGATTTTTGGATCTAATGCTTTCGGATTGAATGCTTTTGGCAACATAACCTTTCTGGAGGTACCACAAGGAGGTAATTTCGGACCGCTGCTTTTTTCCATATTCATCGATGATGCTTGCTTCATAAATACCCCACGGAGGCCTGAAAATTTTCTTGCGGGAGAGGTCCATTGAGAATAGTAAGCAGCTACAATGGATGGTCGACTTTTTTTTGAAACGATGGTTCTACAATTGATGAAGGGACGGTAAGGGAAAGAAATGAATCTTTTTTGGTGAAGGAGGGGGAAGAGCGGAAAGGTGAGGAGGGGGGACATTGGTAGCTACGCTTAACAAGTAGTCATTTTGACTCCTACCTTTTGTCCAATGCTGGAAGGTGCATGAGTCGAACCAAGCTATAATCTGAGATTATGGCCGGATTCGAACCCACAACACCCGCCAGGGCATGTGGTTTGCTGGTACTTGTACCTTTGAACCATAGAGGCGCTGGATGGACGCGTTGATGCAGCATTCTGTTTGGCCCTTAAGATGTGACTTTGAGATGCTGACGGTGTCCATGTTACTCGAGCACCAATCTTCAAATTTGTCCACAAGACGTTGCAGTTTAATGCAGTCGGAGTCCATTTCAATTACCTTGAAGACCTTCACCTTTACCTTTTTACATCGTCAGTAGAAAAATACCGACAGCTAGGAGGCAGAACAGCTGACAGTTCATTCGTAAAAATGAGAAAAGTGCAGTGGTCCAAGATTGCTCCCCTATGGTACGCCAGATATGTTTGCAGAACGAGCTAGAAAACATGGACCCTATCTTCACACTCAGCCCACGGGATGTGTTAGGTACGAGTAGAGATGCCAATACCGAGGGGGTATTTCGAAAACCGGTTTTTCGGTATTGATAAATACAATACCGGTAAAACCGGTAAAAAACCGGTATAAACCAATACTTGGCGAATAAATTAAAAAATTGTGAAATTTGTAGAAAATGTTTCCATTAATTAATGATACTCAATTTTTTGGAACAGCCAAGTGACTAGCTCTCTTCAAACGAAATAAGTACGGAAAGAGTGTTTATCGTGTCAACTCTAAAACGAGGCAGACTTTACTGGGAAACTGCATACAATTTGAGTAATACCAAAATATGTGGTCTTGTGGTCCAAATTGACAGCTTATATTCCTACTAATTTTATTAAAGCCTTGTTCATGCTGAAACCTACGAAACGTGCTGTGATACGTGGCGCTAGGTTATTGAAATATTTACTGTTTTTTTGAATTATTTTGAGTGACAAGAGCATTAGTGAATTTTGAGACACGCATTTTAAGGCGGAGGATAAATAATAGATCAGGAACTAAACATGGTCGGAAAAAACTGCATAACATTGCTCGTTTTACTAAAGAATCTGACTAAAGAAAAGACACTGGAGCTCAGTCACACGCGGCCTCCTGTCATCATTAAACCTGATTTGCTCAACGATGATTGTTGTGCGTGACTGTGTTCAAAAGTTGCTAGGAAAAGTTCGAACAATATTTTTTCGAGTTCAAAATTTAGGCGATTTTATGAACTGTTCGCTACAAATTTGATTGCCTGGTGTTTTCGTTAGGCAGCACGGATCGATTTCGTGATGATACGATGATATTTGTTGCCGTTTGCTTGCAGTCATTATTTTCAGTCGCGTTCATCGACTGATACTTCGCAAGTTTTCGAGCAAAAGATTCAGAAGGTTTCATCGAGATTCACGCGCACTTGGTTTCGACGAACTGAAAATGAGCTCCAGTGTCATTTCTTTAGTCAGATTCTTTACGTTTCACAGTTCGCAGTATGAATGGTTCTTACAAGTCAGTCTACGCTCGCAGCGATGCAATCTTTGATGGTGGTTTCAGAAAACAGTCATCCTGTCTATCAACGGGTCAATAAACGAACTCCTCTTCCGTGATATGCTATGACATTTTTTAAAGCACTCCGTAATTTTTCACTGAAAATTATCTGAAGAGCTACAATGTGTATCGCACATTTTTTACTGTTGCGCAATATTCTTAATTGTATTTTGGTTGAAGTCACTATCATAGATATTTAGATAAATATTTTCCGTTTGTTAAAATTATACATTGTGCTTTGCAGCTGTACCTGGATTAAGCCAGATTATTTTCTCTAATGCCAATGCATATGACAAAACAAAACAGCAACATTGCAGTTGTCAGTCTTTCTCTTTCTTACTCACAGCATTCGCATTGTCGCACTTTTAGACTGCGGTGTCCAGTAAGGTGCAAAATGTGGGATAATTGAGCCATTATTTTCAGAACCTCGAATCTTTGAATTGAATTCGCTCTATACGTTAACAATCTGAACGACAATGGAAGCTACATGAGTTATTTTTTCATTAAATTTACCATGTAAAAAAATACCGAAAATACCGGTTTTTGACCGCGTAAAAACCGGTATTTCGGTATTGAAAAATAGCACGGTAATACCGGTAAAACCGGTTTCGGTAAAACCGGTAAAGCATCCCTAGGTACGAGTGTAGCCATTTGCAGAACAGTGCGGAAACTCCCAGTTTCTCCAGCCTGGCGAGGAGAATGCTGTGATTCACCCGATCAAACGCTGCTTTCAGGTCCGTGTACTTGCGCTCCTGTATTTACGTTGCGACTGAACGTTTTGAAAAAAAATCCATGCTGGTCAGAAGAAATGTAGCGTTGACAGCTAGCGAACAGAGCATCGTGCACGGTTAACTCGTGTACTTTAGAGCTGAAGCACAACGATGTAATTCCTTGAAGGCTTGTGTTCTTGTTGTGTATGGCGAAACCGTTGGCAAGTTTCAGATCTAACCAGCGGTTATTTATGTTTAACACTGGATTAATTTGTGTCAGGGCGTGGAAATAGAAATTGTCTAAAAGAAGCACGGTACAAGCTGCGGAAGCGTTAGAGCGATGTAAGTCGATGCTAGGACAACTGTTTAGAGGAGCATTCCAAATTAAACTGGACTGGTTGTAATAACCGAACAGCAGTGCTAGGTCATTAGACGCTAGATGCGAATATACACTACCAAGTGAGTCGATATGTTCGCTGATATTCCTGGCGTTCGCTATGACTTTCACTCATAGCTGCTCAAGTGTTTCGTAAATCGGGGATGGGTCGATTGAGCAACTCAGTTTACTAGAGAATAGAGATCGCGATCCGCTACGGGATTTTCTGCTATCCTGTTGGTTACGATCGCATCTAAAGACGAAGAATGCGCTCCCAAATAGCTGTTGATAGTGAATCAATCAAGGGCATCGATTTTGTTTTGAAGTCCACGCACGTTCTGGTAGTCAATCAGCATTCATGGATTGGAGTCAGACACAGACCTGAAAACGGGAACTATAACGTAGTGGTGCTTGGAGAGTCAGAAATGACTGCATGCTCGAAGATCCTAAAGCTACAATTAGATCCGAGGTCATCGCATTAAAGTGAATCTGGACATATAGAGCCAAAATAATTCCTTCGAGGGGTCGACAGTCGATGGCTTGGTACCTCCAAGGAGTGACTTGGCAACCGTGAAACGCTCATCACGGCGACGCCACGTCGAAGGTTCACCAACAGCAGATCTAGCGGCTAGTGGTGTAGAGGCAGTCTTTTAGAAAGCCATTTCATCAGTTAGCCGTTAACCAAAATGGTCTGCTTCAGATCATTAGGGGCGTCATTTTGGTTGACAGACCTTGAGGAGACAGCCTGATGAAGGAAGATAAAACTTAAAAAACGATCGCAGGCACTTTCCATAGTGAGCAACCCCTTGCCGAGATAAACCACCTTAAGTTCAATTACTTTGAACATTGCGATGCGATGCGTCAAACCACCTTAACACAATCTACGTTGGTCGATCAGGTGGAATCGGCCATTGTGAAGAATAAGTGCGATTAATTAGGATTTTCCTGGTACAAAACTAATCACACCGAAAAGTATAATCAACTCTAAACCACAGTTAATGCTCAATATCTGCAAAAAAACGGTTAATTGTGCAGCCGTGAACGAATTCAACGTAAACAAACTGAATAGTGCAGCCAATTTATGAAGGGTTTTTTTAAATTATCCCAAATTGAGCCCAAAACCGCTAGTAAAGGCTTTTCTGAAAATGATCTTGAATTAAACAAAAATTTGTCGAAAATATTTCTGAAAGACTAAAATAGTTGAAAACGCTTCTAAAGAGCAGAATAACCTTTTGAAAAATGATCTTAAATCTAACCAAACATTGCTGGGAAACGCTTCTGAAGACCTGACAAGGTCTTTTTTAGAAAATGATTCCAAAATCGTTGCAGAATGCCTTGGAAGGGCAGAAAAGTGTTGTTAAAAATGATCTTCAATTCACTTTGTGACAAATCTTCGATAAATTCCGGGAGTTCAACTTACAAACTCACCATTCGTTTACAGACTTCAAGGCGGCGTACGATTTTGTTAAGCGAACTGGCGGAAGCGTATATACGCATCTTAAAGAGGAAGCTGCGAGGATAGGGATTACCATAAATTCTACCAAAACAAAGTATATGGTGGCTGGTAGAATGCGTGGTAGCCCTTCGGGCGTTGGAACTGCGGTGGTGATAGATGGAGGTACTTTTGAAGTGGTCGACGAATTTGTTCACCTTGGTATGTTAGTGACAGTCTGTAACTCCGTACAATACTCGCGCTCTATAAGACGCTAATTCTCTCGGTGACATTCTGCGGTCACAAAGCGTGGACGTTGACAGAGAGCGACCGACAAGCTCTTGGCGTTTTTGAGCGTAAGATCCTGCAATCGATTCTTGGCGGCGTATTAGACAAAGGAATGCGGCGCAGGTGCATGAATCATGAAATATACAAAGATGCGGATATTGTGAAGCGACTAAAACACGGCAGGCTATAATGGGCTGGTTACGCTGCAAGGATGCCGGATGAGACCAGAGAAAACAATATTTAGCAGAGAACCCGACAGAGGTCGACGAATTCGAGGCAAATCCCGCAACCGTTGGACGCTGAACGCTGTTGACGTAGATCCAAGACCGAGAAACGTGGAGATGGGTCCTGATCTTGAGCATAGATTCGATAGACGGATTGTCGCCGAAAAAGAGAAGAGAGCCCACAACCGAGTAAATTTGAGAAACTTTGTTCAATAGAGTTTATCTTAGGACGGCAAGCCACCTAAACAAACAAACAAACAAAAAACAAGCAAGTACAACATTTTCTGGAGAAGATCGCGACTATTTTGAATTTTATCCGCAATCCTCAATGAATATTGGTGTCAATCAACTTCGGAGTCAGGATATTTTGCAGGCATAAAAAATTAAATGCCTGGCGCTGACGGAATCCCTCCAGTATTTATAATTGTTTTGGTTTTAAACTTATCACTGGAGTCAGGGTTCCTCAAATGGCTAGAATCGTATTTGGATAATCGCCAAATTTAATGGATGGAACTGAACTAAGTTAAAGTCACTTCGAGGCTCTCATTTGGGACCTTATCTTTTTGTATGCAAACGACATTTCCTTTATTCTAATGGCACTTAAAGTGTTAAAATATGCCGACGATATGAAGCTCTTTTAAGAAATATGAAATAAAGAAGACATAAATGTATTTCAAAACGAAATACACATATTCTACATATTGTATAAAAGCCTATTAGATTAGGCAATCAAATAATTCAAAAATGTGAAAAAGTCACGGATTAAGGAATTATTTTAGACTCCAAACTAACTTTCATCGACCATTAAAACGCAATAACACCTAAGAGGCTTTATCAGACGCTTTGGTTATAATTTTTGGGATCCATTTAGCATTCAAACACGTTGTATTGCCTGTGTGAGGTCAATATTGGAATACTGTAGTATGATATGGTCATCTTTTTCAACCACGTACTAAGAAATAGTAGCAACAATTTCTCCTATATGCTCTTCGTCAATTATCTTGGACAACACTTACATCAAACGATGCACGCTGCAAGCTTATAAACAGACAATCATTAAAAAAGCGCCGTAAATATGTAATGATTTTGTTTGTAAACGATATCGTTTCGCATCATATTGACTCAGTAATACTTTTATCGAAACTGGACTTTTAAATGTTGACTTGTTAACTTCATACAAGCCATTAAAGCCTGTGCCTGTAGACTAGAGTCTTGCGGCAGAATCGTAACTGTTGGTTTACTACCAAAATGTGCGAGGTTTACTATCTCTATAGCATAATTTTTATTGGATTTAAAATCCATTAAAAATGTTTCAATGTCGTCTCGAAAACTACAGCGCATGTAATTCGAATGACGATATTACGCGAAGAATAAAACCTACCCGTAAAGTTTCAACAACATGTAACAGGAATGAGAAACAAACACGTATTATTTCGCTGTTTTCAACCGGAAAAGTAGAGCCGTCTCCAGCAACATCCGCTAGTCTGAGGCAATATGCGAAAAATCGCACTTTAGTTGCCAGAAAAGTTCGCTGTGTTTCATCCGCTCCAAACAATAAAACACAAAATAAAGCAGAAAACTTTCAACTTACATTATGTACGGTACCGTTTTGAAACCATCACCCAACCGGAGAGGTCAATTCTCTCGGTTCTACAATATAGGTTAAACCGCTTGGCAGGTACGTCTCCGTTGTTCCCTCACCTCATGGCATGGTGGGATCCACCACCAACAGCGGTAGCACACCTCGGTAGGTATTCGACTGTGATGATTCGCCAGCAATTCTGCCAAGCCAGCACTAGCACTAGGACTTTGCGGTTAGTTGGTGGCAGACAAGTGCTTAACGTTCGTCCCATATTTAAAGTGCGCGGCCCTAAAAGCCACTAACTAAAGCCGGTTTGCAATCCGCTGCAGCTCGAAAACCAGATGGAACACATCGTTTCCCACTTCTGCTCGAATTCCGCCGCATCTTCACCGACCGACCGACCGTCATCAGTGCGATAGATAGCGAGCGAGCGAGCGAGCCAGAAACGTAAAGAGATAATTTATTTTATTTTCTGGCTTCCAACACGTTCGGTTCGTTCGCCTTTCACTTCCGCCGACCGATGGATGGCCACGCCGGCCAACTAGTTCTTGTCTAAACCGCAGAGTCAGTTCTCGACCGCGGCTTTTGAACTCGGCACTAACATTTCTGTCTATCTATCTTTCTGCAAGCAGACACTCGGTCCAGCCGGTTGTCAGTAACACCCCAGCACTCTCCCAGGCACACGCTACTTCCGTGTCGCGGGGACGGACTGACGGTGGGTGATGCGTGCGGGTAGCAAAGCCGACCAAAGATAAACAAAAGCTCTGTTATTTTTTAACCAAATTTTTATCGCTCATTCCAAGCGCAAGCAAGCAAGCAAGTCGCGGCACCCGGACCAGACTCGGTTCGCATTCTTCATCATTTAGGAACGTGGCGTGCGTGGGTGCGTGGGTGTGTGGGTATAATGATTCAGATTTGCCTTTTGGCCTTGCTCTCTCTCTTTCCGGTGGGGAAAAGTGACAGAATCGTTTCGAGTCGGTTTCGGAGTTCCCGAAGGTCCCAAGATGTATACAGCATTCAATCATGGGTGT
Organism: Sabethes cyaneus; assembly: GCF_943734655.1. Lineage (NCBI taxonomy): Eukaryota > Metazoa > Arthropoda > Insecta > Diptera > Culicidae > Sabethes > Sabethes cyaneus. The sequence goes on along the minus strand of NC_071353.1, from coordinate 148,401,981 downwards.
TGTTCCCGCAGTGGCAAATACTTTCGTTGAGTTGATTGTTTTGAGGGTTGATTCGGAATTCCAAAGCAAAGTGTTCAAATTTTTATCTTTGCCACAAGTGTCATTGGAAAAACATAGAGGAAACATTTATCAAGTAAATCAACTAGATTCGGAAAGATTTAAAGTAATTTTCAAATCATTGAACCATCTAAATTTTTATACAAAAAAGTGTTATTGATCTCTGTCTTTCCAATATTGACTTTCAAATGCGGAATTTCGATTGCACTTCAAATTTGTGTTGGATACTCAATTTTATCTTTTTATTCAGTTTGATTTTTAGCCTTTGACTTTGGACTTTTGAGAAAAAATTGACAGTTGACTCTTGGCTTTTGACATTTTATGTCGAAATCCAATTCGAGGAAAATCTAATTCAACACAAGTTTAATCTAAATCCAATCGAAATACTATCCGAATCCAGGCTAAGCTCAACCCAAATCCAATCGAAATCCAAATGTCGTCCAATGCCAACACAAATCCATTCCAAATTGAATTCAACACGAATCTAAATCAAATTCAAATTCTGTTTAAGCCTAACACAAGTTTCAGCCAAATCTAATTCAATCCAAATTCATTTGAAATCTAGCTCAGTCGAAAACCAGTTCAATTTGAAATCCAAAACCAAACCAAAACAAGCACAAATACAGTACAAATCCCGTCAAAATTCGACCCAGCTCCCACTCAAACTAAATCCTATCGAAATAAATCACAAATTCTTTCCAAACCCTACTCAAATTCAATTTAAATTCAATGAAAATCTGATTCAACACATATTTAATTCAAATCGCAAATCAATCGGAATCGAGTCTAAACCCAGATCAAATCCCGTCCTAAGTCAATCCAACTCCCATTCAACCATAATCCAATCGAAATCAAATCTAAAACCAAAGTAAATCTAATCCTGGTTGAGTCCTCATCCGACCCAAATCCCAATCCAAATTCAATTCAAATCCAGTTAAAATATCCATCCAAATTCAATCGGAATTTAGTCCAAATTCAATCCAAATCCAAAACAAATATAATCCAAATTCAATCGAACTTTAATTTAACCCGAATCTAATCCAGATCCCAACGAAATCAAATCCAAATTCCTTCCTAATTTAATTGAAATCAGATCCAAAACCAAACTAGGGTAAATGATTTTGAAATGGACCTAGTCGAATTCTGATCTTGAATGGACCTATTTTTAAATAAGAATTTTAGGATATAATTATCAAGTCTTTGTACTGTATTTAGCTTTTATGTTTATCTTTAATCATTTCTGAACGTAAATATACTAAAATTAAATTAAAATTATAGCCAAAACTACTTTATTGCCGCGTATTTAAAAGTTGCTGTTTTTCAGCGTTTTGGCAGTCACCATAGAGTATTTTCAAACTGTTACTACCCGGAACCCTTCTGGTTTGAAATAAAACAATACTCTTAAAATCATGCTAAAATATGTGTAATTTCAATTTAGGTATTTAAAAGTTCAGTAAAACCAGTAAAATCTTCAAATTCTTGAAAAATGTTAACCTCCTTTTTTGATCTTGAATGGACCTAGCATTGATTTTAGAATGGACCTAGTTTTGCGCTCCGAGACATCACTGCCGGTAGCTATTATTGCCTACCACCAACGAACACGCCGTTGTATATTCCATAAAACTGCTTGTTGTCACTATAGTATCTCCGTTTATAATTAATCTATAAGCACGGGATATTGAAAGTAGGCTTGATTTATAGCCTAAATAAAAACTTAATTATATTGATAAAACTAACTATCACCATCCTTTTTCGTAGTTGCTTCATAGTGTTTGTACATTGTAGCCTCTAGTTTTGAAACTAAAAAGTCTTCCTAATTTGTTAGCTAACATATGTCATTTTATGCTTAAAATAATATAAACTTAATTTGTACAAAATCAGTATTGTACAAAAATTTTAACCATCATTGATTAAAAGATAAGATGGATCAAAAGATAAGAAGGATACTAACTGCCTTCTGTTAAGGGACTATGCCCCCTTTTCAATTTTTTAAAACCTAAATTTTTTAATTGATTGTTTCGAAAGATTAACATTTTGACCATATGTGTTTGAAGTCGTTTGCATGAATTCCAAATATTAACAAAGTTACAGCTATTTGTACCGCGCATGTCTGGAGCGATTAAACAACGAGTAAAAACTTCAACGTCGTTTTTCTCGAAACCAGGTTTTGAAAGTCGGTACCATAAATATCTCAAGAACGGCTCAAGCAATTCTTATGATTCTTTTTTTGTTTGAAAGCCAACAAAATTATCTAGTGTTTGACCCATCCTTTTCTTGATATTGTAATTTTTGTATTTTTTAGAAATGTTTAAAGTCAATTTTTTCACTTAAAAACCATACTTTTATGTATCAATGTCCGCCATTTTGTTATGTGTTCGGATTCTAAAAAAGGATGGATCAAACACGAGATAATTAAATGTTCTTTCATGTCGTTTTGGAATTTTTCAATTCGGATAAGCCCCCAGCGCCAATCCATGGTACCGCAATTCATGGTTTTTTTGAACGACTATCTTCAAGGAGCCGTAGGGGCAAGGGGAAGAGGTTCCCTTATGAAAACAAAATCGGTCTTTTGGTCGATTGACAGATAGATTAAAAATCAGTTTATATGCTGTCCAAATTCAACCTAAGCCCAATCAAAATCCAAATTAAGTTCAAATCCAGATCCATATCCAATCAAAATTAAATTTGAATCCCGTCCTAATTAAATCTAAGTCCAATTTAGCTCAAATTCAATTTAAATTCCACAAAAATTTCGTCCAAACCAAGCACAAATCCTGTCCCAATTTAATCCAACTCCAGTTTAACCCAAATCAAGTCGTAATGAAATCCATATCCAATTCAAATCTCAGCCAATTTGAAATCCAAATCAAAGACCAAATTGAATCTAGTCGAAATCCGACCCCGACGATCCGACGATCGTCCAAATTAAATTCATCTGTAATTCAACCCAAATCTAATCCAAATCCCATCCAAACTTAATCAAATTAGAGGCTAAACCCATGACAAATTCTTTCCAAATGCAATCCAACTACAATTCAACCCTAATCCAAACGTAAACATAGTAATTTTGTCCAAATCCAATCTAAATTCGATAAAAAACCAATTCAACACAAATTTAATCCAAATCTAACTCAAACTCAATCAAAATCTTACCCGAATCCACTTCCATTCAAATCGAATCTAAATACCGTCTAAACCCTGTACAAATGCCGTTCAAATTCAATCGGATTCCCATTCGACTCCAATCCAGTCGAAATCAAATCCAAAACCCGTCCAAACCTAACGCAAATCCAATCCAAGTCCCGCCCAAACCGAAAACCAGATTCAAAACAAAGTTCAAATTAAATTTAAATCCAGTGCAACTAAATCCAAATCCAGTCCACCTCAAACCTGAAGGTGATTCAAATCCAGCCAAAATGCAGTATAAACCCAGTCGAAATCCCGAAATCCAACGCCAGTTGAACCCAAATTCAGTCAAAAGCAAATCCAAATCCAATCCAAATCCCATTCAAAATCGATCTAAATCCAATCAAAATTCAGTGTAATCCAGCACAAATCCTGTCCAAATTCAACCCAAACCCACTCCAAATCTGATCCAAACTCAGGTCCTAATCAAATTCAAATCCAGTGCAGCCAAATCTAATCCATATCCAACCGAAATTAGGGGGAAGTCCTGTATGGCCGGACAGGCCTCTATGCCCGAACACTAGCGATTTCCCAAAAACAAAGAATGATAAAATTATTTGGAAAGAATAGGACAATACTACCATTGAAGTACTATTGTTCCATTCTTTCCAAATATTTTTGTCATTTTTTGTTTTTGAGAAATCGCTAGTGTCCGTACATAGAGGGCTTGTCCGGCCATTTTTTTTGTTAGGGAGGCCGGACTCCTTGTCCGGCCATACAGGACTTCCCCCTAATTTCGGTTGAATATGGATTAGATTTGGCTGCACTGGATTTGCATTTGATTTGGACTTGGGTTTGGATCGGATTTGGATTGGGCTTGGGTTGAATTCCCTCTAAATCCAAATCCCTTCCAAATTAAATCTAAAGACACATTTCTGCGTTACGGGATACAATTAGCATCCATTTTTACTGTGTGAACTGCTTCCTATTAAAACAATTTTTTTGGCAAATATCTTGTAAAATAGTTGATAAACGAGGGCATTGTCTTCCACTTGAATGCCAGGAATTTGATGAAATAGCCACTGATTTGCATAGTAGGGATGGTGTCCCTTAACGCTGGAATGTGTCTAAATCCAACAAAAATCCCTTTCCAACCTAGCATAAATTCTGTCCCAATTCAATCCAACTTCAATTCAACTCAAATCCAGTCGAAATCTATTCTGAATCTAAGCTCCAAATTCCAAGCAATTCAAAAACCAAATCCAAGACCTAAATTAAATTCAAATCCCGTCCAAATTTAATTCAAATCTAATTCAATCTAGAATCAATCTAGGCCCAAAGCCAAAGCCAGTCGAAATCCGATCAAAATACAAATCAAATTTAAGCGAAATCAAATCTCATCGAAGGCTAACACAAATCCAATCCAATCAATAAAAATCCCATTCAAATCCAGCCCAAATCCCATTGAAAATCATCACAAATCTACTCGAAATCCCATCCAAGTTCGATTCAATACCAATCCGAATCGCATCCAATTCCAAATCCAAAACTAATTCAAGCAAGCAAGGCTTGGATATAAACGTCTTTACCCTACCTTATCGACAGACTTCAAAGCCAATTAATAATACAGGACAATTCCGATGCAAGTGCAACTATTATAGTGACTTTATCTAGCGGCACCGCCCAGCCAAGATTCGAACCTACGACTAGGACCGGGTAGGTCGTACCTCGAAGCTAATTGGGCGTTCCAATTCACGCGAAATTCAATTTTATCCGTTTGTATAAATTAACCTAGTCCCTTTTGTGCAACAAATTTACAAATTTACACAATTTTTGAACTTTATGCGATGTCTTTTACGAGAATTTCGGAAGAATCGTGTGATCGCGTGACTATGCGCTATACGCAGTGGCGTTGGATTTCGGCCTCGGACTTCACGGGAACATGCCGCGGCTGTTCTTGCGCTCCTCCGGGGGACCGAGAGTGAGCGATATACGTTTTAATATTGCGCACAGTACAGTGTATGATCGTTGCGACTGAATTAAAGTTAACGAACAGTGGAACGAATTTAATAAAATATGGGCACCAGCTGTTGCGGAGAGACAACGTTTGTGAAAATTGCGAAAAATTTCTGACCGTAGTTCTTTTTTGTCAGTATTATAATTTTAAGTAGAATATCAGTATAGTAGAATGCCAGTACAGAATGGTAGATGTGACAACACAAAAAAATTGTTATAAATGGACCGTGCCAGCATTAACAAGTATTTCCATTTGTCTGATAACGTCACAATCAATAGATTTTCAAATTTTGTTGAAACTGAAATGCAGAGATAAATTGCTACAAAAAAGCAACTTTCGGAACGATTGTGACTATCTTGTTGAGGCATGTAGCTAGATTCTGGTAAAATAATAAAAACTCGTCAACCTGGCGGAGTAAACCTCGCACATTTTTGTAGTAAACTATTCTTAAAAATCTCTCATTTAATTTTCCGTCAATTGCGTGCTCAGAGTAGAGCACGCCATGACGTGTGAATAAATTGAGTCATGATTGAGACATGACAGTGCAACAGAATCTATACCTATAAAGAAGGATTTCTGTCTGTCTGTCCGTATGTTCCTTATAGAATCGAAAACTACTGAACCAATCGGCATGAAAATATGCATGTAGAGGTATTTTGGGGCCAGGAAAGGTTTTAGTGATGGTTAGAAACCCCACCCCCCACTAAGAGGGGGGGCTCCCATACAAATGAAACACAAATTTCTGCATAACTCGAAAACTAATCAAGCAAATAGAACAAAATTTGGCATGTGGGTGTTTTCGGTGACAAGAACTTATTCTATGGTAAATTGTGACCCCTCCCCTCTTTATAAGGGGAATTATAACTCCTCTCCTCTTTAAAAGGGGGGGGCTTCCATACAAATTTATTTATTTATTTATTTATTTATTTATACTAGTCTTCGAAATTTCGTACAGACAGTTCTTAGTAATTACTTATTCTAAGTTTAAAAGTGGTCCGAGTAACATTAAAATCATAATCGTCAGAAACAGTATTAAATACACGACAACATACGTCAAATGGATTGTTTTGAGCGAATTGAGTACGGTGCATTGGAAGCCTAAAGATCCTGATAACTCGAGAACTAATCAAGCAAATGGAACCAAATTTGGCATGTGAAGGTTTTCGAGGGCAAGAATATTTTCTATAGTAAATTAGGACCCCTCCCCACTTTAAGAGGGGGGGCTCCTGTACCAAAGAAACACAATTTTCCTCATAACTCGAGAAGTAATTAAGCAAATGGAACCAAATTTGGCATGTGGGTGTTTTTGGAGACAAAAATTTTTTCTATGATGAATTGGGACCCCTCCCCGTTATAGGAGGGGGGGATCCTATACACATGAAATACAAATTTCCTCATAACTGAAGAACTAATCAAGCAAATGGAACAAAATTTGGCATGTGAAAGTTTTCGAGGGCAAGAATATTTTCTTTGGTAAATAAGGACCCCTCCCCACTTTAAGAGGGAGGGCTACTATACAAATGAAATGCAAATTTCCTCATAACTCGAGAATTAATCAAGCAAATGGAACCAAATTTAGCATGTGAAAGTTTTCTAGGGCATGAATATTTTCTATGGTGAATTAGAACCCCTCCCCACTTTAAGAGGGGGGGCTCTCATACAAACGAAATACAAATTTCCTCATAACTCTAGAACTAATCAAGCAAATGGAACCAAATTTATCATGTGGGTGTTTTTGTAGGCAAGAATATTTTCTATGGCAGCGGTTCCCAACCTATTTTGGTTCACGAACCCCCTGGCGGAATTCCCTATACTATTCTGCAGCGAACTAAATTTTTGGCGTACCCCCGGGGGTTCGCGAACCCCCATTTGGGAAACGCTGTTCTATAGTATATTTTCTATGGCTTTCCCCACTTTAAGAGAGGGGGGGGGGCTCCTATACAAATGAAAAACAAATTTCCTCATAACTCGAGAACTAATCAAGCAAATGGAACCAAATTTGACATGTAAGTGGTTTTGGACGCAAGATTTTTTTCTATGGTGAATTGAGACCACTCTCTTCTTTAGAAAGGGAGTTATGGCCCATCTCCCCTTTAAGAGGGTGGGCTTCCATACAAATGAAATGCAAATTTCCTCTTATCTCGAGAACTAATCAATCAAATGGAACCAAATTTGGCATGTGGGAGTTTTAGATGGCAGATATTTTTTCTATGGTGAATTACGACCCCATCCCCTTTTAAGAGGGGAGCTCCCATACAAATGAAATTCAAATTTCCTTATAACTTGAGAACTAATCAAGCAAACGTAACCAAATTTGGCATGTGGGAGATTTTGGAGTCTTGAATTTATTTTACGATAGTTAGAGACCTCTCACCCCTGTGGTAGGAGGATATGGACTCTCATACAAATAAAACAGAAATTTTTGCGAAACTCAAAAACTAATCGAGACTCTTCCATAAAACATTAGTCAATACAAGACCACAAAAACTATCTATAGTAACACTAGATCATTCAGGACGAGACGGTCGCGAGTGTTGCCGGTGACCCGCCGTCGGAAGCGCCGCCCATTGGGGGGCTTGCAAAACTCGAGGTTGTGACAAAGATCATCCGAGATTCATGATTTATGTACAACACAGGTTAATTTGTGGCAATACGAAGTTTGTCGGGTCAGCTAGTAAAAATATAAACATAAATATTTTGTAGAAGAATGACTGGTTCACACTGGACGGGAGAACCGTATCTTGCTCAGCTCTGCTGGGAGGGCCACAAAACACCTTTCGCAAAGGTTGAACAAACCTGCTGAGCTTAAGCGTTTTATTTACTTGTTTACTGCGAATTTGCAAGAAGAATATACGCCAGAGCTGAACACGAAAGCAACTCGCTAGCAAAAATAAACACAAATTTCCAAAAACTTTAACCGAAGCCGAAACAATGTAGAAGAGAACACCGGCTTTCGGTACAACTTAATCTACGGCTACGGCGAAGCTAGCAGCACTGTACATAACAAATAATTAAAAAAAAAGCAGCTACAACGGGACCACACACACGAGATCCCATCATCCGAGCGCCAATTTATGGTGTATACACAAGGCAGGGAGGCAAATCTTTTCCTCTCCATCAATCACACGCTCCCGAAAGCGAAACTAAATTGAATTAATCACGATTGGCTGCCATCGGTCTCGGTTCGACCCACCCAATGACGGAGAAGAAGTCTTCCCTGGGAGGCCTGTGCGGCAGCAGCAGCAGCAGCACAGATGCTTAAATACTTAACGTCGTGCCATTCCTCCGACCCAACCAACTTGTGAATGATGATAAACACATTGCCTTCCTTCTCTCGCTGCGCTTGGATTAGTTTTGTGCCGCCGAGTGCGGGTGGAATTTATGGGTCAGCAGCAGTAGTAGTAGCAAGTAGACTTACCATTCCGTGAGACGTCCAGTTCCACCAGGTTCTCAAAGTTCTGAATGTCCGCCGGTAGCTTCATGATCTCATTGTCGCTGAGTCCAAGCTTTCGCAGCCGATGCAGGCGAAAGAAGTTCTGCGGGGAAAAGGGGAGAAAGAAGAAAACAGATACGGAATGTTAGTAAATTGTAAGAGACTACACCGCAAACAGGGGCCGGCACGGCCGGCATAGGGACGGTCACAGTACGTAGAAGAAGCCCCTTTGCGGCTTCGCAACACAAACCGCTCGCTCAACCACACAAATGAGGGTGGGAAAAACGCGCCGGCCGCTGAAGTTATATGTCTCACTGTCTAAGCTTAGCCTAGTGAAGTAAGTAACGTGTGTTCGCTATGCAGTGCGCTGTGAAACATTGTCGGCTAATGTTACCTTGAAGGTAATATGATGTCAGTTGTGCAGCGTGCGTCTATAGAATGAGTTTTATATGTACATTCCGTGTAAACTTTCGAGATAGGTTGAATGCAGTGGTGCAAAGTTTCTTGAGAAGATACAAATGTTTTGCAAATTTGGGTAATGCTGTTTCAGTGGGTTTTTCTTTTACCTATATTTGTTGTTCTGAATCTGAGCTGGGTACTGCTTCTTGAGTCAGTACGGTCGTTGCACTGGGCCCGTAATGGTACTGTACTGTAACAGCCGGCTGGGAAGTCTGTCAATAAAAAAAGGTCAAGCCTTTATATCGACAGACTTCGCAGTCAGCCCAGTTCAGCTTTATTTTTTTGAATCTGAAGAAATTGGGCGATATATATTTCTGCAAAACGAAAAATATGTACACTAAGGTAGAAAGTTCATGATTTTTATTTGTTCGTCTTGAATTGCTTTGTTATTCTTCGGTCTGAAGTACCCGCTGCCTAAGGAAGCTCTAAGATGTACCACAAGGATCAATTTTAGGCCCTTTACTATTCTCAGCCTACTATTTTTACGACAAAACTAGGGATCTTTCTTTATTGTTATTTTTTTTATTTTTCATTTTTTGTTGTTTTATCTAGCACACAGCTAACATTGAAATATTATATTTCACAGCATATAAGAACCAGTTTTAGGGTTCGACTCCGAATAATTCCGCTCTATCCGGTTCAAATATCAAGAGGTGCCTTTCGTTGATTCAAAAGGTAGCAATTATCGTAATATACGGGAATGATAGAATTGGGAAAATAAAATAAAACTAAGTATTAGACCACCTAATATAACGGACGGCAGTAGTTTAGTGAGTAAAACATTCGGGTACCAACTGAAAGAAGGTGGGAGCGAGATGTACATACCATTGCACAACCCAACACTTACCCAGCTAGCATTTTCATATGTATAAAAAACTAGAAGGTATACAGCCCTAAGGGTTGTACGAAAGGGTGGCGTAGGACTATATCAGATCATTAGATCAAAGACTAATGTAAACTGCATTTCTGGCATATGTATGTTTATAAGAATCTGTGAGTGCCGTTGTTTAAGTAAATGTTTAAAAGAGGAGAGCGAAATATTCAAATTCAATTTTTCATTGAATGCAATGGTGGCTTTGAAAATACCGACGGGGGTTCATAAGTACAACACCTGCAACCATTGAGACATAGATTTCTTTAAAAAATCACTTGTGTGCATCATAAAGGTTGAAATAGTAATGAATGACCAGCCCACAAATTATTGTATTTAATATGATTATGGGTAGCTTTAGCTAGACATGTTTCAAAAATCTTACTTTTACTCGTTTGTGACCTTCAAAAAGGCCATTGGTTACAAATAACATTAAAGCCAAAGTACGTTCATCGCAAATATGACGTTGCATTCCAATGTCCTTCTCTTTTCACATAAATGGCCTGTTGCCATTTAACGGCGTTGGCGTAAGTTAACGGCGTCGATTCACTGTCTTTTGCTCCGAGAAGGTTTTACTAGTTTACTTTCACAGCTTACCGCTTGCTACATAGCAGAAAATATGGCGCATACGCAAACATTTCTGTTTTATCTGTATGAGAGTCCTTATCCTTCTACCACAGGGGTGAGGGGTCTCAAACCATCATAAAATAAATTTATGCCTCCATAAACCCCCACATGCCAAATTTGGTACCATTTGCTTGATTACTTCTAGAGTTATGAGGAAATTTGTATATTATTTGTATGGTAGCTCCCCCTCCTAAAGAGGGGAGGGGTCTCAATTCACCATAAAAAAAACTCTTGCCTTCTGAAACCCCCACATGCAAAATTTGGTTCCATTTGCTTGATTAGTTCTAGATTTATAAGGAATTTTGTATTTCATTTGTAAGGGAGCCCCCCCCCTCTTAAAAGGGGAAGAGGTAAAAAAATTCTTACCCTCAAAAACCCCCACATGCCAAATTTGGTTCGTTTTGATTGATTAGTTCTCGAGTTATGAGGAAATTTGTATATTATTTGTATGTCTCAAATCACCATTGAAAAGTTTTTTGCCTGCCACTTGCCAAATTTGGTATCATTTGCTTGATTAGTTCTAGATTTATGAAGAAATTTGTATTTCATTTGTATGGGAGTCCTCCCTTTTAGAAGGGGTCTCAGTACACCATCGCAAAAAATCCTACCTTCTGAAACCCCCACATAAAATCTCGCCGCCTCCATAAAATTGCTGATCATTTTATCCTCTCAACGACATATAAATTGTTCAGTTTCGTTCAGTAGTTTAATAGTTATTAGCATTTGAAATCTTTCATTCCAACGTTACACTTCTAAACAAAGGCGTAGTCCTACGTCAAAAAATAAAAATCAGCATTACGTACAGATATACGCGCTAATAAATCGTATTTGATGGGCAAAATTGGCATATCCGTACTACTTTGGAGGCAATATAAGTGATTACGAATAATTTTGAGCGTTACGACTTATAAGTTTTTATATACGATAGTATCCGATTAAGCGCGAGTCGCTCCGTACTACTATACGATTTTGTGCGGAAAATCGTATGTATGTCAATTATTATCATTATCTACGATAGAAAATCAACTTGGTCCCACATTATTCAGCTTTAGTTACGATTTCGAATTTGTTAGGAGATATTTACGATAATTTTCGTTCATTGATATACGAGTTGGTGCTAGCTGGGTATTTTAGGCCTGTGTATAGAATTTTTTTAGTTCATACAATTAATCATTCTTCGCATCAATTCCTCTATTTTCAAAATTATTATTAATTGTAACTTGCTTTAAACTCTCTTGCCAGACTTATGCACATATGGACTGAATAGATATAAATTTCAACATTTTCTAAACTAATTCTGAGTTGAAGAGAATATTTAGCACTAGCTGTAACCCGCGCGCGTAGCCTCGCGTCTAATTGAGAGCAAATTGGAGGTACGCTATGTAACGCTAACGCTATGTAACTCTATGAGGTGCAACTACGTTACTTTTGCTCGTCTTGAATGCAATCTGGTATGATTGGTTTGAGTCTTTGCTTAATGTGGGCGATTATTACCACGAAAATACATATCGCGCCCCTCGTTTTGGCTACAGACAAGGCTCTTATATATATAGATTAGAATTTGCATCAGAAATGTTGCTTTGAAGCATTTAAAGATTATTTTAAGCGGAAATAAGCAGCTAAAACTAAAATGACCCACAATTGCTTGTGACCCATGATAGTGGACTGACTGTATGTCTTTTTACCGCCTTTTTTATCGTCTTTCCGTAGTCTTTTCATCATGTTTTCGGCATCTTTCAATTGTTTTACCTTTTTGTTTGTTTTGTATTGTTCTTCTGGTGTCGTTGCCGCAAACTGCTATTTTTATCGGTCCTTTCGTTGCCTTTTCATCAAAGTTTCGCTCTCGGCGGCGACATCATTTTGTCATTTCTTCGTTTTATTTTCGACAGTGTCCGTTCGTCTTCTTCTCGCCATTTTTTGTTGGCATAGTTTGTCGCTTTTTAGCGTATTTCAGTTTTTTTTTCACTTCTGTCATCTCTTTTAGTTTTTACCATTATTTAGTCGTCTTTTTTGGCTTCCTTTCGTTGCTTTTCTCCATCATTTTTCAGACCGAATTATTTTACATTTTTTCAACGTTTTATTATCAAATAGACGTTTTTGGTTGCTTTTAATGATATCTTTTTGTCGTATTTTGGCGTTGGTCCGTAGTTTGATCCCCGTTTATTATCGTTTTTCGGCCTATTTTCATTTTCTTTCTGTTGTTTTACACTGTTTTTTGTCGTCGTTTTGTTATCTTTTCGTCACTTTTTCATCCTTTTTTTCCTTTTTTTTTCCTTTTTTTCGGGTTATCCAACTGGTCGCTTAATAGCGTATAAAACTCTGCGCTGGGCCCTTTTGTGTTGTCAACAAAGTGTCAGGGAGACCTCAAACATCAATTCTACCTGACGAGACAGGCACTGGCGCCCACTAAAACACAGGTAGAGCCCCAAGCATAGCCGTTACGCCTATACCCGCAGGCGGAGGCGTTTCGGCCCTGCGCGGACTCCACGAACTGACTCTAAGATCTCTCTGCCAAAGGCCGGAATGTCATATTTTAAATATAATGATGATGATGACGATGATGATGATAATGATGATGATGACGATGATGATGATAATGATGATGATGAGAAGAAAAATAATAGATCGAATTTGTAAATGTGCTTTGGACTTTTTGTACCACTCGAGTTGCAATATGTGGTATAGTGAAGAAGTGGAGAATTCGTCAGCCCCGCCTGACACTGGTCATCAACCGCGCGCCCGCTTTTAGTTTTCCAACACAAACAACCACAAATGAACCAATAGATAAGACAAATTTCGGAGCAACTCGGATCAACTTATCAGGGCAAATTTAATCTTTCATCCCCTTAGCATTCACAATGCATTCCCACGATACAAAGTAAATTGAGCGCAGCACAAGCTGGACGTTCGCGGTAGTCGACAGAAGCTTCAAAATATAGAGACTCGCCCGCCTTCCAACCCTCGAGACCAAAGTGCTGTAAAGCTCTGGGCTTAAACGTCTCTTTAAGACTCGACCCCTTCCCATAGACAGAGCCCGCGGGCAGCCATCAGAGGTCAGGACAGCCACGGGGCCAGTGCAAAAATCCTACTCTATCTAGCAGCACCGCCTAGCCGAAACTTGAACACGCGACACGAATTGACCTAATTTTCCCATCTGCTACCTAAGAAGTGCTATTACCAAGAAGTGCTTCGGCATCCAATCGGATCTGGTATCCCGCTTACATCCCCTTACTAACCCTAAGCCCCCGACCAACTCAATCAATCCGACATTTTTCGGAGATATTTGTGACAGTTGTTATAAACAGGGATGAATCCCAGAAAACTTCATCTATTGTCAGAGATCCCCATACTGGCCTTATTCTTAAACGGAATAAAAGCACTTTCTGAACAACTCAACAATCACATTTGGTAAATTTTTACCCCGAGTCCCACTTGAAATCACAAAAGTATTTTGATTTATACCCACATTCAGAAGTAAACGTGACCGCTGTTCATTTACTGATTAGTTAAAAAGCCCTACACCACGACAAGGTTCAGTTTTATCGTAGGGGTCTTTTCGTCACTTTTTCATCGTGATTTTAATATCTTTTTCTTGCAACATCGTCATATTCTTCCATCGTCTTTTCGCCATTCTTATATTATCTAAAAACTTTCTAGATTTTTTTTGACGTTTCAACGATCTTTGAACGTCTTTTCAAGCGATTTTTTTCGCATATTTGCATCTTTCCACAGATTTTCAACAAACAGATGTTCTTGGTGTTTTGAATGGCCTCTTGTTGTCATCGTTTGGCCGTTTTTTGGTATTTTGTGTGGTATTTCGTTAGCTTTTTTAGCGTTGTTCGACGTCTTTGTGGCTTTCCCTGGCGTTTTTGATGCGTCTCTAGTCGCTCTATTTTGTTTTTTTTTTGACGTAGGACTACGTCTTTCAGGAAGGTAGCTGGTATAAGGGGTCCTTCCAGAAAATCGAAGAATGCAAGCGTCACGAAAACTGAAAGATTTTGAGCGCTAATAGCCTAGCGGTTTTCTGATCGATTTTCAATATTTTTGCACCAAACGGTCGGAAAATCTTCTACGCATCCACACCAATAATGAAACCTATTGATTTAAAAGTACGTAATATTGAAAAATTGAAAATAATGAAGCATTGTCCAACTGGAGATCCTGGCTTCGTGATTGATGGTTGGAAGATTCTTTCCGATGATCTAAACCTATATCCAGGCTTGTTATTTCCTCACTCATTGTGCAAAAAGTGCAACTTTTTTTGTTCCACACAATGAGCAGAACTGCTTTCAGAAATGAGAAGTAAATCCACACAATGAGAAACAGACTAAACACAATGAGAAAAACTGACGTGCAGAAAAATTTCTTAATGCGCTCTTTAAATGAGCAACTTTCGGTTTTGCTCCCGGTCCTCTCGGTAGCTACAGCAGTAAACCTGGAAACAAAACAACCGGTGCGCGTACAGCAGCTATAGACTCAGAGGCGTCAAGACAATCAAAAGTCGTTATATTTTGAATCTTAGCGGAGAATTGCCTTTGTTTATAATGGGACTTTCCTGTTGGTACGCGTCAAGAAGCAAATGTATAGGAATTCAAATGTTGCCATATCTAAATAACATTTTTCGCACTGTTGCCGTCGTGACATGCCTAACCATATGATGCAGTTGCGTTCACGGGCAGCCAAACTCAACTGAATATACTAAATGGAAGAATCATGATTCAACTGCATTAATGGATTAATATTTTTCTGATGGCAATGACCGCTACTGATAATCGTCGTTTTCTCAACGCACTACCCATGTTAAAACTACCCGTAGTTGTCATACGTCAGCGCATCGCATCAACTTATTCAAAGTGTATTAACATTCTCCTCAATGAGTAGCACAGTGTGCGGTTGCTCATACAACTGCGTTCAGCAAGAAAGAGCACAGTTAAAACGAAACGGAGTAGAATAAATCGCGTTGAAGACTGAGCACAGTTTGAATTTTTCTCTTCTCTTTTTTTCTTCTGAGGAGGTGCCATCCCTGCCTATATCAATTTGATATCTGTGCTTGGGAAGTAAGCCAAATCAAATGACAAAACTTTCTCGTCTCAACAAGATTTCTTAACATCGCGATTAAAACTAGACCATTTTGGTGTCCTTGCTTGGGAAGTACGTCAGAGAGAGAGTGACAAAGCCCCCTCGTGACGACAAATTTCTTACGAACGAACGCGATTAAAGCTAGTCCAATTTGATGTCTGTGTTAGGAAAGTGTGCCAGAGTCCATTGTCTCAACAGATTGCAAATTTTTAACGGCGAGACGATTAAACCTAGGCGAATTTGATATCTGTGTTGGTAAAGTGCGGTACAGCTGTAATGTAAGGTTATAATATGATTCTGTATCGATACGCATGTTTGCCGTTGCTTGGGAAGTGATCCATCCCATCTGATTTTTTGTTGCTAATTTTTATCGTCATAACTAGCACTTTATCGCTCGTTGTAACATTCTCCACATTCTCAAGTTTTTTTTTTCGAAATATTTTTATCGTTTTTGTGGTTTTTTTTTTGACATATTTTAACGTTAGTGTCTGTTCATAGTCTTTTTTGATATTTTTTGTCGCTATTCTATGCTATGCTATTTTCTATGTGGCTTTTTGGCTTTTCGTCGCCATTTTGACCTATTTTCATCTTATTTTTGTCGTTTCTACACCTTTTATCGCCGACGTTTGGTTTCATTGTTATTTTAATGTCTTCTCTTTGTAATTTCGTCGCTTCACCAGGTCTTTTCGCCATCTTTTTTCCTGACAATTTTTTTGTCGTTGTTTGGGTATTTTTTCAACGTCTTTTCCATTTCCATTTCTGTCGTCTCTTTTGGTCTTTTTTGGCATCCTTCTGTGGCGTCTTATTGTTCTTTTTTCATCGCATTTTTTAGTTTCGTTCCCACTTTGGTTGCTTTTCTAGAACTTTTTGTCGCCTTTTCAGTGTTTTTTGTGTTATTTTTTATCTTCTTATTTAGCATCTTTTTCACCCATTGAACATTTTCCTAAGTTTTTCTCGAAATCTTTTTGTTTTTTGTCGCTTTTTTCTTTTTGTTTAGTTTAGTTTAGTTATTTAGTCGTCTGTGTTATCCTCCTGATGTATTTTTGTCGTATTTTTCGTTTTTATTGTTGATTTTTGAGAATCTTTTGTCATCAGGCCATTACAAATATTTTAAAAAGTTTTTGTCCCTCCGGTGTTGGGTCACTAAAGGGGGGGGGGGGGGGGGGGGGGGGTTGAAAAAACAGAGAATTTTTTAATCGAGCAATTTCATTTTTTAAGTTTTTCAGGCTGTAGAGCCCACAGACAATTGATTTTATAAAAAAAATTTAACTCATATCCTACAAATTATTTTTTTGCCCTAAGGGGGTGGGGAGGTGTGACAAAAACTTTAAAAATGATTTGCAATGGCCTTATTATCGTTTTTTGAAACGTTCGCTGTCACTTTTAGTTATTTTTGATTAAAAGAAAGAAAGCTATTTAGCTTAGCTTAGCTTAGACTGATTGCACATATCAATGGTTGCACTCAGTGATTGACCAGAACCAGTGAAATTGCACAATGAATCAAATGAATGTGGTTGGGATTTACCGATCATTCTCATTGTGCAAAATTCAGTGATTCGACATAGTAATGATCAATAACTGCGCCGGCCACGTCCTTGCAATCAGGTGGGAACGGGGAAGGAATGTTAGTGTAATCTTTGCTGTTCTAGGGACCGTGTTAACCTCTGCATCCCTACAAAGATTACAGGAAGGAGTTTTGCTAGTAAGGTTGGGTTTGTTGGATCAGGATTCACCTTGATAAGTGATGCGATCGTTGCTTTTTTTGTTTTTTTTATAAAATGTAGAATTTTAGGTATGTTTTTCGTCTATTTATTATTCATTCGATCGTATTTAAGTTTTTCATTTATTATAGTTTTGAGAATATATTTGTTCCAATGAAAAATTTGAATGAGTACTCACACTATTACTAAGTCTAAGCAGAGAGGTATATATTAGGTAAAAGTATTTATAGCAATTTAAACTCCAGACAGCCGGCTGTAGGGAGTGTTGCTAAATCGTGCATAACCGCGACAATGTCTCATCCCTGTATATAAGAAATTGAAATTCCAGTGGTTAGACGACAATAACAATAAAACAATAAGACCATAAGGAATGAAGGAAACTTAGGTTTGTTGTAACCTGTAGATGGTGTATTTCATAGTATAGTACGTTTAAACATAAATACTACTAACCGAAAGATGGTAGTGGAGTAAAATAAGTCAATATTTCGCTTCATTCATAACTCTCGGTAACATGGATGAAACTGGCTACTTATTACAATTTTAAACTAGTAGTTATTATCTTTATCACGCGATATAAGAAATATATTAAAGGAAATTATATGCTTCTAATAGTTGATGCGGTGTGGCGGCAAAAACCGCTTACGAAGTCTACAGATTAAAGTGAAAACCTGATACCTAAGTGTACTCAGAACCGCACAACCACTCTGTACGTGTCGAAAAAGTTACCTATCGCGTCCCCAAACAGGCAAAATTTCATATATGTAGAGCTCTGAACAACATAAAAAACGAAACGATAGACAATACATAGTTTTCAGTTGACTGAGAAAATGTCAAATTATCCAAATTTGCTTAAAACACATTTGCACTAAACCTATTCACAGCTGAGAATTCACAGGTCTTCCAAACAACCATCAAAAGAATCTATTCAAAGGATCCAAAGCCAAGCCAACGTCCAAAGGCGAAAAAAAACGCATCCCACCCATCGCACCCTCAATTAATTGCAAGTTCAAACCAAGGGTTAAACACTTTTATGAAATCTGCACAATGCCGATTTACCGTCCCGCAATATAAGGCTCGACCTGGAAGTACAGTGAGCTCATGTAACTGCATTTACGAAACAAAAATCAGTAAATGGTGTTCAACGACATGCGCACGCGGATAGCAAACATGACGAATAAAATCAAAAATGACAATATCCTCCCACGCTTCACACCATATCTGCTTCACCAAAAAAACGTGACACTACATAAGAGAAAGAGAGGTATTTTACAGTTGCAAGTGCAAATATGAGAAAGAGAGAGAGAGGTAACTAGTTCTAATAAGAATCTGTCTGTAGGATAAACGGTAATGGATCGGTGCGGTGCAGCACTTGCTTCGCGAGGGGACTGCAGATGTATTGATATCGGAAAGCTTGTAATTAGTTAGTTGACTAAGAACAAGAGCATTGAAAACATAAACCAACTCGCAAGTCGCAACTGTCCAACCGTCCTACGTAAAATCTGCCTCAGAGATGCCAGCTTTCATCACAAATCGGTACAAGATAAAAACTGGTATCAGTCAAGCGATCCAAGATGATGAAGCTGTATCTGCAGAAATCTGAACATTTCCATAAAAAGCTTGCCATGATATTCTATCACAGCTTGGCACAAATAACATTTAGAAACTACAAAACTCCATAAACCACAAACATGCGCAACTGGCAGTTCTGGTGCCTTTTGTAAATTCCTATAAGAAAATTAAATTTGTCATAACGAGGGATGACTCAAATTTTTGAGATGCGAAGTGTAATAATTTGAGTCGCTTACAAATGATCAATATTACCATAGATTTTCTGTCACCGATATCAATTTGAAATCATATAAGTAAACTATCTTCTATAAAATGCGCCAATTTGTGAATAGTTGTTTCAATCGCAGATAAAATCACAAGCAATATGAACAGGCTGCGCATGCGTTACAGAACCAAACAGTAATTGCTACAATTAGAACCCCTTGATCTGCAACAAAACGATTTCCATATAAAACATTTTCGCGAAAAGAGAACCCTAATAAAAATGAATATGAGGAATGAGAATGTGGTAACGTTTGAATGGCTTTGGTACGCTATTTTATTGAACGACTTGCGTTCGGTAGTGAGAGAAAACACTTGCACTTAGAAACTGGAGCCCTTTTCTTGATCTGTAAAACCCTACCGTAAATATTTCCATCCCGCTTCCTCTCATGCACAAATAAACACTAAGCACTATACTCATCAGCAATTCAGCAGTTTCATAATCCCGAATTCTAATAAGAAATGTAAACGCAAATGGGACGAGCTGAAATGGAATGAAATTTAATACAAAATACTTCCTTTGGCGAAATTCCTTGTTTAATGCCATTATCGTTGTAATCCCAAACTAATAGCAGAATCTTTGATCTCTGCTAAGCATGTTAAGCACTTCTTTTATAATTTAGCACCAATAAGTCACTTTTAAAATAAGTTTTTCTTCTCTGCATCCTTATACCAAGCCATTGCTCTTTCACTGGTTGCCAGACTCTCCGATTAAAAGAAAGAAAGCTATTTCACGATTAAATTCTACTTTTAATTAAGATAAAATTCAAGAATTTTCGTATTCTACTAACACGCTTAGAAATAAATTTCGCCGCTTATTTTTGAACTCTTTCGACAAACCGACGGTTGTTTTCATGGCGAATCGTTTCTGTCGTCTTTTTATCGTATTTTTTGTGCCTTTTTGACCTTATTTTGTCTTATTGTTAGGCCATTACAAATATTTTATAAAGTTTTTGTCCTTCCGGTGTTCGTCCACTGAAGGGGGGGAGGGGGGGCGAAAAAAAAACAAAGTGAATTTTTTAATCGAGCAAAAAAAACATGGGTTTTAAGCATTTTTATTTAAAGTTTAAATGTGTAAACCGAATCTATTCTTGCTCATAATACATACGCTTTTGTTTTCTATGCAAAAATCTACGAAAAAAAACAAACATTAAGAAAAAAAATTTTGGACGATTTTCGGAAATTCCATTGTTTGAATTTCCATTTCTGTTTCGTGCTAGAAGCGTTAAATCAACTTGTACACTCATTTTTCCAGTTTTTCAGACTGTAGAGCCCACAAACAATTGATTTTATAAAAAAAAATTGACTCATATCCTACCAATTATTTTTTTGCCCCCCGATTTCTCAAGCCAATTTCCAAGGGCGGGGGGACAAAAACTTTCAAAATGATTTGCAATGGCCTTATTGTTTTTTAATATCTTTTTTGTGTGATTTTTTATCACCTTATTTACGACTAGCACTAGCTCATTGTAGCATTCCCGTAAGGTCTTTTTGTCATTATTCGTCGTCCTGTTGGCGTCTGTGGATAGTCTGCTCGCCTCTTTTTCATTGTCTTTTTTGGTATTTCTTTCACTATCTCACGTTTTTATGCAGTTTTTTTGGCGTCGTTACGACTTACTTTCATCTTATTTTTGTCATTTTTATACCGTCTTCTTTTGTTGTCGTTGCTCCGCCGTTGTTTGGTTATCTTTTCATTGCTTTTTCATCGTCGTTTCACCATACGTATGTCATCTTTTTTCTGGATTTTTTTGACATTGTTTTGACGTTTTTTCCATGCCTTTTTTGGTTTTGGCTGTTATTTAGTTACCTTTTTGGAATCCTTCTGGTGGCTTTTCGAAATCTTTTAACTCTTTCCACGCTTTTTCTGCGTGTTTTTATCGTTTTTTCATGTGCATTTTGTCGTTTCCTTGCATTTTTTTTAACGTTTTTAGACAAAAAGAGGTTTTTGGTTTGGACTTTTAATGGCCTCTTTTTGTTATCTGTTTGGTGTCTTATTGTTCCCTTTTCATCGTCTTTCGACGGCTTTACATCAGTTGTTCGTCGTTTTTAGCGTCTTGTTTGATATTTTGATTGCTTTTTTGGCTTTTTTCGCCGTCTTTTTGGCATTTATTCGTTCTAGGACTTGTTGTCGGCGTTTTGTCGTCTACTTGGTGTTTTTTTTAAATTTTTTTATCGCCTTATTTAGCATATTGTGTCGCTCATTGTAACATTCTGCTAAGGTAATTTTCGAACACCTTTTGTCATTTTTTGTTGTCTTTTTTGTTTTATTTAATTCTGTCAATCAATTATCTTTTCTCATCTTTTTAGCGTCTTTTGGTTATTGTTGTTGGCTTTTCAGAGATTTTTTTGTCATTTTTGCCGCATTTTGAAGTGTTGCATGTTACTTTTACTTGTTTTTGTTGTTTTTTGTCATTTTTGTAGCAGTTTCGGTATCTTTTTGTCGCCTTTTTATCGTCTTTACTGTAGTTTCGTCGCTTTTTCATTATCCTTTCGTCACTGTTTCGACGTATTAGCCTCTCAGTTGGCCGCGAGGTAAGACGCTGGTCTAATAAGGCTGTTAGAGTCAATAGGATCGTAGCACTGACCCCGCACTGTCCTGTATTCTAACAGCTGGTTGCGAAGTCTGTCGTATAAAAAACAGAAGGTCAAATTTCGATAACGGAATTAGCACCCAGGCTTTGCTTTTTTCGACGTATTTTCATCCTGTTTTAGTCGTCTTTTAGACTTTTTAAATTTCCTTTCCACCGTTGTTTTGTTGCCTTTTCATTGGACTTTCGTCGTCTTTTTGATGTGTATTCCTTGTGCATATTTCCTTGCATTTTCGTCATTTTGGTTTCATGCATTTTTCTTTTTCGACATTTTTTCATTTTTCCGTTTCTGCTTTTTTTTGGCTTTTTATGATTTTCAACATCGTTTAAAGCGTTTTTGTCGATTTTATACGTCTTCAAATACACGACGAACGTCGACTGTAAGGCCAGTTCCAGTATTATCGAATTATTTACATTGTTTGTTGTTGCCCAAGGCCAGGAAATTTATTCCTCCCAACTGAATATATAAGTTCAAGTAAAGATCATCTTAACAGGTCAAGGAACTCTTGTATTCCCTAAACCCCTGGAAACTGGAAATCATTGTGGTGTCCTCAGAGACTTATACGTGTTGAAAAAGTTGGTAACGATCTACTTAATTCTTTATAGGAAAATATTCCCATAAATTCATAAATTCGATAAATGTATCGAATGCCACGAACATTTTGATAGTAAATTAGTAATTGCTGGCGCATTTGTATATGGTTAAAGTCTGATGATGTAAAGAAATTTCAGTAAAATAAACCAGTAGAAAACTAAATTGTCCTAAAGTTTTGAACGCTCGCAAGTATCCTACCACCGTATCAGATTAGTATCGAATCCGGCATGCATTCACTACATCTGTTCGATTCGCAAGTTGTCTGCTTTCGCAATGGGGGGGCACAAAATAAAACGAATAATTACGAAACGGTTGTACATATTTTGTACTTTTCACCCTCGTTACAACAGATGTTTGCGCTAGTAATCTTCGTGATGTATGATGATTTCAGCTTGTGGAAGCAATTATGAACGAGTTCTTCTGGTATGGTAATCCAAAGCCAAAAGTGTTGTGTGCTGCTGGCGTTGCTGTTCAGTGAGTTGTTATTTTGCTTGTTAGCGCGCGCCAATGCGTTCGCAAAGGGGTGGCAGCGGCAAATGGAATTGCGTCTTACCAGCTCTTGACTTTGACAGAGCGATTCGTGATAATTGCAATTGTATAGCTAGCGCGCGTACAGGTGTGTGAAACAGATAAATGGGTAACATCGGAATTGGCAGTAGACATGCGAAAAATTGTGTCTGCGGGTGGTAGCGTACTCGTGTACAGGCAAATCTATGCCTCCATTATCATCGCACCGAGCTAACTGGATAGGGGAATCGTACTCGATAATTCCTAACAGTTCACACTGGCTCTTAGTCCCAAAGAAGTTTGCTTCCAAAAGAGTCTATCAATTCCGGTTTTTCAACGTGAACCTTCACTGAACACAGAATGTAGAACTTCCCGACCGTCGAGATTGATCATAAATCGACACAACCTGAATTGCTCAAAAAAGTCTCATTTCATCTTGGTTCATTTCTTGCTAAACTCTCGCGATCGGGGCACTCCGATGGCGCTGCCATCAACAACGACGAATACACCAACAACGGCAACCGTGAACGTACGTGTGCTGATGCCTGGCATGCTGCTAACCAGCAGAACTAAACCAAGCCCTGACATTGACATACCACACTGACTTGACTGCCTGCCGCCGTTGCCATATCGCCACGAGCCCACGACCTCACGACGACGTAGCGTTCAGCCACAAACTTTGCAACCAAACGAATCCAATTTTTGTTTATCACTGCTCCGTCGTCTCCTCCTCTCAGCGGCAGCCCCGTGTGTCCTCATTCAACTCTCAGCACGATTGGTCACCACAGTAGAGTTCGGGGATACGACGGGGGTTCGGGCGTGTCTGACTTTATGCATAAACGCCGCCGTGGTGTAAAAAAAAACAATGAATTTTCAATGCCGTGACCCAAATTAAAATGCATTAAGTTTTGCAGAAAGTTGATGACGATGAAGGTGTTGTGCGGCTCGACTGGAAGAGCTCTAGCTGGTTGGTAATTTATTTTCTGCGCGCAGCGCCCACTAAGCAAAACACTACTTTGTGCGGCCTGCGTGCGTGCGTGTTCTTTCTAGGGAAAATTAAAAGTGGCAAAGTAATTAAAACCTTCAAGGTGTTGTTACACATCCCAATGAATGGGTTGTACGACATGACGAGGTAGAACCAGAATGCGTTATTAAAAGCAGTTGATTAAAGTTTGGGATTCTGCAATTATTATTCAACTGAAATTGTTTTTTTATTTGATTCATTGTTTATCAGTACAAGGCAAATCGCAGTGGCAGGCAATCTGAGATAAAGCACTCCTTATTTTGGAAGCCAGTACTTAAAATATAAAAATGGTTATACTAATGTATGTATGTTTTCCTACAAGACTTCAATTTTGAAAAAGCTTTAACAGAACATAAAGAACTAAGCATTCCAGTCGGTCTTTTTCGTTTCGGCTGAAAATTCACGCGATTGTTCCGCACTAGTTTTGAACTAGAATTAGTTTTGAGTTTAGCAGTGCGTCATTTTTAATTACGCCTTTTGCTAACAATAAGAGGGTAAAAAAATGTAGAATCGACTTATTCCGTTCCACTCCTTGAAATTAAGGGAAAGCAAGAAAGCGTTGTTTCCCCGACCTTTGTAATCGTTGGAAGTATCTTTGCTAATAAAAGCTAAGTAACACTTCGGCCCGTCAGGGTTGATATAATGGCATTCAAATCAGAAACCAGGCTGTAATAGGTGAATGATGAAGGCCAAAAGCATGCCCAAAAAGACGACACTTAAAACCAAAAGAAACGACAGAAATGGAAGAAGGCGTTAAGCAAACATCGAAATAACGACAAAAAAAAATGCCAGAAAAAAGATGACATAAAGATGACGAAAAGACGTCGAACCGACGAATAGAGAACGAAACAACGACAAAAGACAAGTGCAAAAGATACCACAATAAGATGAAAGTAAGTCGACACAATGACGAAAACCCAAAAAGCCGCATAGAAAACATAGCATATCATTAAAATAGCGAAAAAATACCAAAAAAGACGATCAAAACGGTCAACAGACAAACGTTAAGTTACGCCAAAAAGTCGACGAAAAACGACAAAAACTTTTTGAAAAAAACCTTACGAGAATGTTACAACGAGCAATAAAAGTGCTACTAAATAAGATGATAACAACAACGAAAAAATACATTGAAAACGACAAATCAAAGCAAAAGTCAAAACAAAGTTTTGGGTTTAAACGGCTTTCGAAGATTTGACCCTTTTTTATCGACAGACTTCGTAGGCGGCTGTTAGAGAGTACAGGGCAATTACGGGGCTAGTGCAACGATAGCCGAGATACAGCAAAATGACGCCAAACTAGTAACAAAAAGGCCTATAAACACAACAAAAATGGCAAAGAAGCCACAAAGACGTCGATAGATGCCAAAAAAAGCAGCCAAAAATATTAAATAAGACGCTAAAAATGGCGAATAAACGAAGTAGCAATATGAAGCTAAAGAGATGCCACTAAGTTTTTTTTATCGAAAAACAACAAAAAAGCGACAAACACTTGAAAAAAAACGATAAAAATGGAAAAACCACGCTGAAAAGAGATTAAAAGATATGCCGAAAAAGGGTGCAATAACACCAAAAAGATGTTGAAAAAACGAGGGGAAAATCCAGAAAAAGGATGATGTAAGGATAGCGAACAAACGATCAAAGAATATCAAAAAAGGCGAGATATTACAACGAAAAGATATCAAATCGAAGACCAAGAAGCCACGAAAAGATAACAAAACGACAGTGGAAAAACGACGACAAAAGATGGTGTAAAACGACAAAAATATAATGAAAATAAGTCGAAACGACGACGAAAAGCCAAAAGATGCGTGAAAACGTTAAATAGCCACAAAAAATATTGAAAAATACGCTAATAAACGGGAAACAGACTATGTACAGACGCCAAAATAGGACAAAAAGAAACCTTTAAAAGCAACCGAAAAAGACTGGACTGAAGTTTATGGAGCGCCTTAGTAGAATACGAAACCTGAAATTAAATAAAATTATTTAAGTTAAAAAAAAAACCTTGTCGAAAAACGTTAGAAAGATGTAAAAAATGCTTCAAAAGACGATAAAAATATCAAAAAAAAAAAATTACCAAAAGAGCGGGAAGAAAGCGAAAAAGATTACTTAATAATATTGAAAACTTACAAACAATGCTGACAACAAATGATGAGAAGAACATACAACGGAGAAATGACAAAATGACGATGCCAACGAGAGCCGCAAATCCGATGAAAAAGTAACGAAAAAACGATGTCAAAACAACGACGAAAAAAACAAAAAAGATTAGCAAAGTATGAAAGCATGCCACCAAAAGTGCAGAAGAACAACGCCAAAGAAACAACAATATAAGAAACAAAATTGTAAAACAATTAGCAGACGACGAAGACGACAAAAATATCACCAAAAGATGACGAAAACATAATAAAAAGACGAGGAAAGGTCACAAGAAGAACCATAAACAGAAATGAAAAGGCAACAAAAAAAAATAAAAACTGCAAAATACGCTAAAAAGACATTAAAAAACGCAAAAAGCAACAAAAACTACTGCATAGGACGGTAAAAAAGTGGCGAACAAACGTTATAAAACGTCAAAATACGAAAAAAAAAACACCATCAAAACAACCGTTTTGTTGTCGAAACACATTAAAAATAAGTAACCAAATTTTTTTTCTGAGTGTCTTAGTAGAACACGAAAATTAAATGATAAACATTTTTTAAATTATTTAATTAATTAGGCCATTACAAATATTTAAAAAAGTCTTTGTCCCTCCGGTGTTGGGTCACTGAAGGGGGGGGGGGGTCGAAAAAAAACAAAGAGAATTTTTTAATCGACCAAAAAAAAAAATGAATTTTAGGCATTTTTATTTTAAGTTTAAACGTGAAAACCAAATCTATTCTTGCTTTTCAATTTTTTTCGTTGTCAATTTTCATGCAAAAATCTACAAAAAAAAGACAAAAACGAAAGAATTTTTTTTGCCGATCTTCGGAAATTCCGCTGTTTGAATTTCCATTTCTATTTCATGCTAGAAGCGTACACTCATTTTTCAAGGTTTTCAGGCTGTAGAGCCCACAGACAATTGATTTTATAAAAAAAATTTAACTCATATCCTACAAATTATTTTTTTGCCCCCCGATTTTTCAAGCCAATTAGGGGCGAGGGGGGTGACAAAATCTTTTAAAATGAATTGCAATGGCCTTAATAGTGGTCTTTTAATTTTTAATTAAAAATAAGTAAAAGTGACAAAAAACGCTTCAAAATTTGGCAAAAAAGCGACGAAATATCAAAATGACAAAAATATAATAAAACGATGATGAAAAGGTTACGACAAAGGACGGTGTAAAAACAATGGAAACAATGGAAACAGGCCGAAACGACGAAGAAAAGCCATAAAGATGCCCCAAAAATGCCAAACAGTAACCAAACATACTAGAAAGGACGATAAAAAACAAGAAACAAGGTGGCAACTGGATACGAAAAACCAAATTCCCTGATTTTTCCAGGTTTTTCCCGGTTAAACAAATAAAAATCTAGGTTTCATATTGCGATATAATTTTAACTAAAAATGTATTACGATCATTGATATCTGAATTGTTTATCAATCTACGAGGTATTGAGAAAAATTTCCCCACCTACTCTATTTCCCTAGGCGAATTCTTCAATCGCTTTCTCTTATTCTGCCGACCAGCAAATTACACTCCTCCCGTGAGTTCGTCATCTGTTCTTTTTCCCGCGCAAGTTTATTCGCAAACTCAGGCGCAAACGGAGTTTTAGTACCCATTGCGGCTAGCTCTCGAACCCGCCGTGGTGCTTTTCCTGCCAGCCACGCGGAAATGTTCGTATGTTTATTTTCGTTCTTCGAGCCATAAGTCATGCAAAAAAGCAGTTTAATTAAGCTAATTTTTAATTTCGCTTTACCACTGGTGGCTGTTCTACTTTCTGACCAACGCGGCTTATTTCACTTTGCTTGGATCGATCGGGATTTACTCTTCCGGGTCCAAGCCAGAGTTAAAAATTCGTAACGTGAAAGGTAGGGTCGCTAGACCCGCATTTCGGTTACAACTTGTTACAACAGTATGGCAAGTATATGTACTGCCGTGAGTCAGTGAAATTTCTCCAAAATTTACTCGAAAACCGAATTTCGCTGCGGTGCCACTGGCATTTACTTCGATGTTCTGCGAATTCTGTCACATGCCGCAAAATGTCCATCCTGAAACTTCAATGTCATTCGATTCGACTTGACTAACGCCAAACGAATCGCGCAAAGTGAGTGCAAACTAAATTTGTAATATCACTTAACTTGCTTCGCAGAATAAGGCCCTTTGCAAAACAGTGAGCTAATTATTGATAACCCAATCTATCGCTTGTGTGCCGTACTTCTTTATCTATTTCTATGTGTTCATGACTACTCAATGAATCAATCGATCATTGGAGTTGTTTGAAAAATTCCCTGATTATTCCAGGTTTTCCAGGTAGTTGCCACCCTGTGACTCCAATATAGGACGAAAAGAAACCGTCTCATGACGAAAAATGTTCAAAAGATGTAAACAAATGCTTCAAAAGACGATAAAAATAGCAAAAAGACTCCAAAATAGGCTAACAGGTAGAGTAAAAACGCAAAGTCGCCGTTTAATCGCCGTTTAATGCCAACTAAAGAAGACGACATAAATGGAAAAACATTGGAAATGAAATATTGAAAAACGCCTACCAAAAAGCGACAAACAGTGCCAATAAAAGATGACGATAAGACGAGAATACAAAGGAGAATTAAAAAATGCCGGATGCCAGAGTGCTGTCTAAATAACGCTAAAAACTAAAAAAAACTACATAAGCGGAACAATTGCTAAAACGAAAATAAAAAGAACGACGACGCCGAAAATACGACAAACATTTAACGGAGATGAAGAAACGACGAGGGAAAAACATTGAAAGACGACAAAAAGACGAGGACAAAAAAAAAAGAAGACAGAAAGAGGCCAAAATAGAGACAAATAAGTTAAGAAAGTAAGATAAAAAAGCGACAAAATACCTAAAACGCAAAAACGAGTATGAACAGATGATAAAAAAACGGACCGCGGAAAGCCAACAAAAAGACGTCACCGCAGCGACAAGAAGCACCAAAAAAAAAAGACATTTGAAAACAAGAAGCGACAAAAAACGGACAAAACTAGACACCAAAAAAGCTACAAATGGGCCAAAGTTCCTAAATAACTGCAATTTGTGATAAAACGACAGCAGTAAGCAACAGAGAAGAAGAGACCGAAGTAGAAAAGATGACAGATGAAACACGAAATACGGCAAAACTAAAGATACTAAAGACGACTAACGAAAGACAAAAAACTAAAAAAATAACTAAGGACTTGAAGATGAAAACTCCCTTTTTTGTTTCCCATTTTTCGAACGACAAACGTTTGTCCTCTTTTCTGATTCGTTTTCAGTCACATTTTCTACATTTTTTCTGGTCTGTTTTTCTGTACTGGTTTTCCTCTTTTGCCTCACCGTTTTTTCTATTTTATCTGTATCACATTCATCTCTCTTTTTTTTCTATTTGTTGATTTCCTCTTTTTCAGTCTCGTTTTTTCCCCTTTTTAGTTTTCTCCGCTTGCCATTTTCACCGGTTGCAGTCCCGTTTTTCTTGATTTTCCTTCTATTTCCCACCGTTTTCCGTCCCGTCACCCTTTTTTTCACGCTTGAACTTTTTAAACTTCTTCAGTTTTGTTTTTCTTCGTGTCCTGGCCCGTTTTCTTGGCTCTTTTTATGTTAGTCAATTGCATCGTATTTGCCAAGCCGATCATCGCAGGCAAACACGTCATTTATTTTGTCCAGCAAATTTATTTGACACGACTATTAATAAAATTTCACACAGAGCCAAAGGTAGTCATTTTAATGCTATCCAATGCTGTTCCGCTCTGTTCGAGCGCGTTCTGTTCTGTCTGATTCCTTCGGTTTCGAGCTGCAACCGCCAGCGAGCCAAGGCACCGGTGCCATGTCCGGTAAAGAATGCCCGGTTACGCTTGCTTGCCCTTTTGTATCATTCTACGAGTAGGTATTTGCGTGTAAATCTTCTCGAGTACGAGGAGTATTTGTGTGCTATCAGTTTGGCTCTATCGCAGCTCAGCGAAGTAGATACGGGAGGAAGGTGTC
Organism: Sabethes cyaneus; assembly: GCF_943734655.1. Classification (NCBI taxonomy): domain Eukaryota; kingdom Metazoa; phylum Arthropoda; class Insecta; order Diptera; family Culicidae; genus Sabethes; species Sabethes cyaneus. Next base: position 148,371,921 of record NC_071353.1, on the reverse strand, counting down.
AAAATTTGAATACTAAAGTTTTTCAATATGGATAGTGTTTCGCTGAAATTTAGAAGCATGCATTAAGTTGCTGGTCTATTATTCTCAAGCAAACAAGTGGCATGTACGATAGATTTTCCATACGTTACCTACCCCGCCACCGAGGTGTCGCATTTTGTTAGCTTAAATCGCGAACTTTTGGGCAAGATCTGTTTTCCAGAGCGCTGATTTCTTTTACAGCTGATAAATGGGTGTTTTTAGTACTCAAACAACTATGTATGTTCCAAGCGATTTGTGTGACATGAGTAGAATATCTAAAACATTTGAAAACACAGGCTTTATACCTCAAGGAAGCAAGCTGAGCCCGCTGTTGTTCGTAATATTAATTACGTGAATAGCGAAATTCCTAGAAAATCGGTTCCTTACGTTGTTCTAAAAATTTAACAAAATTTTCTTGGGAAAAATGCTATGCATCGAAATAAGATAATTAATCTATTCAACCCTCTACTTTTCCCCCTTCAAATGATGTGACAACACACAAAACACTAATCGGGGTGGGCACATTATTCCACTCCGCACGCAGGAAAAACCGCCATCGGAACCAATTCATTTACTTTACGGTTGCCTGCCACAAATTCCTGTCTAACCTTCGCTCCCCGCTCTACGATGACAAACTACTAGCGCTAGGCGGGAGTGACCTGCTACTTCTTCCTGATTCTCCAAACCTTCGCACCCTTCCTGCCGACTGGGGAGCCACTCGGAACGGGCACTTATTGAGAAACCACTAACCACACCATCATCGTCATCATCATCATCATCATCGACCGGTACACGTACGTAGTTAGAGCACAAGTATATAACTAGCCTATACCATACCATCACCAACCAATGGAATGGAGATCGGCTTCGATTGTTCCATTTAGCATCAGCCCCAAGCTACGTACGTAGAGCGTATAGCTCTAGCCCCAACAGGTGGCAGCACTCGTGTCGTAAGCTCGGCTGGCGGTCCTGTCGTCGCCGTCATTGTCGTCGTTACCATCGTCAGTCACTTTGCTTGCTCCAAATACTCATTTCCGAACGCGAGCACGATGAATTAGGCGGGCAGAAACCGAGGGACAAAAGGTAGCTCCCATGTTGTTGTTGTTGCAGTTGTTGTTGTTAGATTCGCGAATAGCGTATGCTTTTCGCGGAGCGAGTGACAGCACAAATGCGTCATCAATTGGCTTTCCAATGTTCATCATTTTGTTTAAAAGGAAGCCCGGGAACCGGGGGGTGGATGGGTAGTTCTACGCTGCTGTCGCGCACGAAACCACTTTCGGAACCATCGTCATCCATCCATCCATCCGGTAGACAGACGACCGCAACCATTTGGTTTTGCATAGGAAAAACGGAGAGTAAGTGGTGCCCTCGTTAGGATGGCACACGCAATAATAACACCGATTCGTGCATTCGTTCGGTGCAAATGTGAGCAGCAGCAATTTATACTAAGCTGCTTTCGATGTTTATTGCGAGCTACAACAAGTTGCTCCGGGCGGGAGTGATTATAAATATTTTGCGAGCAAAAAAAAGAAGATGACTTTCGCTCTGGGATAATTTTCGTCCTGCCTCCATGTTCTGCTTCAGCTCTGGTACTTTATTGATACGAGACCTATTACCAGGAATAATTGAAAGCATTGGTGCATGGAATGGGATTTATGTTGAACTAAATTAGCAGTTGTTTTTTGTTTCGAATTGAGTCGGTATTCCTTAGGTTTATAATATGAAACATAATGGACAACGTGTGACAAAGTTTTGGGAAACAAAAAAAAACAAAATTAACAAAATGTGAACTATTATAGTAATAGTTATAGATGACAGAAACGATATTGTAAGTACCGAACAAGTGCAACAGTACTCTTGCAATCAATCTGTTGTTCCGCAGGGAAGCAACCTGGGACCATTACTGTTCATCATGTATTTTGATGCCGTTTGCTCTGTGATCCCATTGGGCTGCCAACTACTATACGCTGATGATCTAAAGGTCCTAATCTTCGCTATACGAATCTGTTGACGACTATTGCAAGGCTTTGTCAACCAACTTCCAAAATGGTGTAGCTTAAAAAACCTGACCATCCGTACTTCCAAATACCCTCGCTAGTCGCTGTCTTCACACGAAGCAAAACACAATTATGTCAGAGGCCTTCTTTTCTTTCCTTTTTTCTGCTTTGTCTTTTAATTTGGTCTCTTTTTCTGGCCTTTTTTATTCTATTCTTTTTTTTGTACATTTCTTTTATCCTTTTTGTCTTTCTTCTTACTTTTTCTGACCTTACCCTACTTGGCTTGTTTTCTCATCTTATTTCGTTTTCTTTTTTCTTTTCTATCCCTTTTTATTTTTCTCCTATGCTTTTAGGCCATTACAGATATTTTTTAAAGTTTTTGACCTTCAGATTCCGATGTTGCCAAAATGCTTTCGAAATAGAGTCAAAATCAAAGGAAACTTTTTTTGCCGATTTTCGGCAATTACATTCTTTAAACTTCCACTTTTGTTTCGTACTAGAAGCGTTAACTCATTTTTCAAGTTCTTTAGGCTGTAAAAACCACTGATATAAATTAATTTCATACGAAAAATGTTTACTCAAGTTCAAAAGATTTCTTTTGCCCCCCGATTTTTAAAGCCAATATTAAGGGGGAGCTTCTTTAAAAATAATCTGCAATGGCCTTATGCCTTTTTCTTCGTTTGTTCATTCTTTTATCTTCTTTGTTTCTTTCCTTTCCTTCTATTTTTTCTCCATTTTTCACTATTCTCATATTTTGCTTTTATTTAATTTTTCAATTTCATCTGCTTTTCTTTTCTTTTTACTCCGATATTCTTCTCTTTTTTCTCTTTTCATTATTCGTTTTTCTTTGTATCTTATCTTTATTTTATCCCCTTCTCTTCTTCACTCTACGCTACACTTAATCGTTTCCATTTTCGTTTATATTTTTTCCGGTTCCCAAATTCTCTTCTTTCCGTTTTTCTCTAGTTGTTTTTTCATTACCCTTTCCTTTTTTTACTTTCCTATCTGCATTTTTCTTCTTTTCTCTTTTTTTCACTTCTTGGTCTTTTCTTCCTTGCTCCCTGCTCTGGCTCTGGTTCTGCCCTCTGGTTCTGGCTCTGGGGCTCTGGCTGTGGATCTTGCCTCTGGTTCTGACTCTGGCGCTGTGTCTGACTCTAACTCTGACTTTGGTTCTGACTCTGGCTTTGGCTCTGACTCTGGCTCTCGCTCTGGCCCTGGCTCCGGCCTCTGGTTCTGGCTCTGACTCTGTCTGGTTCTGGCTCTGGCTCTGCGCTCTAACTCTCTGACTATGGCTCTGGCTCTGACTCTGACTCTAAATCTGGCTCCGGCTCTGGCTATGGCTGACTTTGGCTCTGGGGCTCTGACTCTGGCTCTGGTTCTGGCTCTGGCCTCTGACTTTGGCTCTGACTCTAACTCTGGCTTTGGCTCCGGATCTGGTTATGGCTCTGACTCTAGCTCTGGTTCTGGTTCTGGCTTCTGACTCCGGCTCTGTCTCTAACGCTGGCTCTGGCTCCGGCTCTGGCTCTCACTTTGGCTCTGGGGCTCTGTCTCTGGCTCCGGCACTGGCTTAGGCTCTGACTTTGGCTCTGGGGCTCTGACTCTGACCCCGGTTCTGGCTCTGGCCTCTGACTCTCGCAAGGAGTATATTCCTAAAAGAAATTAGACGAGAAAAGAAATGTGCAAAACGCAAATCAGACCGTAATTTTGCTTACGATAGATATACCTCCGCCTGCCGTATGTGAACATAAGATGTTGCGGGCTCGTTTTGGCGGAGTACAGACGGAAAGCGGAGAGTGGCACAGGCATATGAATGTACTGCAAGCACTAATTGAAGAGATTCCCATCTGGCGAAAGTCAGCAGACTGCGATAGGCCGGACTGGCACACTTCACGATGACTTGAGTTTTTTAACGTAGGACTACATCTTCCCGCTGGGTGTCATTCCATAATTTAGGTTCTAGTTACCGTCACGAAAATATGATAGATTTTGAACGCTAATAGCTCTACCAATTATGAATCTTATTCTCTATCGCTTGTCCATACGATTTCAGCTAGAACTGTAAGCAAAAAGCGGCGAATACCTGTCACTTCTATACTGTGACATTTTTTTCGACTGGTCGCAGTGAAAGAAGAATGTTTACTTATTATCACGTACGTATTCCAGCTAGTTTCAACACATCAAGAGATAGGCTCTCTCAATACAGAAACAATACGAAGCAACGGTATTGGCTGAGATTCTGACATGGCACTCCATACTGGCAAATGTATAGAAAAAATGTAACCATTTCGGTCCCTGTTTGCTGCTTTGCGTCAGTTAGATGTTTGCAATTCTTTACAACTGTATTTCTGTCAAGTATACAAATAGCTACAAAGTAGAGTGTCGAAAGGATCTGCTAATATGCAGAGGACGTTAGCCAATTGATATTTTAACTGGCTGTCCACATGTTAGTTGAAAGACAATTATACTTCAGACCAGTCTGTCACTCTGAACAATTCGTCAACAATTTCGTGGGAATTGACGATGCGAACCAGTGTTAATGAGAACCCAGAATAGTTATTTATTTTTTCGTTTTAACCGTAGTTGTAAGCAAGCTCTTTAAGTAAGCTAACCTCGTCAACTTCTTACCAGTTTCAAAATGCAAAATTATTGCCAATCATTAGAAGATGTGTAATTATGGCCTGATTCCTGATGGTTTAACTCTTTGTGAAATTAGAAACTCTAATAAACTGATAAAAATGGAATGGTATACAAAGTACAGATATTTAGGATATTTAAACTTAACTTCATTTTAATAAGTTCATTTAATAAACATCCCTCGTTCGTTATCATCGGTATGGTCTAGATTCCGACCGCGTTCAAAGACCTGACTACTGAGCCGGACCAGTCGTCTGCAGCTGGTTAAACGAGTAACGAGTTGGGGGCGATTCTTCATGGCTAATTTAAGCGCTCGAAGAGTGGATTTGATTGGTAAACTGGAGACGTTGCCGAAGGTAAGTCAAGTCTTTTTTATGTCGGTGTCTGAATGTTTTTTTCCTATAGGTAAATTGCTTTCTCTCTGTGGGAGGAGGGAGAAAAGAGTGTTGCACTGTTTGTCTGCTGGTGCAATGAATAGCAGTTTAAGCAAGCAATTCAAGAATTTAGTAAGCCAGCCATCACTTGTAATGGATGAGTCGGGAACCACTTATTGCATAATTTCGAAACGAAAGCAATGGTGTACGTGTGTGAATGATTGCTCAGACCACGAGTAAATTCAAACTCTCTGAAAAGTTAAGTAGAAAATTAACTTTTTTTTCAGACCATTACATGAGAGTTGCCATTTACTTTACCTTTACAAACAATTAACTTTTCCGAGAGTCCACTGTACTTATTGCCTCAAGTATTGTTTGATTTGAATGCATACGTATGTTTTTCTAACGATTATTTATTACCGTAATTCATGCTTTTACCTTCTGAAGAAAGACTTGGTCCATACTCCGAATATAAAATCGAACGGTTCAATGCGACCATTGTTGATGAAGTATATGGTTCGGTACGACCATAAAAGAATTAAATGATTCGGTACGATGATTGTTGATGAAACATATAGTTCGGTACGACCATCGATGAATTAAATGATTCGGTACGAACACAGCTAAATGAAAAGATGTGGATGAAGGTAAGTCCCTTAGTGCCAAACGTATAAACCTTCCCTGCACACGCTCGATTCGCAAGTTTCGTGTGAGCTGATGTGGAGTCCAAACCTCTCAAGCAAAGTCGGAAAAAACCCCAGGCAGTGAGTTCTGCTGGTCCAGAAAGAGACAATAAATCGTGTGAAGAAAAATTTACTTGGGAAGTAAGGGTAGTTTTCCGCATGGCTGGAAGGATAAAGTTCAGCTTAGGCATACCCTACGAGTCGAACCGTCTTCAATCATGTATTTTGTATCACAAAAAAAGTCAATGCAAGTGCTAATATTTGCGCCAAACTTTTGTACCTTCTAAACCGCTCAGTTGGTTTCGAGGTACGATGCTGGTCTAACCAGTCGTCGTATGTTTGAATCTCGACTCTGCGGTGCTGCTATATTGATAGAGTCAGTAGGATTGTTACACTAGCTTCGTAACTGTCCTGTACTCAAATAGCCGACTGTGAAGTCTGTCGATAAAGAAGAGTCAAGTTTTAATAAAGACGTTTCCAAAGTCCAAGGCTTTGCTTTGTTGTACCTTCTGGGCGATCAGTTATAGGGATTACCCTCCACCACAAATTCACTTCCAATTTCATTAGGAAGAGCTATCTTTTGGCCATCGTTCGCTTGGGAGATACCAAGAACTGACTACTGAGCCGGGTCAGTCGTTTGCAGCCGGTTAAACGAGTAAGACTTGGGCAATTCTTCGCGGTAGTAATTTAAGCTTTTACAGCTGCAGATGAATCTGTGTAGATGACGTCCGTTTGAGCATGATCCGCTAGGCTTTTCGCAAATCGTAACAATAGCGAACTTGTTAAACAAAGACCCTTGGTTTTGGTTCCTATTCCACGAACATTCTGGAAGAATATTTTCATGGAAGACTACCCGAGCAGGAGCGAAGAGCAAAATAATATAAAAACAATATCAAACTGTGTTATAATGGTATATTTTGTTATTGAATAGATATGTAGATACATTGATAACACATTTTGTTATTGAGTAGATATTTAAAACAGTGGTTGTAAGATGAGTTTAATAACTGATTTTGTTATCATATCTTATTTTGGCCTTAGAAATGACACTCGATATATTTCATACAATTTTTTTTATTGATTAAAAAGATTTTAGATAATAAATATTTTCTAAAATGATTTTTTAATGTCTCATATACTACTGCATTTGTTATTCAATACCTTAATAATACTAAAATATGTTATTCTAAACTCTGAATACAGTCATGTTATTGCTTTGTTATTCAAATAACACAAGTAGTTATTCTTTTGGCCTTAAAGGAGTAAAATTTTGATATTATTTTTTGTTATTTTACTAACTATGTCAGCCAAACCAAGACCAAATTTTGATATGAGTTATTCGATTTCGAATAACACATTTTGATATTATTTTGCTCTTCGCTCCTGCTCGGGTAATGTTTCTTGCGTGCGAGTGTGCTTGATAAAGCCAGCAATCTGGATTGGCCAGACGAAGGGTTAGAAGTGGAGAAAAAAATTACTGAAAATCCCCAAGTATCGGTTGAGAGTGCATTTTCTTTCAATTTCAATACGACACCAATTTTGAATGCAGGCCACTAAACTACGCACTAAAACCCGGCCGTCTTCTACCGAAGGGTTTGGAATCGAAAACGGAGAGATCAATCCGTTTTTGCAGCTGCAGGAAATACTTTGTTCTGAGGTGTCGTACAGGAGCATAAAAATTCAGTTGACTCAGAAAGGCGAGCTATTGATCCTAAAAGCAATCTAGCCAGGAACGGCCAGGCTTGAACGTTGGCAAGTCTTCTTCAAATTCATCCACAAGACGTTGCAATTCAATGCAGTCGGAGTACTTTTTAATTACCTTGAAGATTTTTACATCATCAGCTTACAAAGACCGACAACCAGGTGCCAACAGAACTGAAAGTTCATTTATAAAAAGAGGAAAAAGCAATGGTCCAAGGTTGCTCTCCTGTGGTACGTCAGAGATATTGCAGAACGAGGAAAAAAAACTCTTCACAATGTTCACATTTAGCCTACGGTGTATTACGTACGAGTGTAGCCACTTGTAGCCGCATCCTAGTAAGGAGGATTCTGTGATCAATCCGATCAAACGCTGCTTTTAGGTCCGTGTACATCTTAATTTATAAAACGCAGACAGAACGAGAAAGTTTTGGGAAAACCCCATGTCGGTCTCAAAAGATTGATGGGTGGTAGTATTGACAGCTAGCGAACAAAGCGTCGTTCACGATTATCTTGAGCATTTTAAAGCAGGAGCATAACAACAGTTGAACACTGTTGAGCAGTTGAGCACTGATGTTTTAGAGTCAGTTTTTCATCTGACTCCAAGCTCTTTTACTTATTCAACTCTATCGAGTTTAGTCCCTAACACTTCGCGTCAGTCAGTCTCTGCAATCTTCAATGCATCTGATTAATTCTTACGACACACACACAATTCGATGCCGGTGGGTTTTTTTGAAGAGAACAGATTTTACTGGGCAGTCGTCTGGCACACTTACGACGACGTGGCCGGTCCACCGTAGTCTCCCAACTTTCGCCAAGTGTACACCAATTGGATCATGCGCCTGCGCCACCCTCCGCTTCCGTTCAAAGTGCTTGGCAAGTGCAGGCCTAAGCAAAGTTACAAACTCAAGCCCATTACTGGACTGGATTACTGGAAAGACTGCTAAATCGTCAGCAAAGAAAACTGTACCCCCGTGACTAAAGAACAAGCCCGCGTCCTTTTTATATAAAGAGAATTGAAGTGGTCTCATATTACTACCCTGAAGGACGTCTGAAAAAGTATTTCAGGAATTAGAACATGATTTTACGGATTGCATAAGTAAAGTAAAAAGAAAAACATTCGCTGCTCTGGCCGGAATTCCGAGCTGTTCAACTTAATTCTGGTCTTCTGTTTAAAGTGGGGTCCAAGCCACTTGTGGTAATCCTACCTACATTTCGTCCTTAGAAAATTTATTGTGCAAGCTTCACTTACGGTCGCGTTTTTGCATGTTACACAACGCTGCAAACAGACGATATATAAATTCACGCACCTCTTGGTGCCTTGACGGTTCCAATCACTGCTCGGCAATGTGAAGATAGAGCTTGGCACTTCTGTAAGAGAAAAAGTCCCTAATGAAAGCCTTGAGGAACTTCAATCTTTGAATTATTTTACATCCGAATCACATGCTTGTAAACATTTATTTTTCAATTCATCGAATTGAGTTCTACCTTTGCCCACCCTTTTCGCGGAAGGTCGCAAAGTGAGTTAGAAGAGATTATTTACTTTACCTCCATGTGTTGAATACTACATTTGCTATTGATTGCTCCCGGGCGCACTCGCGTACGCACATCCATTTGTGTGCCGTCCGTCAACGACAATCAGATAAAAATGGCCATCATTATTTACGACGTGATGGCACCCCGGTCCGGGCAGGTGCCCATGTTTGTTGTATGCACAGACGATGAGAATAACGGTGTGTGGACTAATATAGGCTTGAATTACGGACGGACCGGAATAACGAACTGGAGCGACAAATGTGTATCGATGGGTTGAGTAGGATGAACCATCCAGCGAGGGAACGATGGTCTGGCGGTGGTGGGTCTGGGTAGCCCTAGCCCTAGAGAGCCCGGAGGAAGCAAACCTAGAAGGGACGACGACGCGACGGTTCGATATAATCATTTCGCTTGCCGTTCGAGCGATGAAATATTGATGCTCGGATGCACATTTTGCATTGCACCGTCCGTTCTCACAGTCGTCGGTACCGGTGATGTACATCATCGTACAACATAGGCTGCACTGCACGTACAGGTAGAACGTTCACAAATCGGGAAAATCGATGCAGCAGGTTGACACACTAACACATTAAATATTGGCAGATTTTTTCGCACTCTGTTTTTACTTTTAACAGACGGAAAGCTTCTGCCTTACAGTTATGGGGTGTTTTTAAAATATACCAGCTTTTTATTTTCTTGATCGTTAGCCAGCAGCAGTGAAACGTTTCTTTCACCTAATATCGAAAGCATTCCCTGCTACTATCAGCCGACGGAGGAATGCCGGGCAATTATCGCACAATTTCGTTCGGCAATAAACCAACCTCAGCCTCAAAAAAGCACTTCGAGGTTGATTTTTTAATTTGCGAAACAAACACACAGTCAGAACACAGTCTGCCGCGGCGAGCCGCGCACCTGTTTTTTAGACTATCACATCTCATCACACCCTCACTTTGGCTTAAGTCATTCATTTTCCAGACCCCAACTTTGCTCCCCCCAACCATCATTTACGAGCCCGGTGCATTATTCCACCTTTAAAAGCTGGCCACATCGTCGTTGGTTGGTCGTGACCGGGGGCCTACAGGTGTTTACATTGTAAACGCGAGTAAAGACACATACACCCACACAAGCTCATACAACACAGGTACGCGGGCGAACAATTAGTAGCCGGGTAATTAGGCCGACGTTTTTCTTCGTCAGTTAGCTGGCTCTAGCTAGCTAGTGATATGCAAACGCACAAGTGCATTTTTCATGCTAGGGATTCTCTAACGTAATAGTTTTCGCTTGAGGGATTTTAAAACTGTCCGTTCAACTTCTCTGCTGCTCCAATTCTGTGGACAGCTGTTTTTCCTATTTCACTTACAAAAAACAACAGGTAATAATAGATTGTTGCAAAATTGACGAGGTAAACAAATAGGTTCCAAGCTTCAGAGGAACCAATTTCCGACAGCTCCCAGGGTCAAGATGTCGTGACCCAAATAAGCAAAAACAAAAAAAAAAGCAAAACAAGTGAATGAATAGTCGAAATCAATGAATTGTCAATCAAACTCCCCCCGGTGGTTGATTTTTCCACGAAAAACAATATGCGAGTGAGTGAGTGAGTGGATGTTTCCGACCATCCGACCATGTTTTCGTGTCGTATGAATGGATTCTGGTCCGGGCACGTGTGGTTTTTTTTACTGTTTTCGTTGTTTCCATAAGCTTTTACAAAGCGTTAGACCCGGTGATGTTCCGTGAACCTGCGCTGCGGCGCAGTATGTTCCTTCGTACATCCGTATATGTAGATGTGTACATTCCTTACAAAAAGCAAATAACAACCGATAATGCAACTGATCGTTTGCCTACCTGCCTTCCTCCATTGCCACCGTCTCCCTATTGGTTGGCTGACTGATTTCAAGAAGCATTGATGTTTTGAATTTTTCCTACACGTTTGTTTTTCTTTTTTATTGATTTTCTCTCGTTAGATGCAATCACAGTACCGGAGATGAGCAGTTGATACGTGCTTGTTGTTATTGTTATTCAAAACTGGCGTGTATAGGAAGTAAATGTTTTGTAAAATCGTATCAATATTGCGTCTACTACTATGCGATGACTTCACGATTGGCGATTAGAGTTTAACTCTTTCATGCATTTCAAAGATTTCTATTTGATAATTTACTTCAAATTCATTAATGGATGTCATCAAGTTACCTTTACTGTCCACTTCAAAAACGTTAACGAACTCTAAGTAAAAGCGGCAAGTTCAGCCGGCAAGAATTCGGCAAGAATCAGCCAACAATCATCAGAGCACAACATCGCAAATGATTTGTATGTGGAAGAAAAATACTCCAATATGCAGCGAATTTGGCAAATATTTCGTCGATATGCCAGGTTAGAGCCCTTGAACTCTCGCAAAGTCGAGTATTGATCATAGTCAGCTGATGACTAATAAAATTTATTACTAGAATGTTCGAGGATTCCTAGCAAAGCTTTATGATTTCAGCGTTTTTATTGACTCAAAACGCCTGAAATTGGAAGCAAAATTGATTCTGAATGTGTAACGACTGTGCTTATATCTTCTTATATGTTGTCGCATTACACTCCTCGAGTTGTCAATGGAGGCTGATGGTGCGAAATTAGACCCTACAATTGATGTACATACTTGTAGCAAAAGCAGACAACAACTTTTAAACAGCTCGACTCTTTGTGCTCATTCCTGTTCCGTAGCAGAGTCGAAAAAATACTACTGCATACCTGTTAAGATTCCCTAAACTTGAAAGAATAGGAGATACATGTTAAACAGAAAACTGCAGAGAAGAAAGCGAGAACCGAAGAGAAAAGAAAAAAAAAACGATAGGAAAAACGGAAAACCTATAGAGAAAGCAAGGAAAACGAGAAAGAAAATGAAAGCAGAAAAGGACAAAAATGATAAAAAAGGAAAAAAAGAAAGACGAAAATACACTAGAATCTCGTTTTACGTCCGTTCATTTTACGTGATTTCGTTTTACGTCACTTTTTTTACGTCCAAAATTTGAATTAACGTCCTCTCGTTTTACGTCCAAAATTTGAATTAACGTCTTCGGGAAGGTTACTTAAATGACTGCCGCCTTCAAGATGGTAGAGAAAATAGCGCAGAATTGACTCACTACGTGGCGCTAGCGTATATGTAGCATTATTATACAAGCTGCATCTTGCGCTGCTGACTATCTAGAATGTTGCAGTCTTCGGGAAGGTTACTCATGTGGCTGCCGCCTTCAAGATGGTATGGAAAATAGGGCAGAATTGTCTCACTTGGTGGCGCTAGTGTATATGTAGCATTCTTATACAAGCTGTATCTTGCACTGCTGACTGTCTAGAAAGTTGTGGTCTTCGGAAAAGTTGTTCAAATGACATTTCAGATCAAGTGTTTAATATGGACGAGACCGGATTATTTTGGAAAAAATGCCGGCTCGTACGTAAGTTTCATTGTCGCAGAAATTTGCGAAAGGGTATAAAGCAGCAAAAGAACGGAGCACACTACTACTTTGTGCCAATGCTTCGGGTGACTTTTGCCTAAAGCCGCTTGTCGTTTACCGATCATTACGACCAAGAGCGCTTAAGGACTTCGACTTAACGAAACTGCCTGTGCATTGGCGCTCAAATAGCAAGGCATGGGTAGCACAGGATATGTTCAGAGATTGGTTTATAAACTGCTTCATACCGGAAGTAAAAAACTACCTCGAAGGTAAGGGCCAGGTTTTTAAAGTGCTACTTCTGCTTGACAATGCCATATGTCATGTTCAAATTGACCATGAATGCGTCAAATTTCTCTTTTTGCCACCTAACACCACGTCAGTTATACAGCAACTTGATCAGGGAATAATATCGACAATGAAAAAATATTATGTCGAACAAACATTCAAATTTATCCATGAAAAAATTGAGGATGATAGAACAATGTCGGTTACAGAAGCGTGGAAAAGATTCACCATAAGGGACTGCGTTTATTTTATAGGAATGGCAGTAGATGCATTGAAGCGAACAACTTTGAACGGCTGTTGGAGGAGTATTTGGCCAGCCTGCGTTTCCAAAAAGTAGCAGGAATCTGATATGGACATGCAAATCATTAAAATTGGTCGAGCAGTCGGAAAAGAAGGCTTTGAACAAATAGATAAGGATGGTCTCGATGAAATGATAAGGGAGACTTCACATGAAGATGAGGAATTATTTCAACTAATGATGGAATCAACTAATACTTCTATTATAACCGAAGAAGAAGACGTAGATCTATTACAGTTTGATCAGACAAAACTAGAAGAGCTCCTCGAACTAGGAGAAAAAATAAGAAACCTTGCTTTAGATTATGATCCTAGTGTAGAAAGAGCCGTACAATTTTGCAACGAACTGAAGAAGTTAATGACTCGTTACAATGAGCTTCAAAAACATCAATCAGCTAGTGTTACATCTCGTGACAGCCATCAGTCGGAGACTTTGCAACTAATTACATCAAGAAATTCTGCTAGTGATCAGACTGCATTCCTTGGAAACGACGAAGAGATATTTCCACCGATTAGAAAGGCACCGCGCATTTATAAGTGTGATAGCGAATAATTCAACTATAATAAACAGGTTACAATATGTATAATATTCGTTTTTAACCAATGTCTAACAAAATAAATATGAATACTATTAAACAATGTTGTATTTATTAATGTACCTTTAATTTGGTGTCTGGAAAAATCTGCTACCATGGAAGGAAGAATCCCTTACGATAAAAGTGAAGGAGGTTATGATATCCAACATTCAGGATATGCAAATTATACCATTGGTCTATTTGGTGAGGTGAGGTAACAATGACGGTCGCTTTACCCGACGTCGTAAGTGTTGTGGTGAAAGAAGAACCTATGCTTCTGACATCCTCGATGCAGTCGAGAAAGCAGAAACGGAAACGCCTTCATTGGCGTTTGTAGCAGCAGAAACATAGAATCTCGTAAGAAACCGGCACAAGAGATGAATTAGGTCCAAATATCGCTTGACGCTTGCTCAAGGATGGTCAAACGTCAACCTGTTCAGTATATAATATTCTAACTACCACCGAGTTAGAAGTCGTCACAGCAGAAGCAATAAGTCGGATGCCATATGTAGCACGCTAAAAATGGCCAAAAACTTGTCTAATCTAAGCCCAATCCTCAACCCAATTGTCCAAAGGTTTTTAAACTTTGTATCTCGGATAAATTCAACGGTTTCTTCCGCGGAGAGGGGGGGGGGGGGACTAATGGAGTATCTCATCGCGAAATGCAAATCACTGCTTTTCCCAGTGTTGTCGAATGTTCTGTTTTGTAGTTTGCAGTGCATCGGTTACTGGAATCGGGTGGTCTTCTGGGGGTAGGTTTCTTGTATCGTTTGCGAGTCGATCGGCTTCCTCGTTGATTTGATATTTGTTAAAAGTTCATGTAAATAAACTAGCCAGATTTGTCATTTAGTAGCTAAATGACATCATCGTGATTTCAAGATTTCAGTCCAAAAACGCATGATGTCATGAGTAAGATTCCACTTACCAGAAAATATATTGATAATTCTAAGCTGAAAGATTCATGATTCCACTATTTCACGAGCAAGACAAGGCGGCCTGGCGAAGGGTGAACATGTACATTCCAGAACCTTTGTTCACTAACTTCTATCCCTACCTCCACTCCATGTGGTAGGGCAACCTTGGTTGTCGTACGTTAGCAGGGAAGGGGGCACAATGACTCCCACCGTGGCGCAAGGTACAGCTTGTCTAAAAATGCTACATATGCACTAGCGCCACCAAGTGAGGCAATTCTGCGCTATTTTTTATACCATCTTGAAGGTGGCAGCCACATGAGTAACCTTCCCAAAGACCGCAACATTCTAGATAGTCAGCAGCACAAGATACAGCTTGTATAAGAATGCTACATATAAGCTAGCGCCACGTAGTGAGGCAATTCTGCGCTATTTTCCATACCATCTTGAAGGCGGCAGTCATTTAAGTAACCTTCCCGAAGACTGCAACATTCTAGATAGTCTGCAGCGCAAGATACAGCTTGTATAATAATGCTATATATACGCTAGCGCCACGTAGTGAGGCAATTCCATAATATATACAATTCGACGAAAAGCCCTTGATCTACTAAACAACTATGTCGAAGACACCAACGTTCTATACGGTCATGATCACGAGTTATTCCAATTATTGACGTCCTCTTTTTTTACGTCCAAAATTTGAATTAACGTCCTCTCGTTTTACGTCCAAAATTTGAATTAACGTCCTCTCGTTTTACGTCCGAAATTTGAATTAACGTCCACTTTTTTTACGACCGATTTGATTTACGTCCCCACAATAGTGGACGTAAAACGAGATTTGAGTGTACGACAAAATGGAAAACCGAGAACAACAGGAAACAGGAATAAAACAGAGGCGGAACTGAAACAGAAAAATGTAAACGGAAAAAGGAGGAATAAGAGGAAAAAATGAAAAAGACAGAAACGAAAAACGGAGAACAGGCGCAACGATAGAAAAGAAGTAAAAAAGTGAGAGAAAAAGATGAAAGCCAGAGCCGTAAAAAAAGAACAAACAGAAAATGACCAACAACGAGATAGAAAAAGAGGAAAAACGGGTCTGAAAACGGAACACAAAATTACGAAGAAAAAAATAAAAGGAAAATAAGAACTGAAAAACGTGAAAAACCAGGCGAAGAAAGAGAAAACAACAGGTAGAAAAAAAAGCAAAATGATATAAAGAAAAAGGGAGGTAGGGTAAAAGAGGGAACACTAGACATGAAAATAGAAGGAACAATGGAGGGAACGGACAGAAAATGTGAGAGAACGGGAGGGAAAAGAGTGAAAACGGGACAACAAAGAATAGATGGAACAGATGGCAAGAGAAACCAAATGGGAAAAGAAGAATAGTGAGAGAATAAAAATAAAAAGTGTTCGAGAAAAATAGGAAAAAGAAGTTATACGAAATATAAAAGGAGAAAGAGGGGACACGAAATGGGGAAATGGGAGAGAAAAATGAACCAAAGGGTCGATAATTTTAAGTAAAACTTCCAATCCAAATTGCTCCAGGAGGAGTTCAAAATGAAAAAAGACGAACACCAGGACCGAAAAAAGACGACTAAAGACAGGACAGAACATGACAAATAATGAGACAGGAAAAGAAGCAAATACAATAAACGGAATAAAAAGGAGAAAAATAAGGGGAAATTTGAACTGAAAGCACGAAAACGCGACCGATAAAGAGAATAGCGGACAGCAAAAAGAAAAAACGAAAAGAAGGGCAAACGGGACAAATAGAGCAAAGACGGGACTGAAAAAGAAAAATACACGACAGAAAAGTTTAGAAAATGGGGAAAAAAGAGGAAAAACGAGACAAGCAAGAGAAGGCGGAACAAATAGCACGAGACACCAAAAGGGAAAAGAAAAGCGCGAGAATAAAAAAAACGACAGAGGTCAAACTATATATAAAAGGAGAGAGATGCGTGGCAAACAAGAGGAAAAATCGAACTGAAATTATGAAAGAAAATGAGACAGCAAACGAAGACAAACAGAACAATGAAACAAAAAAACACAAGACAGAACAACACAAAAACAATTGAAAAAGAGAAAACCGTCGAAAGCTTCGCTCAAGCTGGACTTTTTCAGATTGCTGAAACACAAAAAATGAATAAAAATGCAATAAAAAATGGAACAAAAAATAGAAAAAATGAACCAAAATGGATCAAAAATGTACCTAAAAATAGACCACAAAATGAATAAATAATGGTCCTGAATATGTACTCAAAAATGTACCAAAAATAGACAAAAAATGGAACGAAAATGGAACAAAATTGAGACCAAAACGGACCAAAAAATGAATCAAAAAAGTTGCAAAAAAAATGAAACGAAAAATGGACCTAAAATAGACAAAACATAGACCACAAAACGGATCAAAATTAAAACAAAAAATGGACCAGTAATGGACCAACAACGAATCAAAAAAATTGACCAAAAATGAAACAAAAAATTGGCCAAACAATGAACCAAAAACGGATTGAAAAATAGTTTCAAAAGTGAACCAAACATGCACCATAAATGGTCTAAAACTGTACCAAAAATAGAGCAAAAATGGATCAAAAAGTTAATGAAAAAATGTACCAGAAAATGAACCGAAAAATGAACTCTCCTTTTTCCTTTTTTTTTCGGGTAATCCAACTGGTCGCTTAATAGCGTATAAAATTTTGCGCCGGGCTCTTGTGATGTCAACAAAGTGCCAGCGAGACGCCAAACATTAGTTCTACCTGACGAGACAGGCAATGTCGCCCACTAAAACACAGGTAGAGTCCCAAGCATAGTCGACACGTCTATGCCCGCAGGCGGAGGCGTTCCGGCCCTGCGCGAGCTCCACGAACTGACTCTAAGATCTCTCTGTCCAAGGCCGGAATGTCATATTTTAAATATAATGATGATGGTGAGAAGAAATATGGTAGATCGAATTTGTAAAATTCCCCCAGCATTTATGCGCTATCCCAAGATACAAAGTAAATTGAGCGCAGCACAAGTTGGACGTTCGCGGTAGTCGACAGAAGCTTTAAAATATAGAGACGCACCCGTCTTCCAACCCTCGAAACCAAGGAGCTAGTGCCGTAAAGCTGTGGACTTAAACGTCTGTCTAAGACTCAGCGGTGCTATACGTATCATGTAGGCTTCGCGGAGCCGATGCCGTTGGAAGATCGAGAGGTGAACCGAAAAAGATTACCGTAGGAATTACGCTGTCAAGTGATCACGCTAAGGTCGAAATCACCAAAAATAAAAGTTTGTTGTCTAGGCTCCAATTGCAAGACAACCCAGCTGAGCGTTTCAGGATGTTACCTGTCAGCTTTTCGTCATTTACTCGATCGGACAGGACAGGGTGGGACGATGTATACCAAGACATTCGAGCTAGCTCATGTGGCGTTACTTGTTAGGGCTGACGTCCTAGAAATTGAAAATTTGTCGCTTCTATTTTGTCTGTTGGCTACGCGTGTATTGATTGAGTGGCAACGGCGTTCGAGTAGTAGATTATTTGAAAATAAATTACTACGCTTTGGTGTAATTTATTTTTTCTTACAAGAGATTGTGCCAGCTTCGAATAGTTTCTTTTGTATAACATGGCTACGATTTGCCATTCATGTGCTAATGAAATCACGGATTCGCATGTTACTTGCCGTGGTTTTTGTAATGCGGTATTTCATCCATCATGCTTTGTCTACAATCGATGAGGTGATAAAAAATGACCAGCTTTTTTGGATGTGCAAGACGTGTTCGAACCTGATGAACGATATCCATATGAGGAAGGCAGTTCGTGCGGCGTACGAATCGGGCCAGGAAAAAGTACTTTCTGCGCACAACGAAATTGTTGAATGTTTAAAACAGGCGATATTAGTCGAGTTGAAAAATGAAATTAGATCAAACTTTTCCGTACTCATCAATTTCAACTCGATGACACCCAAAACATTAAAACTTTCTGCCTCAGGCTTCGTCTCAACTAAACGCCGTCGGCTTTTCAAGAAGTCTAGTGTTAACATGGGGCATGGGCCCTTATGCTTGGCACATCCGAGTCACTATCACCGTTACTCGGAAATTTCGCTGCTGCACCCACTGAACGATTTTGGCTATCACGTATCTCTCGTATCACGTATCCCGTTGAGCAACTGCGAGCCTTAGTTTCCCGCCGTTTACAAACTGACGATGTCAACGTTGTAAGCCTTGTTGGAAAAGGACGCGATATAAACACTCTGTCCTTTATTTCCTTCAAAATTGGATTAAGCACTAATTTCAAGACCGGTCGCCTTCGAATAGTCATAAAACCACTGGAGGTGGTGTTTTGTTAGCTGTTCGCTCTAGTTTTAAATCCCGTATAGTAAACCCCCCAGATTGTTCGAAAGTCGAACAATTGTGGGTCGCCATTGCCACTGTTGACGCAGCTATCTACCTTTGTGTAGTCTATATCCCTCCAGATCGGGTTAACGACGATAATCTAATCGATTGCCATCTCGAGTCACTCAACTGGGTAGTTTCGCAATTGGAGCCTAGAGATAAAATTATAGTTTTTGGTGAATTTCTAGCATCATTACGTATGCTATCGACCAATTCGTACCCGTAAAATCTAAACACGTACCGGCTAAACCAGCCTGGACAAACGCCGATCTCAAGTGCCTCTAAACAGCTAAACGTGCAGCCCTCAGACAATATAGCAAATACCGTACTGACGCGACGAGGATAAGATATGTAGCTGCAAACATTAATTACAAGCAACTCAACACGACCGCCTGTACAACGCCTACCAGAATAATCTGCAACGCCGCCTGAAGGCAAACCCTTAAAGTTTCTGGCGATACGTGCATGAACAGCGTAAAGAATCAGGATTGCCCTCTACGATGTCCAATGAACAAATTGAGGCTGATTCAACGCTGGAAGCTGGAAACAATCATATGTTTTTCCTGTTTTTAGAAAAGGTTGCAAGCGAATCGTCTCCAACTATCGGGGCATAGCTGTATTAAGTGCCACGTCTAAATTGTGTGAACTGATAATTCTTCAGGAGCTTACTCAGAGATACAATCACTACCTTTCGTCGGATCAGCATGGATTTATGCCCAAACGATCTACAACCAACTTGACCTGTTTCACTTCGTTTCGCTACATACACTGACCTATCCGCAGCATTTGATAAAATGAATCATCAAATCGCAATTGCTAAATTTGAACGACTTGACATGAATGAACATGTGCTTCTCTGGCTTCAATCACACCTTAGCGGACGAAGCATGTCTGTAAAAATCAGTGATCACATTTCATCGCCATTTCCAGTTTGTTCTGGTGTTCCACAAGGAAGCCACCTAGGGCCGTTTATATTCCTACTGTACATGAACGATGTGAACTTTATCCTAAAATGCCAGAAACTCTCGGATGCTGACGATTTGAAAGTTTACCATACGATACAGGAGCCCCAAGACACAGTCTTTCTGCAGAAACAGTTGGAAGTCTTCGTGTCGAATCAATCGTTTATCGCTAAATGTATCTAAGTGCTCGGTAATCTCATTTGACCGAAAACGCTCACTTTTTCACTTTGACTATGCCATAGAAGGCGCACGTTTGCACCGTGAATCCACAGTTAAGGATTTGGGAATTCTAAACTGGACACTAAAGTAACATTCAAGGACCACATCTCATACGTAGTGACTAAAGCTTCTTCACAGCTGGCCTTCTTATTTCGCTGTGCGAAAAAAATCAAGGATATCTATTGCCTAAAAACATTATATTGCTCAATTGTGCGACCTGTGCTGGAACATGCGTCGGTCGTCTGGTCCCCGTATTACCAAAATGAAACTCAACGCGTCGAGGCTATTCAGCCAAAAATTCATCCGTTTCGCTTTACGTCATCTTAGATGGACGGCTCCATTGAACCTACCCAGCTATAAAAGTCGTTGTATGCTCATCAACTTGGATTTACTAGAGGAGAGACGAAATGTGGCAAAAGCATGTTTGATTGGTGATCTTCTGCAGGGTAATAATGATTCCTCTACACTGCTCAGCATGCTATACGGATATCAATATACGTCGCCGTAGTCTTCGATCTCTTTCGTTTCTCAACGTTACTCCAGCAAGAACAAATTATGGCTTACATGAGCCAGTACGTAGTATGTCTCGTATTTTCAACACATGTTACTATGTATTTTAATGTGTCGCGGAAAACAAATAAGTGTAGTTTTAGACGTGTTTTATGTTAATTTCTGTTGTATATTTGCTTGTAGTATAATTTATCTGTAGTTGTGTAGTTAGCTCTGTCATTGGGGTGATGTTTTACCTGTTGACTTTAATAATAGTAAATAAATAAATAATTGCGATTATAATTCGGTGTCTACGGCGGTGTTTTGTTCTTATCTGTGTTTTACTGGCAGGATCGCCAATGTTTGTACTTCGTACTTTGCGAGAGTACTGGCAAAACGAAGTCACGGGGTTTTAACTAGCGTTTTCATAGAGAAAGGTGAACATCATTTTGTGAATTTTAATAACAAATAATGTAAACATTAAATTTAAATAAAAAAGAAGACAGGGAGGAACAGAAAACTCACAAAAACTAATATTTCAAAAATGGTAGTTTACCCCATCCTCATTCGATTACAATTTTTAAGGTTCCACCGTGTTTTTATAGGAACTCCAATGGTGTGGTGTTTATTTTAAGAGGCCCATATTTTGGCAAAATACAGGGCATTTTATCCTAGTTTTCTCGATATAAATACACTCAAGTCTTTTTTGACACGGTTTATTTTTACGATTTTTGAATTAACGCGGTTTTTATGACGATTTTTCAATAGAGGTTTTCCGTCAGATTATGCCCCTCCATTTCTTATTTTTTCTTGAAAGTACTCCCAATACGAGTGACAATGGTGCAAAAATATATTTTTTTCGAAGACTCTAGAATTTACTACGATTTTTTGAACAATGCAAATTGCAAGAATGTTGAGTTTCTTTTCACCAAATCACGAATGTTGAGTTTTAAAAAATTCGTTTCGGCTGCACGTTTTATCAAAATTTTCAGATTTTCAGATTTCAGAGGCAGCATTGCACAACAGATTTTGACATATGTATATCAGCGGTTGAGTGAAAAGGACAAAACGAATGAAAAGCTAATGATTACCTTCTTTTTCGTTTCGTGTGTTGCTTGCCACACAAGAGTAAAGAGTGGCACAAATGGTTTCGAAGTGGTGAAAATAGAGGACACTGGTACAAAAAGGCATGTAATATATCCAAGAAGTGACGGGATAAAATATTCGTATTTTAGTTTTTCATTTTTACAGTAGTTAGAGGCTTTAATAAAGAAAGTTTTATATGGGTATCATTTTTAAGAGTCAAAACCGAACATTCAGTGCAATTTTTTTTACGCAAATCCTCTATTAACGCGGTTTTTCTATCATTTTTGTATTAATGCGGTTTTTTCAGCGATTTTTAAATTCGAGCAGCTTTTTTGGTGAATTCACGCGGTTTTTTTTAATTCACGCGTTTTTTTACGGCAATTTTAGAATTAACACGGTTTATTTTATGACGATTTTTGAATTAATGCGGTTTTTTTTACAACATTTATCGAATTAATGCGGTTTTTCTACACGGCACGTATCCCCCGTGTAAAAAAAGACTTGCGTGTAAAGGTAAAATTCGCTTTCTTGGCCAAAAGCGCAAGATTTTCATGGGAAACGCGATAGCAGACGATTTTTGTTCACGGTACATTAGTTTTTTATGTTTTGATTAAATGAAAGACCTATTAATCTAATTTTCTTAATGTAATGTTGAATATCACTAGATTCTGCTAAGCTATATTCAATTTTTCATAACAGAAGAAACATATTTTAACGTAAATCTTAAATTTTCAGAGTTTGTTCATAAATTCGCGGGTAAGTTTTTCAAAATTTTCGCCAGTTAAACAACATTTTACATTAATTTTTCCTGCCTCATGCGATTTTTCCTTTCTTTGTCAATCCCCAAATATGCGAGTTACACAACAAACTAACCGTTTAATTACCGTGACAGAGTCACTATAGCAACCGGGTTGTTTAGTCTCCACCCTGTTTTGTTTCATCATTTTCAGCAAAGAAGCTCTTAAAAATCGACAACATTCCAGTAGAGTGCCATGAAAGTGCGATTGTTATCGATGTTTTCATTAAAATGCTGCAACATTGTGTGCCGTACAATCGGTTTTAATATCAAAAAAGCAAATCACGACCAAACGATGACCGAGTTATGGACAGATATCACACCGGCCATCATTATTCCACGGTGTGCTTTAAATCATCAACTGTTGTTCGTTGAGCTTTGTTTCACAACGGTTTGACTGTGACCGTGCGAAACGGCCGTGCCGTTGGGGAGGCGAAAGTTGCGTGATGGCATGACACCCGAATGTAATGCTCGGACGGACAATCACCGAAAAAAAAACTAAAAGTCCATCCGATGAGGTCAATAATTAACGGGACAGGGGCAGCAAACAAATCCACCCGCTAATCCCCACCGGGCTACCGTACCGACCCCGCATTTGAGTTGACTCAGACTCAGCTCAGTTCGGTATTTTTTATTGTCATCAAGCGCTTTAGCGCTTGCACTAATTCCTCAATTCGTTTTCCTCCGATATTCTCCATCAGTCCATTCATTTCGCTTCGCATACCATTCCGTACGCGCTTATGGCCACTGCTATCTGTGTAGGTAAAGTCACAGTCGAGTTCCACTCTCAGTCTCTGTCAGCCCCCGTGCGCTGGCCACGGGGTGATGAGTTTCACACCAACCAGCCACACACATATCACACCACACTCGCCGGTCGCGCCTCGCGCGTTCCATCGGCCACTGACTGACTGAGCTGACAGACTGGGCCGACGGTGACATCATACTGTAAATAGCAGTCATACCGTTTTTAGCCTAACAACAAACTTACCTTGGGCAGATCCCGTAGATGGTTAGCATCGAGCAGCAGCTCCTCGAGCGACCGCGAATACCGGAGGATCTCCTCCGGTACGTTTTGCAGCGAGCAGTGACGTTTGTCCACATATTCGATTTGGCGATTGCAGCCCTTGAAGATCGGGATGCATTTGAACATTATGACCGCTTTTTTCTCGTTGCCACTCGCGTCGCAGGGGTCGTCGCCGTCGTATCGTGTTCCGTGGTGGTATATTCCTTATAGCATAACCGGTCGCACATACATACGCACAGATACACCGACGCGCCTCAGAGCCACAACATCAGAGCGGGTTTCTTCTTCGGGATCAAGGAACGGAACGGAACGGACAGCTCACTTGTGCACAGTACACTATCTTTTTTCCACACTCTACCGCGCTTACCGCTGCTGCTGGTTTTTTTTCTTACTTTCCTGGCCCGTTCGCCCGCACTCCAGCACGGTTTAAGAACCGGATTCCTTCTTCTTTTGTAACCACTTTTTTTTTCAACACTTGCGGGCTTCTTTCCGTCGCTTCAATCTGTTTGGAAGCCAACTTTTGCCATACCACAGGCAAGCGAACACAATTATTGCAAAAATCAATAAAAATCACACCGCACTTTGCCCCCTCTGTTTTGCACTTCTACAGGTAGGTTTTACAATGTCGTCCACTACAATAGGAGTAGAGAAAAATTAGAATTTACAAAAAAAAAAACTATTGTGTCGTGAAACTACACGGTGATGACAGGACAGCCAGTGCTGCAGCAGAGAGCAGTAGGCATTGATTAGATACTGTGGATGTCACAAAAGGGACACACACACACTAACACTAGTGCACTGACCCAACAGCAACAACACAGCAGGGCACACACTGCGGTCGCCACTGACTACTGCTGGTGTGGGTGACAATATTGTTTACAGCATTGTATTTTTCCTATTTTTCTCTTCGGTCAGCAGCACAGCAAAGCAGCAGAATCCCACCGAACCATTCTGCCTACTGTCAAATTGTTGGGCGCATCGGACAGGCACGACGGAGGAAAAGCTAACGGGAAAATTCGCGCACCAACAACAGATTGCTGCTACTGCTGGTGCTTCTGCTGCAGTGGTGGTCACTTTTGTGTTGGTTTTCTACTAGGTACTTGAAGTTATGATTATGGCTGCTGGCAAATCGTAGCTAAACCGTCGTTCTCCACTAACTTGTACACACCCAACAACCGTCGTCGACTGACGACGGCAACAACTCTATATTATGATGGCTCTTAAAAAAGTTCTTCAACAACTATATGAAAAGCGCTCACTATACACGGAACGAACGAAAGCACGAGAAACACTGCGCTGACATATAGTGTCTTGTCTGGCGGTGGCTCTAACTGGGAATGAAAGGGGAGCAGCATATCGGATGCGTTGAAAGGCCAGGCCAGAGCCATCAGAGCAGAGCTAGTTGTTGTAGTCACAAAACGGCAAGCAGCACAATCACAGACCACGAAAGAACGAACGAACGAACGAACGAATGTGAATGGGAATGAGCAGAGCGAGTAAAGGGAAAGAGAAACAAAGGTGGAGAAAAAAAACTTGTCCAACGAGCGGTGGGAAGGGTTGCCAGAGTTGCTGGGAAGTTGAACTGTTGGTAATATTAGGTCAGAGTGTAAAACAAAATTAAACCGTAACTCATCATTATCAAATTTTTAACTTATTATTTCAAACATATGTTAGCTGGTATTAAAACTGCAAATTGTGTAAATTATTAAAAAAAAAGTGAGATCTAGCTAAAACATAACTATGGGCCAAATTTGCTCTGTAACAACTATGGGTCAGTGCCTTGGTGGAAGGAGATGCTTAGCAATCTCCACCGGAAGGCTAAGGTCAGGCGTCTGTTCAATAGGGTTAAAACCACGTCCAACTGGGTAGACCACAGAGCTTCCTCCATCAAACACAACGCTGAGTTACGCAAAGCAAAAAGGAAATCCAGTGGTAAATTTTGCGGAAACATGCAAACTCTGCCAGAGGCTACACTCGAAGCACTTTGTGCTTTTCTTAATATTGAAGGCGCTTTCGATAACACGGGCTTCACATCAATTAATACGGTTCTGTTAAAAGGGAATCGACCACACTACTATGAGCAGAATTTAAGCAATGCTTTCAAGTAAAGAAATCACAGCATCATTGGGAGATACGTTGGTCACGTTTTCGATAAAAAAAGGATGTCCACAAGGAGGAGTTCTTTCCCCCTTTCTCTGGTCACTGGTGGCCGATCCACTCCTTCACAAGCTATCACAGCTTGGTTATGAGCCCATTACTTACGCCGATAACGTTGTACCTATCGTCAGAGGAAAGTTTGACAACCCAAAAAGCATGGATTCTTGAAGTTGAACTATTGAAAAATTGAACATAATGAACCTATGTTTTACCAGAATTCTCGCTTCGTGATTGGTTGTTGAAAATTACGTCATCAAAGTAGAAACGCGTTTTCACGCTTCGGCTTATATGTCAGTCAATTTCCAATAGATATCCAAGATATTTACACCAATTGATCGGAAAATCGATTTGAAAAATATTGAAAATTTAGAAAACTATTGATTTTCAATGCGCGTCATTGAAAAATTGAACATAACTCGGTCGTACTAGAAATTATCGCTTTGTGATTGGTTGGAATAATTTCCAATTATTATCGAACAAGTCTTGGTACAAGGCAGCAGGTCTCACAGTCAATGTAGCGAAAACTAAGTCTATGGTACTAAACAATTCCACCAACTTCAAAGTAGCGGGACAACAAGTTGAGCAGGTAGACGCCTTTCAATATCTTGGTAGCCAAACAACGCCCGATGGTGGTACCAAGAATGATAAAGCCACACGGATCAGAAAGGCCAGGGGTGCCTTTGCAGGTCTGCGAAACATTTGGCGCTCAAACCAGATCACTCTACGTACGAAAACCCGAATCTTTAATTCAAACGTTAAATCCGTACTGCTGTATGCCTGCGGAACGACAGCGTAGCTTAGAAGAGGCAGACCCAGAGGCTCATGGCGACGGAGCTTAGCCAACGACATCCGGGCTGTAGACGAGAACCTGTCCTGGCGACAGGTAAAAGCCATGGCGGGTAACCGTCAGCAGTGGAGATCTCTGATTTCATCCCTTTGTTCCACCGGACCGGCTGACATGGACACATAAGTAAGTAAGTCTTGGTACAATTCAGGAATCACCGAGAAAGTTGATGAAAATTTCCATTTAATTCTACTATAACAAAGTTACAAGAGAATTAAATGGAATCCTACCCTTCTCGTTGATTGCTAATCGGCTAATCGACTGCTGAGGAAAGGAAAGTATGCTGAGCGTGTGTTGGAGCTGGGGCACTCGTTTCGCTGCCATGATGGAATATCTGGCTGCTGAAATTCGGGAATTGGCAGGAAATATGCTGCTCGCGACAACAAAACGACCAGAATTATCGTCACTTGCAGCTGGCCATCCGCAACGATGCAGAGTTCAACAAATTGCTGTCCGATGTCACTATTGCTCAGAGAAGTGTCTTTCCGAACATCCAAACTGTTTTGTTGCTGCCCAAGACGGAAAAGAAGGCTTTAATTTTCAACATATCACGTCGAAAAACCATTCTTTTAAGGATAAAACATACGTTCATGAAGTAAGGAACTTTCGCTCACTGATTTTAATTCTGTTTAATTCGATTGATTCTAATTGTTCGCTTCTTATCAAATAATTTTAACCGATCACCTCACGCGCTTTTGTTCGCTTGTTGCTGCTGGTTAAGAAGTTGGTCGTCTCGGAAGGTACCAAAGCCAACAAATATTCCAGCTCCAAGTAAATGTGTTCGGTTAAGCGTCAAAATGCATAAAACTATGGGTTTAATCAAATGAAAGAGTTTTAGTAACATCTTTTGCATCTTAACAAAACAAATTTATCCATCACCAATGCTACAGCAATAATACGTAGCGTAATTTTTCTTTAGCAGCAAAAGACGAACGGCTCACTGGTAACTTTACTCTTTTGTTCAGACTGAAATTGAAATGCTCCATTTTATTTAACGTAGATGATAGAATGAAGAACCATGAAAAATAGGTGTGACCGATTCTTGTCGCTTGCTCTGGTACATAACACGAGGTAAGCCGGCGAACAGCATTATTCAAATGCTAGCTGAGCTACTGCCAACATCTTATTGGCATCTTATTGTCTGGACGCGACAAAGGAAGAAGCATCAAGGGCAAACGAAAGTCACGCTCGACTCGTGCACGTCTTCTGTTCCCGGTCGGTCATATTCATCGGCTGCTGAGGAAAGGAAAGTATGCTGAGCGTGTGTTGGAGTTGGGGAACTCGTTTCGCTGCCGTGATGAAATATCTGGCTGCTGAAGTTCAGGAATTGGCAGGAAATATGCTGCTCGCGACAACAAAACGACCAGAATCATCACACGTCACTTGCAGCTGGCCAATTGGAGTAGTATTTCATCGTGACTCAGAACCATACACGAACGGCTTCGTCGATCGCATAGCTGCTGAGCCTTCCCGGTTGGTCCGGTGTAACAAGCCGTGCTTGGTTTGCGGTTATCGGTATTCCAATTTACCGAACAGAGAATTACGCTGAGTGCGTTAGTGTAAGTTTATTGCAAGCTTGAGTTCTGATAATCAAACAATCGGTCCTTTTAAGGGCCACATAACGATTGAAGAGTTAATTATATTTTCTTGCCCAATTAATATCATAATAACACAGGCAACGAGGGAAAGCTTGAGTTTTTCGCCGACCAGCAAATGGCGGGAATAAGTTTTCTGGTCACGGAACAGCATTTTCTGCCACTTCCAAAACGTCTGCAGTTTGTAAATGCTTTATGAACAGTGTTCTTCTTTTGTAAGCCACAGAAAAGTTTTGCGTAAAATTTTCAGCTTTCTGAAAACTCGCTCGTACCATCTGCCGATTACCAGAGGAAAAGCACTGTTCAACGTAAAAAACAAATCATGAAAATTTATTTACTGTTTGGTTTAGTGTGACTTCGATTTGTTTTAATAAAATAGATTTCTCAGCTAGTCTCTTTTGGTCATATACTACTGTTGCAGGGCCTATATGCCTATGCTATGCTGCAGTCGTTTGGTGGGCAAAGCTACATGAGTTAACATCTCAGGCCAAACTAAACTTAGTTCAGCGCCTGGCCTGTCTTTCAGTTACCAGTGCCATGCGTACCACACGTATTGCAGTCATGGAGGCAATGCTATGCTTGCTCCCTTGGCATCTGCATCTTCGCATACTTCGAAAGTTCAATCCGAACTCTCAGTAGCTTCATCAGTCTCTGACTGCATGGAAGCAATGAAATCGCTGAAACAGATCGCTCAATGTGGAATAATGGAGGGCTCGATCTTTCATCTGGAACCATCTGCTTTTTGACAGATGGATTAAAAATGGGGGCCTGTACAGACTCCGGAGTCGACGGAGCCAGCATCAGGGAAACTATCTCACCATTTTTCAAGCAGAAGTATATGCAATATACTACTGTGCTAATATGCTTGAAACGAAAGTACACGCAAGCTAAAAATCGGTATCTTTACGGACAACCAAGCAGCACAAGTAGCACTCAAGTCAGCCAAATGCGTGTCTCAGTCAGACAACCTAGCAAGACAATTTATTAGCTCAGCAATTTATTGACCCTGCATGGTTTCTGAGCACCTCCACATTCGCCGTGAAAGGTGAATTACTGACATGGGAAAAGCTTTAAATAGTATCCCGTTGGAATCAAACACAGGGTTGTGGGCAAGCTGAACGGTTTATTTACCCAAATCCTGCAGTAGTTAAAACCTACTCAATTTAACTCGTAGTGAACTACGCACGATCACGGGACTCCTAACAGGACACAGCCCCGCTCTTTATCATTTAAAGAATATCGGCAAGGTATCATCCGACACCTGCCGGTTTTGTAACTCTGAACCTGAAAGTTCAGCGCATCTGCTCTGCTATTGTGGAGCTCTTGCATTATCAAGGCACAACTTCCTAGGAAGTTTCCTTCTTACTCCATATCAGGTATGGAGCCTAAATCCCAAAACGGTCATTGGCTTTATAAACCATGTAGTACCGAATTGGGGCACAGGATTACAACTATTCCGCTCAACTCCATCAATGGGTATGAGCGATCCGTAAACTGTGTACAGCAATCGGGGCCTTTTAACCCAATGCCCTTCTGGAATACAAAAATATCATTTTTACCAATTTTGTTTAAGTGATATCTGCTCGGGCAGTGACCAGTCAACAGACCAGTAATAACTCGAAGATCTTTTTTACTAAGATTTAATAAGATCCGGGCTTTGGTACACTTGGTCTTATGAATCTTTTTGCCTGTCTGGATGTATCCGTGGGGTTCCAATTTGATTCTACCATGGACATTTCCCATTTTCTTATTTCGGTCCTCAGAGCACACTCCGGGACTCCGCAAACGGTTCCGGACCAATGAAATTTGATGCAGAACCTTCTCTTGCTCGACTGTTGGCTTTTTCATTTCCCTCAATACCACAATGACCGGGCACCCAGTATAAAGTTACTTCGTTCCTACTGGCCAATTGCCTAAGAGAGAGAATGCATTCCCACACAGTAGCTTCGATTTACATGTAAAAGCTTTAAGCGCATTGAGAACTGCTTGGCTATCTGAAAATATGCAGATCTTTGCAAATCTGTACATCCTATTTAAACAGATATTCGCACATGCAATAATGGCGTGAATTTCCGCTTGAAATACTGGTCGGCGGGCTTGACCCATTGGTATAGCTTTACTGACCCGAGGGCCAACAACCCCAGCTCCGGTATTTTCACCCATCTTCGACCCATCAGTATAGAACACAATTGAACCTGGACGCAAGCTTGGCCCACTCCAAACATAGGGACTCCCAAACCACTTTGAAGGGAACGTCGTAGTTTGTCTTCGTTGTCATCCAATCTTCAATTGTAGCAATATCTGAGTTTAGCCTGAAATCCTTAACGATCCTTAAATGTCCTGTCGGATCACCATCTAAAATCTTTACTACAAAGCCATAGGGCATTTGTATCCTAAGTGATAACCTTGTCTAGGTGGGAGTTACAACTTAGTTTTTTTATCTAAAGTGACACCTAGGTATTTAACTTCTTCCTCAAACTGAAGTCCATCTAGAGCAGGTGGTACTAAATTTAGCTTGATCCTTTTAGTAAAAGGCACTATAATAGTTTTAGAAGGGTTTACATTTAAGCTCTCTATTCTACACCATCTCAAAATTAGGTTTAGCGCAGTTTGTAACCGATTAGATATCGTGTCATCAAACTTGCCCGGACTATGATGGCTACATCATATCCTTGTTCTGCTAGCCTTTAAAGCAGTTCGTCTACTACTAATGACCACAATAAGGGTGACAGTACCCCTTCTTCAGGACAAACCTTTATTGATTTTATAGTTAGTTGTGCACTTCCAAGATCAGCAGAAATTTTTCGATCTTTTAACATCGTTACTATCCATTCGATAAAACAGTTATCCAGGCCCCTTGCTCCCATTGCGGAACGCATTGAGCTACAGGATGCATTGTCGAATGCTCCTTCAATATCGAGAAAAGCAACCAAAGCTATTTCTTTGGCTTGAAACGATTTTTCGATTTTTGCTAGCTAGCGATTGTAGCGCCGTTATTGTAGATTTGCCAGATTGGTAAGCAAAATAATATTTGCTCAAGGGAAATCTCGATAAGCTTGTTGACTTAATGAAGTCGTCCACAATTTTTTCCATTGTCTTTAATAGAACAGAGGATAAAGTGATAGATCTAAAGGCTTTAAGAGTTGCTTTCTCTCTTTCCCGCTTTTGGAATAAAATCTCGTATCTAATGACGTGAGCGTTTCAAGAGGTACCATCAAACGGGGTATCTTGCAACAGTTCTCAACTCGTTCGTCTTTGCAGCCCGAGCTGCTGATACCGATCACTCGCACTCTCGCCCGTGTAGAATCGAGGGCGAAGATGAAGATGAAAATAAAAAGTAATGCAAAATCTGTATGCCAGTGTTACATTGGCCCTTAAAGCCCTCATACGTGCATGACAGTCTTTACGGGCAGCTGGCTGCTTACGAGTTATTTGACTCGCATAGTGGGCTATCAGAAAGACGATTCGAGGCTGCGCGTTTGCGCGTAGCAAAATGTTTACACACAGCAATGGTGGCTGTTTGTCTTATGCTTGCGTGAATGGCGTAAGTATTGTATGCTATGCTTCTCAAAAGCACTCGTGAGAGTAGGCATCGTTGGCTAAACGGAAACGAACGTGCAGACGAACTTGCCAGTTGTAGCTCTAACTCTGCATTCACTGATCCAGATCCATTTTGAAGGATATCTGATCTGAAGATCTGAAGAGCGATAATAGTTTAAATAATTTAAAACTACTCAAAACCTGTCGAGTCTCAATAGATATCTTAGTATGTTTACAGATCTCGTGACAAGAATGGTCTAAGCAAATATCATTTTCGAAATCTTGGATTCGCATAATATTCATGTCGCTTTTGCAATGCCGAGAGTAAAGGTGGTCCGACAGAGTCAACGTGGATCCGCCATGATCCTAGTAAAGTTTTTATTGGTGGATTCTCCCCTACGCAACGAGGATTGTAGTTACAGATGATCCTTGATCTCCCTATCGAGTTCGAGAAGTACCAGAAAACAAAGATGCAAAATTGTAATATGGTAGGTTTTCTAGGTTCGCACTGACTTGGAATACATTGACCAACCTTGCGTAATAAACCTGGATACCGTTTACAACGTATCTAGAAGCTGATAGCTGCTCTAGCGAATCCTGCGGACCTTTACTGAAACGATACAGTCAAAAGGATCATAATTGAATCAAAAGTTTTGTACCATCCCTGCTTGTAGATAGGTATGGAATAAGTCTCTGATGCTGGAGATTCCCTTGGGCATTGGTTAACGTTTCGTTTGCTTTAGACCAGTGAAATAGTCTGCGAAGGTTCAGAACCGGCCGCTTAAAACAAACAGCGGGGTTTGCGTTAGACTTAAGGAATAACTTTCTGTTTTGACGTAGTGGCTCAGGGGCAAATCGCGCACTTCGGGTGCCATTGCCAGTATAATAATGGGCCTGAATAATTGCTCGTCTGAATAATTTCCTACGCAAAGCAAACCCTAGGTGCTACATTTCGTTTTCGAAACTTGACCGGTTTTTTATACGACAAACTTCGAAGCCAGCTGAGAGTATAGATAGCGCTGCGATCATTGACTCTAAAGGTCTCTCCCAAGCTAAGATGTGAATATACGACAACTGACTTGTTAGACCTACGTCGTACGTGGTGGCCATCTGTGAGCAAACCACTGTTCGAGCTTTATGACCATTTCAGTGTAGAATGGCGTTTACTTCGACATCGATGAGGACCACAATTTTTGTAATAAATTTCCCTTTCTTCTGATTATCACAGCTACAAAAACGTATTCCAACGTAAGATTTCTTACGGATTAGTCAGCTAATAATGCCGACATTCATATCAGCCACCAATTCATGCAGTAGATGCAATTTTAATGCTAACGTAGTGCGTACTCAAGAAAACAGTGGCGAAGAGAATCTGCCATTGTTGTTAAAAAAGCCCTATAACTACGAAATATGGGTATTGTATTTGTAAAAGAAAAGCTGGTAGTGATAACATTTTTAAGCAACTTGAATTATTCAACAAGTCACTTTGAAGCCTCGAGTTTGAGTGGTTGAAGTTTAAGGGATCCTGGTCTAAAGTTGCTCGTGCTGTTTATGAAATTTACTGTGTCTGTCCTATCCGGAAACCATTGTATTTTTTTTCGAATGAATGGGAAATTTTCTGTTTTGCCAGATCGAATTCCATAGCTCCTCCAATGGGGTCACTCGGGGGGCTCTGCATCCGCAACGTTACCGAATCTGCCTTAACAAGCGATTGGTCGTGGGTTCGAATCTTATAATAGGGCCATTCGGTGTAACTTTAGCATGGATTTATTCTCAGGCCCCATATCCTTCTTACTGAATTCTGCATTTACTAACAATGAAGCCTCTTTACCAAGGGCAAATTATAACTAGTCTCCCCACTTTTTTATTTCAAGGTTATGATGGTTATAGGTGAACATGGTCTTAAATGGCTCATTTCTTGGTATTCGTCGCCAGTTCAAGCAAAATGCTATAAAAAATCAAAGCTGTCAGAACGACAATTTATTTCGTGGAGCATGATATGTGAAGTTCACCACTAAAACATTACTTTGTTTCGGCACAATTTCATAGTTTGTGGGAATTTTTTTTAACTAAAAGCTGTTTCACTGCCGTGAAATTGGCTAGGCTTGCTCCGGGTTCCTTTATAACTCAAGTCGCTTTTTACGCGACTTTTTTACCCAAATGTCAGTAATTGCGCAATTTAAAATTTACGCGGTCCGAGATTTGCGTTAAAAACCGCGTACATTCCGAAATTCGCATAAAGACGGAGTTAATACTAAAAATCGCCTAAAATCAATGTTAATATCAAAAAATCGTATTTAAAAACTGCGACAACTCTGCAGTTTCGCCATTTATGCATTTGTGATCCAAAAATCGAGTAAAAAAGAATCATGTAAACGCACAAATTCGCGTAAAAGCATGTAAATTCAGAAATTTGTGTAAATTGCAAAATTCGCGTAAAAAACCACGTAAATTGCAAAATTCGCGTAAAATACCGCGTAAATTCCGAAGATTGAGCGAACAATAGCCGCAAAGCAAAGCCTTGGGTATAACCGTCTTTACAGATTACCCTTTTTTATCGACAGACTTTGCAGCCGGGTTATTAGACTATTGGGCAATTACAGGGTCACGATCATGACTCTAGCAGCACCGCACACCCGAGATTCGAACATACGACGACTGGCTTGTTAGGCCAGTGTCAGGCCATCTAAATTTATAAAAATGAACTTCTGTCTGTCTGTATGACCCTTATACTCGGAAACTACACAGCAGATCGGTGGGAAAATTGTGTGCAGGGGTTTTTGGGACCGAGGAGTTCTTAAAAGTCCCCCTCTGGAAGGGGGGACCGCTCCCGCCTTCCCATGCTAATGAAACACAAATTTATGCATAACTCGACAACTCATCAAATGGAACCAAATGTGGCATGTGGAGGTATTTGGAGGCAATAAATGTTTCTATGATGGTTCATTTCCCCCTCTGAAAGGGGGGAACCCATACAAATGAAACACACATATCTGCATAACTCGAGAACTAATCAAGGAAATGCAACCAAACATTCAGGCAAGTAAAATACAAAAAGTGTGTATTTCTCATGTAAAAACAACATGTTTTGATAGAAGTTTGAACCCCTCCTTAGACCTGAAGGGGGATGCTTGAACTATTGTCTTTGCTACATTATGCACAAAAAGTTAATTTGAGGTTATGCAAGAGAAAATTACGCTCAAACTGACAAGATACGATTAAAAATCACCATATTTTCAACGGTTATTTGCTAATACATTTTAAGACTTTAAATAGATTGGCATTTCTAACTAAAAGTTTGGCACAGTTGTAAGCAACAAATGTTCTTTGCAAATCCGGTGGTCCGCCTACCATTTCATCAAAGTATAAACTTTGCAATAAAGTACAAAAGTACACATTTGGGTGAGCACCTACGGAATTTAGCTTAATTTGTGGCAATACGAAGTTTGTCGGTTTAGCTAGTAGCCGCATAAATACCAAAACTCGCTTAAAAGAGTCAAAAACCCAAAAAAATCCGAAAGTCACGTAAATGACTACTATATTTTTGAAATTCATGTAAAGATGGCGCGTAGATTTTAAAACTCGAGTTATAACAATCGAACAATTGCCAAAATTTGCGTAAGTTCCGAAATTTGTCTAAAAAATCTTCGTAAATTAAGAAGAAATTTGTAAAAAAAACACTTGAAATCCAAAAATAGCCGTGCAAATTTCAAAATACACGCAAAAACAGCCTGATTTCCAAAAAGTCCCCTTTTTGTCAAAAGGTGCTTTTTAAAAAATAGTCCAGACCGGATTAAATTTAGTTAATGAAACTCGGGTAGACCTCAAGCTTCGAAAAAGCATGCAACAAAATCAACTATTTTTTTAATGACACGGTACATAATATCCTGTACGTGATTAGTTAAAATATCAAATCAAAGAAATTGTTTCTTTCTCAGCAACTTAGAACATCATTAATGTTTCTGGCAACCATTCCCGTTCCCCTGCTTGTGCTTCGCATATTGTGGAATTTACGACTCCACCTTTCCTGTATCAATGACTGGGCGACGATGGCTCTCCCAAACTCACACCACTGTGATTACGTGCCTGCTGCTACTGCTAGTCAATTTCTACACTCTTCCAGTCTGTGTGGTTTTGCTCCTTTTCCTTCTTCGTCGGCTCTTCCCGATTTGATTATTAACTTTGCATCTTCAAACCGAATAACTGCACATCTAGCGACTGTAGAAATTATAGTTCCGAAACAAGGGAAAATCGGGGCGCAGCCGATTTTCCTGTTGCCAGCGCCACCCCCCACACACTGACTGACACATACACACACCTTTTTCTTCAGGTTCGATTTGGCAGGTTTCGCCGGAACGCCACACTTGTAGAATGCACTTTTTCCTAACAATTAAAAATGGGACACTTTTCCGTTCCGTTTTATTTACATATTTCTATGCAATTGAAAAGCACTCATTCAAAACACTACATCTACTAGGTATGCGACGAATCGATACCAAAAAAGATAACGAAGAATGGAGAACAGAAGATTGACACGAACTACGGTTCTTGGCTTTCTTTTCACTTCTCTTCTTCGCGTGTTTGTTGGTTTGTTGTGTGTGCACTTCGGTCGGGTTTCACAAAACTATGCTACATATTCCTGACTGGCGATGCCAACGATGATGATGATGATGATTACTCTCACACACACATACCCGCACGAATATTCCGCAGAAAGAACGTACTCTACTTTTCTTTGCAAAAAGAAATTAGTGATTGAACCGAAGCATACTAGAGTACTGTAGAAAAACGGTTCCACACCAACGGGAACTGTTCGGCGACACTGTCTATTAGCACACCGTAATGAAATTAACCGATATCCGATGGATGATGCCCTTTTCAATCCGAATTAACACTGAAAATTAATATGTACCGCAGCGTATAAAGACAAGCTAGCTAATTCAGCACCTAACTTGGCAACGACGAGAGAAAAACTGAACGCTCCTCGCTCGCTCGGCGTTCAGCCGACAGCACACAGCACGCACAGCACAGCATGGGCTGTCAAGAAAACCCTGACGCAGAGTGCATGCAATCTCATGCAGTGACTTTAATGAGCAGGGCTGCCTGCTCTGCTGCCTTGATGCTACTGTTCGCGGGAATTGAGTTTGGACCGGAATTGGCCTTGCCAGCGTTGAAAGAGTTTTCGTAGGCTGCTCGCACTTACAGGAAAACTCGTGCCGAATAGTGATGTCCGTTAATCGTTCGATTAATTCAACTAATCGAATAACTACAAAAATATTCGAATAATTTTTAATCGAATACTGCTAGTACGAGTAGTTGAATTAATCGAATAGTTCAAAGGAAATAATATGAATGCGAATAATTCCCGAATAATAGCCGCTAATCGTTCATAATCGTTCGATTAATCGAATTAATGAAAAAAGTATTCGAATATTTCTAAGCGAATAACACTAGTACGAATAGTTAAATTAATCGATTAGTGCAGACAACGCTCGCCGATTAATCGGTAATCGAATAATTGAAAATTTCGGACATTACTAGTGCCGAACTGTCAACGCGTGAGTGTTGACAAAAGCTAAAATACTTCTCCTTCTTTTTTCTCACGCAAAACCCTGAACAATATCAGCATCGTGCGGGGTCTGTCTCGGAGTCTACGGCCTCTTCCTGGTTCTGTGCTGAAAATAGTTTTGGCTACGCTTTCATCGGGCATTCTGGTCACGTGTCCAGCCCACCGCAGCCTGCCACATTACACTACCTTCGCTATATCAGCACATTTGTATACTTGGTACAGCTCGTGATTCATGCGTCTGCGCCACACTCCATTTTCCATTTTGCCTCCAAGTATAGATCGCAGAATTTTATGCTCAAAACCCCAAGCACTCGCCGATCAGCTTCCTTTAGCGTCCATAATTCGTGTCCGTAAAGGGCCACCGGGAGGATTAGTGTTCTGTAGATCGCCAGTTTTGTGCGAATTTGCAAACTATGGGACTTCAGCTGACTACGTAATCTGTAAAAAGCCCGTTTCGCAGTTGCAACTCGTTTCACTTCGCGGCTTACATCGTTGTCACATGTCACGAGCGTACCAAGGTATATAAATTCCTCCACTACTTCATGTCATTCCCCCTCTAACTCCACTTCGGGACCAACACCACCTGGGCTCCCACGCTCCCTACCAGCAACTATCTACTTCGTTTTTGCGGCGTTACTGGTAAGTCCCAATCTCGGCACTCCCCTTT
Source organism: Sabethes cyaneus (assembly GCF_943734655.1). NCBI lineage: Eukaryota > Metazoa > Arthropoda > Insecta > Diptera > Culicidae > Sabethes > Sabethes cyaneus. The sequence continues at coordinate 148,334,163 of NC_071353.1, read as the reverse complement.
TAAAGGGCCTGAAGGCCTCTTCCACTGCTCTACGGTTGATTCCGATGATATCGACGTCATTCGCAAAACCAAGAAGCATGTGAGATTTCGTGATGGTAATTCCATTCCTTTCCACGTTTGCCCTTCGTGATGCACCTTTCAAGGCAATGTTGAATAGCAGGTTGGAGAATGCATCCCCTTGCTTTTTAGTCCATCCAACGTCACGAAAGCATCTGAGGTCTCACCCGCTATTCTAACGCATGATTTGGATCCGTCCAGCGTCACACGAATCAGCGTAACTAGTTTCATCGGAAAACCATGTTCTAGCATTATCTGCCACAGATCATTTCGTTTAATTGAATCGTACGCCGCTTTAAAGCCAACAACCAGATGGTGTGTCTGCAAGTTGTACTCCCGGAACTTGTCTAGCAATTGACGCAGGGTAAGCATCTGATCCGTCGTGGGGCGGCCCTCACGAAAACCAGCTTGGTACTCGTCGACGATGGACTCCGCTAACGGTCTCAGTCTGCAGAACCAGGATACGATAAAGCACCTTGTAAGCAGAATTGAGCAATGTAGTTCCTCGATAGTTTTTACACTCCAGTCGAAGTCCCTTTTTGAAAATTGGACAAATGAGGCCATCCAACCATTCCTCCGGCATTTGTTCTACCTCCCAGATCCTGCCGCTCGCTCCCCGCTTTTAGAAGTTCAGCCGGGATACCGTTCTTCCCAGCAGCTTTACCGTTTTTCAGTTCACTGATTGCCTTTTTAACCTCCTTCTGTGTTGGTGGCTTCAGAGCTTGACCATCGCTTACAATTCCAATCCTGTCCCTGCTGATTGCTCCGCATTTACCTCTCCATTCAACAGTGTCTGAAAGTGCTCCTTCCACCTGGCTGCTACCGCCGTTTTTTCGAAAAGGAGGCTGCCAGCACTATCATTGCACATCACAAGCATGGCAAAATTCTTGCATCTCACCATGTTGTAGAAACTCCGTGTATCGGAGTGTGGCATATCGCCCCTCTGCGCCGGCGAGCACGTGCTCCTCATACTCGCGTTTCTTTAGACGATGGATTCTTTTTTCCGCAGCTCTAGTCTCTCTGTACCTAACTCTGTTTTGACGCGTTGCCGCAGTGAGCATGCGACTCCTGGCCTGGTTCTTTTCATCTGTCACTCTCTGGCATTCGGCATCAAACCAGCTTCCACGCGTCGTGCCTATCACCTCTCTCGCAGCTGTTTCGATGGCACCATGGATGTTCCTCCACAGCCCATTTATATCTTCTCCTTCTATCTGCTGTTCTGCGCGTCGTTGGTCAAGCTTCCTGGCGTACTCCACTGTTACGCCGTCTGCCGTTAGCCGCTTGATGTTGAAACGCAGCGTCCTCTCAGTGCGGGCTTCCGCCGTGTTAGACAGCCTTGCGCGAATCTTGCTCACTACGAGATAGTGGTCAGAGTCGATATTTGGTAAGCTCCCACGTCTCATTCTCTCGGAGAGATTCCGTTTCTCCTTGCATAGCCACCTTCCATTCCATTCGCTACAAAGAGACTTAAGGGCCAATCAAATTGACGCTGACGGATGCGACATTCTGTTTGAGCCTTTACGTAGCCCTGCGTCACCTATATGCACTTTTTTTTTCAATATTGGGATCAAGTGGAACAAGAGCAGCGGCGGACTCGAGTGGAGGCGAAAGAAAGGTCCGCCGCAACGTTATCACCTGAAAAAATCTGAGAATTTTGTTTTTCACATCGAGTTCCCTGTGCTAGTATTCAAGCAAAATGTGCGTGATATTTTTTGAGGGTCAAATTGACCGTCTCTCTGTGGTATAATTTTGCTTAATTTTCTTAACAACTCTTTATTTTGTTAATGGTTTTGTTTTGTAATGGTTATATTAATAAAAACTCGTTCTGTTGGCGAAAACAAACCCTCATCCTGGTACCGTGGTTACAAATCACCATCATGTTCCTCACCAATTATTATTTCTTCCTTCATCGAATCCAGCTCTTCGTCGTCGGATTGATCTTCCTCTTTGAAATCGCCTGAAGTACTCGGCATCTCGGTCTCAGGCAATCTCAGCCTGCCCAATCGAGCCGGAAAGAGACCCGTAACGCTCGATGTTACCGTTGGTCCGTCCGTTCGACGTCGTTTCCGCGATGAACATTCCGACAGTGGAAAATGCATTGTGCTGCTGTGCCGAGTTAAGCTGTAGATGTGCCAGTTTCTTTTCTGATCCATAGAAAAGGATAGCTTCGATCGTTTCCAGCTCGCTTCACAAATAGGACACAGTGCCTCGGCTCGGAATCTCCCACCGCCATTGGAGAACACCTTTATTTTAATGGTTTTAAGCTGCTCCAGCAACTCGTCCGTCATATCCCTTGTTGAAAACAGAAATTATAACGATTTATAAATAAATGTTTAATCTGAAATGTAAGCACTTACAGCAAAGTGAAATGTTGCATTATCTTTTCGTATAATGTGCGTGAATGCTTTTTAGCATCGTCGTTGTAGAGCTCGACGCTGGTAGCCGGAGTAGGTTTTTGCTTGTCGTTGAGAAAGTATTTGATTCCTTTTTTCTTCATCACATCGGCTAGATCCAGCAGACACATGACCTCTCCGCTGAGGAATCGGAACTTTTCTGGATTGCTGGCGAAAACCATCCCATAGATCTCGTGGAGGGGCGTTCCTCCGGCTGCAGCTTCCTCCCGCAAGCTCTCCGCGATGATCCGCATATCTTCCTCTATGCACCGAATTCTCTCCGTGGTCAGATGGGCCAGCGATTGGCTGCAGAGGTTCTGCTTTTTCAGTATATTCCGTAGGTGGAGGTTTATGGCGCCATATTCTGCCTCAAGTTTGTCCCAAAAGTAAGCCTTTAATTATGACGGGAATGCTTTATCGGACGCTACTGGTTTATTCAAGCAACCACTTACCTCATCCATTGCTCTGTTAAGTAGTTGTTTAACACACAGTTTAAGTTTGCAATTATTTTAAATATAATCCAAAATAAAATGCTTTTCTGAACCGTTATATGTGACGAAACAATAAGAAACATGAATTTTGGAATAAACAAACATTGGCAGGGCTGCCAGATTCTAATGTTTTAAAACTTAAACGTCAAAACCTCAAAACGATGCCAGAGTGGCCACAGTAGGGTAACCAACTTGATTTGGACCCTTACATGAATTGGACCCTTTCAACATATTTCTAGATAGAATTAACAAAAGGGCGAATGTCGCAAATGTAAACAAAACGGGTGAGAGTTATTTTTTGCTGAACCAGCATAGGAAAATCAACCCTTACTCGGTTTGTTTACGCTTGCGACATTCGCCCTTTTGTTAATTCTATCTTCATTCAGCCACATTTTAAACTACACTGAGAAAACTTTTCGTATAGTTTCTATGTGTCCCACACATAGTCAATGAACTTTATATGTCAAACAGTTATAATTTATGGGTACGCGAAACTTTTGCACATGCTATTCATATCCGTATAATTTTTATGTGTATTTCTAGGCGGATTGTGCTTATATGTGGCACATGATAACCATCTGGAATTTCATATGGAAATTTACCATTAGTTATGTGCAGAATATTTTGAGTGTAGTAACTCAAAATTCGATTAGTTTGATATCGTAATAATATTCTTTGGATTCTTTTCTAAGCCTGAATGCTTTCGGATCACTTTAAATTACCTGTATTTAGCTAAAATTTACAATCATAAAGTGTAATGCCACATACCGCTTACAATCCGACGTCGGTGAAGAGGAAACGATGTTTGCAACACATTTTCGATTTGGTTTTAATATTGTCAATTGCAAGGAAAATTGTCCAATCAATAAGTGCGCAATCGCTCATAAAAGTGCTATTTTAGCTTAAATCGTTTCGGTCTCTTCGGCGCACTTATTGCTTGGAAGATAACGAAAAAGTGCGCCGAAGATACCGAAACGATTTAATGCAAAATAGCACTTTTATGAGCGATATCGCACTTTGGATGGTACAATTTTCCTTGCAATTGACAATAGCTAAATCCAATGAATTTGTATTGATGAAATCAGTAAGTTTTAGTCTGGAAAACGTATTTTACGTGGTTTCGAAGGTTTCTTCTCAAGATTTTAATTAAAAACCACAAAAAAATAGTGTCCAAATTGTATCGTGAAAATTTTCTTACCATCAGATTTTGGACACCCCTGTATTTTGATTTTTGGCAGCAGTTTGTTTACCTATTAAGATTCAGTGGAAAAGCCAAATTGAATGTACCCGTCTATCTATTTCTTCGATTTGTGATTAAATTGGTAAGCATTTTAAGTAAAAAGAACATTTATAACAATTCATTATTTAAAACATCTTGTTTATCAGGGAATACATCATGAAAATACAACAAAATCATGTAGAGTGGCCCGCTCGGAGGAGGCAATTAATGAATGCTGGCAGGAAATCAGTAACGGTGTGGCAATTAAAACAGCATTTCGCCAGTTCGGTATTCCCAGATCGACGATCAAGTTTCGGCTAAGCAATCAATACAAAAACCAGTCAAGACCTGGAACTGCTCCAGTACTTGATCATGCTGACGAACTTGAGCTTGTTGAATGGGTAAAGAAAATGGCTCGGAAGGAATGCCCTGTCACTAAATACCGTATCATGAACGGAATGATTCGCAAATCGAGACTGGTAGTGAGCTGCAAATTAAAGCTCTAACTCCGCTGAAAACGTTTTCAGTAATTCAATCGGACGTAGAAGGAAGTATTTCTCGATGGGATTTTCTCGACGAATCCGATACCAAGAATGCAATAATTTGGACTTTACTTACATCCTTACATTTTATCCTCCTGCCAGAGGATATTTGCTAACGTTTCAACTATACTAAATAGTATATTTTAATTTCACATCCGATATAATCAATAAACATGAAGGCTGATAATTATTATGTTACATGATAAACGGAGGGTTTTTATTTACAATAATCAAATTGTGCCGAAAAGTTTTCCAAAAAAGCATAATTAAAAAACGGATTTAAAGCAAATAAAGCAGTGATTGACTTTATATTCAAATTCGGTCTCGTCCCATGATAAATTTCTGATATTAAATGAATTTAAATACTAAAAGTAGACTGGACTATCATCCTAGTTGAATAATTCTTAGAGTGTCCAAAAAATATTCGTTGATATTTGCCGTGTCCAAAATACATTTTGGACACTGTCTAAAATAAAGTGAGAGGGTCCAAAATATGAAAACTACATAGTAAGTAAAAATGTCTATAGCACATTTTTATCGACAAATAGATGACCCAACAACACTTTGCCATTTAGGTAAGTTGTTCTAAAAGAGAGTCGTGCATGAATTGCATAACAAAAGAAGGTAATAAATATTTTATTCCAATAAATGTAAACTTACTTCCTCTAGGGGTCCAAATTCGGTTGGTTACCCTATATGACAAAAGAAAACAGCAACATTGCAGTTGTCACTCTTTCTTTTTCTCACTCACAGCATTCGCATTGTCGCACTTTTTGTGCCAGTCGCACTTTCAGACTGCGGTGGCCAGTAAGATGCAAAATGCGGGATATTATGCTTGTCTAGCACGTAAGCCATTGATTTACTTGACAAAATAAACGATATTTGCCCCCGTGACGATTCTGGCGACGGTTTCGCCCGCGACGGTTATAATTCATCGCGTACGAAAGGGTGGGAAATTGATAATACAGCCTGAATTCGTTAATTGGGCCACGACTGCACTCCGGCTGATTCGCTAATTGGGCCGACTGACAGTTGTTAGAAAATTCTAAACTCGAAAATTCCATACAATTTTGACATTCAAGTTGTCACATAGCCCAATTAGCGAACGCCCAATTAACGAACCGCCCAATTAACGAACCACCAATTAACGAAACTTTGCTGTATATATTTACTATTTTAAATATGTCCACCTCATCATGACAAGACAACTCTTGCCACATAGTGTTATGGGACTTGACAGCTCATGATCGTATTGAAAAAAGTGGAAACTTTCGTAGAATATTCATCAATTTAGCACCCGGGTAAAAGTATCCCAAGGAACAATTTTTGCTTATTAAACGTTTAACCGACAGCTTTTATTCAGCACATGCTGTATAGCTGCTTTTCAAGTATGTCTAAACACCTCTGTTCAATGCTTATACAGTTGGTTTTGGAGAATTTAAGCAGCACAGTGCTGAATATGGGCGTGGAAGATGCGTTTGTATGACTGTTAAGCAACGTATAGTAAAATGTGGTAAAATGTTTATTCAGTACGTATAGATATGTTTATTAAACTTCTGCTGATGACACTGAAGCTACGTTTATTCCACAGCAGTTCAACTTTTAGACAAGCAAAAAGAAAAAAATATGCAGGAAGTATTTTTTTTATTATGTGGGTTTCGCTATTTTCATGGCCATTTTTGTATGCATATATTATAATTTAATAAGAGACTTTAGTAGAAAATCATTGGTTGACTCTAAATTGATCAAGCCTGCTATATACTTTTTTTATTCACCCGGGTTCGAACTTACATCCTATCGGTCGGAAGCCGTCAACGAACACATCTGAGATAATCTGACATATGACAGGCGCCGAGTTTTCAGCCGATGTAGATTTACCAGCTTAAGTTTGTCAAGTGTGGAACAAAAATTGGCTAAAATACATTTAAGCGCTGAAGAGTAGTTTCTTAAATCATGTTTGGCATCTGCTGTACAAGATTACTTTAGAAGTATTTATTCCGCACATTTAATAAACTATTTGTACTAACATAAAGCATTTCGCTTGTACCACCAGCAACATAACACAGTCGCAACGCAGAGGACTTTTTTCTTTTGAATATTGACGACGGTGAGCGGTGCTACTGAATAAAATTAACTGGAAACCAGAAATCCAGAATGTTCGGTTAGCGATTGTTCATTTAGTTAGCAGTGATGTGACTAGCAGCAGCAGTGATTAGTTAGCAGCAGGAGTGATTCGTGTTAGTACCGCAGAGGAGGAGTACTTTTGTCACCCCGTCATTAGTTTACGCAGATAGTCCTGAGCTTCCAGAAAACAAAAAAGAGCAGCGGATGGCACGAGAAGCAGTGGTGTTTTCGCGCACCGGCAGCGGGAGCAGTGGTGGTATCGCCACTATGCCACCCGATCATAACAATTCTGGCGGCTTTAGCCCGACGGAATTCATCTCGCTGAGTAAATCCATTGTGAGTAACTCGCAAAGCGTCAAGCAGCCGGCTGCTTTTGGATATAAGTTTGTTAAAGTTAAATTTCGGTACGACGAGGGACAACAACACACCGAGGGAAAAGATATACACACCGTACAGGCAACACTTAAAAGGATTTCCACGACCAGCAAAGATTTGCGGCGGCTAAAAGTGGTTATGCAAATGTTTTCTATTCTTAATGTACCAAAAAAAAAAAAATAAAAATAAAGTGTACCTAACATAAATTTAAAGCATAAATTATAAAATGTAAAGTGTAATTCAAGTTATTGGTGTTATTGGCTGCCATCAAGCACCTTTTATTCCACACCTGCTCTTGGTGGTGCTACTGATACGTTTGTACGACGATTAATCGACACATATTCCACAATTCCTCTTAGCAATGCAGCTGATGCATTTGGGCTACTTTTATTCCACTCTTATTCCACACTCGCTCTCAGCAATGCTGCTGATAAGTTTGCGCAACGCTCATTCCACACTTATTCCACTTTTATTCCACACCTTCTCGCAGTAATGCTGCGCAACATTTATTCCACTGTTATTCCACACTTGCTTTCAGCAATGCTGCAAATTCGTTTGTACAACATTTATTCCACTGTTATTCCACTTTTATTCTGCACTTGCTCTCAGCAATGCTGCTGATATATTTGCGCAACGCTCATTCCACACTTATTCCACTATTATTCCACATTTGATCTCCGTAATGCTGCTGTTACGTTTGCGCAATGCTCATTCCACTCTTATTCCACTTTTACTCCACAATTGCCCTTGACTGACACGTTTGCACAACGTCTGTTCGACATGCATTTTCATGGTAGCTTTTAAGCGACCATTATTCCACATCTGCTCTTAGCCGTACTGCCGATACGTTTGCATAACGTTTATTCGACTCTTATTCCGCATTTATATAACAACGTATAGATGTTGATTAGAAGCTAGAAAAAATATAGGTTATGGCGTTTAAACAACAGACAATTCAGTAAATTCGGTTATTCAGCACCGAATGCTATCAAACAACTCTTATTCCACACCTGCTTGTTTAGGTGCTGCCGTTTTGTTCCTTGAGATGTAAATGTGCATAAATATATTTAATATATTTGAAGTGGTTCGCCCCGTCCCTTGTAACGAAAATATCGTTAATTTTGTTCACTAAAAATAACTTACAAAACGTTATATTTCAAGTGCCAGAATAGTACGCAATAAGTTTATTATGAAAGCGCAGAAAAGCTTAGAAAAACTTGCGACTTCGAAAGCAGCCCAAGCTCAACAAAGTCACCAGATTTAGATGTTTAGCAGCACCAAGGTTGAATAAAATCAGCTACAAAAGTGTTTGATCAGCCTTAAATTGCTATTTATTATTAATTTCCTACCCTTTCGTACGCGATGAATTATAACCGTCGCGGGCGAAAGCGTCGCCAGAATCGTCGCGGGGACAAATATCGTTTATTTTGTCAAGTAAATCAATTGCTTACGTGCTAGACAAGCATAATATATACTTATAACTCACATACAGCCAAGCAGATTCTTTCTGCGACGATTTCAAGCGATTCGAAAAAGTGAGCAGCGCGTTTTGTTACCAAAGAAACGGGCAATCCTTGGGTTTGAACGAAACTGAGTACAATTTTACTCTATTTATAGTTGAAATAAATGAGCGTGTGGGTCCAACGAAGAAAATCAACTGTGGCAATTTATGCTGGAAAATGGTCTTGTCAAAAGCGCCAACGGCGCCAACAAAACAAGCATATATGCAACATACAATTGATACAATGTTACCAGATAATCAGATCCCTTATGCAAAATGTAAACTTTATCACCCGTCTGGCAAATTTTCGCTAACTTTTTGATGGATTTCGTAGATTTGTAGATTTTTCGAAAATTTGAGCATCTTTTCCTAAAATTAAATTTAGTTCATTCAATTTCAGTCGAGTAAACAATATTTTTCGGTCGCCTCTTCGGGTTTATCGTATAAGAAAAAGTTTTACAATGATTTTGGCAGCGCTGCCAACATAGCAAAACAAAACAGCATTTAAAGAGCCGATACTGACGGTGGGTGGCGGTTTCAGGTCAGGGTGGTTTGGGAGTGAGATCACACAGAGGTCATTCGAGTGTTTGTTGCGTCCATGTTCTATACCGCGAATCTCTGATTCATTCTACGCGTGACTCCTTGTTTTCAAATACGCAACTACTTACTTGCAATCAACTAGTTTCGAATCCAGTTCTCAGTCAGTGACAACACAAGTGAAAATGGAACTGATCGGTCACGTTATGCACTACGAATGGGGCAAACTCGGCGAAGATTCATACGTGGCTAAGCTGGCTGCCGCCAACCGGAGTGATGACGATACGCCGTTCGTGGTGGATGCCAGCAAACCGTACGCCGAACTGTGGATGGGAGATCACTGCAGCGGACCGTCGCTGGTTAAAAAATCCGGCAAGGAACTGGGCTCGGTCCTGCGCCCCCACGAGAAACCCACTTTTCTGTTCAAAGTGCTCAGTGTGCGCAAAGCGTTAAGTATTCAAGTGCATCCGAATAAGGTAACAGAGCCTTGTAATGGTGTTAGTTATTGCAATAATTTTTTTTTCTGTTACATTGTAGAGGCAAGCTGCAAAGTTACACGCCCAGTTTCCAGACATTTATAAGGATCCAAACCACAAACCGGAACTGGCAATCGCACTGACGGATTTTCAAGCGATGTGCGGATTCCGTCCCTACGACGAGATCTATTCCAATTTAAAAGCCTGGCCAGAGTTGCAGGATCTGCTCGGTGCAGACCAAATTGAGAAACTGACTCTAAATGCAGATGATGACGAAGTGCTGCGTAATCTGTACGCTTCACTTATGCACAGTGAGCCAGAGCAACTGGAAAAATGCATTTCGAAAATGCATTCCAAAATACGAACAAAACCTGACAAATGCTCGTTGGATCAGCTATTCCTCCAGCTGCACCAGGATTTCGGCAACGACGTTGGATTGCTTTCGATCTACTTTTTGAATGTGCTTGATCTGCAACCGGGCCAAGCAATTTACCTATCAGCTAACGTACCGCATGCCTATCTGCGAGGCGACTGCGTCGAATGCATGGCCTGCTCCGACAATGTGGTTCGCGCCGGTTTGACACCAAAGTTCAAAGACGTTGACACGCTGCTGGAGCTGCTCGTGTGCCAAGGCGCGCCAGCGCAGTCGATGCTCTGCCGGTCGGTTGTAAAGGATCCCGAACGACAGCCGTACACGCGAACATTCCTCCCGAATGATCTGTGGCTTACGGATTTTGTCGTATCTATGCTGAAAATACCGACCGGTGTAAAAACGTACCCGGTGAGTAATGCACTTAACGGGTGCATACTGCTGATCTGTTCCGGTAAGGGTTTACTGCGTGGAGGGAAAAACATTGCGCTTAACGTACAGTTTGGCAGTATAATCTTTGTGCCGTCTGACGCCAGTGCTGAGCTGGAACTGTGCATCGAAAATACCGGGGAAGAATTTGTTGCTTATCAGGCAATGCAAAAAGATTTTATTTAAGTGACTGGAAATTTTAACCAAATTGATCTAAATGTGCATGTTTTGTTGTAATACCGTTAAAAAAATATTTACAAATATAGACCCATTCTACTTAATTGCATTTTATTCTTTTTCTATTCAAATTCTTTTCATTTGAACCATTCTCAACGCATGCAATGAATGATGAAGGAACGAGGAAAAGATATGAATTGATTGGCAGTTAACTAAAAACTAATTGTATTATTCCTCTCGATATAAATTGAAAAATAATTCACAGATTGCTTCGATTCGGAAGCCGCCCTGGAAAATAAAAAGTTATTAACAACGAATCGGCGTAGACCTTCGCGACGAAATAAGGTCTACGATTGGAAACTCGGGACATGGAATTACAAATCGCTCGGCTTCCGGACGGGCTCGGACATGAACGCGTACGGACGGGAAGGACGGGAGGATATATACAGACCGGTAATCGGGCCAAACAGCCTGAATGCCGCAACGAACGACAACGGCCAACGATGCGTAACTAGCGATAACTAGGCCAACCTGGAGATCACCAGGCCAACGAATAGAAAACCAAATTGACCACATTCTTATTTTTATTTTATTTATATTTAGGTGGCTTGCCGTCTTCAGACAAAGCCTGTTGAACAAAATTTCTCCATGTAACTCGGTTGAGGGCTACCGCTCTCCAATTCCTCGGACACCGAGTTCTCTTCGCCAGATCTCGCTCCACCTGGTCTAACCATCTTGCTTGCTGCGCTCCTGGTCGTCTTGTTCCTACCGGATTTGAGGCGAACACCATCTTTGCAGGGTAATTGTCCGGCATTCTTGCAACATGCCCTGCCCATCGTATCCGTCCAGCTTTAGCCACCTTCTGGATTCGCCATAGAGCTGTGCGAGTTCATGGTTCATCCTCCGCCTCCATACACCGTTCTCCTGTACGCCGCCGAAGGTCGTTCTTAGCACTTGTCGTTCGAAAACTCCGAGCACTCGCAGGTTCTCCTCGAGCATTGTCCATGTTTCATGCCCGTAGAGAACAACCGGTCTAATAAGCGTCTTGTACAGGGTGCACTTTGTACGGGGACTTAGTCTGCTCGACCGTAATTGCTTGTGAAGCCCATAGTAAGCACGACTTCCGCTGATAATACGCCTCTGAATCTCAAGGCTGGTATCATTGTCCGCCGTTACCAGTGAGCCAAGGTAGACAAATTCATCGACTACCTCAAACTCATCGCCGTCGATAAATATACTACTGCCCAAGCGGTGTCGTTCGGCCTCGGTTCCGCTGGCCAGCATGTACTTTGTTTTAGACGTATTTACCTTTAACCCAATCTTTTCTGCTTTGCGCTTTAGTCTGTTGTACTGTTCAGCCCCCGCTACAGATGTTCTGCCGATAATATCCATGTCATTGGCAAAGCAGACGAATTGACTAGATTTTTAGAATATCGTACCCCGCGTGTTGATATCCGCTCGGTTCATAACACCTTGTAGCGCTATGTTGAACAACAGGTATGAAAGACCATCTCCTTGTCGAAGTCCCCTGCGAGATTCGAATGGGTCCGACAATCCACCCGAGATTCTCACACAGCACTGGATCCCATCCATCGTAGCCATGATAAGTCTAGTAAGCTTACCCGGAAAGCCGTTTTCGTCCAATATTTTCCATAGCTCTTGTCGGTTTACGCTATCATATGCGGCTTTGAAGTCGATGAACAGGTGGTGCGTGGGGACTCGGAATTCGCGGCACTTCTGGAGGATCTGCCGCAGGGTGAAGATTTGGTCTGTTGTAGACCGACCCTCCATGAAGCCGGCCTGGTAACTTCCCACAAATCTATTGGCTATTGGCGATAGTCGATGAAAGAGGACTTGGGACAGCACTTTGTAGGCGGCATTCAGGATAGTGATGGCTCGGTAGTTCTCACAATCCAGCTTATCACCTTTCTTCTAGATAGGGCAGATAACCCCGTCTTTCCACTCCTCCGGTAGTCGTTCCGTATTCCAAATCTTGACAATCAGTTGATGCCAACAGCCGGCCAACTTGTCCGGGCCCATTTTAATACGTTCCGCTCCAATGCCATCCTTTCCCGCTGCTTTGTTGTTCTTCAGCCGCTGGATGGCTTCTTTAGCTTCCCTTATCGATGGGGGTGGCACATCTTCGTCGCTTGCTGCACCAATGTGGTCACTTCCTCCACTATCATGGTCTTCCGCCTGCACGCCATTCAGGTGTTCATCGTAGTGCTGCTTCCACCTTTCGATCACCACACGGTCGTCAGTCAAGATACCTCCTTCTTTATCTCTGCACATTTCGGCCCGCGGCACGAAGCCTTTGCGAGATCCGTTGAGTCTCTGATAGAACTTCCGTATGTACCCGTGCTGCGTTCTTCTCAGCCAATATCTGCTGGCATTCCTCGTCAAACCATTCGTTACGTCGATTCGGTGCCACACGGCCTAGGACGTTCTCCGCTACGCTGTTAATGGCTGTTTTCACGGCATTCCAACAGTCCTCAAGAGGGGCTTCATCCAGCTCACCCTCTTCCGGCAGCGCGGTTTCGAGATAACGCGTAGTTTTCGGCGACATCCGGTTGCTTCAGCCACGCTAGATTATACCGTGGTGGGCGCCGGTATCGTATGTTGTTCACAACAGATAGTTTTTAACGTATCCTTACCATCACTAGGTAGTGATCCGAATCAATGTTAGCGCCCGGATAGGTTCTGACGTCGATAATGTCTGAAAAGTGCCGACCATCTATCAGAACGTGGTCGATTTGTGATTCTGTCTGGTTGGGTTATCTCCAGGTGTACCGATGGTAGAGGTTATGCTGGAAGAAGGTACTACGTATGGCCATGTTCTTGGAGGCGGCGAAGTCGACAAGTCTTAGGCCGTTTTCGTTCGTTTGCGGGTGAGCGCTGAACCGTCCAATCACCGGTTTGAATTCCTCCTCCTGACCAACCTGAGCATTACAGTCCCCGATGATAATTTTGACATCATGTCTTGGGCAGCGGTCGTATTCACGCTCCAACTGCGCGTAGAATTCGTCTTTGTCATCATCGGTACTTCCGAGGTGAGGGCTGTGCACGTTAATTATGCTTATATTGAAGAATCGGCCCTTGATTCTCAACCTGCACATTCAGGGGTTGATCAGCCACCACCCGATCACCCACTTCTGCATCTCGCCCATCACTATAAAAGCTGTGCCCAGCTCGTGTATATTGCCGCAGCTCTGGTAGATGGTATGACCATCTCTATACGTACGTACCATCGTTCCTATCCAGCATATCTCCTGCAGCGCTACGAAGTCGAACTTGTGGCTCTTCACTTCTTTAGAAAGCACGTCCCAAGAAACATTTATGCGCTGAATAAACATTTTAGCAGCCATAATTATTCAGCCATAGCTGAATATGTATCGAATAAAATTTATGTAAACAACTGTACAATACTTATTCAGCCAAAATTGGAGAACTTATACAACCTATTTTATTCGAGGCTGAAAAGCACTTGTTAAGCAGTTATATCGCCTCTGTGCGCCTTGTTTCCAGCATGCGCAAATATGGTTATTCTAAAACGCGCAAAAGCCTCTATTAAGCTACATTACAGCTTCAAAGCAGCTATTAGCAAGCCCGAAGCTTGACTTCGTTGTTTAAGAGCTGAAAAAAGGTGATTATTTCTAATACTAAACCATAGTTCAACCACAGGTTGAGTAAATTCAGCTAAAAAACGTTTGATCAGCTTGGAATTGTTACTTGGGTAGCTGCTTTCAAAGCTGTAAAGGAGCTTAATAGAGGCGTTTGCGTGTTTTTAAATAACCAATTTGCGCAATGCTGTCAATTCTATTTTTAGAACCAGAAATAGTGTTGCAATGCTTTGCAAACCAATGAAACTAGCGCTTGATAAGCTGCTATACAACAAAAATGTTCCTTGGGTTTTATAGCTGAATTTATTCTACCTGTGATTGAACTATGGTTTAGTTTTAGAAATAAAAATCTTTTTTCAGCTCTTAAACATGTATATTTAGTGGCTTGCTAATAGCTGCTTTCGAAGCTGCAATGGAGCTTAATATAGGCTTTTGCGCGTTTTTAAATAACCAATTTGCGCGAAGCTTGAAACAAGGCGCACAGAGGTTATATTTATAAAGGGCGATATAATTGCTTAACAAGTGTTTTTTCTACCTCAAACGAAATAGGTTGTACATAAGCTCCAAATTCGGCTGAATAAGAATACATAAATTTTATTCGATACATATTCAGCTGAATACTAATGGCTGCTAAAATATTTAATTAGCGCATAAATGTTTCGTGGGAGTGCTGTTTATTAAGATGACAAATCGTTTATTCAGCTAGTATAGCACAATTATTGAGAATATTGACGGGTTGTGGAGAGGTTGAAGATGCGTCTAATCTGCTTGTGACACTATTATGTGGAGCAGATGATTTACAGCGCATTCGTTGGCTGTTTAATCACTTATAGAATACAGAGGCCTTTACTTCAATTTATTCAGCGTCTACCACCTGTATTCAGAGTTAAATCAGCTGTGACCAAATCAGTAGCATTGTAATTCAGCTTTGGTGTTTGTTGGGGTGGCACGATGCCAACGCCCACCACACGGTGTGGGGTAGCACGAATGTAAATAACAGGGGTGAGTACCTGATTGTATATTTAACAGCTAACAATGTCAATGTATGCAATATACGGAACTTACTTACTTATGTGTCCATGTCCGCCGGTCCGGCAGAACAAAGGGATGAAATCAGAGATCTCCACTGCTGACGGTTACCCGCCATGGCTTTTACTTGTCGCCAGGACAGGTTCTCGTCTACAGCCCGGATGTCGTTGGCTAAGCTCCGTCGCCATGAGTCTCTGGGTCTGCCTCTTTTACGCTGTCCTTTTGGATTCCAGTCGAGTGCTTCTCTGCAAACCTCGTTCGCTCCTTTCCTCAAGGTGTGTCCGATCCACTTCCACCTACGCTTACGAATGTCTGTGTCTATCGGCCGTTGATGACACCGACGATAGAGTTCCTCATTGAATATCCAGTTATCAGGCCACCAGGCACGAATGATGTATCGCAGGCACCGGTTAATGAATACCTGCATTTTTTGCGATGTCTGCGCTGAGACACACCACGTTTCGCAGGCATACAGCAGTACGGATTTAACGTTTAAATTAAAGCTTCAGGTTTTCGTACGTAGAGTGGTCTGGTTTGAGCGCCAAATGTTTCGCAGACCTGCAAAGGCACCCCTGGCCTTCCTGATCCGTGTGGCTATATCAGTCTTGGTACCACCATCGGGCGTTGTTTGGCTACCAAGCTATTGACAGGCGTCTACCTGCTCAACTTGTTGTCCCGCTACTGTGAAGTTGGTGGAATTTTCAGTGTTCACTACCATAGACTTAGTTTTCGCTACATTGACTGTGAGACCTGCTGCCTGGGAGCTCTCGGAGAGGTCGTCTAACTTGCTCTGCATATCGTTTCGGCGTTGTGCGAGCAAGACAATGTCGTCGGCTAGGTCGAGGTCATTTAGCTGCTCCATCGTTAGAGCATTCCAAGGCAATCCTCGTTTTGGTCTACTGTCAATTGCTCCAACTAATATCTCATCCATAACGATGAGAAACAGAAGCGGTGATAAAATGCAGCCCTGTCTCACGCCAGCAGTAACGCTTATGGGGTCGGACAAGACGCCGTTGTGCAAAACCTTGCACGAGAACGCCTCGTACTGAGCCTCGATGAGATGAACTAGCTTATCTGGAACTCCTCTACGCCTAAGTGCGCCCCAGATGTTTTCGTGATTGAGTCGGTCGAACGCCTTTTCGAAGTCAACGAACACCAGCAGAAGAGAGTCTTGAAATTCGTTGATCTGCTCCAATATAATGCGGAGCTTTGTGATATGGTCTACACATGATCGGATAGCACGGAATCCAGCTTGCTACCGCCGGGGAGTAGCGTCGATCTTCTCCTGGATACGGTTGAGGATTACCTTACAGAGTACTTTGAGAGTAATACAGAGCAACGTGATGCCACGCCAGTTACCGCATTCCGTTAGGTCTCCTTTCTTAGGGACTTTGACCAATATGCCCTGCATCCAGTCCACCGGAAAAGTTGCGGTTTCCCAAATATTGCTGAAAAGCTGATGCATCATCTGGGCTGACAAAGATGGGTCAGCTTTGAGCATTTCGGCTGAAATACGATCTATCCCTGGCGCTCTATTGGGTTTCATACTCTGCTACTCTGATGGCTGCTAGAATTTCATCCAGCGATGGCGCCTCCGAGTTCACGCGATTTATTCGACGAACTGTAGGCGTCGTACGCTGCTGGTTTTGTTGGTCTCTGATATTTGAAACTCGAAAGAGTTGTTCAAACTGTTCAGTCCATCGCTTAAGCTGTTCTGTACGGTCAGTCAATAGCTGACCAGCTTTGTCCTTTAGCGGCATCTTTGTATTCATCCTGGCACCACTAAGGCGGCGAGAAATATCGTACGACAAACGGATATCACCATTGGCGGCGGCGGTTTCTCCTTGTTCGGCTAGGGAGTTAGTCCAGGCTCTCTTGTCCCGCCTACAAGCACGTTTAACGGCGCTCTCCAGTTCGGCGTATCGTTGACGGGCAGCTGTCTTAGCCGATCTGGTCCGCGCTCGCTCAATGCCGGCTTTCGCCTCTCTCCGCTCATCGATCTTCCTCCAAGTTTCATCCGAAATCCACTCCCTCCGCCCACTGCGCGCTTTGCCGAGGGTTTCATCACTGGTCGTGATGAAGGCGTTCTTGATGCCGGTCCATTGCTCTTCGACGGTTCCACCAGATGGCAACTCCGAGGCTCGAGATTCAAGTTGTTCAACAAAGGCCCTTTTCACCTCAGGATTCTCCAATCGGCGGACGTCGTAGCGGCACCCAACTTTCTCCTCCCGTCGTTGGACACGTGCGACGCGCAGACGTATCTCAGCGATAACAAGATGATGGTCGGATGCAATGTCAGCGCTGCGTTTGTTGCGTACATCAAGAAGGCTCCTTCTCCATTTCCGGCTGATGCAGATGTGGTCGATTTGGTTTTCTGTTCGGCCGTCGCGAGAAACCCACGTGACTTTATGTACTGGTCTATGGGGGAAGAGCGATCCACCAATGACCATGTCGTTATTACCACAGAATTCTGTAAACAGCTCCCCGTTTTCGCTCATCTCTCCTAGGCCATGGCGTCCCATGACGCGTTCAAGGTCCGCGTTGTTTGAGCCAATCTTCGCGTTGAAGTCGCCCATGTGAATTTGGATGTCCCCCTTCGGGATTTTCTCAACCACGCTGTTCAGCTGGCTGTAAAAGCTCTCTTTCTCCTGCAGGTCGGCAGCATCTGTTGGCGCATAGCACTGGATTGCCGTAAGGTTCCTAACCCGTGTTCCGAATCTGGCAACGATTGTTCGCTCATTTATCGGTTCCCACTTCATCAGGGCCGCACGTGCCCCTGGGCTCAGTAGGAATCCAACTCCTCTTTCTCGAGTAGCATTTTCACCTCGTATGCCAGAGTAGAGCAAGACTTGCCCGGATGATGTCCTGTGTTCGCCAGTAACCGGCCAGCGGACCTCGGTCAGCCCCAGGATTTCAAGCTTCAGGCGGCTAGCTTCCCTTGCAAGTTGAGCCAGCTTGCCCTGCTGGGCAAGGGTCAGTATATTCCATGTTCCGATTCGTGTCCGTGTTTTCATGCTAAAGGTCGTTGCCAATAATCCGGAGAGATTTCTTCTTTCATTTTCATTAACTTTTTGTGTGTTCTGGTACAGTAGGCTGTTAACCTAAGGTCCTTATCCCGCTGATGGGGCTGCCATCTTAATGTGGGCGGGAGCCACTGTGCCCCCTTTCCTGTTAGCATACGACAACCGAAGTTGCGTACCCCAGCCGGCACCTCGTGGAGGTAGGAATAGGAGTTAATGAACAGAGGTTATGGAATGCACATGTTCACCCTTTGCCAGCCCCACATTTCGTAAGGTGTTTTCATTTCCGGGAGTGCAGATGTTGGACTACGATTGATTGTATAAACAGCTGCCACTTCTGCTTCACACCACATCGACCGTTTGAATCCCGCATCATCTAGCATAGCTCTCGACCGTTCCATTATAGTCCTATTCACCCTTTCGGCAACGCCATTCTGCTGTGGCGTATAAGGCACAGTTGGTTCCATTCTAATACCTGCATTCTCACAATATGCGATGAATTCCGCATTAATATACTCTCCACTGTTGTCACTCCTTAACCTAGCAATTTTTGTTCCAAAATGAGCGGTGGCCATTGCAGCATATTTTTGAAATGCTTCCAGTACGTCACTTTTTGCCTTCAGCGTATAGACAGCGGTAAAATGCGTGAAATCGTCAATGAAACTGACAAATATTTTTCTTCCATTCCAGGAGGCGGGATTGAACGGACCGCATACATCCGTATGGGTTAGTTCAAGAGGACGAGCAGAACGAGGTCGACTACTCTCCTCGAACGGCAAACGTGTTTGCTTCCCCATCATGCATGATTCACATACCTTCGAATCCGGTGCAGCATTTCCACCAATGTCGATTCCCTCGACCATGTTGTGACGAATAAGTTTCAGCAGACCAGTATTTCCGATGTGCCCGTACCGACGATGCCACAGAGACATTTCATTCTCCGCTTCCGAAATCATGGCTGAATTGGTTCGGTTGACGGTCACATCCAGCTCGTAGAGTCTACCCTGTCGCTTAGCTCGGCAGACCACTTCCTGTCCTCTCAAAATACGCGCATCATTTTCACTGAAGACGACTTCCATTCCTCGTTCCGTAGCTCGCTTTACGGAAAATAAGTTGCTAAATAAACCAGGCACGTACAGAACGTTGTAAACAGTGCAATTTAATTTCCTGTTTCCAACCGTCGACACCATCTTCACTTCACCAGCAAATGCAGAATGGCGTTTCCGATAAATTGGCTCGTTGTTTCCTCTGCTTTCCTAAGATTTTCCGATGGCCTTTCCTGTCTGATGCCTGGACAGTTTGCCCGTTTGTGGCCTATTTTTCCGCAAGCGTGGCACTTGAACGTAAATTTCCTGCCCTTACCAGCAAATGCTATTCCAGGTTCCAGCTTTTCGGTGCTGTGTTGTCGCTTCACGTCTTCATTCAGCAATCTCGTCCTGACAAATTCCATCGAACATTGCTCTACTGGTAACGTTTCGAAAACTGTTATCAACTGATTGTACGACTCAGGCATCGTTTGCAGCAAAAAGAATACTACTACGGCCTCAGCAAACTTCATCTCGGCGGATTCTAGTTCACGTACTACCTTTTCGAAACTAACGATATGTTCCTCCATCGGCGGCTTGTCGTTATACTTCATTCCGGTCAGCTGTTTCAGTAGAAAGAAAATTCCTGACACACCCTTCCGTTCAAATGTGTGTTTAAGCGTGTTCCAAATGTCCCTGGGAGATCGTTTACCGCGAATATATTCCAGCTGGGAGTCTGCAATTTTGTGGATCAGGATTGACTTGTGTCATAACTTTGCCCATTATTAATTACTTTGCCCTAGCCATACCTGAATATATATAGATATACCTTGCGACAGCTGTCAATATTCCCCGCGCTTTTGTAAGCTTCTGCTGAGAATAAAACAAGTAATTGAAAGTACTACACGCGTTTTCATTTCGATGCTGTACGAAATTGTCCCCGTTATTCTTCCGCGTTAGTTACGGACCTACAATTGGCCACCAAATACAACAACTTGCACTTGGCGTCCTCTTGCTTCCGCCGTATCCGCCTTCGCTCCTTCTCCGCCACCACTTCCGCAGCATCAGCCCCGTTTTCCTGGTAAAAATCTTCCTCTTCCAACGACCGACGTCTGGATGCAATGGAGCAAACCAACCTCTTCCAGGTATGCCTCCATCCGGAAACTCCAATTTGAAAAATTCCTTCCGTCAAACAGGTACACGCGTTGAGTACGATCCTCTTCCATTTTCACGATTCTTGAATTCCTCGGTTCTTCCAACGAAAAAATTACTTGTGACTTCTAGTAAATTCGATGAGTGAAAATTTTCTAACACGACTCGCGATTACTATGGTTACCCGTTGCCTGGGAGCCCATAACCTGTAGAGAAACACGAGTTGTTAACGCAGTGACGGTTTATTAACAAAGAGTTACTCACACCAGAGCTACTGTGTTACCTGACTCACTGCGAAATGCGTTGTATTCGCGGTATCGTGTTGGTTCGAAAGGTTTCGAAAAATATCGCCCTTCTATCGAAAATATCGTTAATTTTGATCACTAAAAATAACGTACTTAAACGTTATATTTCATGTGCCAGTAGTACGCAATAATTGTATTGTGAAACTGAATTGTTATTTATGCAACTTTTTACAAATTAAATGCAATAACAAAAGCACAACTTATAAAAAATCGTTTGTTATCGATATTAACTGCATATGCGTTATAAACGAATAAAACGTATGGTTACGTTTTATTTCAATAATACGCATATTCGCAGTGAGTCAGGTAAAACAGTAGTCGTATTTATAGTAAATGTATAAATCAAAGGTTGCTAAGTTTACAAAACTAATGTTGGGTCTGTATTTCAACACATTTCACGGACGGCAAATAAGATTTTCTACTGTTTAATTGGTTTTATTATGATTTTTGTGCATAATAGGGCAAAATGGACCACTTTTCGAAGTCTGCGCAGCATGAAGCCATCACCGTATCTTGTAAGATTCCAAACCAGCAGTTTCTAATTCTGCGGATTACGAGCTCGGTTTTGCCCATTGTGCAGTGGCCTAGTTCCGATGGTTAAGGTCCCTCCCATTATAAAATGAAAACGCTACAACTACTTGTACTTAAAAACTTTATTATGTACATAAATAATACACAAAATAAAAACAACAGAGAGTGAATGGCGTGTGTTGGATTTTAACCTTTCAACGGGTGTATACAATTCGGCTAAGTGTATATTTTTCTTAACTAATTTTTTAAAATTCAAACGGTTTTGTTCCTTTTAGACGGAGGCACGGGGCGTGCCTCCCCAAATTATTATCATCATCATCATCGGCTGAAGGCAGGTATTTTAAGGTAGTAAATAAATATTTTAAAATCGGTACCGCTCCCTTATTGTGTACATACAGTATGACATCATCAACGTTCAGTTCTGAGAGAAGGCTGTTTGTTTTCTGCTGCTTGCTATGGTAGTGCCGGGTTTGGACGGGGGTGTTTTATAAAATCTCCGATACACATTAAATGCTTGGTTGTTCTATAGAACTATAGATACTTTGATCGATTAAAACGAATAACTTTTGCACTAGGAAAAAAAAAACGTAACAAAACAAAAATAAAATGATAACCTAAGAAAGAATGGAAGAATGATTTTGATTGTTGGTGCATACCAGCATTTTTTCCGGTATTCCGAGGGGGGGGCTCTTTCGGACGACGGGTGCCAAGATGATAAGATGTGTATAATACAATGCGATAACAATTAAGAGATAAAGCTACGGTGGAAGAGGTAAAAGCTAGAGAGAGAGATAGTGGGATTCATTCAGGTGGACAGACTAACTGACTGACTGACTGACTGACGGACGGACTGACTGGATGGAAGCTCGTAGATTAGCTTATGAACAACATTTAACACGAATTTATCTAAACTTATAATCTCTGAAATGGTTTTTCGTCCCGCGTTCGATGGATCGTCTCTCGTTTTCGTTCACCTTTCCTCTTGCCAGTCAGACGGGGATTGACGGGGGATTGATTACTTCTTGAAACCGATGTTTTCCGGTATGTCATTGAGGAATTGCTGTAAAATAGAATCGTTGGAGTGAAATCGGTTTTAAATGTTTGTTCTGAACTCACATATTGATGAGGTGAATGGCTTTCTTGACCAAAGTCAGCCCATTTGGTCAGATCGATCGATGGAAGGATTCCACTCTTGCATGGCACTCTTGGATTGCTGTTCAGAAAAACACAAAAAGCAAAAATGTCAAACTTTATTTTGATTGGGGAAAAAAGGGCAAACGTACATTTCATGGTCCGGCAACACCATCGGGTAGATCTGGACGGTGTCGATCAGATCGGTGTTGTCGCAGATCAACCGTGCCAGTTTGGCCTTTCGAACCTCCTGCAGCTGTTCGGGGGTGAATGACGAGGGCTGATTCGGCAGCTCGTACCAGAATCGATCTCCACGGCGCACGTAGCTGAACTGGGTAGCGATGACGCACGCGAAGGTCGGTCCCAGCATCGAACCGGGCAGCGAGCGCTCGGACACCCCACCGGACCAGAGATCAACATCCGAAGGATGCCTGTCAGAAGAAAGAACGTCAAACAATTTTCCGTCCTGAAAAAAAAAACACGGGGACAAACTCACTCAAATATGCTCTCGTATCGTCGAACGGTTTCGTTCGGCATCGATCCGAACAGCTCCTGGAAGGTGTCTGCCGTCGGCAGACCGCAGAACTTCCTAAACTCCATGTAGCCGGGAACGCCAAACTCCCGGCCGCGCTGCATGTTGAACGAAACCAGATCCATACCGAAGCGGGCTCCCTCCTTCTTGAACAGATGATTGGTCACTTCCTGCGTGATGGAATCGTCCATCGCTTGGGCAACCTGATTCATCAGTCCCATCAGGTACTCGTCGTAGACGCCGGCCCGATACAGATCGTACGGCCGACGGATCAGATCGGAAAGTCGCTTGGAAGCGATGAATTTGTGCGCCTTGGACCACCGTTCGACGGCCGTCGGCAGCAGCGAGTGACCGAAGCGGAAGGCAGCCGCTGCGAAAGCGTCGATAATGGCCGGATTGACCGTTTCATCGTACCCATCCCAGTAGCCCTCCTTCGGCGTGAGCAGACCGAACTTCTCCATAACCTCCTTGCCGAGCAGAATCGGCAGAAACTCGTTGTAGGTTATGTGCTGAATGATGGCGATGTTAATGCGGCGGGTTTCCTGGAACAGCGTTTCGTCGTCCCAGTGTGGATTGATGCGACCCAACTCGGTGGCGATGCGGTTGTGTTCGCGCGCTAGCAGCGTGTGCATGCAGGTCAGCACCAGCTGTTCGTTGACGCGGATTTCACCGGCTTCGAAGCAGAACATGCTCTTGTTCGGACGAGTGCAACCCTCATCCGGGATGTCCAGCTTAAGCGGGAGCAGATCCTTAAGGCCGTACTCGGCGAAAACGGGATTCATACGAAGCAGACCATTGTAACCGGTGCGCAGTTTGCGGGTAAACTTCTCATTCACCCCGTAGATTGTGTTTCCGTCGATGACGGACGTTAGGGTGTTGAACTGCTGCCGAGATCCGAGGCGACAGCCGGCGCGAGGCGACGGGAAACCACGCACAAAGTCGATGCATTTGACGTTGAACAACCGATAGAAATAGTCATCGTCGGGAACGCGGATTTCATTGCAGTACGGGTGTTTCAGGTGCGGCGGTCGCTTGCAGCACTCCTCCGGATCGTTTTTGTTGATGGGATCCAGCGGAGTTCCGGTTAGCGTGAAGTCGTGATCCATAAACTGTCCCCACGCAATGACAAACACCGTACCGGCGTGATCGTGATAACCCTCGTCGGGGTGAATGGTTCGTGAAACGACACGTGACAGCGGCAGCTCGTTGCCGGTAACCGAGATCCGTGGGGCGTTAATGCCGTCGGCATACAGCGGACCGATCAACCGCTGGAAAGGTGTCATCGCTGCTCCCCAGGTCGGGTGTTTCAGATTGTTGCACAGACCATCAACGCGACGGTACTTGCCCGGCCGACATTCCACTCCGGACAGGAAAGCGGGACAAACCTCCCGAATGAGCGTCTTGGAAGTGTCGATCGACGGTAGGCCCTTCTCGATTTCTTCGTACGAAAGACCATACGTCCGGGCAAGCTGAATGGAAATGTCCAGCAACAGCTCACCGACGGTGGCGATGTCCTCCGTCTTCCAGTCACCCTTTGGCTGCGACACCCGGATGCGCTTTCGCGCATCCAAGTAGGCCTGATTGATGGCATCGTACGAGATGCATGTGTTCGACTCTGTGTGCAGTGGAGATCTGTCAAAAGTAGTAGAAAAAAATCAATTTTAAACAAGCAGTTAAAAGAAGGGTAAAAAATCATACTCACAACGTTCCACGGAACAGATTTATATTGTAGTCGAAGGCGGACGATTTGCCGGGGCCGCCCACATAGAGCGCACAGTCGTTACCATGCTGATCGAAGCTAAGGAATTGTGAATTAACTACCACTACTGGTGCAATTATGGCCAGTAACCTACAGAAGAAGAAAAAAAACGAAACGATCAAAAAGAATGGTATAAATGAAAGGAGAAGGTGAGAACTTAATGATCTGCACAAGAAAAAAAATTGGCAAACTGGCTGCCTGCCTGTGAACGTGCCGGCGACCTAGACAGACAGAGTGAGCTGCTGGTTGCTGCTGGCTTGTTGCTTTTGAGGTTATGTTGTGTAACTTTTATGGAAGGTTAGTGACGGTCATGCTGGAACCTAGTTGGCTAGGTTCTTTACCATACCAGACGGAGACGGTGACTGTCCACTTATGCAAATTATGTGGACCGCCGCTTAGGTCGTTCATGAACCCCAACCGATAGATGGTCCATTTAGATAATAAAATTAATCGATCGCGGTCCTTGATGAATGGCTTATTACGGTAGGGATAGCTAACTAGAATCGCAACCCGGCATCGGAGATGCCCTCCGAACGACATTGCCGAGGTCTCCCGACCTAACCTAATGATCAAACGAAGAAAAAAAAACCCGTGATTCAAGAACGGCTCAAGAGTGGTGATCGTAACGCTCAGCAACATTCACATTACTGCACACATGTCGTAATCTGTCATAAATCATGGTTCATTGCATTCGCCGCCCGCTCGAACTCGAACGCGAAACGTGCCCCGATCCAAGCAGGCCAATTTAAATTCTTGCTGCTTTGCGCGGCCTGTCGGCTGCTGGCTGCTGCGCAGCCGGACAAAAATTCTTCGGAAAAAGGCTCCAACTCCAAGTCCAAGCTGGCTGGCTGATTCACACGTCCATTCTCTAAAATGTGAAGCGTGCCCGTCAGTGGTCCACACGTGCGCCATAAAGAGAGTGCGCTCGGTGGTGCGCTTTGCATGATAGGACATTTTTCTCTTTGATTTTGATGGTTCTTTTCAAAGAGTCCGACTTTTGTTAAGTATCTCGATTCTAAGGGGTTTTTAATGTTGGACACATTTAAATGCCAGCTGGCTCATTTTTCTTCAAGGTCTGAGCATTTTATTACACTTTTTATAGCGAGAACAGTTAATTAGAGGTAGATAATTATGTTATTTATTTGCAGCAGTGATGAGAAGAACGAATAACGAGACATTGGAATCCTAAACCAATTAGGGAAAGTTGAGACGAAGTTTTCAATGAAGGTCAAATTGGCAAATAAATCAAGGTGAACTGTGCTGCTGTCAATGTTACTGCTCTGAAAGCACTGAGAGCACAAGTAGGCGGCGTCTTAAAGGTCAGAATTTTTCTTCTTAGTTCAAAATTGACGGTTCCGAAAGATTTCAGAAAAGGCTTTCAGCGTTTGTCCGGGCTGCTTGGCAGCAATTTTCAGCATCCTAAAATTACAAAAATGGCCGGAGATTGTAAAGATTGCAAATTGCAGCCAAAATTATCCGTGAAAAGTCCCTCGTGAATAATGTAGGTGTATCGTTTAACAACGCACGTAGTAAGGCAACACGAGTTAGATTAGTACAGGACTATCGAAGTTTAAAAGTGCTCGAAGAAAAGTTTGAACGTATAAAGTACGTGGACGTTAAACTTCATTTTCTGAGGCACCATGTTCGAGACGGACGAGACGGATGTTGGACTTGAGTTTGATGAGCTTTGTGCCTGAGCTTTTCGTGATCCAATCACTACCTGTCTTGGTGTTTGGTTTTTCCCGGTTCAATTTCTTCAATCATTTGCCTTGCCTTACTACGAAGATCGAAGCTTCGAAAATGCTTTCTTGCGGCAAAGCAAAATTTAAACCCGTTTCAAACACGGGTGTGACAAAGTGGTGCCTTTCGGCCACCACTCGCCATTCGTGCTACAAAACTAAATTTCATTTGTGCCACAATCTCCTTCATCGCCGCATCGATTATAATATAAAACTTTACCTTCGCAAACACTCCGAGAAGGTTTAGTTTGGCAGGATCGCCAATGTAACGTTCGTTATTTTTGCCATCTAGCACCACTGACTCCGAAAACTCCGTTTTCGCATAAAGCTACCGCCACCTTGTTCCACTTCACTTTTTCTTTGATGTTTCTAATTAGGTGCACAGCTAAGTTCCTAAACTGTTTATCAAGACATTGTAGCCGCCACAAGTAGCGTTCCACGCGTAACTGTTTCTAGTTTCCTGTTAAACGTTTCTGCTGGGAACCATTTGAAGTCCTCTACCGAATGCGGCCCAGATGGCATTCCTTCCATAGTCCTGAACCGCTGTCTAAGTGCGTTTGACGACGGGAGTCTAAACTATTTGAACTAAACGTTCTGGATAAGTTAATCCAAGATTAACCGAACAATCCAAGAAAGTTATCAAATTGACACCGTAGATACAGACCTTTCTGCAGCTGTGTCTTTCAAAAGCGATGAATACGCTTCCTCGCCCTGTGAAGTTACCCCCGGTGTTCCCCAAGGCAGTCATTTGGGACCTGTTTTCCTGTTTCTGCTGTACAGGAATTAAGTGAGCATGATCCTCAAATGTTTGAGATTATCATATGCTGATGATTTGAAAATGTACTATACAGTAAAAAGACCTAATGAAGCCCACCTCTTGCAACAGGAGTATCTGGAAACCTTCGACGAATGACGCTGAATTAGCAAGATGTCACTAAATATGACCAAGCGCTCGGTCATCTCCTTCAATTTCCATTAAAAACGTGGCGAAGGTGCCCAAACCAATCACGAGAAAAATTGGTGCAAAATTTGGTGAAAATCTTTGGGCTACAAAGTGTGTACACTAACGTGCCCAGACACAAACAAAAGGTGGGACACCCGGCCCCTTCCAAAAGAATGTTTTGGCCCGGAAAAATAGAGTAATCGTAGGATGACCAATCTATTATAACTTATCGCAAAAATACCGGCCGATGAGGTTGAAAACTCCGAACTTTCGGGTGCAATTGAATTAAAAATCAAACATGATATTGGACTGGAAATCGGACTTGAACTTGAACTACTACGGGTTATACTTGATATTGAATGGGGATTGGACTTAAATTTAGGGCAATTTGAACTGCAAGTTTAACTTGGAATTAGACATGAAAACTGAATTTGAAGTATTTGTTTGAAATTGGAGTTGAATTATACTTGGAATTGGGTTTAAAATAGGACTTCAAATCGAAGCTTGACATTGAATTTGATTTGAATTTTTACTAGTTTGAATATTAAGTTTTATTTCAAGCCGGATATGGACACGAAATTAGACACAAAGTTTTACTTGAAATTTGGATTATATTTTTCGTCTTGTTCTCTCGTACGTTTTACCTCTTATCTGTTCCGTTTTTCTTTTTTCTAACCCCGTTTTCCACGTTTTGTTCGTTTTTTGCCGTTTCCTGTATCGTTTTATTGGTTTTTGCTATCATTTTCTTTCAGTTTTTCCTTTTTTTGTCATTTTCTATTTTTTCCAATTTTTCTGTCTCATTGTTTCGTTTTTCCTGACCCATTTTTTCTTATTTTCAGTTCTCTTTTTTCTCATTTTATAAACTAGTTTTTGGTTATTTGGTTTTTCCGCTTTTGATGCCCCGTTTTTTCGTCTTTTCGGTTTCGTTTATCCTGTTTTTGGCCTACTGTTTGCTCTTCCTCTGCGGTTTTTCCTTTTTAACTTCGATTTTACGTCTTTTTCGTTCTATTTTTGCATTTCCTTTAGTCCGTTTTTCCTATTTGATCTTCTTTATTCTTTTTCTGCTCTTTTTTCCCGTTTTTTTGTCTTGGTTTCCTTCCTGTGCTCCTTTTTGCGCTCCTGATTTTTCTTTGCCGTTTATCGTCTTTTTTGGTTTTACTTGTTTATCAGGCCCATTTTTTCTTCTGCTTTTTTTCTGTAAAGCGAATAAGGGTTTTCTTTACAACCAAGACGCCGGAATCCTTGTTTTATTTACAATAATTAACTTTACTCTTATTACGCGATAATTAAAAACTGTTGAACATTACAACCTTCCGAAAACACGACGAAAAAATTTGTTTAATTAATTTTAGACACTTTACATTGGCGATGCGTTCGTGTCTGAGACAAAAAGGTGATGAAAAATAACTAAAATACAGGGTGCATGACGAATTTTTGTGGTTAAGCTAAGGTTAAGCTCTAAGCATCCTAAAATTGCAAAAATGGCCGGAGATTGTGAAGATTGCTAATTGCAGCCTAAAAAGTCCCTCGTGAATAATGTAGGTTTATTGTTTAACAACGCACTTAGTAATGTAACACGAGTTAGATTAGTACAGGACTATCGAAGTTTAAAAGTGCTCGAAAAAGCGTTTGAACGTGTAAAGTACGTGGACGTTAAACTTCATTTTCTGAAGGACCATGTTCGAGACGGACGAGACGGATGTTGGACTTGAGTTTGTCTAGACTCAACCTTGGTGAGCTTTGTGCCTGAGCTTTTCGTGATCCAATCAGTACAAGTTTTAGTGTTTGGTTTTTCCCGGTTCAATTTCTTCAATCATTTGCCTTGCCTTGCTACGAAGATCGAAGCTTCGAAAATGCTTCCTTTCGGCAAAGCAAAATTTTAACCCGTTTAAAACACATTGACAAGAAAGCGATGCCGGTCGATCTCCACTCGCCATTCGTGCTACAAAACTAAATTTCATTTGTGCCACAATCTCCTTCATCGCCGCATCGATTATAATATAAAACTTTACCTTCGCAAACACTCCGAGAAGGTTTAGTTTGGCAGGATCGCCAATGTAACGTTTGTTATTTTTGCCATCTATCTCCACTGATTCCGAAAACTCCGTTTTCGCAAAAAGCTACCGCCACCTTGTTCCACTTCACTTTTTCTTTGATGTTTCTAATTAGGTGCACAGCTAAGTTCCTAAACTGTTTATCAAGACATTGTAGCCGGCACAAGTAGCGTTCCACGCGTAACTGTTTCTAGTTTCCTGTTAAACGTTTCTGCTGGGAACCATTTGAAGTCCTCTACCGAATGCGGCCCAGATGGCATTCCTTCCATAGTCCTGAAACGCTGTCTAAGTGCGTTTGACGACGGGAGTCTAAACTATTTGAACTAAACGTTCTGGATAAGTTAATCCAAGATTAACCGTACAATCCAAGAAAGTTATCAAATTGGCAACGTAGATACAGACCTTTCTGCAGCTGTGCCTTTCAAAAGCGATGAATACGCTTCCTCGCCCTGTGCAGTTACCTCCGGCGTTCCCCAAGGCAGTCATTTGGGACCTGTTTTCCTGTTTCTGCTGTACAGGAATTAAGTGAGCACGATCCTCAAATGTTTGAGATTATCATATGCTGATGTCTTAAAATGTATTTCCTGCAACAGGATCTGCAAACCTTCGACGAATGGTACTGAATTAGAAAGATGTCACTAAATGTGGCCAACTGCTCGGTCATCTCCTTCAATTGCCATCAAAAACGTGGCGAAGGTGCCTAAACCAATCACGGGAACAACTGCAAAATTTAGTGAAAATCTTTGGGCTACAAAGTGTGTACACTAGCGTGCTTGACGCAAACAAAAGGAAGGACACCCGGCCTTCCAAAAGAATTTTTTGGCTCGGAAACATAGAGTAATCGTAGGAAAACTCCGAACTTTCGGGTGCAATTGAATTAAAAATCAAACTAGATGTTGGTCGGTGTTAAGTCAGACCGAACCAAGCGACAAAACTTTGATTTCGTGAAAAATGCGTTCAAAGTTTGCTGCTCTGTATGCTTTATAGCTATCAATCGTTCGAAATCGTCTCATAACTCTGGCTGTTTGCAACATTTATGTAGTCTGATTAGTGTACAATGTAGCTTAGTAATTTCTTGATCGTTTGCTGTCATTAATTCTTTTTTTTTTAATTTTGCGACTTGGACCGGTCAGATTTAACACCGACCAATTGGACTTGAAATCGGACTTGAACTTGAACTACTTCGGGTTATACCTCGTATTGAATGGGGATTGGACTTAAATTTTGGGCAATTTGAGCTGGAAGTTAAAGTTTTTATGGATTTTAAAGTTTTATTTCAAGCCGGATATAGACATGAAATTATAAATTGTAACCGTTGGTTACATATTTTATATAAAATTAGCTCTGCCAATTTAAAATGCTTTTTCAATCTGCTCATAAATCCCAATCCAATTTCCTAAGTCCATCTCTGAGCAAGCTGTCGACTGTTTGACTGATAGCGCTCCAAACCTTCGGGTGGAGCGGTCACTCACACGGGAAAGCTGGTTCAGTCATATCTAAAACGGCCTGAGTAAGCTGTCTACTGAGTGGGTGATATCCCTCCAAGTCTGTCGCATCGCGACCGGGACAGACGGGTCACTCACTTGGGAAATCTCTCTCGGGCATAACTAAACAGGTTTGAGAAAGTTGTCAACGAGGTGAGCGATATTCCTCCAAGTCTGTCGCATTGCGACTGGGATGGACGAGTCGCTCACGGCGGAAAGCTTTCTCACTAATCTGCAAGAGAAACGGTGATGCGATCGACTGAGTGAGTTATATCCCTCCACGTCTGGCGTCTCACGTCTGGGACGGAGGGGCAATTCGCTCGGGAAAGCCTTTTCTAATACAATCAGAAGATTCCTCTGCAAGTGTGATAACCCTCCACGTCCACGTTAGACGGAGGGATCCCCCCTACAGGGTTGCTCACAGATACCACTAGGAATACAACCAAGGTATTCAAAACCTAGGGTATTATCCAATAAATAATTGTTGCCAGGACAAAAGATCGTTAAAAATTGGAAGTCTTTAAAAGATTCCAATTTTTAACTGACCGAAATTATAAAAGGGCTAGGCTCGATAAACAGCAGATCATTTGTTGTTTGGAAAACTTAACGATCAGTGCGCGAGGATCGTACTTGTTTTAACTTAAAAACAGTTTATTTTGTTATTGATAGATAAAATGAAGATTATGTCGTTTGTGGTGTATAGAAAGGACAATACTAGGTAATTGTCAAGTCGTAAAAAAAAAAGTGTATTGTGAATAATAAATAGTCTATTGTAAAACTTATATTCTAGTGCCAAACAATTATACAACAAAAATGGTTAAAATGAACAATCTACGAACACGTAACAAAGAAACAGACGTGAATAAAAAGATTGTAAAACTACCAGTGAAAATATACAAGAAAACAAAAGGTAAAAATAGTTATAAGCAAATTTTAAAATGTGTAACGGTAGATTAAGGCTGGTGTAGGAAAGTTAAGGCTGTGTGTAAAAAGGCTAATATCCCTCGAATAGGTCCTCGAGGGACCTTTTATTCTTGGACTTTATTCCACAGGCGCAGAAGAGCAGCGCATCTGTATCCCGGTGAAGCCTGCGTGCCAGTCAGCATTCGGCGCAGCGCGATAGAATCGTTCGTTTGCCATCGGTCCTATGGTAGAGACCGAGACCCAGTACTTTCCGGCTCCCGTAGTACGAGCAGCGAAAGCCCCGATGTGGGTAGTTTAACCGCCGCCTGCAATTAAAACATCGGTGTAATCGGTAGTGTAGCTGTCGATTCTGCCATGACGGGAAGAACACAAGATCCCGTACTATCTAGTTACAGTGGCCGAGGCCACTTGGATCGTCAAAAGTCGTCGTCGAGGATATGTAAAAACACCAGCCTTAGTTATGCGCAAGTAGAATAGTTTTAAGTGAATATTGTTGGGAGAAGGGAAATAAACCGTTAAGTTAGATGTAAAATCCCGATTTTTAACCACAGCGATATTACTCTACCATTTTATCTCCGCTTTGCTGTTAAATTTCGTAGTCGAACTTGAAAGGAGTTTTAGTCCTGGTCGTTCAGCTTTCGTTCGCCTGGTTACCTTCGTATAATCTCGATCCAGGAGTCTTGGCAACATTATTAGCTGTGATATTACCCGGATTAGTGGTGTGTGTCCGGCGGTTTCTGTTTGCGACGGAAACACTCATTGTATTTGGCAAGCGCCGCGACGCACACCCGTTTCTACTCGTTTTAATACCGTTTCCCTTCCCCATCCTTCCCGCTGAGCAGTTTGGAGGAGTATCAAAATAAAGTTTTGCTTGAAGTTTGATTAAATTTATAGTCTTGTTTTCTCATACGTTCCGTTTTTCTTTTTTCCAACCACGTTTTTTCTCGTTTTTTCTCGTTTTCTGCACTTTTCTGTATCGTTTTATTGGTTTTTGCTCTCATTTTTCTTCAGTTTTTCCTTTTTTTTCTTTTTCCAAGTTTCCTGTCTCATTGTTCCGTTTTTCTTCGCTTCCTTCCTTCCATTTTTTTTATTTTCAGTTCTGTTTTTTCTCATGTTAAACACCTGTATTCTTGTTTACGACTGTATCCTGCATTCGTACGAATAGTTTGTTTCGAACGAAACGGGAAGCACTATTCTCATATTCTAATGAACAAAAGGAAGGGACGTTCGGATGTTCGAATTGGTTCGAACGAAAACAAGCATCGGCTTAACTTTCGAACGAATATCATTCGAGCCAAAACAACAATAAGGGTGATAAACTCGTTTTTGGTCATTTGGTTTTTCCTCTTTTGATGCCCCGTTTTTCGTCTTTTCTGTTCCGTTTATTCTGTTTTATTTTTCCGTTTTTCGTCCCATATTTCTCCTTTTATATTCCGTTTTCTACGTTTGCTCTATAGGTTTTCCTTTTCTCACTCTAGCTATTCTTCTTTTTCCTTTCGATTTCTCTTGTTTTCTGGTCCGTATTCCTTTCTTGTCTTGTGTTCCCTCTTTTGTTTCACGTTATTCCATTTCTCCGTCTGCTGTTTCTTCTGTCTCTGTTCCTTATTTCTTCTCTTTATTTTACGTTTTTTGCCCTTTTCTTAAGTTCTGATTTTCCTTTGCCGTTTTTCGTTTCAACTCGTTTTTCTGGCCCATTTTTTCTTTTGCTGTCTCGTTTTTTGCCATTTTCCGGTGTTGATTTTTTTCTTTTGTCGGTCTGTACTTTCGGCTTTTTTCGCTTTTCTATTCTATTTTCTCCGTTTTATCCTGTTTGTCTTCTATTTTCATTTTTTGTTACTTTTTCTGTCCCGTTTTTCTTTTTTCTGTTTTCGTTCCTTCGTTTTGCTGCTACAGCATTTTTTCCTTTTCTTTTCCTCCTTCTCTATTCCGTTTTTCCCCTTTTTTGACCCATTTTTCTCCGTTTCTGTTTATCCCCATTTCCTTTCAACCTGTGCACGTTTTATTAGGCTTTATTTACGATTCCGGATTTGTTCTGAGATATCTACGATAATTTTCGTATCATTGATATACTACTTGGTGGTGACTAGTGTTCGACATAAAAAACAGAAAAAATAAAAGCCTGACAAGGAACGACGTTTGTTTTGAATTGGCAATATGAAAAATGTATTCATATAAAGTTTGAAATGTTCATTTGAAAAATGTGTGTACAAATATCTTGACCACGGAGAGCAACATGAAAACAGAGCGGAGGAGCAATGCGACAGGGAGCAGAGTGAGACTAGCGGCTGGCGAACCATCCCTATGCAGAAAGAGGAGAGTGAGAAAAAGAAAAAGATGAAAGAAGATCAGCAGAAGCAGACGCAGGGGGAAATGCCGGCAGAACGCGAAGAAGCGGGAAACAAGGCGAGGAACAGGGAGAGACCCCAACCTCGCCGTATGTCGATCTCCTCAAGAAAATGAGGGAAGCTGAAAGAGCTAGCGGAAAATGTCGTGAAAACCCGGAGAACCCAGAGCGGCGAGTTGCTCTTCGAGCTCAATAGAGAACCAGAGGTGAAAAGCGTGGTCTTCAAGGTGCTAGTCGAGACCGTGCTCGGTAGGGAAGCTCAAGTAAAAGCTTTGTCTCGGCAGCAAACCGGCTTCTGAAGATGGACAGTGTCAAGATCGGATGGGCGGTGGCTACCCAGCTAACCAATAGGTATTTCTAATGCAATTTAAATGCAAGCCAATAAGCATTTAAGTTGCCTTAAATGCTACTTAAATGCTATTTTGGCAAAATAAGCGGCTACTTTACTGCTAACCCTCTTATAGCGCTGACAATGCTTATTTGCAGCTTGTTACCGACAAGAAGAATTTAAATAGAATTGTGGATGCCAATTTACAACAGTTATGCAGCCAGAAAGCTGATAAACAGCAACCTGCAGTATAAAACGCCAGGAATGCTAATAAACGATTGATTTACTGCTTATATTAATGCTTATTGGTTACCTGGGTAGTTTTGGAGCCATCCCCCGTGAACCCAAAGAAATGGCGAGATACTTTAAATGCACGAACTTCGGTCACCAGATGAGGAATTGTCCGGGCCCCGGCAGATCGAAGCTGTGTCGGAAATGCGAACATGTTGCGAAAGACTGCAATAAGCACCCGAGGTGTATGTTGTGCAAGGAAGACAGCGACCACGTGACGGGAGGCTTTAAATGCCCGGTGTACCAGAAGGCAAAGGCAGACCTACAATAATGGAGGTGATTCAAATCAACCTTAGTCAACCGTTGCAATCATAGCGGAGCCGTATCGAATTTCCTCTGATAGCGGTAACTGGATAGCAGACAGGGCAAGAATGGCCGCGATATTGGTGACGGGCCGATATCCTATCCAGGAGGTGGTTACAAGCCGATATGAGGGTTTCGTGGTCGCCAAAATTAACGGAGTCTTCGGGTGCGGCTGCTGTGCTCCCCCAAGATGGACGCTGGAACAGTTCCGCCGCATACTGGGCGAACTAACTGGAGAGCTCATTGGACGGAGACCGATCGTCATAGGAGGCGACTTCAACGCTTGAGGAGCCAGCCTACTTGAAGCACTGGCAACGCTCGAAGTAGAGCTGTGCAACGTTGCAACCACCAGCACCTTCCGCAGAGATGGCCGAGAATCTATCATCGACGTCACCTTCTGCAGCCCGTCGCTGGGAACCGACATTAACTGGAGAGTGTGCGAAGAGTTCACGTCACACAGACAGGAAGAATTCAAGAGCGGCAGTGGAAAATGAAGGCATTCGACAAGGAACTCTTTGTCGAGGCACTACGACCACACAGCGAAGCCCAGAATTCTGATGCTGACGAGCTGACCGAGGCGCTAGCCAGAGCATGCGACACAACCATGCCGAGGAAGGTGGAGCCTAGAAACCGACAACGCATTACGAGCTAACTGCAACAGAGCTAGAAGGTGCTTCCAGAGAGCAAGAATGACCGAGACTAGAGAGGAAAGAAGAAGTGACCTCCGCGTTGCCAAGGCCGCACTGAAATACGCGATTAAGCAGAGCAAGACAAACTTCTTTAAGGTGAAGGTCGTCAGAGTCCAGTTGCTTTTTTACTGATTTCAGTACTTGTTCCCACTATCGTTTTGTTGGGAATAGATTTTCTATAGTAGTAGGTAATTATCTGTTATGAACAATTATGAAACATCGCGTATATATTTTTGCTGTTGAGCTAGATCCGACAGTAATTCTATCACCTAAAATGTTGTTTACGGTGAATTTCATAAGTATATTATCGACACTCTACGACCTTTAATTCAATAGCGAAAATAATTGGTCAAATTCATGTTCAAATGTTTACGTTGGCATCACTCCATATAAACGTCCATTGCCTTGGCAACGTACAACAACGTCGGTCGCGGATTCGGAATTGCAATCGAAATGAAGTGAAGTTTTTCCTGCCAATTCAAGTGATCCATTTGAACAAAATGATTATAATATCTCTCTAAATAACTGTTCGAGTGGTGAATTAAAGTTTTTTGTGCCTCAAGTTAAGTTTCGCGAGTGATTTGACGACTGAAACGGCTGAAAAAAATTAATGAAAAACCGACGGCGAAAAAGTGAAAATATAATAATGAATATTAATTGGTGAATATTGGTCACTAATCTCAGTATTTAGTGTAATTAATTACCGAAAAAGTTAGAATGCAATATTTAGTGCTTCGAGTTGCAAGATCTTATTACGGCTAGCAGGTTAATTGAACTAATTTTATATTCATGTGATGGTTTCCCGAGTCTATGGGAGCATGTTGGTACACTGAAGAAGGGAAGGGAAGGGTGATATTCGGTGCCATGCTGATTGCCATAAATGGACTCTGACGACCTTGTCGCTAAGGAGCTTTGTAGAGAAGTCGATTCCAACCCCTGGGGCGATGCATACCGAGTAGTGATGGCAAAGACCAGGGGCCCAGCAATGCCAACCGTAGGATACCCAGATAAGCTAAAATGCATAATTGAAGGCCTCTTCTCGAAACATAACGAAACCCCTACCGGGCGCTAGAGAATAAGAGCGCCGGCGAGAGAAGAATTTCCAATGATGAACAGGTCAGAATCGCCAAAGACCTGAAGATGAGGAAGGCGCTGGGCTCGGATGGGATCCCCAACGCAGCGCTTAGGCAATCCATGTATTCCCGGATATGTTCCGCACGGTGATGCAAAACTGCCGAAACGAGGGACCCTTTCCAGACAAGTGGAAAATCCAGAAGTTGGTACTGTTGCCGAAACCAGGAAAACCGCCGGGGATCCAGCATCATATCGACCAATCTGTCTGCTGGACACACTGGGAAAGCTGCTAGAAAGGATTATCCTGAACAGGCTTCCATATACACGGAGAGCGAGTACGGACTGACACAAAGGCAGTTTGGGTTCCGGAAGGGAAGGTCCACGCTAGATGCAATCCAAACTGTCGCCGAGACAGTACAGAAGGCGTCCAAGCAGAAACGTAGAGGAAACCGCTACTGCGCAGTGGTCACTATCAACGTTAAGAGTGCATTCAACAGCGCCAGCTGGGAAGCCATGTTGTCCCCGACTATCTGTGCATCGGTCCATCTCTCTGGAACGGTATGTACGACGGTGTGCTAACCCTAGAGCTACCAATGGGAGTGGAAATCGTCGGCTTCGCGGACGACATCGTGTGGACGGCGAACTGCTTGAGGAAGTGGAGGCATTGGCGACTGGGTCAATCCGCAGGGTGGAGAGTTGGATGCAGAACTCGAAACTGCAAATAGCGCATCATAAAGCGGAGATACTACTGGTGAGTAATCGGAGAGCAGTCCAACACGTGGGGATTACTTTCGGAGAACATATCATAACCTTAAAACGCGAGTTGAAGCACTTGGGTGTGATGATCGACAATCGGCTAAAATTCGACGGTCACGTTGACTACGCATGCAAAAAGGCAGTGAAAGCCATCAGTGCACTGTCTAGGATCATGCCAAATAACTTTGGACCAAGCAGTAGCAAGAGGCGCCTCTTAGCTAGTGTATCATCGTCGCTACTGCGGTATGGCGGACCAGCCTGGATTACAGCGCTCTAAACCCAGCGCAACAGAGCGAAGCTGAGAAGTACGACCCGACTTATGGCCATTTGAGTTGTGAGCGCATACAGGACTATCTAATCAGAAGCTGCGGATGATTCCCATCGACATCACCCTGATGGAGGACTTCCAGTGGTATAGGCAAAAGGAGGTCAGAGGAATTAGAAAGCTGATGAGAGCAGAATCAATGGCTAAGTGGCAACAGGAGTGGAACACGACACAGAAAGGTAGATGGACCCACAGACCCATATCGACTCTCTCGGTTTGGGTGAATAGGAAGCACGGGGCGGTGAACTTTTACTTAACGTAATTCCTGTCTGGTCAAGGTTGCTTCACGCAACTGATTTACCGATTCGGGCACGCCAGGTCACCCTTATACCCGGAATATGGGAACGTGGAAGAAACAGCAGAGCACGTGGTTTTTGACTGTTCCAGATTTGCAGCATGGCGAGAAGAATGGCAAAAAAGTGGCGAAAAGACGACAAAAAATATTGAAACGATGACAAAAGACTATTAAAAACAAAACGAAGAAA
Organism: Sabethes cyaneus; assembly: GCF_943734655.1. NCBI lineage: Eukaryota > Metazoa > Arthropoda > Insecta > Diptera > Culicidae > Sabethes > Sabethes cyaneus. The sequence goes on along the minus strand of NC_071353.1, from coordinate 148,295,629 downwards.
AGATAACCAATTGACGAACAGTTTGACACACGTGCGCGTATGATTAGAAGCATGCTAAACTAAAATACTAAAACTAAATTTCATTTGCTACACTTCCACAACATTCTTCATTACCGCACCAAACGCCAAACAAAACTTTACCTCCACAAACACTCCGAAGGTTCAGTTTGGCAGGATCGCCAATGTAATAATCTGACATATTAAGTGCGCACCCAACTTCATAAGCTGTTTGTTCATTCATGAAGTAATCCCAGAGATATCTAAAGAGGTAAGCAACCCGTTTTAACTATAATTTTGTATGCGAGAAAATATCATGAAGCTCCATCGCAAAGTTTACGGAGTTGCTGTCTAAGTAAAACGATGTACCATGATTGGTTCCATTTTCCATAGCTTTAAGGATTTCAAGGCAATTTCAATGTTGATGACCGTCATCGTCAGACCGCCAACAACCTGAAAAGGACACTGAATTGGATGCACTGCTCGACCCAAGGATCCACACCAAATGTAAGAAGAACTTCCTTCGGCTTCAGGAGTTACGCTCCAAGCCCAGTGGATTGACATCGTCAGATGGCTCTGAAGTTTTGATTTGCAACGCTGTTCATGGTTTGAGTTTGCGTCGGAGAAGAAATAGAAACTTTCTCGATGCCATTGTCTGCACACGGTAGAACAATACCGTTACCAATCATGGAATCGACTGCCGACGGTTCCGTGCGTGTGACCACCTAATTAGCATCAACCCGATGAATGTGGATCAAAACGTTTCTGGAGCAAGCCCTCCATTGTTGCCACGATGTGACATGAATAAACTCTCATTCATGTCACTTTCAAACTGAACACGCAATGACTGCTTCGTGTCAGTAAGAGAAACGACAGACCTCATTTTATCTTCTTTCTAACGAAAACTTAAATTCAGCCAGTATGCAATAAATGCAAAACTAATAAACTCCCATCGGGGATGGGCATCATCGATTTAACCAGTTATTCCAGACTCTGGCGCCATTAAAGTTTCGGTGTCGTAATTTGCTAAAATTATTCAACGTATCTGCAACGGCCGCAGGCCGGTTAGCTTGCCCCAATGATGATGATGATGATGATGATGGCACGCAACCGGGTTCCAGATTTAGCTGTGGAAAAAGCTGTGCCGGAAGCGCCCATCCCGCTGCCCTGCTGAGGCTGCAGCAAAACCAAATGACGTTCGAAATGCAGAAAAATGTTAAACTTTTACTTTTCCGCGCGGCAAGCGCGGAACGTAATGGGGCTGCAGTCTTCAAGTCGCGACGACTATTAGCAAGCCGGTCCGCGCCTCCTTTTGCTGATGGCTTTCTGCACTTTTTTTAGGGGCTTTGGAAGGCGGTTATGTTGTGGCTTTATGGCTTTCTTACAGCACAACCGCACACAGACCAGTGCAGCGCCAGCGACCGGTAGGATCATCTCCACGAAGCGGGAAATTCGTGCAGATATCAGTTCGGCAGAGCTTGCAGAACCGGTCCGGGATCAGCGCAGAAATCTGCGCTGCGCGTGGTCAAGACATTTGCAGATTTCTGTGCGTTGCGTCTACTTTCGCTTTCGTAGTTCGCGGAACGTCAAACTACGGGAGACGGTAGTTTGGGTCGTAGCGCGATCTTACGCGATTGGTATTTACGGTTGAGTAACGTGGTTCGCGGCTTGCAGCCGCGAAGATGCCATGCAAAGGGCTGCTGCTGCCGGACCGGACCGGCATGACTTTACCTACCTAGTATTGCGTGCATTGCGTGACTATTTTCCACTCTAGTATTTACCTCAAATTTACGGGCTTCCGAGGAAACATTTTCCGCAGTTTGTTAAACCGTTCACGCAGCGGTGAGCAATTTATTCAGAGACTCCCCGTCGGAAACCCCGCTCGCGTTCGGAGCTCCGGAGGATAATGCGTTTCGCTTTGAGACTGCCTCAAAGTGAACTCATATGTCAGAAGCATTAATCATTCCATCCATCGTCACGTTCGTCTGCGGCGAACAGCTCCTTCGGCACCGCACTGAATGCGTGAGCAGCGCGGTTTGCCCCGCGTTGCTATAGCTAACTAGCTAGCTAGCTGTCAACCTAAAGAGGTTGCTAAGGAGACGGAGAAAACAATTAAAATAAACAATCGGGAGTTGCCGCAAGCAGCGGTCGTGGAAACGACAACGGTTACACGGTAAGATTAGCCGATTGCCTCAAAGCTAGCAGCCAAAAGGCTGCTTGCAACACCTCAGTGAAGCATCTTAATTTTATTGGGATATTAAATTGTTTTACTACCGTTATTCGGTTGTAATAATGGTGTAAATCCTACGTGATCAATTAATGTTAAGCAACGATGGCTAGACTACTGTAATTCTGAGCAATAAAATAGTTCGCCGCGGCACGAGATTGAAATATTGCATAAGATTTCAAGTTGCTTTCTCAATTAACCTTCAAATAGCCTTGACGCTTGCGCTGAACTATCAGGACCTTGAGTAACCAGTGAATCGCTGTGCAGTAGTAATGTCCGTGTTGGGTGCTCGACGATTGTCCGGGTAGTTGGAATGTTTGTGGAGAAACTCAATAACCATGGAGTGTGGTTTGTTGTTTTCCTAATGAAATTTTTCGAAAACGAATATTGTCGCAAAATAAGGAATTTAAGCCGTAAAATTTTACAAACTCAGGTTCGGAACCGAGTTGAAAATTTGGCCTATTGTGGCGATTAGCTACTTAATCACAGTTGCAAGTAATCTACATTTGAATTTTCCCTGTCAGTTTTTTTGGTTCAAAATCTATGAGTAAGAAAGTGCAACCAAAGTTGCACCCAGTTTTTCTTAAACTTATCCTATAGAATCAATGAAGAGAAGGTAAAAATACTGAATGTTACATTGGCGATCCTGTCAAACCTTCGGTGTGGCAAATGAAATTTAGTTTTGTAGCACAAATGGAAAGGAGAGACCTGAACGGAACGCGTAGGATTGTCTTTAATATGTTTTAAATGTGCTCAAATTGGGTTTTACCGGAAGATGTGCTCTGCAAGGAAGGAAGTAAACAAGCAATAGAGCACCCAACAAACACCGAAGCTGAATTAAAATGCTACTGATTTGGTTACAGCTGATTCAACTCTGATACAGGTGGTAGACGCTGAATAAATTTAAGCAAAGGCCTCTGTATTCCGTAAGTGTTTAAGCAGCCAACGAATGCGCTGTAAATCAGCTGCTTCACATAACAGTGTCACAAGCAGATTAGGCGCATCTTCAAACTCTCCCCAAACCGTCAATATCCTCAATAATTGTGCTATACTAGCTGTATAAACGATATGTCATCTTAATAAACAGCCCTCCCACGAAACATTTATGCGCTGATTAAACATTTTAGCAGCCATTATTATTCAGCCATAGCTGGATATGCATCGAAAAAAATTATGTAAACAATTCTGCAATACTTATTTGAATTCGAAATTGAAGAACTTATATAACCTATTTCGTTTGAGGTAGAAAAAACACTTGTTAAGCAGTTATATCGCCTCTGTGCGCCTTGTTTCCAGCTTTGCGCAAATTGGTTATTTAAAAACGCGCAAAAGCCCCTATTAAGCTTCATTGCAGCTTCGAAAGCAGCTATTAGCAAGCCCGAAGCTTGATAAAATCACCAAATTTACATGTTTAAGAACTGAAAAAAGGTTATTATTTCTAAACCTAAACCATAGTTCAGCCCCATGTAGAATAAATTCAGCTGTAAAAGCGTTTGATCAGCCTGAAATTGTTACTTGGGTAGCTGCTTTTAAAGCTGCAATGGAGTTTAATAGAGGTTGTTGCGTGTTTTTAAATAACCAATTTGCACAATGCTGTTAAAGAAATATAGAACGAGAAATCTGACAGTATGTATGCTGTGGACCGAATGAAAGCTTGGTATTAGTTTGTGAAGCCACTCTAACACCCTTAAGCAGCTTTAAAGTAGTTTGAAAGCTGTGAGCCTAATGAAAGCCTCTACTGGTTTATAAAGCCACTTTAACACCTTTAAGCAACCGTAAAACGGTGTGATGTTTATGGCTGTTTAGAAGCGGATTATTTAGCAGAAAAATCCTCTATTAAGCTTGTTTATCAGCTTTGGAGGAAAGCTGGTTTGGGAAAACCTAAAGTAGCTTAAACACCGTTTGGTCAAACACCATTTGAGTGCTTACTTTATGCAGCTTGGATCGCCTTAAACCAACTCGTAAACAGCAATTGTTCTTCCTGTTTACGAGTTGGTTTAAGGCGATCCAGTGTACAAGATTTTTCGAAAACAGACACTGAAGAAACCTGCAAGTCGTAGGCGAGCGAAATACGTATCTGTCACGAATTAATATAAATAGTAGAATTTTTTTGAAAAGTTTTTAATTTCAAAAGATGGCGGTTCAATTCCCGAAAGATGAGGACATGCATTTTTGATTAGCTTGTGCAGATACGAATTCAAGTTTTTCGAAATTAAAAATATAGCTTATGACGCCAAAGCGAAATAAATATGACGCGTACCATTTTTTAAACTTAAAAATAGATTTTTTTTGGCTGCATAAAGGTTGATAAGACGTCGATTAAGCAACTGAAAAAGCATTGCAAAACTATTTCTCGTTCCAAAAATAGAATTGACAGCATTGCGCAAATTGGTTATTTAAAACACGCAAAAGCCTCTATTAAGCTCCTTTGCAGCTTTGAAAGCAGCTACCTAAGTGACAATTTCAAGCTGATCGAACGTTTTTTAGCTGAATTTATTCAACCTATGGTTTAACTATGGTTTAGTTTTAGAACTAAAAACCTTTTTTCAGCTCTTAAACATCTAAGTTAAGCTTCGGGCTTGCGAATAGTTGCTTTGAAGCTGCGAAGGAGCTTAATAGAGGCTTTTGCGCGTTTTTAAATAACCAATTTATGCAAAGCTGAAAACAAGGCGCACAAAGGTTATATAATGGGCGATATAATTGCTAAACAAGTTTTTTTCTGCCTTAAATGAAATAGGGCGTATAAGTTTTCCAACTTCGGCTGAATAAGTATTGTAGAATTGTTTACATAAATTTTGTCGACGCATATTCAGCTATGGCTCAATAATAATGGCTGCTAAAATGTTTAATCAGCGCATAAATGTTTCGTGGAAGGGCTGTTTATTAAGATGACAAATCGTTTATACAGCTAGTATAGCACACTTATTGAGGATATTGACGGGTTGGGGAGAGGTTGAAGATACGCCTAATCTGCTTGTGACACTATTATGTGAACCAAAGCCCAAGGTTCTGCATAGCAAAAACTAAGTCCACGTCTAAATTCAAGTTCAAGACCAAGCTTTATCCCTAGCCCTAGCTCTAGCCCTAACGCAAATTAACGTTTCAGCATTTGCGGATGAAACGATGCAAAAAAATTTGCATCGATTTTCATTTACTTGAGTTCAATTTTTTTTAACAAATGAGGAATATTTCGATTTAGTTTATTCTTAATTAAGGGACACCCTGTAGCCATATTGCTACCGCGTCTGTCTTGACAAGCGAATGGTCATGGGTTTTAGCCTAGGTTTATTCTCAGGCCCCTCCACATTCTTCCCTCATACTGTACATTCTGCATTTGCCAACTATGCAGCCTAGGGCCTGCTAGGGCAAGTTATAACAGTGGTACTGGCTCGAGGTGCGTAGCGAACCCTCTTGTCCAAGGGCAAATTACAACAGGTCTCCACACTTTCTGGGCCTAGAGAACGAGATTGGCAGTGAGTTCTAGCGTTATCTTGCCTGAAAACGAATTTATTGTGACAGAAAAACGCTTTGAGCGGAAACAAATTGTTCAGAATATAGTCAAAACCCTTCTCAGAATTTTTTTTGTATAGACATTATCACTGCGACCAGAGTTTTGATTTATTATGATATCGGCCAGGTGTTGGGTATGAAATGGGGAATTTTTAGGCAACCATTGAACCACACGACTTTATTTTCAAGTGTTATATCATTTAAATTAATTTTTTTTGTATACTAATCTATTTTCAGAGAGCAAAATAAGGCGCTATATCCTTAGCCAATTGCAGCCTGGCTTCTGGTCTAAATGCCATTAGTTCATCCCCGAGGGTCCGGAGTATCACTTAACCTTTATTAGCAAAGGTACTACCAACGACTGCAAATGAATGATTATCTATATGGGAAGCGTCTGTTACGGGAGGTCCACGCTTTCTTCCTTCCCCTTGATTTCAAGGAATTTAATGGAATTAGGTATTATTTCTGGTTCCACTTCCTTCCTTGCAATTCCCTCTGCGGTGCGGTGAGATTAGATTAGATTGGAACAGATTAGCGCAGCATTATTCACAGATGGATTACCGATGGATCTAGAAATAGTCCGTATCCTACTGCTGTCCAGAAAACCCGATTTAATCCACCTAGTGGTGAAAGGAACCTTTGTTATACCAGCTTATATGTCATTTGAAATGGGCATTTCCAGGTCAAATATTATTTTTAATTTGTATTTGAATTTGTAATTTTTATAAAACTGACAGAGTCAAATTCCATACACATCACTTTGAACTAAAGTCTTAAATAAGCTGTTTCCAGGCCCAGCCATTCTCAAGTTATTCAGATGTGAAATCTAAAAATTATCTATTAAAGTTAACACATGCAAAGTATCCGATAACCGTGTAATCGACCTTCACGAATTCGAACCAAATTTTGTCAGATTGTTCATTATAGGTCAGAAAGCAAACATCTTAAATTTGGTGCCGATTGATACCCCCCACGATTAGTGGTAGTACCTCCTTTTTAAAAGAAAAGACCCGTTTTGTCAAACCTTTTTATTTTTTACTTACAGATAAACGTGGAAATCTCGACCAACATGTCAAAAGGTTCAATGTGTAAATGAGAGATTCTCTATGCGTCTCCTCTCTTATGCTTATTACGGAGACAAAAATGCATTTCAACCCAATTTTTCTAAAGGATTTTAGCTTTCCAATAACACCGGCAACCGTTCCATGCAAAATTGATGCATTCAAGTGCATTTATGCCGCCGTAATAAGCGTAAGAGAGGAGGCGCAAAAAGAATCTCATTTGCACATTGGACCTTTCGAAATATTGCCCGTCAAATATTAGGATTAGAAAGAAACTATATTCACATTCAAATTCCAATGCCAATCGAAAATAGTCGAGAAAAAAATGTCTTTTTAAGCGTTTTGAGCTGGAAATGATCATACAGATATCGACACGTCTTCGGAACTTAATTCAATTGTTTGTTAATGCTGTGCTAGTTATCATCCATATGCATCCTAGCGATAAACAATCTTCAGTGTGTATTTTAACCTACTAAATAACTTTATAGAACATATGCAAGCAATGAAAACAGCGTGTACAGAATTTTTGAGCAGAACTCATTTTAAAGTGGCTATTTGTCTCGGGGTACAATGCTAGCCTAACAAGCCAATCGTCGTATGTTCGAATCTCGACTGATCGGTGCCGTTACAGAGTTAATAGGATCTTTGCCCTAGCCCGTAATTTTCCTGTACTCTAATAACCGGCCCGGCTGCGAAGTCTGTCGATAAAGAAGGGTTAAGTTCTGAAGGACGTTTACACCCATGACTTTGCTTTGCTTGAATTTAAACTGGTTTCTTTAAACAAATCATTAAATTTCGCAACCAGTAAGAGATTTCTCTCCTCTGTTGGGTACTCTTACCACTGCGTCCATTATTTTGAACTATTGTGGTATGCCCCGTTTTATTATTATACTATACGCTTCAAGCTTACCTATCACTTATTGAGGAAGTGACAGGCTGGTAGCTGGAGCGAGACATGTGCCAATCAGGGATGACTAGGTTTATGAACCTAGTATCCTGATCGGCGACGCCAATCAGATCTCCCCGTTTTGAGATACTGCAGTCTATAAATAGTACTGTGCTCCACGATAGCAGAGCAAGTGTTCCGAAGTTAAATATCATCTTGTATGAAACTGAGATTCCGAAAATGATATTTACTCGGAAAATGTCCTGTCACAAGACCGGTAAGCTTGCTGGGATCTCTCTTATTGAGACTCAGCAACTTTTGAGTAACCTAGGGGTGGATAGGGGTATTAGAGGCATAATGAGCACCCTAACTTGTTGGCTGATTTAGGCACCCAAAATGACTGAATTTTTAAAGTCTCGCCATTGCAAAACATACATTCACTATCGATAATTAAAGGCATACTGTTAACAAATTGAGAAATAATTGACATGATGACGAAAACTGCAAATTAAATTCATGCTTCAAAAACTAAAAATCGGTCAGTGTGTGGGGCACAATGAGCACCCTTATAAACACATGCTTGAAGGGTGTATATAAGTACAACAACCACACACACATACACACACATGCATATACACATACATACACACATACACATACACACCTATACATACACAAACATAAAACGAGTCAAAATGTCGAACAAACTATTGACCGCAAGCCGCTTAAAGCCAATTGAGCCGCGGAGGTTGCCTCTGGAGCACACAAGGAATGTTTCGGATGACGCTTAAACTAGCTGTGTTTTAGTGTTGAAGACATATGCTTTTCCGTTTCCCCCTGCCAGCTGGTATACAAGGGTTCTGATTTCACGGGTAGTAATACATCGAAATAATATACAAAATATGGACCACCAGGTCTTGTTCTGTTGCGGGAACGAAAACAGTTTTGAAGGAATCAATTTGGTCCAACTCCTGCCCCGAGATTGCCCTTTCGTATGGCCCCACATACCGAGCTAACGTCTGCCGCAGAATGCCGTGGTACTTGGCGACTTGCTTTGTGGATATTCCGTCTCGCCTTATAATGGCCAAGACCGCTTGCAAGGCCTTTTTTGACCAATTATGTCTTCCGGATTCCCTTGGCATATTCATACCATCACTGTAAACAAGCATTGATGCGATAAACAAAGAAACTGACAGGTTAGTTAATGCGACATAGTGCTCGTTTCACCCCACCTAAGGGTGCCCATTTCGCCCCCAGTATAGTAGTTAAAGTAAAAATGGGGTTTTACACTAATTATAGTATAAAATCAAAACTTTAATGAAGGTAAAATTTGAGATATAATGTATACATCATTTTGCAGTGTGCACTTGATAGATTAAGATATTTAAATGACCGTAAAAGCTTATTTGGTAGTGCACCAAAATTATAATTTTTTCAGCGTCTGGGAACCTAGTTAAGTTTTTTAATATAACTCCGTGTTTTAAAAGTAGAGATCACCCATTTTTTGATAAATTGATGCTGTAGTACCTACAGCAGTGATTCGCATGCCATATGATGTTACAAAATGCGTATTTTCGTATAAAAGAGGGGTGCCCATTTCGCCCCGTGTGCCCATTATGCCCCTAATCCCCCTACTAGACGTTATATATTCTTTTATAGATTGTTTGAGCGATTGTACAGCCATCCTACTGGCCATAACTGTTCGGCTCTCCTTTTGTTTCAGCCCACCCTCCAGCACACAGTCTAAGATCAGGCAGAGTGAATCTCGACCCGTGAGTAGAGAGTTGGAGCCACATATTCGTTTGTCGACTCACAACGAGTCGACGTGTTGAGGATAGACGAGGATCAGGACTGAACCTCTGCTAGCGCATCGTTCAAGTCCTGCTCCTCCACTACTCTCTGTCGTGCTCCGAGACGGATTTGCTGCTGTCCTTCAGCCAGCCTTTCTTTGCCAGCGCCGCCGTCCATCCCTTCTGCTGTTCGGGGGTGAACAGCAGAGTACCGCGCCGCCGGTGTGGTTCCACCACCTTCGGCTGTGGCAGTGTCTTTCTGCCTGAAAGAGCCACTGCCTTCGCTGCCTGCTGCTGCTCCATGGTCCAGTCCAGTCCAATTAGATGCTGCTCCTCCAAAGTTCGTCACAAGAATGAGGATTCACATGAATGACGTCCGTTTATATAGCATCGCTCGGCAGCTGACGCGCCGTTGCCATATTGGACTATTATACGTTGCATTGACAGTGTTGTCAGAGCAGACCGATGTGAATCGCTTTATTATTTTTTTATTTGCTCATGATGTTTATTCATCATTAATTATTATTATTATTCTTATCTCCCACATTCTCCTGCTTCACGCTTAACGAAAATTGTGCCCAATGGATCAATGTGGAAAAGTGTTATTTTTCTAATGCTCTTTTACATCTTCAATATTAGATTTAAAATCGGTTTCGCAACAAAAGAAGAGCAATAGTCAATATTGGTTATATTTTGGTTGGCTGGAAATCGGCAACTAACCTTCAATTTATAAACTGCTGTTTCACTGCACAGAACGAAAAAATGAATCTCATATTCGACGTAAACAAAAATCAGATAAATTTTTCCATCAAATAAAACGTAAATAGCCTAATCCGTTTTTAAAGATGTATTTTTACACCAATCCAAATGTCAGCCTTTAGGTGAAATAACATGTAATTTTATATGATTTGCAATGTTCCATTTATGTGCATGTCAAAAGACGTAAATTTACATAATTTTTTCGAAGTGTGTGTTTCTTACTAGTTTGTCAATTCCTCTCACGGTTTATTATTAATTTTGTCTGATATTAGATCTTTCTGGACTTCTTGCTCATTTCTGAAATATAAGTGTCTTCTACTATTAGCAAAGTTTCGGTACTACATTGCGTATTTGGAGCTTGGCTCTCTGTCCCTAGTCGACAGGCTTCGCAACCAGCCACCAGATGTTATAAAAACCAGATACCTGACACCGTTCTCTTAATCACTTTGCGTTAAAAACAACACCGCTCATGGGCTCACGGACATGATCTCCACTGACAGCCGAAGAGCTAACTTGTGTGAAGCAAAGAGATAATATTGATATCGCTAACATTGAAAACATGGTTCCTACCAGCTACTTCCTAAGAGCGCATGACTTCCTAATCACTTTGAAGACAATTTTACTGACCACTCTTTAGCCGGGTAGTTAATATCTCACCTATTCTCACATTCCATTAGGTGACGCGAATCTAAACTTGTAGATTAGACTGTCCTTCGTCAGTTAACAGTATTAATACCATCATTACGCAATTTTTCCACCATTAACCTATAGCAATGCATTAACCGCATTGGTACTCTCAAGAAAATGTACTAACCGCCCTTCCGTCGGATTGCGAAAATATTCATACTCTTAGCAAACTTAACTAACCGCCCTTCCGTCGGATAGTTATCAAGATGAATTTCACCATTACACCACCCTTCCGTCGGGTAAGGTAATATTTACTGTTACTAACCGCCCTTCCGTCGGAGAGTAATAACAAAAATTGGTACATTTGGCAAACTTAACTAACCACCCTTCCGTCGGATAGTTATCAAGAAGAATTTCACCATTACACCGCCCTTCCGTTGGGTAAGGTATTATTTACAATGTTACTAACCGCCCGAAAAGAATTTGTTTTGCAGTCGTGGTTTTACTGATCCACCCTTCCGTCTGTTTTATTATTTCCACCATTACACCGCCCTTTCGACGGTGCACGAGTTAAAAAAATCACAAAACATCTTGGCTGTCAAAATTTCCTTCCGTCGGTTGAATAAAAATATTTTCGCTGTCAAACCGCCCTTCTGTCGGTTGATGCTAAATTATCAAAAAGAGTTACTAACCGCCCTTCCGTCGGATAGTGAGAAATCGTTCTTTTGACTAACCGCTCTTCCGTCGGCTATGCATGCAAACATTTTCGCTGTCAAACCGCCCTTCCGTCGGTTGATGCTAAATTACCAAGAAAATTTACTAACCGCCCTTCGGTCGGATAGTAAGAAATTATTCTTTTAACCATTAACCAACCGTCCTTCCGTTGGGTAAGATAAATCTTAGTGTTGCTAACCGCCCTTCCGTCGGCTAGTAAAATAAATTAAAGCATTATACCGCCCTTCCGTCGGTTATGCATCAAAACATTTCGCTGTCAAACCGCCCTTCCGTCGGTTGATGCTAAATTAACAAGAAAATTTACTAACCGCCCTTCCGTCGGATAGTAAGAAATTATTCTTTTAACTAACCGCCCTTCCGTCGGATAGTTAACACCATTACCCGCCCTTCCGTCGGGTAAGGTTAAACTTAGTGTTGCTAACCGCCCTTCCGTCGGCTAGCAAAATAAATTAATGCACTATACCGCCCTTCCGTCGGTTAGCGCTCTACTCATAGTTACCACTTTTGACTTACGAGGGAGCTGCTGTGCCATTGTCGTGCTCCGAGACGGATTTGCTGCTGTCCTTCAGCCAGCCTTTCTTTGCCAGCGCCGCCGTCCATCCCTTCTGCTGTTCGGGGGTGAACAGCAGAGTACCGCGCCGCCGGTGTGGTTCCACCACCTTCGGCTGTGGCAGTGTCTTTCTGCCTGAAAGAGCCACTGCCTTCGCTGCCTGCTGCTGCTCCATGGTCCAGTCCAGTCCAATTAGATGCTGCTCCTCCAAAGTTCGTCACAAGAATCAGGATTCACATGAATGACGTCCGTTTATATAGCATCGCTCGGCAGCTGACGCGCCGTTGCCATATTGGACTATTATACGTTGCATTGACAGTGTTGTCAGAGCAGACCGATGTGAATCGCTTTATTATTTTTTTATTTGCTCATGATGTTTATTCATCATTAATTATTATTATTATTCTTATCTCCCACACTCTCCTCTCCGCCTCATTCGTTTCTTTGTTTTTCGGCAGAGAGAGCTTGCACGGTAAGAAATCGTCCACTGCATCAGTGACCGGCTTGATGCAGCAAGGGCAAATTGCTGTGGAGGGCGCCCTGGTACTCCAGAGGCTCCGTTGCGGCGAGAGAATTTATAGAACCCCCTCCACCATTCATCCCTCGGCACGGGTCGCGTCACACCTTGGATTAGGGGTTTATCCATTCAAATTTTTACGTAATAGCCATATTTAACAGCTATTACAACCATCTCCTTTAGGGGCTTTGGACCCTCTGCTTTGGTTCCTGGGAGTCAAGAGAACCGTCCTGCAGGCGGAGAGTTTACACTTCAGCTTTCGCATTAGTGCCCCCTTCTCTGTCCGCATACGGCCCTAGTTTCCACCGGTTGTCCGATTTCCACTAAGGAACGTATCCCGGATGGTACCATGAGGAGGTCGAGATAGGAGTTGCTGAATAAGAGGCTGTGGAACCTCTCGGTGGTTCTGGGGCGCATTATTCAGCCATTTACCATACCAGTAAGAGATAGATAGTTACTATTTGCAACAAAGTTGCTTATTTTAGTGTGTTCTACAATTTTTGTGAAGACGCTATTTTTTGGACGCGTTTCAAAAATAAAAATTTGTGTCACCCTTCTAAGCGGATTCACGATCACCCTAAAAGTGTCAGGAAATGTGCTATATTTTATTCATTAACTGCTGCAAAGAAACACCCGTTGAAAAATTACACATTTTTACTATATTATTCTGTTTTTGAGGTTTAGTTCCATTAAAGGTTTGGTCATTAAGGTTTTCTTGAATAAATTTCATCAATCATTTTCAAATATCTTTTGACCAGTAGAACCAATCCTTATGAAATTTGGTAAATACATTTACAGTGTTAAGACCTCTCGTTTAATACTAAAACAATTGAAACTAGATAAATTATCTTGGTTAAAATCGCTATAAAGTATTGTAAGTTTTAACCACAGAGAACAGATTAACAGGCTCGAAGGAAGTAATCGATTTTTTGTGTGTAAAATCTGTCGGTAGCGCCCTCCAGAAATAGTTTGCCAAACGCATCAAAAAATATCCATGTACCTTTATCAATATTTCTTTGTGCTGTAGTTACATGGCAGCGACGGCAGCGACATCAAGATTTAGTTTGCCACTTACTGCTCGAGGGGTGCTCTATTGAAGGATTACTCGTAGATTACATAAAAACCTTTTACACACTTTTTGTCAATTACCTGGTAGTCTGTTCTCTGTGTTTTAACGTGTAACTTCAATTGCTCATAACTTTCAAACTAAAAGTCCAATCAAAAAACCATTCAATAGTGATCTATCCGGATATATTATCTTTCAAATGAGACTAATAGCGCATAAATCGGCTTGGCCATCTCTGAGAAACAGGCGATAATTATTACGTTGTCAAAACACGTTTTTAAGCATAACTTTTAAACTACTTGTTTGTTTTCAATAAAACTTTCTGAAAATTTTTATAATTCAGCAAGAGCTTTCATTTGGTACTAAGATCATTGAAATCGGTTGTGTGGTTTCGGAGAAAATCGTGTCACGTAGTTTTCACATTTTTGCTTTTAACTTTTAAACGAAACATCGGACCACGAAGCAATTCAATAGTGATATACTAGGCAATGATACCTTTCAAATGAGACTAATTACGCATAAATCGGTTCAGCCATATCCGAGAAACAGGCGATAGAAAATGAGCTGCACACACACACATACACACACACACACACACACACACACACACACACACACACACACACACACACACACACACACACACACACATACACACACACAGACATTGCTCAGTTCGTCGAGCTCTATCGATTGGTATATGTGATTCGGCCCTCCGGGCCTCGGATCAGTTTCGTGTTTTTCGACCAATTTCTAAACCTTTGTTATATACTATAACAAAGGTAAAAAGGAGCAAAAAACGGAAAAATGAGACAGAAGGAGAAAAAACTGGAAAGAGCACAAAAGAAAACGTGACAAAAACTGAGCAAACAGTTTGGAAAAAGAGGAAAAACGCTGGAGGGGAAATAATAAAAACTGGCACGTAATAAAGAAAAACGAGTCAGAACGGGAGGGAACAGAAGAAAACGGGAGAGAAAATGAGGGAAAGTAAGGCGTGAAAGGAAGAGACTGGACAGAAAACGATAAACGGGTGCGAAAAGTAATAAATGAGAGAAAAGAAAGAACTACCCTAAACATTCACGCCCGTCACGCCGAGGACCCGGCTCAAATCCCAACCCCGCCGAAGTCACGAATGATCAAAAATTGGTTAAAGTGACTGAAAACTACCCTTTTAAGAAAACGAGAATGAAAATAAGTATAAATTGGACAGAAAACGAGAGACAAATGGCACAAAAATAAGAAAAGGTGGAAAAGAAAAAGTGAAAATACGGGAGCAGGAGAACGGAGACGCGAGCCAAAAAAAGAGAAAAGAAAAAACTGGCAACTTTATTACAGAAAAATCAAGCGAAAAAAATACGAAAAAATGGAAAGGAAAACTGGAAATAAAAAGAGAAAAAATGGAAAAGAAGAAACCGGGAAAGAAAATGAGGGAAAATAAAGCGAAAACGAGGTTCAGTCAGAAAAGCATAAACGGAAGAGAGAGAAAGGTGAGAGAAAAGAAGGAACCCTAAAGAAAACGAGATAGAAAATAAAGATAAGTTGGTTCGGAAAAGAGAACCAATCTCGCGCAACATGTGAAAATAAGGGCGTCTGTGCAAATGAGAGATTCTCATCTTGTGTCATCTCAACTTGTCTTACGTATATCATGGTAACATAAATGCATTCTAATGTGTTTTTAATTTTTTAACTTTTCTTAAGCAATAGCTAGCTAATAACGCCAGCCACCGTTTCGTGCCAAATTGATCCGTTCAAGTGCATTTGCATCGTCGTGATAAGCGGAAGATAGTCTCATTGGCCCATAGGCTCCTTTCACTTATTGTTCTAGAAATAGGACAAAAAAGGAGAAACAACGGGATTGAAAAGGCGGAAAAGAAAAATAGAAAAGACTGGAGCCAGAGAATGGAGAAACGAGAATAGAAAAAGTTTAAAAATGGGTCAGAAAAGAAAAGCATGAAGCGGAACAGAACGTAAATGAAAAACTGAAAAAGCAAGTCGTAATAAGAGGAAGAACGGAACAGGCGAACGAAAAAAAAAAAACGAGCGACGAACTGAAAGATGGACGGAAAATGGAAGTAAAAAGCGAAAAATACGAAAACTGGGACCGAAAAAAAACAAAAAAGTCTAAACGGAACAGAAAATGTCAAAGCACGAGACAGAAAATGAGCAGAAACGGGCTTGAAAATGGAGGAAAACAGAAGAAGAAAGACGAAAAACTGAACAGAGTAAATTTGTGACTCACAAAAAGGATGAAAAACGGGACACGAAGAGGATAGAAAAGAAATACTAGTAGAGAACGAAAGGAAAACGAGACAAGAATGGGTATACGGTATAGAAAACATTAAGTTAAATATAGATGAAACTAGAAAAACGGGGAAAAGAGGTCAAAATGGATACAAATGGAGCAATATGGGACAAAAAATGAAAAAAAGGGAACAGAAAAAGAAGAAAAGAAAAACAGACTGAAGAAAAAGATAGGACAGAAAAGAAAAAGACAAATAACGGGATATAAAAAAACGAAAACCGAAGAACAGAGGAAAAAAGGTTTCAAAACCAGAGTAAACGTGATAGCAAAAAAAATTGGGGCACCTAAAGGAGGGAAAATGAAGCGTACAATGACGCAAATCGAGGAGGAATGAGAAACAGACAATAACAGGTAACGAAACAGAGAGCTATCCAGCTTTCCACAAGCAATAATGGCGGCTGATGGGTACAACTTTTTGAAGGGCACAGTTCGGTTTCATTTTGCGATGACGTCATTTTGTCGTGAAATGAAACCACTTGGTGGTTTGTTTACATGTTTTTTGTCACATCCAGCA
Organism: Sabethes cyaneus; assembly: GCF_943734655.1. NCBI lineage: Eukaryota > Metazoa > Arthropoda > Insecta > Diptera > Culicidae > Sabethes > Sabethes cyaneus. The sequence continues at coordinate 148,279,088 of NC_071353.1, read as the reverse complement.
GTTTCGATTTGAAATTTCGTGAAGGAATACTGCATCAGTTTCTGTAAAATGCATGTAAGGCACTTTCTCTTAAATAAAAACTATAAATTTCTATCATTATCTACCGGACAAAGATAGAAAACTCAATTCAAAATTTAACACCATGTAAACAAACCACCAAGTGCTGTCAAAAAAGTGTGGTTAGGAGCTCCCGTGAAATGATTTATGCAGGAGCAGTCACTGCGGTTACTATGGAAGCCACTACGGTTGTTTGCCGGTTGAGTGGAAAAATGTAAACATTGTGTAGTTTTCGCAGACTAGCCGAAAAGGAATTTAGTTATAGGGAAGCGCAGTTTTGTGGCTATTCTTTGCTGAAACATTGCCACATTGACCCAATGCAAAGATTATTTCAGAAAATGATAGCTAAGAAAGCACAAAAATTCGCTTCCCTTCAACTAAATTCCTCTTCGGCTGGTCTGCGAAAACTGAACAATGTTTACATTTTTCCACTCAACCAGCAAACAACCATAGTGCCATCCATAGTAACTGCTCTTGCATTGAATGTCAAAACCGAACTGTGTCCTTCAGAAAGTTGTACCCATCAGCCGGCATTATTGCTCGTGGAAAGCTGGATAAGCAGAATAAAAAGACAGAAAAGACGTAAAACGGGGCATCAAAACGAGAAAACCGGCACGGATGAAGACGAAAAACGAGAAGGAAAGGATATCTTTTCTATCTCCTTTATTAACAATAATGAGAAAAATACGAAAACTGAAAAAAGGTAAAAAAGAGAAGAGAAAAGACTGAAAACGGAAAAGAAAAATAGAAAACAAAAAATAAGTGCAAGGTATGACGAAAAACAGGACTGAAAATAAGAAAACCTAGCACGGAAAGGAAGGAAACCAGAAAAATAAAACAGGCAACATGGGGCAGAAAAAAAGGAAAACGTAAGAAAAAGATAAAACCCGAAAGTGGGAGCAAAAACCAAGAAAACGGTACCGAACAGCGAAAAAAAAACGGAGCAAAAAATGAAAAACGGATCTGGAAAAGAGGAAAAGTGGAACAAAAAAGAGGTAGTTTCGTGTCCATGTCCGGTTTGAAGTAAAATTTTGTGATCAAATTAGTCCAAATTAAGGTCTAATTTCAAATCTAATTTTAAGTTCAATTTCCATGTCAATTTGAAGTAAAGCGACAAGCCCAAATTAGTCCAAATTCATATCAAATTTCAGCAGTCATCATCAATATTCCGCAGAAAACCAGCAAGAGGCCGTAGACTCCGAGGCAGACCCCACATTCCTGCACCTCGGGTGTGTGCTGTCGAAGACGATACACGTTCAGCTTCAGTTCGTGGGGATTGGAGAAATCCGATTTCAAGTCTAATTTTCGGCTTTAATTTCTGGTACAGTTCCAAGGTTCTGGTCCAGTCTAGGATTACTCTGTTTTTCCAGGGCAAAACATTCCTCTGACAGGTGAGGTTCCCCACCTTCGGTTTATGTCTGGGCACGCTAGTGTTGAAGAGTTAATAGTGGCAATGACGGAAGCTAGGGAAGGCTTTGAAATAGAACTTTTAAAGAGCTTATCCGAAAGGATTTTTCGGACTTGGGAGTTTTCATTAGACTTAGCATAGCATTCGGTTGATTAATTCCACCGGATATCTGAAATCTAATCTAGAGTACCAATAAAATAAACTAGCGTAGGTTAAAAACGCACTCGGTAATTTATAGTGTCACATTAGCAAAAATCGCACCGAGGAGGTCTAGTTTCGAAACGCATCTGATGCAGTAAATTTCCGACGCTCATTAAACGCGTTTATTGCAAGACATAAAACACACACCCAGCCCGGAGGTGGTTCTGCAAATCGAACTACATTCGTATAGCGTAATGAATAATCATAACTTGGGGAACACTTGATCCCCCCCCCTCCTCCCCGTCCCCTCCTTGTCTCGTCCCTTTCACCGACACGGACCGGATCGGTCAGAAGTCTGCCGGGGGTTACGTACATGTTTTATTTCCAATTTCCAAGCTCGTTCACTTAGCAAGTACCACCTTAACCCAACGCGAGCGTACCGCCTGTGCTGTCGAAATGTCTCAATTCCGACCGCGGCCGCTGCCGCGGCGTTCGAAACAGGGTGACAATCGGTTGGGGTTGGAGAAAACGCTTTACCAATCCGGGGCGGTCGACGGAGTTGTGTCGACAGGCGGGGCACAGAATTGGTCCGACACCGCACGTGCGTGAAGGGTTTACTGCCGCACTAAATTATGCAGCAGAATTTGTCTCCGGTTTGTGCGCAGCGCACACACGCACACGCCTTTCGCTTCTAATGACACTTAACTCTAAGTCTAAGTAAGTACGTGTTACTCGAGAGAGCAACCAATTGCGTCAGGATCAGCGCCGCAGCCGGAGCCGCGACCTACACGCATCTGTGCTGTGGTGTTGCACTGTCTGCCACCAGTGCAAGTGCCAAGAACCTGTAATAAAACGAATAACGATTTCGTTGTTTCCAAACCGCGTGCTGCTGGCTGCACTGCGCTTGCGTCGATCTAGTTACCTATGCGCGACACACACCAGTCGCGAATGTACGTGTGCCTAATCTGCTTTTATTGGGTACTAAATGGATAGGATCTTGTTTGCGATTTTGACCTCATTTTTCACTCGGCTCGACGGAGGTGAGTAATGGACTCGCGCTTGCGCGAGTCAAGCTAATTAAGTTCTAAGTTAGTTACGGGTTGGGTCTGTTGATCGTTTGAGGTCCTCATAGTTGCCACAACGCGTTGCGTTGCAACGCGGTGCAGATAGGCTGAAATTACCCGGCGTTAAAACTGCCAAATCTTAAATTAGGAATTCTTCTCAGTACTCGAGAAAAATTGCCAAACCGCGAAAAAATTCAGTATGTAAATCACCGCGCAACTACAGCAAGTAGTTGCCTTGAAATTGTCCATTCAGGCATTACTTTCTGCCGTCGTCGGTTGAGTGGCATCTACCAAGCCCACACGAACTCGATCAGTCACCCGCGTCCGTCAGTCTACCCGCAGCGCTGCAACAAGCGCAGTTCCCATCAACGCCGTATACAATCGATCGTTGACGTTGTTGACGACGACGACGACGACGACGGCTGCTGGTCGTAGTAACGGTGCGGCACGTGAATAAGGTCACCGGATTCCCACTTATGCGGCGACCGTTCGCGACAGGTGAAAGTGAGTAGCACCTTCGGAGCGATGATAGACTGCTGCAGACCAGCAGCAACCAGCTGTTCGCTCGCTGATGACCTACATTGCGCAAAGTTTGCACGAACAACGGAGTGCCCCGGTAGCATCCTCCTGCTGTCTCGCTGTGTCAACCCAGCCAGCCAGCCAGCCAGCCGTAGGAGGACATAAAACCTTCGGTTGGGCCATATGACTGACTTTACCTTTCACTTATTACCTTATACTTAAAATTCTTGTTTTGATTGATGCTCGTAATTCTCGTGAATAATCGCAACGGTAACTAGATTGCCATTGCCAGCGTGAGATTCTTGTCATTTTCGCACTCCCATGTGGCGTTTTGCAGAGCATTTTGTTAACTCAAGTCTCTCGCTTCCCGCTTGTTTGCAATTTATATTTCATGGAAAGGTCGTCAGTTCACGGCTCGTACTCTAATACTAGGTATTTATGGGGCTTGAACTGTGAATTACCTACTGTGAAAACTGTGAATGTGCCATTACCACAATTTTTCATAGTTATAAAAGCTGTTGTGGAACATTATTTACAACCCGAAACAGGCAGGACAGCAGTCGTTGAAAAACTTCGGCAAAGATCAGAGACAAACGATTGCACCGCGCCCCGACGGCCGTGGTGCGAGTCATACCCGCTTAACTCACGGACCTATTTATTATGTAGATATTTATGCCACCAAAGAAAGTGAGGGTGTAAACACCCAGGTGGGAACTTTCCTCCCAGTCGAAGAAAGGCGCATTGTTTGCGATTCGAAGCCTGATGAGAACTTCGGCGGAGAAACCAGCAATTAGCGAAGAAAAAGTAGCATAATTGTGTGACCAACAGCTATGTGGTTGGAGTGCGAAAAAAGTTACCCTTCGGAACAGTGCGTGGTGCGTGGATGGCCAGGTTGGTAGCAGAGGCAGGAAGTGCAAAACGATTGCGAGAACGGGCACCGAGATCATGCGCCAAGGAAGAGAAACCTGACGATAACCGTCCAGGTCCAGGAAACCCTCCAGCTAGCAAAGTTGCCCCGAAGCGCCAAATGGCTTAAGTTTGCTAAGGAGCATACTGATAAGTCCCTAGAGTTCTGGCCAGTGCCAAGAAGACCAAGTTGTTCTTCCGGTCATGCCTGATTAAACCGCGCGCTGCTGGGATGGCCTCCTCAAAGCCCGGACCCGGACCGTGTGGGATTCCTGCTAAGATCCACAGCACCCAAAGAGAGATCAGGCCGCAGCGCCTGCAGAAGGTCCCGAAGGCCAAAGGGAGTCACATTAATTATTAAAATGCCATTCGTTTACCTTCATCTATATTTTCTGATGCAACAATGAAGAGGGGACTTTTTCGTTACTTATTTGTTGAAAAAAAAAACGTGTAATTTCCGGGCCGGACATCACTGATTAGACATGGCGAATATTGTTTTACAAGGCGTGAATCGTTTGCGGCGGCTTTTCGGCACAAAGCAGCGACTTTGGTGTTAGACCGCATGATCTTGGAAGTCGATCCATTACCCGAAATTATACGTTCATCAATTGTTTCTTTCAATAAATCAATTGCTGCGGCGCGCCCAGCACAGGCATGTTGCACCGTCTTGTTAAAACCACAGCTCCTCTCCATGAAGAACACTTAATTGGCCGGACTCATTTGGCGTTTGTTCGGTACTGTACTTTACAGTAACAATAGCTTGTTCGGTGTGCATTTAACGACATCTCTGAACAACAGCCCATTCGACATTGAAGTTACTACCTGACCTACTTGTAACAAGAGGGCCTTGGAAGCCTTAGATACCTCACTGAGAGACCTAGGAGAAAGCAATCAATTAATGGAAGAAGCTCTGGATGCTTCTCTGTGTTGATTTTCATCAAACCCAACCCGTCATTCTAAAATTATGACAAACTTTTGTTGGCTTTTCGGTAAAATATCACACGTGGACTGCTTGACCACCGTCACCGGACTTCTTGGTCGAGCCGAGCAAGGTATGCTGCGTAACTCTCTTTCGAGCGGCTTTTCAGCACTCATGGATTCCATTCAACTCGCAAACAGCAAGACAATTTTATATTTGTGGCCTAGTACCGAGAGAAAACTTTTTAAATTTTAGTTAGTGTGGAAGAAGAAACTGTCTAAAATTCGGAACGAGGCGCGACGCATGAAACCTAAAATTGTATGGCTTAGTGAAGTTTGTCTGCTCAACTTTGGAAGATACAAGTTGCTGGACGATACAAGTTACCGTTACTCTATGGAACTCAAGTTGAAAAGCTCTACATCACCTTGGGGTTGGGTTCCAGCTTAGCGCCCAAGCAGAGGCGAAGAGAACACTTAGAATTGGTCTTAAGTGTTCCACTGTCGACACTTTATTGTTCCCACTTTCTCACTCCCTATCTCCTACCTCTTTTTCTTCTTTTCTTTTTTTCGGGATCCCTTTTTCATTCGGCAGTCTTCTACTTTAACATCTTTAACACCTTCCGGACAGCAATGCACCTGTCTCTTCTGGATGTAGTGTCGATGCATTTCTTCGTCGATCAACGTTCTTGACGCTAAGTAGTTCCTGGTCGATGGGCTCATCCCAACCACCAGTACATCCGGTACGATCCTCTCCGCCGTTCTTTAGCCTTTCAGCCCTCTTGATGAGGTCATAGAGTACCCAATGCTCTGCGTTTCGTTACCGTCTAGTGTTAAATAGGTCTTGTCATCATTACCACGACGTCGCGCTTCGCCGGAAAGATGTTCCACCTGCACCTTCAGCCGCTCCTTCTGGGTCTGCTGCTCACGCACGGCTGGCCACGACTGACGCATGCGCATGAAAATGCGTATTTTAATCTGCTTCACTGTTTGGTCTGTCTCTCCGACATGCTGTTCCAGTGCGAACAGTGAAGTAACCTTGCTCTCGGTTTTCTAATATTTAATGAATGTCACGTAAAAAATGTCAAGAGAGTAGTTGGATCAGTTACAAACATCTTCGGAATGCGCAGTCCCGTTTTTCCAAGGGTGTGCGCAACGAAATTGAAATAAAACAAAATTTTAATTTAATTGTTTCTTCCGCATGTCTTGTGGTTCCGGGAACGAAAATCGAACATATTAACATTTCGGCGTGGCATGCAGAAAAAGTGGCACAGCTACTCGGCGTCTTAGGGTGCGTAACTTAGGCAAAGAGACGCGAGAGATGCCACTTCCACCTAGCTGGCTTTTGTCTACTAGCTAGACACAGAGGAACTCACACGCGGAAGGTAATATCACTGTTAGCAAAATAAAACGAAGCGATACTCATATGAAAAAATCGTTTAGGGACACAGAGTAGGTGGGAAAATTTTTCCTACATTTTAGGCTTGGTAATAACGAATTCTTCTGAGTAAACTCTTCTGAGTAAACTGAGTAAACTATATTGATTCGACTTTGAGTAGGCGACGAAGTCACCGGTCGATCCTTAAGGTTGGCCTGGTCCTAGATTAATCGATGTTCGATTTGTTCTCGAATAATCATGTTCGAACAAGAGTTTTGCTTGCCAGACACAGACCACCTACGCATACGCAGCTATATCACACTCGTCTCTGATTGGCGGACCAATCTCCGAAGAGCGGAAATTTCCCTCCAAGCAGACGTGAACCGTGTATAAATACGCGCTCGTTGCGGGCATCTAGTCATAAGTTTTTCAACCTTTGCTTTGTACTGTACACATCAAGAAGAATAAAGTGGAAGTAAAATCGAACATTTTCTCTTTTCCTGCTGAAGCTTAAATAAATACAGTCCTTTTAAGGACTTGACGAGTAAAAATTCTTTCGGCGTGTTCCGCCGTGGGTGCATGGCGTTGCTATTTGGTCTCACTGAGCTGTCGTAATCCTAGTTGCCACATCCTTTGGTTTGGTATTTGGTATCGCATTTGAAGCCAACAATCGGACTTTTTATCGTTAACGTTTTAGGCGCGAAGGGGGTTATTCCCTTCACACAGTGTACAATTGACGATGTATAGGTAGATTTATTATTAGGTGGCAGGGCAATTGTCCATATTTTTCATATTTAAGTTAACAGCGTTGGTCCAGCACTTCGGATGAAATGCACTACTGTGCTGGGAGGGAGCTGTCCTCCAAATGTGAGAAGTTCTAATAACTCTCGGCCTAGCAAGGAAAGTATGATTACAATTTGATCTCACTTTCGCGATTTCACAATGACCGGGAACCCAATATAAGTTGACTGGAGTTGAGGCTCAAATACATTAATTATTAGATTAAAATTGTATTTTTCTCCATCCGATCTTCATTATTGATTGCCATGGAATTATTCGTTTTACTGTTACTGACTTTTTCGCGGTCAAACGTAAACTCTATTTTGATTAAAGCAGAGGAGCGTTTGGTGCGAAAAATGTTAGACTGAATACTGGGAAAGTTTCGATCTGCGGCTATAAATATTGGGTTAGTTTGTGGCAGTGGGACTCCAACCCACAATTTTTCGATTAGAACTCGAGTGCTTTACGCATTCAAACTATACCACACCCATGTAATAATTAGTCTCCTAACGCTCCTCTGCTTTAATCAAAATAGATGGAATTATTAATAAATCTTTTAGAATACTTAGATGGCCTGTCAGACCCCCTTCAAGAAGTTTCATAGATCTTTTGATCCTTGGAGTTCCTGCTTCTAATTGTATAAGCTGATGGAATAGAATCATACAAAGCAAAGTGTTCAATGCCTTCAATGATCTACTTCTTATTGCACCAGTTAATGAGAGAATAATTAGCTTAGCCAAGTACATCCAATGAATTTTCTTTAGTGGTATTAATGTTGAGGTCTTTCCTATCACATCATGATGAAATCAAATTTAAAACGATTTGCATTCGATCAGCGATGACAGAATCAATAACCCTTCCTGCATGCTGAATTCTATATGTACCCTCTGAAGCCTCTTGATAGTGCAAATGTCCCTCCTATAGTTAAGTGTACTGGTCAGAGGTCCTCGAATGAGTCCTCGCCAGGGATATAATATGGGATAGTACTGGCAGCAAGGAATAAGTGGGTAAAGTAGATCAAGCTTGGAAGGAAGGGTAAACCCCAACACACACAAGCACGCATAAAATTTAATAAGCATATCGCTCATTCAATAGCGATTATAGCAAAAAGAACTGCGGTGTAGGTCACCCGGGCGAACACTCGGGCGATATCACAATAGATCAACTATCTCTTTTGTTGGGTACTCTCACCACTGCGTCCATTATTTTGAACTATTGTGGTAGATCAACTATACTGGCCGCAGTGATGAGTCCACACATGGAAAAAAAACTTTTTATTGCATGGGTAAAAATTGATAAAATTTTGGGACAAACTAGTTTAGAGTGTAATGTTAACATTACAATGTTAACAAAATTTCGTGACAATCTGTCAAGTGATTATTGAGATGACTTCCAAGCAAAAAGTGCTTCATCCAAAAATTATGAATGGGATCGTGGAAAACCCAGAAAACCACAGGTGGAGCGCGAAGCAGTTGGGAATCGACCAATCGGCCGTGTCCTGTGTGGTAAAATAGTTCAAAGGGAGCCAGACGACCCAACGGCGAGCTGGCAGCGGAAGAAAAGTGAAAACGACCGACCCCGTGACGGTAAGGAAGGTGAGGGATTTTTTCAAGAACACAATACGAACCTTTCGATGCAGGACGGGGCCAAGATGGTCAATTTTTCCGCCAGGTTCGTCCAGCAGACAATGAAGCGGGCCGGACTTCATGTCTTCAACTAAATATAAACTGAATACGGCGGCTAAATCCCGCACTAAGAAGTTGTACCGCGAGTTGCGGGTGCAGCCGAAATGCATCGTATTGGATGACGAGATGTATTAAAACGGACACCAAGCAGATCTCCGGGCTGAAATTTTTCGTCGGCAAGTTCCGCCCGGAAGTTGCGGAGAAGTTCTGAAACAAGAAGGTCGACAAACTTGCCAAGAAGTACTTGGTGTGGCAGGCGATCTGTTGGTGCGGCGAATTCTGCTTTGGTCGGATCCGGCATCGTGCCATTCCGCGAAACCGGTGATGGAGTGGTACGAAGCTAACGAAGCTGTGCTTTTGTACCGAAGGAGGCAAACCTACCAAACTCGCCCGAACTCCGCTCAGTAGAAAATTCTGGGCGATTATGCAGGGCAAGTTCCGGAAAACAGGGAAGGTCTTCAAAAACGACCAGGATTTATTAAAAGAGTGGATGAGAGTGTGTAAGTAAGATGGCACCGGATTTGGTGGGTAGAGTTCAGTTTACCAATATTTTCGGCCAATATGTTCGTACGGGTATGGGGGCCTTACTGTGGAGATAATGGCAACACGGCTTAGTACCCACCTGATGAATTATATACATTGTTGATTATATTTCACTAAACTATATTCTATGATTTAACGTGTATTGACATTTGTTATATCCCTTGTCGATTTCCTGTAAACTGTCATTCCATAATAAGATGTGCTACAAAGTAGAAGTAATAAAACGTGTTTAATTATATTCCAAGTGTCTTTCTAATTCCGTCCGGTAATTTGGTCTTTTGTCCGTGTTCGCTCGACTACCGTTCTACACTTACGAGGCTCTACATCGGTGGAATTCCCGATTACTATTTATTAACTTTTATACCATTTAGTAGAGAAGAAGTGTTAGATGTAACACCTTGCTCTAACTGGATCACTGTACACGTTGTTTCATATATTTTGACTACCCTGAGGCTCTGCAGAGTCATCTGGCGAAAGTACACCACTGCTCATTCAAGAGACTCGAAGCGTTAGTGGATGCTTGCGAAGCGAATGTCAGCATAGAGTTCGGGCCTGCTGGAAAAGCCAATACCGATAGCTGATCGGAAAAAGCTTTATGCAAATCGAAGGAGAATGGAGCGGCAAAGACGAACAGACGTATACACTGTAGCATAGTTCCATCGCCACTGCAAGACTGCAACAGATGCTGCTAGTGTTTTATGCGAGAATTATAATAATCATTTGAACGACGTTTTGCTGGAAAATTTGTTCGAAGTGTTACGTCTGTTATTCTGTGGGAGCGATTTATAACCACAGCGAAACCGAAAGTCAAACTAATAGCGAAGAAAAAACGAACGTGAAACAGTGCAAGGTATGTCAGTGCACAGATCATCGGTTGCGGTATTGCCAGGACTCCAGAAACCTATCGTACGCAGACCGAATGAAAATCGTCGATCGTTGAAAGCTGTGTAACGTAGAACAATAATACGGACGAACAACAAAACGCTGTTCCGGATAATTCCGGCTACCCTACACTGCGGAGCAAATTCCACCACTGTATTGGCCTTCCTAGACGAAGGAGTGTCTGTAAAGAGCTTGACGGATTGCTTGGGGTTCAAGTGGACGGCCGACATTGCTAAAGTGGAGAATAATTCCAAACGGATGAAACTGCGGGTGTCAGGTGTCGGAGAGAATGAGAAGATATTGTTGCATTATTGCAGACCGTCCGCACAGTCACACGACAATTCAAGCACAGGTGAGGTCTGCCTATTGCGTCGTACGATGGACGGCCAGAGATCCTAATAGGCCTAAATAATGTTTATTCTTTCGCCCCGCTTGAAGTCAAGATCGGAACAGTGGTAGATCCGATAACGGTGCATTGCAAGCTTGGATGGACGGTCTACCGGCCCGAAGCAAGTAAATGCCGCCGAATCAGGGGGTGGATTTTTGGGATACAACCATGAAATATCCGATGAAGACTTTCAGAAATCACTAGAGACAAGAAACTATGCACTGGAAGAATCGATCATCCGCATTCCGCTGGAGTTTCCCGAGGAACTTGACGTGGCCCAAGCATCACCAGCCACACATGGGTGGCCGACGGACGGACGAGTGCGACCCTTGTTCTAGGATCCTGTTATAGCGTTCGCATTATGGATTGCACCCGTTCATCAGCAGAAGTCAAAATTCGTTTCCGCCTTCTACCAGACAGGTTTTTTAAAGTTCGCTCCCATTTCCACTTATTTACGGTTTTCAGCTCTGAAGAAAGTAATTTTCCATATCCGTTTACTTCCCTTTATTTACCATTTTGTTAAAAAGTCACATTCAACTTCGATCTTCGACAATAACATAAGCAATCACTTTCCAATTAGGTACGTAGCTGATGGTTGTCATTGACGTTAGACACTGATCTACTGATCTATGATCTACTGATCTACATGTGATTTTGGAAAATGTCGGTTAACGCCGTAATAAGCCGGAAGCAAATTTCTCATTGTTGAATGCTTATGTCCCCTTTAAAAAAGGGTCCCGGGAAATGTGAAAGTGTACGCTCACATCTGCGATGCTGAAAGTAGTACATTTTAAAGCGTTTGTTCGGTTTACGGTACGGGCTGAAAACTTGTTGCTAGCCTTAATTGTATACAAATTTACTAGATAAAGGTGTAATACATTGAATAGCATCAGAAGAAATAACACGGACAGTAAACGTAATCTCGTCATGTTTCAATTTCAATTTTACGATTGACTTCGGTTAATTTGGGCTCATTTTCTCTCGTGCATTGAAGTCTTTCTGGACAGTTAATGGCCGCGCTATTCACCCATTTACCCATTCAACTACATTTCTTGGAAACTTCTATATGGTATGGAAAAAATGTAGTTTAAAAATTTATAAATTTGTACACGTATTATTTGATGCCACTGATTGTCCGAATCAACGCAGCACACAGCAAAGGTTAATGTCAACGTGCATAAACACTGTCGACAGCGTCGTTTGTAAATAGAAAGCATGCCATGAATAACAAAAACGTCAACTTCCAATTAACAACAACTCGGTTTTTGGCTTCTGACGATGGTTGTTTACCCTCTGTACACAATTCACGGTCAACCGGTTCGAATTTCGTCTTCGAACCAAAATACGTTTAAACCTTCTTAATTTGTCCATCAAACTTGCATTGAATGGTGAAGCATCGATCGTTCGATGCCCAGCTGCTTAGGGTAGACTTGACCAAATCGGGCCAAATGGCCCGCCAAAGTCATGGCTATCAGCATAAAAGCTGCGCCAGACGGATCTGGCCATATCACACCTGATGGCCTGATAGTGGTTCAAAGCCACAGGCAGCCAGCAACGGCAACGGCCACTGTCACACCAGCGCTCGGTCGCGCTTCGCATTTTCGCGCAAATCTTCAACCCCGAACCGGTCCAATTTCCCCCATAACTGGTCTGCGGTGTGTGACCACATACTACTAGTAGTAGGTAAAATCGTTTCTAACCTTATCGATAGCCATGTGGCATATCAGACCCGACCCCCTGACGGACGGACGGACGGACGGACGGACGGACGGACGGACGGACGGCAGCGTATTGAAATTCAAGCGCAAGGTAGGTGCCTGCCAGAGCCAGAGCAAGCACACAGTTTTGCACCACATTTTAGCAAATCGAGAAATGAAATGGATACGGTTCCGTAAAGGCCATTGACTGATCTCCTATGTCGATAGGGCGCTCTATACGGATCAAAAGGATCAACATTTCAATTTCCATTTCGGAGAGAGGAAATGAGCGAGTCACGGTGATTGGTTGGTCAACGCAACGCAAGCCCCGCGGCGGTGAAGGGACGGGGTCCGTGCGACCGACCGGCTGGCTGGTTGGTTGTTACCTCATCGCCGCCTGCTTAGCTTCGTAGGTGATGATGGTTTTATGTTGCACGTTTGTTTTTGTTTTTGTTTTTTGATGCGCACACATCACATGCACTAGGTGCTGCTGCTGCTGCTGCTTCAAGCTGTGCCGTCTTGATCTTGGCTCTTTGAAGATCCAACATCGCCGTTTTTATGGGTCTTAGTAGTCGAGTTACTAAACCCATACATGCGCACTATCAGCATAGCTTTTTTTTTGTCTAGTCAATTTTGCTAGGAAAAAACCGGCTGACACTAGTTCGCACAGCCTCCGCGCAGGGAAGAGACGAACTGCGACTGCACGGCACAGGCACGGGCACAGGCACGGTACGGATTGAATAACTTAAATCCATAAATAAGAAGCCATTCATGAAAGGTAAGTCGTGAATGTATTTTCATTATTATTTTCCACTTTATTTTTATTTACCTTTCATCTTTCGGTACGTGCAGCCAGCCAGCAGCGCCTGAACGCCTGAGCTGATGGCACCGAACCGAAGGGAACGGCTTTTATTTTCGCGCTGATTTGATGATTAGTACAAAGTAAATGCAGTTAAGGGGGCTGTCAGGCTGGCCACAATGATGGTGTTCATAATACCTACTTTGTTAGGGTAAACATTGAAGCGACGAATTTCCAATGCCACTGCCTTGTTTCTTTTTACGTTGTTGTGCCCAACAACGGCTCAGTAGGCTTCTAATAGAAAAATTATACTCACAGATGAACGCCAAGGGTGCCCAGATGAACGCCAAGGGTTTTTTCTCTGTCTTTTTTTTTATTGGCCGTACAAGGAAGTTTAAAGCAGTAGGCGAACGGCAGTCAGTCAGCTGGTGAAATCTTTTTGACGTAGGACAACTTTTCGGTAAAATTTAGTGTAAAACAAAACCATTTCTGAGCCTACTTTAGGCTCAATTTTAGGTTTAAATTCAGTTCTAGTTTCATGTCCAGTTTTCTAAGTCCAATTAGAATTGTCTAGTCTAGTTTCATGTCTAATTTCAAATACAATTTCAAGTGCGGGTATGAAGAAGCGTCCAAATGGCTATATCCGGAAATACTCCAATTTCTAATTGAGTAGTCGAGCTAGGAGATGCCTAGGAAAACCTTTATTAGGAAGGGTACTCCCAACGACTGTAAATAAATCATTATCTATATGGGAAGCGTTTGGTATGGGAGGTCCACGCTTTCTTCCTTCCTTGTGATTTCAAGTATTTGAATGGAATTAAGTATCATTTCTGGTTCCACTTGATTCCATGGAGTCCTCTCTGCGGTAAATGCCGCCCAGTTTGCCTGGCCGTTGACAAGAAAAATGATTGATTCAAGAAATCGTTATTTTCCAGGATGCTCTCAAGAATTGGCTGCGATAGTGTGAGATTAGAGATTAGAGATTTAGACCAAAACATGCTTTCGAAAGATCGGTGCTCCACCTTCTGGTTATGCTTGGGCACGCCAGTGCTTGTCCTATTTTATGTTCGATTTCATCTCGGATTTCAAGTCCTCAATCTTTAAGTTCAATTTCCATGTGATCTCCCAATTTTAGTACAATTTGTAGTCTAATTTAATTCAATTTTTCGCTCCGATTCCAGTCCAATTCCGATCATCTTCCGATCTGTGAATCTCCAAGGTAGATAAATTCGTCTCAAATACCTCGAATTCATGACCGTCGATCGTGTTACACTACTGTCAAAACGGCGTCGGTCGGCCACGGTTCAGGCGGTTAACATCCCAGGCAACCAAAAGTGCGATTTTCACTTGAGGAACGAATTTGGAGGTTCATATTTGGTTACAATTTAGTTCTGCGGAACTTTCTTGCTGAACAACCAGACTTTACATTTGTAACCCGAACTTCATTCTTAATAAAGCAACTTCAACATGTAACTTGAATGCAGTCAAGAATTCGGATAAGGGCGTCTAAGGAAGGTTAACATGCTTTATGACTATAGGTCTGTAGCTTGTAAAGCACCTGTAAGTAATTAACCGTACTTTAAAGTTGCTGTGAGCGCGCTGCATAGAACGCGAGGCAGATTCTAAAGAAACTAGGTGATGAAAACTACCGAGTGGTCACTATCCTGCCTGAATGCCGCCTACCAAGTGCTGTCCCAAGTCATCTTCCATGGACCAATAGTCAATAGATTTGTGGGAAGTTACCGGGCCGGCTTCATGGAGGGTCCGTCTACAACGGACCAAATCTTCACCCTGCCGCAGATCTTCCAGAAGTGCCTCGAATTCCGAGTCCCCATGCATCAGCTGTTCTTCGATTTCAAAGCCGCATATGATAGTGTAAACCCCTCAAGAGCTACGGAAAGTTTTGGACGAAAACAGCAGTGCTGTGTGAGAATTTCGGGTGGATTGTCGGACCCATTCGAATCTCGCAGGGGACTTCGACAAGGAGATGGTCCTTCCTGCCTGCTAGCTGCTATTCAACATTGCGCTTGAAGGTGTTATAAGACGAGCAGGGATCGAAAACTGTTACCTCATACAGTCCACTTTGTTTACCGCTGGCTCCCGAACAGTATGTTTAACTGTCGTCCCTGCTTGTGAAGCAAGCTAATCACATAGAAAATGTATGCGGAAATTTGACCTTGAAAACGTTAATTTTCATTATTTAGTGATTGAAAATGAGAATTGTAATAAAAACCACGTATTTGCTGATTGCTGCATCTATTATGAATCGATCGGTATTCAAACCATTGAAATCTATTCATAACACTAGTTAACTGCATTTATGAACTCAGTAAACTAAAGGTGATTTTTCATGTAAAATTGGCCGCTGAATCCGAAAATGTGGTCAGAAAAATTTAAAGTAGGAAAGTTTTTGAGATATGCATTAAAGTTGAAATTTTGCTTAAAGAAAGAAAGTACATGCACATAAATACAAATTTTTCCGACTGCGGTGCACCAGTTTCAAATCTCTTTTTTCCATATTAAAGAGGAGAAAATTTGCTATCGATTAGTTGAACTTCATTGTTCTGTAAGAATAACAGTACTGTAGGTATTTGAGAATTTGTTCACAACAAAACAAAAAAGAACGCATGTTTTTGGAATAATTTCAACTTTATCAAAGATTTTAGACAAGATTAACGCATTTTAAAAATTTCATTCAGTTCATTTCATTCAGTTTATATGGGTCTTAAAGGCCGATAAAAAACAAAGAAATCAACGGGTTAATGATAACCATCGGTTGAAAATTGTAGAAGTTATGACCATTTTACTAAAACAGTAATAACGCACGTAACGCATTTAAATATCATGCTCTTGCAAACAAGCTTTTACTTGTCCACATGTCACAAATATACCTCCCTCTCACTCTCTCTATCTCTCTCTCCCTTTCTTTCCATCTTTCCTCTCTTTATTTTTCAAACATCCACGCATCAACATTAATGTCGGAGCAAATTTTCCACTTATGTTTAACTGTATTTAATTATATGTAGAGCCATTTGACTCATGCTTAGTATTTTTATTATTTATTTATTCACATATTTGTAGCATGCGCTACGAGAATCGGGGATTATTTGTATCCCTAATGTAGTAATAGGATACCAGATGAACCGTTGCTTTTCAAGAGATGACGCTTTTCTCAAAATTTCTCGGTTATGTATGTTTACTTGCCTAAACAATACTTAATCTAATATTAATATCTAATTTTCATAATTTCTGCCCAACTTTAATAAAAACAAACTTTTCCTATACCTCTCCATTGCATCTTACTATCATTCTTCCGTGAACCCGGGAAGGTGTCTTTGATACCGTGCGAGAGCCGGGAGCTGAATATTTTTGCGACAGTTCAATTCAAAGAAATTAAATTTCGTGACATGGACGCGATAAACGAAAACAATATTTACCAACTATTTGTTGGTTCAAATGTCAAAGGTTATACCGCCTTTAACGGTAAACACCAAAGAAACAGATATGAAAGAGAGAGTGCTGTTGCCAAGCTGAGTAAATTTTTTGTTGCGTAAAATTGGGTTGTTTTCAATATGTACAATATGCGTTACCAAGCAACGACACCTGTTGTATTCAACAGGGAAACATTGACAGTTTCAAGCGTATTTTCACACATGACGCATGATGAAACACTAGCGCCAAGTTCTGTTTTTTATTTTTAGAAACTATAGGCGGTATCCTATACAGTCTTTAAACTCTGCTTAATGCTGTCTATGAACAAACGCTATTCAGCTGGGTCATAGGGCTCACCAATAGCCCCTTTACATAGTAACTTCGAATAGCCCCTTTATATCCAAACACCAACAAGCATTGTTCTAATTGGCATAACATTTATCGAATTGCTTGTCATGATCTATATAAATGGACACGCAAATGGAAACGCAGTTTGCAATGAAGCAGTGAAATTAACCGGGGTTGTAAAAATATAGTTTCCACAGGCGTAACAGAGTTTCTGTGGATTATTTTCACGTTTAAATTCATGCTTTGTTACGCTCATTTTTCTTACTGTTCTTACTATTAAGAATTCCATCACTCTTCAAGCATAATCATGAGCTTCAATATCATGCGCAAATATTACTGTTTTAGTAAAATGGGCATAACTTCTACAATTTTCAACCGATTGTTATCATTAACCCCATGATTTTTTTTGTTTTTTAACGGCCTTCAAGACCCACATAAAATGAAATCTTTAAAATGCGTTAATCTTGTCTAAAAGCTTTGATAAAGTTGAAATTATTCCAAAAAAATGCGCTTTTTTTGTTTTGTTGTGAACAAATTCTCAAATATCTACAGTACTATTATTCTTACAGAAAAATGAAGTTCAACTAATCGATAGCACATTTTCTCCTCTTTAATATGGAAAAAAGAGATTTGAAATTGGTGAACCGCAGCCGGAGAAATTTGTGTTTATGTGCATGTACTTTCTTTCTTTAAGCAAAATTTCAACTTTAATGCATATCTCAAAAACAATCCTACTTTAAATTTTTCTGACCACATTTTCGGATTCAGCGGCCAATTTTACATGAAAAATCGCCTGCAGCTTACTGAGTTCACGCTTTTTGTTTTATTTTGTTAACTTATGTTATAATTGACAGAGCTATTAGCGTTCCAATTTTTTCTTTTTTTCGTTAGGCTAGCATTTTTTGATTTTTATGTACTACCCCCTGTAGCAGCTGTCTTCCTGAGACTGTCCTACGTCAAAAATGCAGTGCAAGTTACAGCAAACACCCGGGCGATATCACAATAGATTTACAGTCTTGGTCGTAGTGATGAGACCACACAAGAAAAAAAAGGAAAACTTGGCGTGATCGTGACAGAATGACAGTGATCGTGAAGAAAAACAAAACATAATGAAAACAGAAGTTGACGGTCTTCCCTCGGTTATGTTCCTGGGTGATAAAACGGCGAGCAACTCTCAGCAAATTTCTGAACTGTTCTCGATGAAATTAGGGATAACTATCGAGGAATCTCTGCTCTAAACTCAATTTCGAAACTGTTTGAGCTCGCCCTGTTTGAACCAGTATTTGCGTTTTTCAAACAGTACATCTCTGATAACCAACATGGATTTATGCCCAAGCGCTCCACGACTACCAATCTCTTGACTCTTACATCCTATGTGATAAATAGTTCCGTTCATACTTATCCGATCGCCACTTAAAGGTGAACATTGAGGGCAGTCTCTCTGGATCGTTCACTGTTCATTCTGGAATACCACAAGGCAGCCAGCTTGGTCCTTTAACATTCCTTATCTACTTCAATGACGTCAACTACCTGCTTAAAGGCCCACGACTCTTGTTTGCTGACGACCTCAAGTTATACTCAAAAGTCGAAAATTTATCCGACGCCGCTGTCCTTCAGGAGGAACTATCGACCTTTGCCAAATGGTGTGTCGACAACTGCTTAACGCCAACAAGTGTGAAGTCATCACATTTTCCAGAAAGCTGAGCCCGTTTGCTTTTGACTACAAGCTGTCAAATACGCCATTACGTCGTGAAAACTGCGTCAAGGATCTGGGGATACTGCTCGACTCTAAACTTACATTCAAACAGCACATCGCGTTCATCGTGGACAAAGCCTGCAGAAACCTTGGCTTCATTATGCGCATCGGCAAGAACTTCAACGATGTTTACTGCTTGAAAGCTCTTTATTGTGCATTAGTCCGCTCCAATCTTGAATACTGTGCTCCAGTTTGGAGTCCATACTATCAAAATGGAGTTAGCCGAATCGAGTCAGTGCAGCGGAGATTCATTCGTTTTGCTCTTCGGAAACTTCCGTGGAATAACCCTTTCCAACTGCCAAGCTACGAACAACGCTGTAGGCTCATCGACCTAGACCCCCTTCTTGTTCGTCGCGATGTAAATAGAGCAACAATTTTCTCCGATTTATTGACCTCACGGGTGGATTGCCCGTATATATTACAAAACCTTGATATTCACGTCCGGAGTCGAACATTGCGCAATAGCCACTTTTTACACGTGCCGAGTCGACGGACTAACTACAGCAGCTTCAGCACGATTACCGGTTTCCAACGCCACTTTAACCGCTTTTACTCCAGCTTCGAATTTGACGTCAGCCGTAACGTGCTGAAAAATCGCTTTTTTTCAATAGCGCGTAGTTTTTAGGTTAAATTATCATTTGGGCCACAAGGCTTGTTGATGTACAAATGAATAAACCTTAGTTCGAACAGGTAGAACGGCACAGACGAAACCGAGAAACGGGAAGGAGGAGTTGAAAAGCGAAAAAAGGCAAATACTGGCAGCGAAAAAGACAACACGGGACAGAAAATGGCGGGCAAACATGGCAAACGGGTCTGAAAACGAGAAAAAAAAATGAAAAACGGAACTGAGAAAAATCAGAACTTAGGAAAACGGCGAAAAACAGGACAGAAACAGAAGTGAAAAGCAACAGAGAAAGAGGAAACAGCGCACAGAAAAACAGGAAAAACGAGAAAGACAAGGGTGATGGAAAACGAGACCAGAAAGGGAATTCGGAACAGAGTAAAAGAGAAAACTAAGAAGGAAAAGAAGAATAGCGAAAGAAAAGAAAAGAAAACCGATACAGGAAATGGGGAAAAATAGAAAAAGAGGTCAAACGGGATATAAAAGAAAAAGGATGGGGCGAAACATGGGAAAAAATGGGAAAGAGAAAAACTAAATAAAGGAAAAGGTTAAACGGAAAGGAAAAAGATGGAAAACGGGAGAGAAAAAAGGAAAATCGGAGATGAAAGCCAGAAAGGAAGCCAAAAACAGGATAATCGTGATAGAAAAGATGGAAAATGAAACATTAAAAAGAGAAAAGCAAAACATACGAAGACAAAAACGGGAAGGTAAGGAGCTAAAAAATACGAAAATTGATAACAAAAAAAAAGGAAAAAGGATTGAGAAAAGACGGAAAACGGGAAAGCAAATGACAAAAAAAAAAAACGAGTGATGAGCATGCGGAAAAATAGGAAAGATGAAAGGTAAAAGAAGAAAAGTGGAATCAAAACAAGAACAAAAAGAGAGAAAACGAAACAGAAAAGAAGTAAAACGTGTCACAGAATAAAACGAACAATGTAAATACCACAACGATTATAAATTATTTTCGAGCGGCCTAAAAAACTCACGAATAAACGAGAAATGGAAAGGAATTTTGTCCGATTTTCCCTCATCAGTTCTAATTTCAAGTAAAACTTGTCTAATTTCTTGTCCATGTCCGGTTTTAGTCCAGCTTCAAGTCTTTTTCGACTCTAATTTTAAATCAAATTTACGCTGCCCAGTTAGCTTCGAATCTCGGCTAGACGGTGCTGCGTAACCATCCTGTACTCTAATAGCCGGCCGCGAAGTCTGTCGATAAAAAAGGGTCAAGTCTTAGAAAGACGTTTAAGCCCACAGCTTTGCTTTTCTTGAATCAAGTTTAAAATCTGATTTAAAGTCTGATTTTAAATATAATAAGAATTCCAATTCCAAGCCTGTAATGTTATTCAAAGTCTAATCTTACGTCCAATTTAAAGATAATTTAAATTATCTTTAAATTTGGTTTTAAGTCCGATTTCAGGTCTGGTTCCAATTAAAACTTCCAGTCCAAATTACTCTTAATTGAAGTCCAATTTCAAATCCAATTTCAAGCCCAAATTAGTCCAACCTCAAGTATTATTTAGTGTCATATGTCAAGTCCGATTTCAAGTCCAATTTCAACTATAATTTTTAGTCCAATTTCAATTTTGATTTAAAACTCAATTGCATCCGAAAGTCCGGAGTTTTCATCCTAATCGTCCGGTATTGTGATGAGTAATAACCGATTCGCCATCCTAAGATTACTCCGTTTCACCAGGCCAAAATATTTTTCTGAAAGGCCTGGTTTCCCACTTTTTGTTTATCCCACACTGGGCACACTGGTGCCGTAGGGCTATGTGTCTTACGAAAAAATAAAACATTGATAGCTCGGATAAAATCAAGTAATTTACACAAAATCGAAAAAATATTGGTGTTACATTCAAAAAATTCAGGAAACTTAAAATTTCACACTCATCCGGGGATCATTGATTGTCAACTGATTTTGCCAATTCAGAATTTGACGATGATTTTAATTCCAAACTAAGAGCTGCTCACAAACCACGACCACACCGAGCTGGAATATCCTACCTGCAACGTTCCGGAACAACTCTATTCTAGGTACGTAGTACGGAGGGACGTTCATGCACAACACCATTCTCTTCGCAACCAATAATTAACCATAGAAACCGGTGACGAACGTTGCCACGACAACTAAACCAAACAGCAGTAATAATTTATTGAATATATTTAACCAGCCTGGTCGTGCATGCCGGCGCAGCCGCCGCACCGTGCGTTGCTTTAAACAACAAAGATTCCAACAGCGCGCGGCGCTGATGAGCCACCTTTGGAACTTCCTGCGCTCAGCTGCGCTGCGCTGGAGTTGGCTTCTTCGAAGCACTACCTACTGCAGAAGAAGGCGAAACAATCCGGAAGCATTTTTTTCAGTTCGCAACAGTCGTCGCACTACTATCAGTCAGTACTCAGCTCAGTTCAGCCCAACTCTGTGTCTAGCAAATCGTTCGAACTGAAAACTTGGCACGTCCGGGTCACGCAAACAGGTACACTAATCTGCACCAAACTCCGACACCAAATCACTGGCAAATATTCCCGGTTTAATTGCAGTCGTGTTTTTCCTTAATCAAGCGCTTTGTTTAATTTTATGTTTTTCTGGTAATTTGAAGCACTGAAGCAAAACTCTCACCTGATCACTGGCAAACCCATTTTTCAAACGGGAAATCCAATTCACTAAACAATACCGTTTGAATTCAAGTAATAAAACTGAAACTTTTCACTTCGATTATCGAAATCACCAAATTAACATTTTTCTATCACCACATAAAAAGACCTCTAGAAATTAGCCATAGTGTGGTGCTATGCAAACGTAGTAGGCCTCGCAAACTAACTGTCACTGTCTCGCAGACGGCTGGCAGGCTGTCTGCAGCCGGTCGGTGGTGCTTGCACCGAACTGGAACCAATCCCTAGTACGATACTGGCAGAGCTAACACAAAACCGGGTTTAGCCTTTTATTTTTTAACGTGCAGAGGAGAAGATTCTGCGTTTCCAACCGATCCGTTCGAGGTACAACCGTCAACTGATCGCTGCCACCGACGGGATTCACATTATTTGGACCTCCTCTCGAGTCTCGATCGCCGCCGTCACCGCCAGGGCTGCCGATCGGTGATGTGAGCGGAGTTCAGTCAGTCCGCTTGTCACGTCACGCGCGCGTGCGCTCCGCGCCGGATGGAACATGTGCTGTGCGCTTCGCGCGTGTTTACATGCGCCTGACGAACCGCTCTCCTGCCTATCAGAAGAAGAGAGTGAGCGCGACTGTAGATCAGTTCAGTCAGTACTACAGTAGCACTCACTGTTCAGCGTAAATGTTCTCTCCGGCCGATGCGTTTGCTGAAGAGAGCCGAAGTGAGACCGCGTGTTGTGTGCAGCATGCACCGAGACGTTACATGTCCTGTACTGAAGTGAATGGATCATGATGAGTAAGCGTAAATGGCTCAGTATGGCTGGTGCAACATGAAGAATTTTTAATGTTTTATACATAAAACGTTAATTTTTAAGCTGTTCAATCAGTTCTGAATAACTAGGTACAATTTGGGAATACCGGTAATTGTAGTCCGTACTCTCAGTCAAGCAATTCATGAGCACAAACTTTCACAACAAACTGAGTAATTTCAACCAAATATCCTAGTCATTTGTGGAAAAATCGAAAATTCAACAGAACTGCTAAATATTTAAGGTTATGTTATTTTTTATGGGATTTTCAAAAAAGAGGATAATCAAAAGTGTTTGAAACCATTATCAAAGATGCATTATTCGCAGCATACCGACACTATATCAGGACGACGCAGCATGGTTTCTATCCAGCACGTTCAGTGGAAACTAATCTGGTGGACTCATTTTCCGCAAGGAACATGAGCAACAAAGCTCAAGTAGATACAATTTACATGGATCTAAAGCTGCGTTCGATTCTGTTAATCACGCTATTCTGTTCTGCAAATTGGACAAACTTGGCTGCTTAGGGACCAGAGAGATTCTGCAAATGGCTGAAATCATATCTCGCACATAGGCAGCTTTATTGCTGCAAACATGTCGGGCGTCCCATAAGGTAGCAATCTGGGGCCACTACTTTTCTCTTCATATATAAATGACGTGGTCTTGCTTTTAAGTCGAGGCGGTAGACTGTTTTTTGCTGACGATTTAAAAATCTTACGAGCAATCTGAAGCATTAAGGATTGCAGAGCCCTTCAGAATCTTTTAGATATTTTATCACTGGTGTGCAAAAAATCTGTTAACGTTGAATGTCGACAAATGTTTTTTCATCTGTTATCATCGTACTAGAAATGCGATATTGTTTGACTACGAGGTGCCAAACCTCGTTGGAGTTAAACAAGCGAAAGACTTTGGGATCGTTCTTGATGAAAAGCCGACTCTAAAGCCGCATATCTCTGCAACCACCGAGAAAATTGCCACATTTGCCAGAGAATTTAATGGTTCATTCTGTTTTAAAGCCTTCTAGGTACTGTCTGTCGTTCGGTCTACGCTAGAATTCGCCAAAATTGTATCGTGCCCTCAAGAAAGCCTTTGGATTAATCGTCTAGAGCAGCGGTTCCCAAACGGGGGTTCGTCAAAAGTTTTAGGGGGTTCGCGAAAAATTTGGCAGTAATGGTGGACAATTTGATTTGATGTGTGAGATGAGAGATGTCAAATCAGTGCAGGTAAGATACGAATTAGTTTGGAGACATGGTTGCATTTACCGGCAGAATTTCAGTTGAAACATTGAGGATAATCGATAGGCGGAGACATGCGAAAGTCAGCATTGACAGGGCGCCAGCCAGAATGTCAACGATGTAGAACTGGAGAAAAATTCGCGTAAACTCTGAGATGCCGTCGTAGGCTAAAATTAAAGCAGCAATAATTAGTATGAAGTCAAGCAAAGCATGATGGGATAAGCGATATTCTGTACCAGGGGCATTCAAAAACCCCCACATCTCTCCTCTTCTCACAAGATAAAATAAGATTTAAAAAAAACTGCTTAATATAAAAGCATTGTTCGGTTTATCCAGAAAGAACACTCTTGGGATCAGCTAGGTAGCAGATCAAAGATATTTAGTGTTCTTACAAATTTCAATTTATTTCTTCTCCACGTTTGCTTACAAGTTTCATCATAAATGCACTTCCCGTACTAATACTTGAATTCCTTCCTAAATCATCCACCTTTATTTTAATCCACCTGTGATAATTCCTTACGCTTTTCACACTGTATTAATCTCCAGTTACCTGTATATACTTCAACTAGCCTTTATATCTTTCCTAAGATTTGTCACCTTTCAACCTCTAAAACTTCAATCTTCTGCTATAACTTTATATGACTTCACTTTTCGTATCGATCGTTTCCATCTTGATATATCTTTCAATTGATGACATTTTCAACCGTGATGACATTATTCTATCGCTGTCACCTTCTGTTGCAGTGTTATTAAATTAAAATCAAGTTTGTCATGCATTCAACTGGTATCTCCCTAGATAATGAAATTCTAAAGATAAATGTTTCTAACGAAATTCCAAAATTCGTTAAAAATCGACACCTTTAAAAACACGGCTAGGTGCATCTTGCTAAAATGAACAGATTTCCTAGCGCATTCCCTCATATCATTGATTTTTAATACAATAATACGAGGAAATACAAGTTTCCGGAACGTAGGGTAAGCCTAAAAGCACCTTTGACTTCACTTTACTGCTGTTTTTTTCTTTCCAATAACGCGGAAAACTACACTACCTTCTAGTCTGTCATGTAGATTTTTCTTCGTACGCTTTGTTGTACCTTTCTGGGCCTGGAGGATTCTTTGCCTGGGGATTTCGCCGAGACGATGCTATTGAATTTTGCAGCCAAAGCTCTACTTCACTTAACATTCATTACACAATATAACACTTTTTTTGAGGCGCTCTTTTCAATATAACAATCTTCGTTGACCTCGTGGAATTATTAGTTTATCAACTGTACCCAAATTGTCCGACATAACAGTAAGCACTGTTATGTTCAGTAGCACACAGAACTGCATATCCTCCGGTCACCACGGATTTGTCTCTGATCGTTCCGTAAAAACAAACCTCCTCGAATTCAAGTCAAACTATTCGATTGATCGTACTGAACCATATATTTTATCAACAATGGTTGTACCCAACTGTTTAATTCATCTGTGGTCGTACTGAACCATATACTTCATCAATAATGATCGTACCAATCTATTTAAATCGTACCGAATCAATTCATCTATGGTCGTACCGAACCATATGCATCATTCCAAAATGATCGAGAGACTCAATTTTCAGTGAAAGTATCAAACTTCTTGGCTACGCAGATGACTTTGATAGTGTAAGCCCGAAACTTCGCAACGGCGGAGACTATCTGCGCTAGACTGAAAACGAAGACTAGTAGGATTGGGCTAAAAGTAAATGCGTCGCAGACCAAATGCATGATTGGTAGAGGCTCAAAAAGACGAACGTGCACTTTTCGTGGACGGTAATCGTTGGGATCGCTGGTGGCCGCGGTTAACACAAATAAGGAGATCCTGCGGCGCATTTAAGCAGAAAATCGAGTCTACCTTGCCCTTCGCAAAACGCTTCCATCCGCTAGCAAACGATAGCCACCGTACGATGCTGACAAAGTACATAGCACTTATTAGACCGGTAGTTTTTATGGATTTGAAGATACTGAGGGAGGACAGCCCGCACTTGCGGACGATATTTCATGCAGAAAAACTGGAAGCGAAGAGCGGCGGAGGTACACTAGAATCTCTTTTTACGTCCATTTATTTCACGTGATTTCCTTTTGCGTCAATATTTATACATACGGAATTTGAATTAATGTCGTCTCGTTTTACGTCTACAATTTGAATTACGTCCACCCTTTTTTCGACCGATTGTTCTTACGTCCCATAATAGTGGACGTAAAAGGAAATTTGCGTGTATATGAATCACGAGCAGCAGACACAACTTGGGGAGATTACCATCGGACATCTGGTAACGGTAAACTACGGTGGACAGTCATAAGGAATAAGTTTCTATTTAACAACCCCAAGGGCACCCAGAACAGAGGGGCTCTACGTGCGAGATGACTCAACTTGGTCTTGCGATTTGCGCCTTCTGAAACGCCTGGAAAATCGGCGACGAGTAACCGAAGATTGAGTTGAATGCAGTCGACTAGTTGAAACAGCACGAGGTCTATGCTACTGACGACGACAACGAGGATCGTACAACTAATTCCGTAAATTTTCCTGTGCTCTAAGCAATCGGTAGCAGAAATTTCAAGCTTCAAAGTGTAGGACAAATTTTCGTCTGGTTTGAACCCCCTACCCCCCTTCCCTCGTCGCTACGCCCATGGGGAGCATATTATTATTTTTGACCCTTAACAAACCGAATACGTAAAATATGGTGGTGTATCGTGCAAAAAATGAAGGGGGCACCCCCTTCCACTTACCCACAGTTCCCCTACATCATTCAACAATGATCGCTTCGAATCATTTAACTCATTTATGGTCGTACCGAACCATATACTTCATTCTACAATGATCGTACCGAATCATTTAGTTCATCTAAGGTCGTACCGAACAACTTGTTAAGCGTAGCTACCAATAACCCCCCCCCCCCCCTTCCCCCTCGCCGTCCCGCTCTTTCCCCTCCACTCAAAAAAAATTAATTACAATTACCCATTGGGTATTTTCTCTTGAAAATTTGAGTAGAAGTAGTTTAGAGTGTATAGCGCACGCTCTATTTTTATCGCGGTCAGTTTTCCAAAAAATGGAAGAAATTGCATCACCCGAAAAGCAACGTCGCGAATTTATTTTGCGCAAGCCCCTGGAAAATCGTCAGCACTCTCATCAGCTTCCGGGGCTACTGTACTTCACCGACCAGCACAAGTTTGATGTTCCGGAGGAAGTAAGGATGCAGAAACTTTCATAGTTCGGTCAAGAAATACATCATGTGGCAAACGGAGTGCGCCATTCGTGGCTACCGGCCCGTTTACAACGGGCAGATCTACCTCAAGGAGTGTCCACAAAAGCATATGGATCATTCCACGGGAAATTTACAGTCAAATACAATACCTTAAAAAATCATATCTTGCGAATTCCAACAGTAAAATCGGAATAAAAAAATACGTCGATTTTTTTTTTTGAACAAAGAACGTAAAAAAATATTTCAAAGAGAAAAAAAATTTGACTGTAAAATTCCCGTGGAATGACCCATATGCTTCCTGTGTCGAACCAACACGAGGGCCCTACGATCTTCTGGCCGGATCTACCTTCGTGCCAATATTCAAAGGATGTATTGGAGTGGCACGAAGCCAGCGAAGTCACTTTCGTACCCAAGCACGCCTCCAACGCACCGGAACTAAGGCCCATCGAACAATACTAGGCTATTATGAAGCCGGCACTACGGAAGCATCCCAAGGAGGTCAAGTATGAGGAAGACATGAAGAAAAAGTGGGTTTCCTTACAGATGAAGCTGCAGCTAGGCTGTACAAAACTTTTTGAGTGGAGTTAAGCGTAAGGTGCGAGCATACGGTTATAGTATTGGAGTTGAATGAAACATATATGCCAAAAGCTTACTAATGAGTTATATTTTGTTGTCCAAAAGTTTGAAAACATTTTTAACATTATTTATTTTAGGTAATAATTAAGGTTTTACCAATAACAAATTTAAGCAATAATAACGAAACAAATGAACGCATACTACAACTATCAACTAATACAAATAATTATTTTATTAACGTTACTTTGCTGGTTCCCTTGCCTGTACTCTCCTACATGAGCATTGTGGGGCAAGAGCCACACACCGGTAACAGTTGGTTTATTCAACCTCCTCTCCTAGGCTAAATGTCCGCATCTTGGACTACACGCTATCCATTAAAATTTAATCCTATGCAATACTTGCACCATCTTTCTGACACACTTTCATATTCTTCTTCAAATCCTGATCGTTTTCGAAGACCTTCTCTATTTTCCAGAGCTTGCCCTTTGTAACCGTCCGGAATTTTTATATTGGGCGAAGTTCTGGTGAGTTTGGTGGATTTGCCTCCTTCGGCACAAAAGCAACATCGTTGGCTTCGCACCACTCCGTCATCGGTTTCGCGTAATAGCACAGATCCAGATCCGGCAAAAGCAGAGTGTCACCTATGTGGGACCGCAGGAAGGGCGGCAGGCGCTTCTGGAGGCATTTTTCTTTATATATTTGGCCGTTGATGTCGCTGGTCGTTATGTACGACTTGCTGAATTTACCACACCCACAGATCGCCTGCCACACCAAGTACTTTTTATCAAATTTGTAAACCTTCTTCTTCCAGAACTTCTCCGGAACACCCGAGGCAAGACTTGCCGACGAAAAACTCTAGGCCGGGGATCAGCTTGGCGTCCGCTTTAAAGTACACCTCGCCGTCCATTACTATGCATTTCGGCTGCACCAACCACTCGCGGAACGGTACAGCTTTCTGGCGCGGGATTTGGCCACCGCATTTGGTCTGATTCTGGACGAACCAGACGGAAAAAATGACCTTCTTGGCCTTGTTGGATTGTGTTGTGAAGTAATCCCTTACCTCCCTTGCTTTTGCGAGGTCGGCCGTCTTCGCTTTTCTTCCGCTGCCAGCTTCCTGTGGGACTAACCTGGATTTTCCACGACCGCACTTCTTACAAAATTCGTTTCAGTATTGTTATATAGGGGCATCTGGTAGCAGGCCGAAAATACACTCCGGAACCCAAATGCCTGATTTGAAATCCTTCGTTGTAGCGTTCGGTTTTCACTTCCGTATTTACCATCAAATGCTACCACGGTATTATGCAGAAAACAATGACGTAGTTAAACATCAAAAAATGCTCTCCCGCTTCGATTGGAAGATGAATCTATGAGTAAAAAAAGTATAATCAATATATATAGAATGCCAGTGTCGCTGGTGTTTCATGGATATTTTGGTGGCAAACATGTTGCTGGTTCGTGTCTTGGATGCGGGAACTACATTGTCAAATGGCCCAATAGAAAATTTTCCTGCCGATGAAATACCCCAAAACGATCAAATCGGGTGGTTTATCCTACGTGATTCACGGAAAAGCAGAACGATTTTTTATTGGGTTGCCTTTTTAGTTTGACAATCAGATTCCCGTTTCGAATCGATCACTCACACATATGCGCATACAATGTAAATACATAATTTTCAAATGTGTGATGTTTACCACGAGCACTGCAGCGACACTGGCATTCTATATATATTGATTCTACTGTAAAAAATCAGAAAGCATGTCTTCTCAGAGGGGTTGTGCACAAGACACGAACGCATAGGTGACGTAGGACCACGTAAGTCTCTTCGTAGCGATGGTAGAATGTATCCATGTACGTAATAATACCATTCTTCATGTATACAAGCTACATACGTAACGTTTATCAAAGTAGTAACATTGTATACATTCAATTCTCAACCGATTTTGGAGTTATATCCATGAATTGATTGAACTTATTTATTAAAACGAAACCAAGTCAGTAACTAAGCCAAACAGTAAAAAATTTCTACGTTGAATAGTGCTTTTCCTCTGGTAAACGGTATACAGTACGCGCGAGTTTTCAAAAAGTTGGAAATTTTGCGCAACTTTTCTGTGGCTTACAAAAGAATACTGATAAAGCATTTACAACCTGCAGACATTTTGGAAGTCGCAGAAAATGTCGCCCGTGACCAGAAAACTTATTTCCGTCATTTGTTGGTCGTCCGCAATGGCGAAAAATTTAACTTTTCCCTCGTTGCCTGTGTTATTATGGTATTAACTGGGCAAGAAAATATAATAAACTCTTCAATCGTTGTGTGGCCCTTGAAAGGACCGATTGTTTGACTATCATAACTCCAGCTTGCAATAAACTTGCACTAACGCACTTAACGTAATTCTCTGTTCGGTAAATTGGAGTGCCGATAACCGCTAACAAGGCACGGCTTGTTGTAACGGACCAGCCGGAAAGCCTCAGCAGCTATGCGATCAACGAAGCCGTTCGTGTATGGTCCTGAATCACGATGAAATACCACTCCAAGTGGCCAGCTGCAAGTGACGTGGGATGCTTTTGGTCGTTTTGTTGTCGCGAGCAGCATATTTTCTGCCAATTCCAGAACTTCAGCAGCCATATATTCCATCACGGCAGCGAAATGAGTGCTCCAGCTCCATTACACGCTCAGTAGCCGACCGGGAACTGCAAACGTGCATGAGTTGACTTTCGTTTGCCCTGTCAAACGATGTTGGCAGTAGCTCAGCTAGCGTTTGAATAATGCTGTTCGCCGGCTTACCACGTGTTATATACCAGGGCAAGCGACAAGAATCGGCCACACCCATTTTTCATGGTCCTTCATTCTATCATCTACGTTAAATAAAATAAAGTATTTCAATTTCAGTCTGAACAAAAGAGTAAAGTTACCAGTGGGCCGTTCGCCTTTTGCTGCCAAAAAAAATTACGCTGCGTATTATTACTGTAGCATTGGTGATGGATAAATTTGTGTTGCTAAAGAAAACCGAGTGAAAAGCCCTAAATTCCAAGTTTCCTAGGTTTCATCAATTACCGAAAATCGTTCTTTGAAGAACGAACAAATTCTTATATGAAGATGCAAAAAATGTTACTAAAACTTTCATTTTATTAAACCCATGGTTTTATGTATTTTGACGCTTGACCGAATACATTGAGCTGGTATATTTGTTGGCTGCTTCCTACCTTCCGAGACGGCCAACTCAACCAGCAGCAACAAGCGAACAGAAGCGCGAGAGGTGATCGGTTAAGATTATTTGATAAGAAGCGAACAAAACAATGTTTTGTCCTTACAAGAACATTTTGTCGACGTGATATGTTGGAAATTGAAGCCTTCTTTTCCATCTTCTTGGGCAGCAACAAAACAGCTTGGATGTTCGGAAAGACACTTTTCTGAGCAGTGGTGACACCGGACAGCAATTTGTTCAACTCTTCGTTGTTGCGGATGGCCAGCTGCAAGTAATGATAATTCTGATCGTTTCGTTGTCGCGAGCAGCATATTTCCGGCCAATTCCGGAACTTCAGCAGCCAGATATTCCTTCACGGCAGCGAAACGAGTGCTCCAGCTCTAACACACGCTCAGCATCTGCTCAACAATTTTCGTGCGGATTCTATAGGGTGTAAATTAATTACAATCATAAGGAAGCTTAACCCATAGCTTATATCGTATATATTTCTGTCATCCGTGCTAGGGAAGCACGGACGAGGGAAGGCAAAAATATGAAAACAATTTCAATTTTTCAATGCCGCGCATTGAAAATCAATAGTTTTCTGTATTTTCAGTATTTTCCACATCGATTTTTCGATCAATTGGCGTAAGTATCATGGAAATCTATTGAAAATTGACTGAATTATAAACCGAAGCGTGAAAACGCGTTTCTAGCGCTCAAAACCTTTCATTTTTCGTGACGCTCGCATTTTTCGATTTTTTGGAATGATACCCTATCTCAAAACTTGCCGTAAGACGTAGTCCTACGTCAAAAATCTTAAGTTTGGTGCCGATTGGATGTCCCCTCGATTAATTTGAGTTCCTCCATTTTTAAAGAAAAGATACGTTTTCGATAAAACCTCTTATTTTCTTTTGCTTGTAACTCTGGAAACACTAGGTTTAGAAAGAAAACTTTAACATGATTCCAAAGGAAATTGCCCAAGGAATCCGAAAAGAACATTAATTTTCAGGGGCAGTGCTGCCAAATATTTTTAAATTCGATTTAAAGACTAAATTTGCATTTTTCTCTCTCAATGAGTACAATTTTATTTCAAAAATTTTAATTCCATCGTATTCCTCAGATTTTTTTACATAAGAATCACTCAAAATCACGAGATGTTCTTTGCCGATCCAGAGTTATAACGATTTGAAGAAAGAAACCAGCGATTTCTCGCTGAACGATTTCAGCGATCAAAGTAAAATTACATTTCATTGAAGCAGTGAGTCTCTAGGCATTGCAAAAACATTGTGGGCTACCATGGAAGCATGTATACAGTATATTAGAGAGTCGCCATCTTAAACCGAAAATTCCAATCGAACAGAATCAGTTGTCAAAAGTAAGTCCAATCGAACAGGAGACTTGTCAAAACACCGATTAGAGAGCCTTAAAAAGAGTAACGACTAGAGAGCCTGTCAAAAATAGAGAGACGCCATCTCAAATCAAGAACATTTTTTGAGTAAATTTTTCTAGATTTTTAGCAGCTTTTTATGAATTATCAAAGATAAAAGCTTCAGAGGAAGGTTCCTTGAGGATGTTATTATTATATGTAGCATCGAGAAACTCGAAATCTTTAATTTAAATCGCTGGTTCTCAAAAGAATTGGCAATAACAGACAACAGCAGCATAACTATTTACGGTATGACCATTAACTGTGGTAAAATTATCATGAAAAGGAATTACATATCCAGATTTTATAAAAGTTTTTTATTCCAAATGTCTGTTGATCACAGAATAATCTGTGCGTGCGGCAACACTGACATACGCAGCTGCATTGTTGCTAGATTATTTGTTTCAGATGGCGACTCTCTAAGGTTCTCTACAGTATATAATAAGGGGTTTCAAAACAGTGTTGCCAAATAAGCCCTCTATAAGCGTTCAAAGGCTTACCACTTTTAAACTTTGTGGGAATTGGTTTAACATCCTTGGCTTCCGGTAAAACGTAGTTCTGTGTCAAAACGCACCCAAAGTAAGTTTTTAAATGTTTTCGTTCCTTGTGAAGGTTGAAACAATTAAATGATGATATGTGATGAAGCTGATTAAATGCTCATCTACCCGGAAGATGTGCTCTGTTTACGTTATTGGTAGTTTTTTGCTGGTTTGTTGTTGGGTTCATCCTGTTGACTCATGGTGATCTGAGTGAATTTTCCTGTTGTTTACCATAATACTTTTTCAAACTGTAAATATCTTTGATGAATCATCAAACTAGTTCAACTCTTCCTCTAAATTAAGAATTAAAAGTTAA
The DNA here is from genome assembly GCF_943734655.1 of Sabethes cyaneus. Classification (NCBI taxonomy): domain Eukaryota; kingdom Metazoa; phylum Arthropoda; class Insecta; order Diptera; family Culicidae; genus Sabethes; species Sabethes cyaneus. The sequence goes on along the minus strand of NC_071353.1, from coordinate 148,245,845 downwards.
GAAGAATAATACAAAATACGAAAGGTGGAATGGTCATTCAAGAATCATTGCTTTAATTTGTTGTTGATATAGAGCCTTATCCTGTACTAAAGATCAGGATTCGTCGAAATAAAAAGAATGGCTGATAAATCTTGTGATATTGGTCGTGGTAGATCGATATTCTGAACGCTACTCAACTTAACAATCTGAAATTGAAATAAAATTAAATCTTTCCAACCCTGTCGCAAAGCTTCACGCTACACATTAAAGTATCATTACAGCGAACCGGCTGCTCGCGTATGAAATGAAATTGAAATTTAATTTCAATGTCACGACCGACCGGCGGCGTTGAACGGTTGAACATGGAACCACGCTGACGACGACGACGACGACGGTGAAGAAAGAAACCATCACCGCGGTAGAGCTACGGAAATGCAACTCTCTGCCAGCCAACCAGGCTACTTAGATAGAAGAAGTTTTCGTTTGCATGTCAAGAGTGATGATTGGTCAACATTTTGATGACAGGAGGAGGGCCATTTTGGCCCAAATTACAAAACAACAAACAATTCGGCGATTAGTTTCGTTGACGGCCCGCCGGCGGCGGGCTCATCGGATGATGTCGGCCAGAGTGTAGTGTTGCGAAATTCGGATTGGATTGGATCGTAGCCGCATGTCTGGTTGGTCTGGCATGGCTGGCTGATGCTGTCGGCCGGTCTCACAGCATCAACCATCAGTGCGAATGTGTAGATTGTGAATGTTAAGGTATACTTTGGAGGGTCGCTCGCTGACTCCTAAAATAGTGAACGAGAAGAGAATGTTATTTTTGAGGTACTTTTACCCCACCACTTCGAACACACCGAAAAAAAATCGACAGTCTCGACGGCAAGAAAAGTGAACGCGTTTAAATTATGTACACCTTGTCGTTGTCGTTGTTGCTGTTGTTGGGGAGGTTGTTGCGAATGTGTATCCACTTTCGGGTACGCCGCAACACAAGTCGATTGTGCATAATCGGCTATGACCCCGCTCTGCAGCGGCTGCCGCCATCGGCTTCGCCGCCTCCGACAGTCACTGGAACTGTTGCCTTTTTTTATTTTGATCTGCCACTTCGATAGGAATGATAAAACTGGTTGCGAAATTCGCCAAACTCAGTGCGTCTCGCCGCACAGTACTTAAACTACACTGTTGAAGCGAATGCCATTTTATGTATGGACTTGACAGAAATTGCAGATTCCAGAGCCAACTAGGTATGTAGACCTTCGGCTGTCCTTTCGTTTTGTTTACGAGTGCTGCTTTTCTGAATCTGAAGTATGCAGAGCAGGGTTACTTCGATGGTTTCTGGAATTTAAATTCAAAGAACGGAATCAAATAAAAATTGACAGGTTTCCAGCAGAAACAGAGTAGAAGGGTGCACTCGATTTCCTAAACCACACCCACAACAATCAACGTTTTTTTGTTTTGCGAAATCCGTAAAACAAACATGAAGGCCAACTCAATTAATTTAGAAGCAAAAAATGAAAGTTGAAATAGGTTTACCACGTTTCGTCAGCCAATAAAATATATCCTTTACATTTATCCCCACGAGTTTGCGAGGCTTAACTATAACACTCTCGGCTCGATAACGATATTGAAATGATCGTCGTTGAAGCCTTTTCGAACGACGCATGACCCGTGCACCGTTGGTGCTATACGCGGATCCGCCGATCCGCCAGCTCTGTCACGACACGATCGCGGAATGTGACCTGCGCGAAGGAGCAGGGTGTGGTTAGCGTAGCGAGCGGTCGAGTAATGTGCATTCGAATAAATAAGCGCTGCCGTAAAAATTGCGTTCGAAAAGCTGCCGCCGCGCCACCAGCACAAGTGTCACCGAAACTTGCGCGTAAACCAATAAAATCGGTAGCGGATTATCCGCAGCTGCGGCTGCGGCTGCGGCGTTACCATTTTTATTGGGTGGCGCGATAATGACGATAATCCGATCCAATTCTTCGGTGGTTCGACACAGTTTTCAAACCGTCGGTCATTGTCGTCGTCGTGGGCGATATAAAATGACTTAATTTTTTGACTAGCGGGACATAGTCCATTTGGCAAACTTAAAGTGGTTTTTTTGTGGAATTATGAAACTTGACGTAGTTTTATTCGGTGATCTAACATTGATCAAAACTATTCTTTGAAGCCTACTAGCTATTGAAGTCTCAACAGAAAAGCCGTCCATTTCCTGTCCTCCCAGGACTACGACAAGTATTACTTCGGGAGGAGGATGTACCTTTGCACTACTTCGGTACGACCGGCAAGACTTCTATACGCAGCTCACGTTCAGAGGTGGCACCTGGCTTCGTATCACGGCAAATCTTGGCCATGCATCTCGGACTGACTGGCGTTGCAACGTGTTCAATCGTTTCGATTGCCTCCTCCAGTATCGCACCTCTGGGTAGCTTCATAATCAGTACACCGTTGTACATTCCGTTCCAGAACGTCGGGCCGAGGATGAAGCCTTCCGGAACACCCGACGTATTGTTCATCATCTTACGCCCCTTGGCGGTGTACCGTAAATAAGCACCCGGTTCCGGAAATAATTCCTCAGAATTCTGCATAGATATCCCATAACCTGCTACAGTGTTCATCGTTAGAGACTTGCAGACTGTCACCATACGGTCTCCCTCTCTTCTGCACCGTATAGTGTTGGTGGCCACAGCGTAGGGTCGTGCGTCGGGAAAAGTCCCTCCACGTTAGCCTTTAGCTTATCTGGGCGCAGCTCCCTGGCTGTCGCAGGACCTATGACTTTTCGACGGCAATTCGCCAGTTTTTCCAAAGGTTTTCTTTCAAATTTCCGCAACGTAGTAAAATCTGTAAGCATTGTGTCTGGGCCTTTACGCTAGGACGATGCAGTAGGCAATACCCCAGGGGTTAGCATCAGCTTCACGGCACAGCACCCTGACACAGTTACGTATTCTCAGCTTTATCTCACGTTTCAATGCTGCCCTGGCCAAAACTTTGCGCTACGCTCTACGCGATTTACTTGCAGTTGTGGCTCTTTGGACGCGTCTTCTGGCTCTGAAACAACGAGTCGCTGCGTGGTGTAGGTATTACCTGATTGCGTCTATTGAAAGTTGACTTCTACTCATTTCCTATTCTGCAAAGCACTCCCTCTTGCGAATGTCGATCATACATGGTGTCAGTGAGCATCCAAAATATGCGAGACGATATTTTTGTAGGATTTCCTTTAAAGAGTTTCCAAAGCGACCGGGAATACAGAGTTCCTATGAACCATTTGTTCGTCGACTTCAAAGCCGCACAAGATACCATCGACCGAAAAGAGCTATGGAAAATCATGGAACGACGGCAGCTTCCCCAGGAAGCACGTCAAACTGATTCAACCTACGGTTGATGGTAAACAGTGCTGTGTTCGGATTTCGGTTGAAAGATAATTCGAATCACACAGAGAGATTCGTCAAGGTGACGGTCTTTCTGGCCTGATGTTCAACATAGCGCTACAAGGTTTTATGAACCGAGCGACTATCAACACGAGGGGCACGATCTTCAATAAATCCACTCAATTCATCTGCTTTGCCGATGAAATGGATATTATCGGCAGACCATCTGGTGGTGGCAGAACATTACACCAGACTCAAGCGTGTTAAAGGTTAAGAATAAATACGTCTAAAACAAAGCACATGCTGGTCGTCGGTGAAAGCAAGGACAACCGACGCCGCTTTGGCAGTAATGTAACGATCCCGATCGACGATGATGAGTTTGAGATAGTCCATGAATTTGTCTACCATGACTCACTGGTAACAGCGGACATGGTGTCAATGTGCCGTGAGATTCAAAAGGGTATTATCAGCGGACGCCGTGCTTAGCATGAGCTTCGTAAGCAATTGCAGTCGAATAGACTAAGTGGACTGTTTGTCTACGGTCATGAAACGTGGCCGCTTCTTGAGGAGTGCTCGACAAGTGCTCGGGGTTTCCGAAAGACGAGTGCTAAGAACGATCTTCCGCGGGGTACAGGAGAACGGAGAACCACGGACGGATGCGATAAGTTTGGCATGTTGCAAGAATGCCGGACAACTACCCTGCAAAGATGGTGTTAACTTTAAATGCGGAATGGGAAAAGGCGAAAGCTACACTGCACCGGCTTGGCGTGAGGACAATTTTTCGGATTTTATTTCTTTGAAGGAGTGGCCTGCCCCTTCGCCTGATTTGAATCTTCTGCCGACTTCTATGCAAACGGGTTACACGCTAGGTAAGCAGGAAAGGACCAAAGCATTGACTGTGGACACAATTCAAGCAACGTGCGAAGAAGATTTGGGATGGAATACCTCAGGATGATTAGTGACAATTACTATCACCCACCCTGTAGTTGGAATAAGTACCATCTTGATTCAAATGGAGACCTAAGTACAATGGCTACTTCTGATTGGACTAATTATAGAGATTGTCTAACAGAGTACAATCGAGAAATCCGTAAATCTAAAAAAAGGGATTGGAGGAATACATGCGAGCAAGTTGACAGCTTGCCTGTTGTAGCAAGACTTCACAAAGCCCTTTCAAAACATCACACTAATGGACTTGGAAGCCTAAAAAATAAACATGGCCAGTTTACAACCGATTCTCAGAAATTGCTTAGTATCATGATAGACACACACTTTCCAGGCTCAATTCAAACGTCTTCCAATGACGCACAGGGCTTCAACGCAGCTCAGTCTAGTTCAATTAGGGACGAAGATGTAGTTCAAGAATTAGCCAGTGCTATTTTCACGGAGTCGAGAGTTGAGTGGACAGTGGATTCTATAAGTCCCTTCAAGTCTCCAGGATTAGATGAAATTTATCCAGTGCTATTACAAAAAAGCAAGGATATCACGGTTCCTCTTCTGACAAAGATGTTTAGGGCAAGTTTGATACTAGGGAACATTCCTAAGAAATGGCGAGAAGTCCGGGTTATCTTCATTCCTAAAGCGGGAAAACGAGACAGGACAAATCCCAAAGCATACAGGCCAATCAGTCTCACATCGGTGATTTTAAAGACGTTTGAAAAAATCATGGATCTTCATATCAAATTATCATATTTAAAAAGAAGACCTTTGAACAAATTCCAGTTTGCCTACCAAGCTGGAAAATCAACTGAAACTGCACTTCATACGTTGATTTCGAAAATAGAAAAGTCTTTTGACAATAAAGAAATCTCACTTGCAGCTTTTCTTGATATTAAGGGAGCATTTGATAATGCCTCCCACAATTCAATAAATAGAGCCATGGAGAAACGGGGCTTTGACAGGTGCATTTCCAGTTGGATACATGCTATGCTAACCAACCGCACAATAACTACAAAACTGGGAGGATCTACTTTAACGACAAAACCAATTAGAGGTTGCCCTCAAGGGGGAGTCCTATCTCCTATGCTGTGGTCCCTAGTAGTCGATGATCTTCTAAATAAATTGGCTGAAAAAGGCTATGAAGTCATAGGATTCGCTGACGATATAACAATTTTAGTAAGGGGAAAGTATGAACATACTATTTCCAATAGAATGCAATCTGCCCTGAACTACACACTTAAATTGTGTGACTTGGAAGGACTAAGTTTTAACCCTTCTAAAACAGTCATAATACCATTTACAAGAAGAAGGAAATACAGTATTGCAGCTCTGCAGCTGAAGGGAGTCCAACTGCAGCTATCCAAACGTACAAAAAACTTGGGTGTTATACTTGACCATAAGGATGATTCACTGGATCTATTCGTCTATTGTGAGACCCAGACTAACATATGCTTCGCTGTTGTGGTGGCCTAAAACTACACAAATAACAGCTCAAAAAATGCTTCGAAAGCTACAACGTATGGCGTGCTCTTCAATAACTGGAGCAATGACCAGCACACCTTCCAAAGCTCTAGATGCTCTTTTATATCTTCTACCGTTGCACCAATTCGTACAACTTGAAGCAGAAAAAGGTGCTCTTAGGCTTAGGCGTGTTAAACACTTTCAAGATGGGGATCTCAATGGACACCTACGAATCCTCCGAGATTTTCAACTGAACACCCTGGTAATCATGAACGAAGACTGGATGGAAATTAGGACAAACTTCGATATACCCTTCAAAGTAATCGAAACCGATCGCAGATTATGGGAAGAAGGTGGTCCTAAGACTCGTCCGGGATCACTCCTGTTTTACACCGATGGTTCTAAAATTGGTAAATCTACAGGAGCTGGGGTTACTGGACAAGGAATCGACTTATCAATTCCAATGGGACAGTGGCCCACAGTCTTCCAAGCAGAAATACATGCTATATTAACTTGTACAAACATTTGCTTGACTAGGAAATACAGACATGACAATATCTGTATTTTCTCCGATAGTCAAGCAGCTCTAAATGCCTTAAAAGCATACACATGCCAGTCAAAACTGATTTGGGAGTGCATCCTCTCCCTAAGACAATTCTAGATAGAATTAACAAAAGGGCGAATGTCGCAAATGTAAACAAAACGAGGAGAGAGTTATTTTTTGCTGGACCAGCATAGGAAAATAAACCCTCACTCGGTTTGTTTACGCTTGCGACATTCGCCCTTTTGTTAATTCTATCTTCAATTGGCTTTAACTAACAATGTTAATTTATACTGGGTACCCGGTCATGCCGGTATAGAAAAAAATGAAAAGGTCGATCTCTTAGCGAGAATTGGTTCCTCAACTGAATTCGTTGGACCTGAGCCATTCTGCGGGGTGTCCACAGCCTGCGTAAAAGCTGAGCTCAAAGTCTGGGAATCATCAACGATTGATGCCAACTGTCCAAGTAGCACTTGTAACTTATTACAAAAATAAAAAAATAAAAAAGGTTGCACAACAGTTACATTTAGGACACTTGTAACGAGCTAGGTAACATAAAATTAAAAATAGTTACTTTTTAGTTTAGAGGTGACAAAAGTCTCAAAAAGTTACCAAATAGTTACCAAATGACCAAATTGAAACCTTTCTTCGAACCGTCATAAACTTGGTTGTCGCAAAACAGTCAATTTTCAGTTACGAGCCGTTACATTAGCAAAAAGGTTAGCTAGTAACATTTTCTCAACTCGTTTACTCTACCGTGTAAACACGACGGATTGAGCAAACAATAATCTGAATTTTGTTTATAGAATTAAGCTTGTGATTAGTTTTGTGATGACAAAAATTTCAAAAAATTACCAAGTAGTTACCAAATGACACATATGAAACCTTTTTTCAAACTAGTTGATGACATGATGGTTGTCGCAAAAGAGTTAATTTTGCGTTGCGAGCAGTTACGAAGTCAACGAAAGTTAGCTAGTAACATTTTCGCAACAACTTGTCATCTGTACCATGTAAACATGACGGATCGAGCAAAAAATACATCTCAAGAATTTTACTACTGCTTAAGATAAACATTTGGTACACGGGTTGCAAAATGTACCTAAAAATGCGTTTGCTTACTCAACTGATACTCGGAATCTTCTCCGGGGAAATCTTCGCAGAGACTGTTATTAAGTTGTCAATTTTGTTTACCCTCAAACGTCAAAACGATCAAGTTACAACGAAACGAAACCGGCAATGAAAATAAGTTAGTATGTAACCTAAAAATGTCGATGTAAAAAATATTTTAGTTACCAGGTGACTACAACAGACTTAATATTGGTTACCGTAACCAACAGCGTAACCAGACAGAAAATTTAGGTTACGTGCAATTAGAATCTAACTGAAATGTAACCTTTATGATCAACTAAAGGCAAAATGGCTACGAATTTTTCTTAGCGATAGCGAAAACTTTTAAAACTTACTTTTGATCAATTTCAATTCATTTTTGAACGATTGCTGACTAAGAATAAATTAAAAAATCAGAAAATTAAAATTAAAATTTTTTTATTGCACATATTTGTTCTACAAAAAATAAATTGATTAAAGAAGTAAGTGATAAAAAACTACATTTAAATTAGAGCGCGTGAATTTTTCAAAGCTAGAATCATAGGTTTCATCATAAATTTGAAACTGCATTAAAATTTGTGTTGAGCTAACAAGCGAAATTAATACATTCTTCTATATTCATTTACTTCTTGATAGCGTTGAGAGCCATACATTGAAATAAATCTTCTTGCATTTAAGCAATATTGTAACCTACTGCATTATTTTCACCAGACAATAAAAGTTTTAAAATGACTAAACCACTAATTGAAACCAGTTTCTAGTTTGTGTGTAACTACAATAGTAACCATTTTGTAACTGTACATGTTACATATTGGTTATTGAGTTACTGTTAATGTAACCATATTTAGTTACACAAGTTGCGCTATTTCGGTTACACAACTGTTATATGTTGAGTTATTGTAACCTAAATTTTACATTGAAATTTGTCGCATATCAGTCGCTACGACTAAATTGTGACAACGTGTGCTACTTGGGCGGAGAGCTGTTCCAACATTACGCCACCAAAGCGTTTCATTACGCCATGCAAAAGCATCACACGCAGCTTAAACAGTTTGAATAAAGTGGATCTGAGTACGCTGACCGGTCTTTTAACCGGACACTGTCCGAGCAGATATCACCTTAAAAATACAGGGAGGCTGACAGATGACATATGTCGATTCTGTAATTTTGAGCTCGAGACCTCGGAACATATACTGTGTCAATGCAGCGCTCTAATTCAACGAAGACTGCGTATTCTCGGAGAGGGCGTTCTAACGCCTAGCGAGATATGGTCTGCTGAAACAAAAAAGGTACTGAAATTCATTAAGGAAGTCATACCTTCTTGGGGGGAAATGCAAATTCATAGGGCGACCAACACTCTGACTCATAGTGATGGAACGAACTGATTATGCAAACAGCAACTCGGAGTATACCACAATAGATCTAACTAATGGTCGCAGTGGTCCAGGCCCCCATAAAAAAAAGTACAATGTTTTTTAATTCGGAATTTTCCGGATTGGAGAGATCGGATCGGTATCAGATCAGCGGGGAATACTCTTTATTTAACTATTTTCCTTGTTTCATTCTTTAGAATGTAAATATTGTTTACATAAACAAATTATGATTTGCTGATTATGATATTTAAACCATTTTTAATTTGTTAGCCGTGCAAATTAGCGGGGGTTAAATTAAAAAAGGTCAAACGAACGGTGGTTCACGGTATAATCACTTTTAGCGCAAAAGTTTTAAAACTTCTGAAATCCCGAAATGTTTTACTAATTAAAATTTTCAGGAAATTACTACCAAACGATCAAGAAACATATTGAGTTCGACAAAAGATAATGCATTTTTCATCAAAAATAGCAACGCCCATAAAACTGGTTCTCATCCCAAGTTCGGAAGCCTTCTTTCACGGGCACCCGGCGAAGATACAGAAATAACAATCCGAACAAACAAAGAAAAAACGATCCGAAAAAAATGGAGCAATCACGGATCGAACGTGTCCTTACTGCAAAATACGATATTGGATTGGAACGAACCGGTCGTTGTTATTGGCCTGGCAAGCAGACGTCGTCGGCTGTGTAAACTCTTTTTTGCGTTTTGTTATTGCCTGCCGCCCCTTATTTGCAATTACTACGATCGCGCGCGATCGTTGTAAATATGTTCCGGTTCTTCGAGTGCCCACTTAATCGGCAATGAAAACAGCACCGCACCAATTACATACCTACTTAACAACTGCCCCTCGACTCGACTCGACGACGGGCGAAAAAAGGAGTCAAGGTCGCTGGTGCTATACGTATGGGTAAAGTACAACCTATAAACTTGAACGTGAACATTTTAAGTACAAAGCTGTAAAGTTTTATTTCGCCGAATTAAACTGATACGGTCTTTTATGTCGAAGAATGTGGCTTACGTAGATAAATCAATCAAATATTAGACTAAATAATTTCACGCTCTTTGTTTTCGCTGGGTGTAGGAGTGACAGTTTCATAGTCTACTATGTTACTCGCAACGCAAACTCCAACAACGGATCAATGTCAGATGAATCAAACAGATCAGGGTGCCTGACAAGCAAGTCCAAAAAATCCGGCAAGGTGTTCGCCAAGGTTCCGAACCGATACTGACCTACTGCTGACGGATTACAGTACAAACATGTGACAGCAACAGCAGTGCCGATTATGCGGTGGCTTGATTAAACCCAATTCGGACACATCCCGTGTCGAGTTTTATCGGTCGATTTATCGCCGATGACCTTGCGGGCAGTGCGGTGCCGGTGGTAGGAAAGTTCGAACGGATACCTCAAGCTGATTGTGCAGTCAAACAATATCTGTCCGATCGGATAGCCGACGGCTAGATTCGGAGGGTGCTGTGCTGTGCTGTGCGGGGATCACAGTACACCGGGCCCAGATTGACCACGGTTCTGTACAAAACAGTGAACTTGGAAGGTGGAAACAAAAACTAAAATGCTGTCCAATCTTTTTCCAACAAGTTGAGTGCCCTGCGGGCAGCCAGACGGCTATTAGAAGGAACATGCTCGGTTCGAGCGAAACAACGTGTTCACAAGCGATCGAGAATGTTGTTCTGTGTGCAAGAAAACGAGCATAATTGCCCCGACATAAAGTACAATCGCACTGAATGTTATGTATTTTAATCGAAATATGTTAAAGTCAAACAAATTATCAAATTAAAACAGTATCTTAATCGGCCATACGCGCTGCGGCTGCGCCGCCCGTCGCGATCGTATCTGGCTCCAAAGCGCAGCGCAGTAAGCCACGCGTTTTTCTGTGCCCGTTCACGAGTCACGTGACTCTGACCATCGCCGTCTACGGAACGGACCGAAGTATAATATGAAACGCAAAATTAATGAACTTGCAGATCGATACATTTATTCATCCATTCATTCATGATTCGCTTGTTAATGGCGACGCCGCCGATTGTTGGCAGCGCAGCGAGGCAAAAAGATCGAACCTTGTAGGCTTCAGGCAGGCCTACTGGCCTGGCATCGTCGTTAAAAACCGGTGCGAACTGGACAGGCCTGGTGCGAGATCAGCACCTATGCAGACCGGACTGTAGAAAGGCCCGATCTGAATGTATTAAACTGTTTTAGGTCTAGTTCAATACTGACCATCAAGCGATGCGCTTTAAATTTTATTTAAATACCACCATTTTAGTATCGCTAATAGAATAGAAGGAATTTATAGTGCTGAGTATTTCCAGCTCAACTAGCAAAACGGTTTGTCTCCACTATTTTTGATTGGAATGAATTTTGGCCGATATGTTGGATACCATGCAAGGACTCGTTGTGCATTGAAAATAAATTTTTTCGTCAAGAATAACTTTTTAAAAAGACGTATTTAAAAATGAGATTAATTTTTTTCTAAAAGATAATGGGACCTATTCTCAGTCACCTCACTCGTCTAACTTTTCACACAGGCCCTATTCTTACAGTCATCCGCTAAAAGATCGAAAATGCAGCAATTATCGATAAACTACCACACAGGGGTGAGGGGTCTCAAACCATCATTAAAAAAATTCCTGCCTCCAAAACCCCCCACTTGCCAAATTTGGTTCCATTTGCTTGATTACTTCTCGAGTTATGCAAAAAATTGTGTTTTATTTGTATGGGAGCCCCCAATCCACTATGGGCCAGAAATTAAAATTTCGGGACAAATATATTTGCGGTTAAACGGCGTGTCTCAGCTCAATGTGGTCTTCGGCAACTTTTTGAATGAAAAAATGATGCATCTTTTGAAGGGGTCGTCCAATATTTACGTGTTACTTTAACAACAATTTAAGTAATAACTTATTGAGTAAATTTTTTTTCACCTTTATGGTTTCGAAATATTAAAGATAAACCAATTTCAAGTATTTTTTCTGAAGATATGAAACTTCTACCTTTCACCCATTTTCAGCAATAGACCTTTGTTTATAAACGACCTCTCAAATCACATTTCTTCTTGTAACATGTTTATTTCAACAGACAGCTCAATGTGATGTTCTAGAAAATATTTTGCACATAAAAGAGGAATATTTTTGCTGAAGACTGTTTTGCTGTTTCTGCATTAATTAATAAGATATAACTGTTTTTTAGGCTAAAAACCGTTTGATGAAAAATGTGTATTTTTTCAAGGGTGGTGTCTTCGGAGAAGTAAAATATTAAAATATAGCGCATCTTCATGCACTATTAGGGTGACCATGAATTCACCTATTAGGGTGATACAAACTTTTGTTTTCTTAAATAATTTAAAAAAAAAAGTTTTTTTCTCCAAAAGTTGCAGAAAATACTAAAATAAGCAACTTTGCTGAATAAAGTAACTATCTATCTCTTACCGGTTAAGAAATATAATAATGTGTTAAAAAAGAGCACTTAAAAATCAATTACACTCAATAACTTTGCACACGATTGTTTTATTTCTTTCAGATGTTCTACAAAGTTATTGAGTATGTTGAAATACATATTTTCTGTGAAGATTGTTTGATGCTAGGACGCATATTTATTAAGTTATAAAATGTATGAAAAAAAATCCGCACTATTCCCAGCCATGGTATTCCCAGGTATTCTCTGAAATACACATTTGGGCAGATAGCTTAAATAATTCCCAACAAATTAGTATGCAAACTAATTGCAGATACTTGCAGATGGCTAAGATATTCTGATTTTTCATCAGACGGTTTTTATCCTAAAATCAGTTATATCTTATTAATTAATGCATATAAAGCAAAACAGTCTTCAGCAAAAATATTCCTCTTTTATGTGCAAAATATTTTCTAGAACATCACATTGAGCTGTCTGTTGAAATAAACATGTTACAAGAAGAAATGTGATTTGAGGGGTCGTTTATAAACAATGGTCTACTGCTGAAAATGGGTAAAAGGTAGAAGTTTGGTATCTTCAGAAAAAATAATTGAAATTGGTTTATCTTTAATATTTTGAAACCAAAAAGGTGAAAAAAAATTAACTCAAAAAGTTATTACTTAAATTGTTGTTAAAGTAACACGTAAATATTGGACGACCCCTTCAAAAGATGCTTCATTTTTTCATTCAAAAAGTTGCCGAAGACCACATCGAGCTGAGACACGCCGTTTAACCGCAAATATTTTTGTCCCGAAATTTTAATTTCTGGCCCATAGTGCAATCTTAGTGGGAGGAGGAGTCTCTAACCATCATAAGGACTGGCCTTCCCTGGCCCCAAAAACCCCTGTATGCCAATTTTCACGCCGGTCGGTTCAGTAGTTTTCGATTCTATAAGGAATATTCGGGCAGACAGACAGAAATCCATTTTTATAGGTATAGATTTGTATGGGAGCCCCCCCTCTTAGTGGGGGGAGGGGTCTTTTGCCATCGAGAGAACTTTCCCTGGCCCCAAAAACCCCTACATGCAAATTTTCACTCCGATCAGTTCAGTAGTTTTCGATTCTATAAGAAACATAGGGACAGACAGACAGACAGACAGACAGACAGACAGACAGACAGACAGACAGACAGACAGACAGACAGACAGACAGACAGACAGACAGACAGACAGACAGACAGACAGACAGACAGACAGACAGACAGACAGACAGACAGACAGACAGACAGACAGACAGACAGACAGACAGACAGACAGACAGACAGACAGACAGACAGACAGACAGACAGACAGACAGACAGACAGACAGACAGACAGACAGACAGACAGACAGACAGACAGACAGACAGACAGACAGACAGACAGACAGACAGACAGACAGACAGACAGACAGACAGACAGACAGACAGACAGACAGACAGACAGACAGACAGACAGACAGACAGACAGACAGACAGACAGACAGACAGACAGACAGACAGACAGACAGACAGACAGACAGACAGACAGACAGACAGACAGACAGACAGACAGACAGACAGACAGACAGACAGACAGACAGACAGACAGACAGACAGACAGACAGACAGACAGACAGACAGACAGACAGACAGACAGACAGACAGACAGACAGACAGACAGACAGACAGACAGACAGACAGACAGACAGACAGACAGACAGACAGACAGACAGACAGACAGACAGACAGACAGACAGACAGACAGACAGACAGACAGACAGACAGACAGACAGACAGACAGACAGACAGACAGACAGACAGACAGACAGACAGACAGACAGACAGACAGACAGACAGACAGACAGACAGACAGACAGACAGACAGACAGACAGACAGACAGACAGACAGACAGACAGACAGACAGACAGACAGACAGACAGACAGACAGACAGACAGACAGACAGACAGACAGACAGACAGACAGACAGACAGACAGACAGACAGACAGACAGACAGACAGACAGACAGACAGACAGACAGACAGACAGACAGACAGACAGACAGACAGACAGACAGACAGACAGACAGACAGACAGACAGACAGACAGACAGACAGACAGACAGACAGACAGACAGACAGACAGACAGACAGACAGACAGACAGACAGACAGACAGACAGACAGACAGACAGACAGACAGACAGACAGACAGACAGACAGACAGACAGACAGACAGACAGACAGACAGACAGACAGACAGACAGACAGACAGACAGACAGACAGACAGACAGACAGACAGACAGACAGACAGACAGACAGACAGACAGACAGACAGACAGACAGACAGACAGACAGACAGACAGACAGACAGACAGACAGACAGACAGACAGACAGACAGACAGACAGACAGACAGACAGACAGACAGACAGACAGACAGACAGACAGACAGACAGACAGACAGACAGACAGACAGACAGACAGACAGACAGACAGACAGACAGACAGACAGACAGACAGACAGACAGACAGACAGACAGACAGACAGACAGACAGACAGACAGACAGACAGACAGACAGACAGACAGACAGACAGACAGACAGACAGACAGACAGACAGACAGACAGACAGACAGACAGACAGACAGACAGACAGACAGACAGACAGACAGACCTCGACATCATTACTAGAAACCGTGGGACGGCGGAGGTAATCTACGCCAGACTAAAAACGGAGGCTAGGAGGATAGGGTTACACATTAATGCGTCGAAAACCAAATATATGGTACAAAGAGGTTCCCGAGAAAGTAACGTTTGCCTCCCACGGAAAGTGACTATTCACGGCGATGAACTGGAAGTGGTTGATGAGTTCGTATATTTGAGATTTTTGGTCACCACCGACAATAATACGAGTAAGGAGATCCAACGACGGGAGACTACGGTGGGCCGGCCACGTCGCAAGGATGCCGGACGACTGTGTAGTGAAATCCTTTCTCTTCAAGAACCCCACCAGGAATAGAGGGGCTCAACGTGCTAGATGGCTCGACCAGGTTGAAGCCGACTTGTGTGTGTTGAGACGCGCAACGAATTGGCGACGAGTAGCTCAGGAACGAGTACAATGGAGAGGAATCCTTGATACGGCAAGAGCCACCCCAGCAAGAGCCAGCTGAATAAGTAAGTATAAAAAAGTAAAAGCGAAGTGCAAAGGGAAAAAGGCAGTTAAAAACAGAATAAACGTGACAGAAAAGAAGAAACAACGGGGCGTCTAAAAGAGTGAAAATGAAACCGACCAAAACGAAAAACGAGAAAGAAAGGAGATAAAAAGTTAAGAAAAAAAAAAGAAAACTGGAAGCGAAGTAATTAAAAAGAGAAGTGAAAAGGCGGAAAACGTAAAGAAAATAACAAAAGAAACGAGCAACAAACAAGAGTAAAAACAGGATTGAAAATAAGAAAAAATGGGGCACAAAATGAAGAAAGACGGAACAATGAAACAGGAAAAGGATAAACGATAGAAAAATAGGAAAAATAGCAGAAAAAAGGAAGGAACTTAAAGCAAAAAATAACGATACAGAAAAGAAGAAAAACAGGATAAAAAGAGGAAATACGGGACTGAGAAAGATTAAAAACAAAACAGAAAGGAGGTAAAACGAAAAATGCCAATCCTAATTTTATAATTATAACTTTGTTTATAATTATAACGTAATTTCATGTTCATGTCCTATTTCAAGTCGAATTTAATTCCAATTTCAAATTCAATTTTAAGATAAATTTCGAGCTTAATTTCAATTCCAATTTCAACTTTGATTTTAAATGCAAACCTTAATAGTAAAAAAAATTGTTAGTTTTCAATGGACTTTGTCCAAAAACGCAAGCCCTCTAGCGTGAGAGAAGCCTTGCCACGTGCAGGCCACGGCACGGCTTACATTAGGCTCGCCAAATTCGCACGGGGCTCCTCAATTCATCGATCCTTCGCCTAACCTTGCCACAATCATCACGTGGATCCGCTTGATGAGGCCGGCAACCGAGTGAAGATGTAAATACTCACCGGGCCCACCGGTAACTGGCCTGACCACACACACCGTGCGTCGCATCATCGTCACCGTCACTCACTCGCGCTTTGCTCGCAACAGTTCCAGCAGCGTTGCTGCTGCTGTTGCTTCTGCTGCTCCTTCGACGAGATGAAAGATGTGTCTTTCTAATTTCAATCTCAAGGTCTTCTCAGTCATGAAAATCTTACACAATGTGCGGCCACCGCGCGCCATAGACGAGCCAATTCAAGTGCACACTTACGTACGACGTGCACCGTCGGCCGCGTGCCGGCCGACAAGCAAGTCTCTCTAGGTACCCATCCGCACACTCTCGAAGCGGAGATCTAGAAGGGGACGCACGCCAACAGCCAACAACGGCAGTGCAGCGGTCTTAACCAATCTTTTTTTATGCAAGCAACAATCGATTATTCGATCTGGATGTTGTCTTGTAATAACGAACCCCCAGCCAGCAACGGTAACCATCAGCTGTGCACTTCCATTTAGAACCGTTGATCATCGTCGCAGTAATTGTGGCACTTCGGACGGATGCGATGGCGCCGATCAGTGTTGTTGTCGTCCTTCGGACGTTCTGCGCATCCGTTTCAGTACCGCGCCAGAGCGCGGTAACGGAAAGATCAACCTACCACGCGTCGATCGAACGAGATCAGTTCGAAAATTTGTTTACGTTTCAACGATGATTGATAAATTAAAATTTATCGTAATGTTTTCAGGACGTCCGTCCAACAATAATGGAGTCACACTAGCATTGGGCGATACTGTATCTGTATCGAAAAAATCGATACTTTTGAGCCGATACATCGATATTTTGGATCGATACTGAGCGTCCCGATACCGGCCAGTATCGATGCTAAAACGACGATATTTGTATCGATACCTTTAGAGTAAATGCTAGAGAAACTAAAATACTTTACTTATCCTAATGCGATGTCCATTAGGATTTCACCTGCATAACAATGTTCCGCCAACAAACTCGATCCTTGGCTGTCCGCCTCCAATTTCTCGAATGTCCCATACTTTCCAGGACTTGCTCCATATGGTCTAACCGTCAAGCACGCTGCGTACCTCTGTGCCTGGTACCAACCGAATTCGAGGCAAACATCATTTTTACGGGATTGTTTTCCGGCATTCTCACATGTCCCGGCCATTGTACTCTTCCAGCCTCAGCAACTTTCTGAATACTGGGTTGGCCGAAAAGCTGCGCCAGCTTGTGGTTCATGTTTTTCCTCCATAGACCGTACTCACATACACCACCAAAGATAATCCTAAGCACACGACGTCCCAAAGTGACCAGTCTCCGTCGAGCATTGTCCACGTTTTGTGCCCGTAGACTATCGGTCTTATTTGCGCTTTGTACATGGTACATTTGGTACAGGGATGAAGCTTGCCAGATTTTAGGGTCTTGTAGAATCCGTAGGAAGCACGGCTTCCGGCAAGAATATCTCTGCGTATTTCTCTGCTGCAGATGTTATCCGACCACCTCGAACTCGTAGAAATTAAAATAAGAGGTGTACCTAATTAATGCGGCAGCTAATTTTGTTTATCGATCAATAAACTCTGCAAAAATAGATGCATTCCTAGTTCCAGTCTTAAATCAAATTTTAAGTAAAACTTCAATTTCAATTTGAAATCTAATTTAAAGTCGGATTTCTTGGGTGATGTAAAAAAATCAAATTCAATTTCAAATCCTATTTCAAGTCCGATTTAACTCCAATTTCTGGCAAAGTTGTAAGTATAATTTCTAGTCAAATTTTTCATCCAATTCACTGTTAGTTACTAGTAAAATTTTAAGTTCTTTATTATGTCCTATTTCAAGTTCAATTTCATGTCTCATTATAAGTCCTGTTTCATGTGTAATTTGAAGTCCAATTTATAAATTCTAGTCTGAATTGGTCCAAACTTGAGTTTAACTTCGCGTCCAATTTTAAGTGTGATTTGAAGTCCAAATTCAAGTTCCACTTCAAGTTTAATTTTAAGTTAAATTTAAAGTCTTACTTCCAGCTCAATTTAAAGTAAAGATCCAAGTTGAAATTGATTCAAACTGAAGTCCAATATCATTTGATCATCAAAATCAATTTGAAGTACAATTTTAAGCATAATGCCATGCTCAATTCTAAGTTAAATTTCAGTTCCCATTTCAAGTTCAATATCAAGTTTAATTTCAGGTTCAAATTTAAGTAAAATTTCAAGTGCAATTCCAGCTCCGATTTTAAAATTAATTTCAAATGCGATCAATTAGACAACTCGCAAGTTGCTGAGTGAAGCTCTGCTTTCCTCAATGGAGGTAGCTATCTTGGCACTCGAAGATGGATGTGGTTGGATACGCTAGACCGTCAATGAAGCCGCAACTGCGTTGTTAATTGAAGAGACCCTGAGTGCATGAAATGACTTTTGACGGAGATGAACTGGAAGGGGTTGATGAATTCATAAATTAGGGATCTCTGTCAACCGCCGTCAATCATACGAGTAAGCAGATTCAACGACGCATTCTAGCTAAGTCAGGTCTACTTTTCCCTTCGTAAGTCATTTCGATCAAGGAGCATAAACCGTACGCAAAATATAAAAGCATTTGCTAGCGCTTGGCTGAGTGGTCGATTTCTGGCCGGCCCGGCCGGTTTTTCACTTGCAAAGCCGGTGACCGATCAATCTGGCAAAAAGTCGGTTTACCAACTTAAGAAAACGGATTTGTACTTTTTGTCCGATTTTTAAAATTTATTTTTCATTTCCATCATTCCACTAGATTTTCTAATAAATTTTGTAGCAATCCTGAGCAATTCGTTGCAGTTTCCGGTCAAAAGAGTTTAAAACTGCAGGCCTGACCAGTCCGACATCAGCTATTATTTCGTTCCTAACGAGATTTTGTATGAGAACGAAAGAGAATCAACAGTAGTAAAAGCACACGCATATAATTTTCTAAAAAATTAAGCTAAATAATAAACAAAAGTGTGGTTTTCGTTGCACCCTGTCAGTGTATCGATACCACTGGTATCGATACTTGCCGCCCGATATTTCAACGGGATCGATACCTTTACAAAAATTGTATCGATATTCGAATATCGATGCTTTTCGCAGTATCGTCCAATGCTAAGTCACACTGACTGACGTGACGGCGTCAATAAATATGGAGCAAACGGTGGCTTACTAGATTGAATAATAGGTACCGCTAGAAGGAAAAAAAAAAAAACAAAACGAAACACATTCTGACATTATCGATCACGTCTACTATGTTGCTCATAATCTATGACATTTAACACCTCCTTGAGAGGCAATAAAAGCAACGATTTTGCACACACTAATCGTTGTTGTTACCGCTCGCTCGGTCGCTCACGCGATTGTTAGCTGGTTAGTAAATGGCTGTGGAGGCTGCCAGATGCAGCACAAGACTGATGGTGGCCAAGCCCAAACTACAATCTAGTTAGTTTAATGACATCAGCAATTTGTTTTAGGAGTTTTTTCGATAATTACTTTGCCCCGTGACGAGTTAAACGTTTCTGGTAATAAAATTATTAATCTCCGAAATTTATTTTTACTTAAAAATATAGATAATGACAGAAAGGTCAGTTTCTGCTCGCATTAGCGATAAGTAAGGTTATGTACCTTTCAAATTAGGCACGATCGGTTGATTGCGGTGAGTTGGAGGTGACATTTCTGCCTACAGTTAATGTCATGGACTGACTGACCAGCAGCGCACCGGACCACGAATTAATCGTGGCGTTCTGTTAAAGTCCAGTTTCATCTCGATCAATGTCGAACAGATTTTTTCGTTACCTCCCAGCCAACCCTCCAACCTCCGTAACCCATTCCGTTCACAGTGCGTGTAATTGAACCTCTTGCTGCTTTGCTTGCAAGTGTAAGAGGGGTTCTGCACACGTAAACGTAGGCATAAACGATCGTACGCGATTAGTTTACATTACAGTGATCATTAATCAATCTCGATCTCGAGAATCGATTGAAAATCGCTTAGACCTAGCTAACGCTGCTGCTGGGCCTAAGCTTGATTGAGCAGCGGCGGTCCATGCGGGCCGCGGGTTGAGTAATTGAATGGCCGCCACGAATGATCGCCACGGCGATGAAGGTCCAAAATCATTGTCGAGCAAAATTAATGAAGTCGTGGGTATTTTGGGGTCGAAACACAAACGCGCCACGATCGCTCGCTCGTTTCGGTTGGAGCCTGATAGACATGGGGGTGGGGCACTGATAGTGATACGCCAATTTGTCATCACAGTGAGCCATGATAAACCATGACCGAGACAGCATGACTGATTTGTCGAAAGGAAAATAAATAGTTTGTTTACAGAGTGAACCGAATCAATTGTCAGTCAGGAATACAAACATTTTTTTCGGGCAATTCAATTTTAATTTGCTAGTTTTTTATAAGTGTTATTCCGATTGGTTTGTTCAAAAGGTAAAGCAAAGCCGGGGGGGTACGACACTTCATAATATTATCATATATTAATATGTTAGGCCCTATAAATGTATATCTTTATAGGGCTTTAGGTTATATTAGGGTGAGAACGTTATCCAGCTTTCCACGAGCGATAAAGGCGGATATTGAGCACAAGTGGGCACAATCTTTTGACATTCATTGCAGGAGCGTCGAGTGTGGCCTTACGGAGTTACTATGGAAACATCCAAGATTGTTTGTTGTTCGAGTGTAAAAAGTGTGAGTGTAAACATTGTTTCATTTTGCAGATCAGTTGAAGTGGAACATAACTGAACGGATTCAAGCTTTTGTAGTGGTTTGCGGCCATAATTTCCTGAAAGCACCGGCTCAGGATACTTTTTACTATCGTGCGAATTAAACATTCGAGTGCAGTCAGAGGGAAACATTAACTTCATATTGGTCGAGCCGTTGATAAGCTTGCTCTCAAACAGTCTCGTCTTGATAAGAAACTTTCCGTTGCGTATTTGGCCATTCTCCCTGAAATGTCCGAAAACTGCGAAGCCACAATCCATTAAATTTCTTATCCATACAATTATGTTCCCAATTATGTTTATATGCAAAATTAAACAATGTTTACATTTTTACACTCGAACAACAAACAATCATGGATGTTTCCATAGTAACTCCGTCAGGGCGAACTCGACGCTCCTACAATGAACGTCAAAAGATTGTGCCCACTTGTGCTCAATAACCGCCATTATCGCTCGTGGAAAGCTGGATACCGTCTTTAGACATTACCTTTCTTTATCGATAGACTTCGCAGCCGGTAGAAAATTACGGGGCCAGTGTAACGATCTCTATCTGACTCTATCTAGCAAGAACCGCCTAGCCGAGATTCGAACATACGACGATTGACTTGTTAGACCAGCATCGTACCTCGTTGCTAACTGGGCGGCGAAAAGGTAATGTTACTTAAAACTAAAGTGAGTTGTTTTAGGAAAGTGATTGATAAAATTATCAGGATAATCTAGATGGCTTACAGATTCAAATGGTCACGTTTTTTTTTAAATAGACTTCGTTTTATGTAACAAAATATGCTTAATTCGTTAACCGTTTCGACATACTTGCGTATGCTTATGCGTATGCTTGCGTCGGCTTCAACCTGGTCTAACCATCTAGCACGTTGGAGCCCTCTATTCCTGGTGAGTATAATCTCCTAACTGCAGCCTGCAACTCATGCTTCATACGCCTACGCCGCTCTTTGCTTCCCATTTGTACTCCGTCAAAAATAGTTCCCCAAACAGTTTTCGTAAGCAAAGTCCGTAGAGGACTTGAGACTGTAACTGATTAGCGTTTTGTACATCGTCAGCTTTGTGCGGCAGCGTACGCTCTTTGATCAAAACGTCTTGCGAAGGGAAAAGTAAGCTCTACTTCCGGCTTGAATGCGCCATTGAATCTCCTTATTTGTATTTTTGTCGACGGTTACCAGAGTTCCCCAATATGTGAACTCATCAACCACTTCCAGTTCGTTGCTGTCCATGGGGGGCGAACGCGTTGTTTTCTATAAAACCTTTTCTTACCATATATTTGTAATTTTGCGTAATTTTGCCGTACCTTTTGGTATTTTTGACGACTTTTCGTCACTTTTTTTTGTTTACGAGGCTTTAACCGCTGAACGGTCTTTCGCCCAAATGGACTTTTCGTTATTGTTTTCGTCGTAAAAGACAACAATCGCATTGCGTTCTTTGCAGCGTCTCTTTGCCGACTTTGCCGACAGTGGTAGATTTTTCTTAAATATTTACAAAAACTCTAGCTAATTAAACAATTTGATCATACATACATACATACAAACATAGATACATCTGATGATTTTATATCAGTAAAATAGCTTAAGTTGCTAGAGTTTTGTTAATATTCAAGAAAAATCTGCCACTGTCGGCAAAGTCGGCAAAGAGACGCTGCAAAGAATGCAATCCCAAGGAACAAAACGGCAGCACCTAAACAAGCAGGTGTGGAATAAGAGTTGTTTGATAGCATTCGGTGCTGATTAAGCGAATTTGCTGAATTGTCTGTTGTTTAGACGTCATAACCTATATTTTTTCTAGCTTCTAATCAACGTATACGTTGTTATATAAATGCGGAATAAGAGTCGAATAAATGTTATGCAAACGTATCGGCAGTACGGCTAACAGCAGGTGTGGAATAATGGTCGCTTAAAAGCTACCATGAAAATGCATGTCGAATAGACGTTGTGCAAACGTGTCAGTCAAGGGCAATTGTGGAGTAAAAGTGGAATAAGAGTGGAATGAGCATTGCGCAAACGTAACAGCAGCATTACGGAGATCAAATGTGGAATAATAGTGGAATAAGTGTGGAATGAGCGTTGCGCAAATGTATCAGCAGCATTGCTGAGAGCAAGTGCAGAATAAAAGTGGAATAACAGTGGAATAAATGTTGTACAAACGAATTTGCAGCATTGCTGAAAGCAAGTGTGGAATAACAGTGGAATAAATGTTGCGCAGCATTACTGCGAGAAGGTGTGGAATAAAAGTGGAATAAGTGTGGAATGAGCGTTGCGCAAACTTATCAGCAGCATTGCTGAGAGCGAGTGTGGAATAAGAGTGGAATGAAAGTTGCCCAAATGCATCAGCTGCATTGCTAAGAGGAATTATGGAATATGTGTCGAATAATCGTCGTACAAACGTATCAGTAGCACCACCAAGAGCAGGTGTGGAATAAAAGGTGCTTGATGGCAGCCAATAACACCAATAACTTGAATGACACTTTATACTTTACACTTTATAATTTGTGCTTTAAATTTATGTTAGGTACACTTTATTTTTATTTTATTTTTTTTTTTGGTACATTAAGAATAGAAAACATTTGCATAACCACTTTTAGCCGCCGCAAATCTTTACTGGTCGTGGAAATCCTTTTAAGTGTTGTCTGTACGGTGTGTATCTTTTCCCTCGGCGTGTCGTTGTCCCTCGTCGTACCGAAATTTAACTTTAACAAACTTATATCCAAAGGCAGCCGGCTGCTTGACGCTTTACGAGTTACTCACAATGGATTTGCTCAGCGAGATGAATTCCGTCGGGCTAAAGCCGCCAGAATTGTTATGATCGGGTGGCATAGTGGCGATACCACCACTGCTCCCGCTGCCGGTGCGCGAAAACACCACTGCTTCTCGTGCCATCCGCTGCTCTTTTTTGTTTTCTGGAAGCTCAGGACTATCTGCGTAAACTAATGACGGGGTGACAAAAGTACTCCTTCTCTGCGGTACTAACACGAATCACTCCTGCTGCTAACTAATCACTGCTGCTGCTAGTCACATCACTGCTAACTAAATGAACAATCGCTAACCGTACATTCTGGATTTCTAGTTTCCAGTTAATTTTATTCAGTAGCACCGCTTACCGTCGTCAATATTCAAAAGAAAAAAGTCCTCTACGTTGCGACTGTGTTATGTTTCTGGCGGTACAAGCGAAATGCTTTATTTTAGTACAAATAGTTTATTAAATGTTTAACATGTGCGGAATAAATACTTCTAAAGTAATCTTGTACAGCAGATGCCAAACATGATTTAAGAAACTACTCTTCAGCGCTTAAATGTATTTTAGCCCATTTTTGTTCCACACTTGACAAACTTAAGCTGGTAAATCTACATCGGCTGAAAACTCGGAGCCTGTCGTATGTCAGATTATCTCAGATGTGTTCGTTGACGGCTTCCGACCGATAGGATGTAAGTTAGAACCCGGGTGAATAAATAAAGTATTTTGCAGGCTTGATCAATTTAGAGTCAACCAATGATATTCTACTAAAGTCTCTTATTAAATTATAATATATGCATACAAAAATGGCCATGAAAATAGCGAAACCCACAAAATAAAAAAAAAAAATACTTCCTGCATATTTTTTTCTTTTTGCTTGTCTAAAAGTAGAACTGCTGTGGAATAAACGTAGCTTCAGTGTCATCAGCAGAAGTTTAATAAACATATCTATACGTACTGAATAAACATTTTACTATACGTTGCTTAACAGTCATACAAACGCATCTTCCACGCCCATATTCAGCACTGTGCTGCTTAAATTCTCCAAAACCAACTGTATAAGCATTGAACAGAGGTGTTTAGACATACTTGAAAAGCAGCTATACAGCATGTGCTGAATAAAAGCTGTCGGGTAAACGTTTAATAAGCAAAAATTGTTCCTTGGGATGCGATTGTTATCTTTTACGACGAAAATAATAACGAAAAACCCATTTGGGCGAATGATCGTTCAGCGGTTGAAGCCACAGCCCGTAAACAAACAAAAAATGACGAAAAGTTGTCAAAAATACCAAAAGGTACGGCAAAATTACGACGAAAAGACAACAAAACAGCGACAGAAAAGCCATCGATAAAATGCCAATAGAGCAACAAAAGGGCCAAAAAAAGAAAATGGAGCTAAAGAAACGAAAAAAGCTACAAAAACGGTAACAGATGATAAAAACTGACAGAAAAATGACGAAAAAACGATAAAAATAAGACTGAAAAACGCCCTTTAAAAAGACGCCGTCACCGACAGTGCTAAAAAAGTCAAACAAAAACTGCGAAAATGTCAAAAGGACAATGAAAACGGCAAAAGAAATGACAGAGAAAGAGAGAGACAGAGAGAAAGACCGTCATCGACGTCAATAGGACGAAAATATAACTAAAAACGCGAAATGATAAGAAAGACGAGGGTCAAAAATACAAAAAAATATAATGAAACCACAAAAAAATGATAGCGCAGAAAACCAAAATCTATACCTATAAAGAAGGATTTCTGTCTGTCTGTCTGTCTGTCCCCCTGTCTGTTCTTATAGAATCGAAAACTACTGAACCAATCGACGTGAAAATTTGCATGTAGAGGTTTTTGGGGCCAGGAAAGGTTTTAGTGATGGTTAGAGACCCCTCCCCCCACTAAGAGGGGGGGCTCCCATACAAATGAAACACAAATTTCTGCAAAACTCGAGAACTAATCAAGTAAATAGAACCAAATTTGGCATGTGGGTGTTTTCGGTAACAAGAATTTATTCTAGGGTAATTTGAGACCCCTCCCCTCTTTATAAGGGGAATTATAACTCCTCTCCCCTTTAAGAGGGAGGGCTTCCATACAAATTTCCTCATAACTCGAGAACTAATCAAGCAAATGGAACCAAATTTGGCATGTGTGTGTTTTTGGAGACAAATTTTTTTTCTATGATGAATTGGGACCCCTCCCCACTTTAAGTGGGGGGGGGGCTCCTATACAAACGAAATACAAATTTCCTTATAACTCGAGAGCTAATCCAGCAAATGGAACCAAATTTGGCATGTGGGTGTTTTCGGTGACAAGAATTTATTCTATGGTAAATTGAGACCCCTCCCTCTTTATAAGGGGAATTGTAACTCCTCTCCCCTTTAAGAGGGGGGGCTTCCATACAAATTTCCTCATAACTCGAGAACTAATCAAGCAAATGCAACCAAATTTGGCATGTGAAGGTTTTCGAGAGCAAGAAAATTTTCTACGGTGAATTAGGACCCCTCCCCACTCTAAGAGGGGGGGCTCCTGTACAAATGAAATACAAATTTCCTCCTAACTCGAGAACTAATCTAGCAAATAGAACAACATTTGGCATGTGGGTGTTTTTTTTGGTGACAAGAATTTATTCTATGGTGAATTGAGACCCCTCCCCTCTTTATAAGAGGAATTATAACTCCTCTCCCCTTTAAGAGGGGGGGCTTCCATACAAATTTCCTCATAACTCGAGAACTAATCAAGCAAATGCAACCAAATTTGGCATGTGAAGGTTTTCGAGAGCAAGAAAATTTTCTATGGTGAATTAGGACCCCTCCCCACTTTAAGAGGAGGGGCTCCTGTACAAATGAAATACAAATTTCCTCATAACTCGAGAACTAATCAAGCGAATTGAACCAAATTTGGCATATGTGTGTTTTTGGAGACAATTTGTTTTTCAATGATGAATTGGGACCCCTCCCCACTTTAGGAGGGGGGTCCTATACAAACGAAATACAAATTTCCTCATAACTCGAGAACTAATCAAGCAAATGGAACCAAATTTGGCATGTGAGAGTTTTAGATGGCAGAATTTTTTTTCTGTGGTGTATTACGACCCCTTTCTTTTTTAAGAGGGTGGGCTCCCATACAAATGAAATACAAATTTCCTTATAATTTGAGTACTAATCAAGCAAATGGAACCAAATTTAGCATGTAGGAGATTTTTGAGTCTTGAATTTATTTTATGATAGTTAGAGACCTCTCACCCCTGTGGTAGGGGGATATGGACTCTCATACAAATAAAACAGAAATTTTTGCGAAACTCAAAAACTAATCCAACTCGAGAAATTCGAGACTCTTTCATAAAACATTAATCAATAACAAGACCACAAAAACTATCTATAGTAACACTAGATCATTCAGGACGAGACGGTCGCGAGTGCTGCCGGTGACCCGCCGTCGGAAGCGCCGCCCACTGGGGGGCTTGCAAAACTCGAAATAGTGACAAAGATCATCCGAGATTCATGATTTATGTACAACACAGGTTAATTTGTGGCAATACGAAGTTTGTCGGGTCAGCTAGTAACATATAAAGCTGCCATAAAAGGTGGAAAAGATGCTAAAGAAAAATGACGAATAGATAGCAAAAGAAGAAGGCAAAAAGACGATGAAAACGTGACGAAAATACGATGGAGAGCCGTCGAACCAAGGACAAAAAAGCTACATAAAGGGAGAGTAAAAGGACGTCGAAAATACAAAGAAAGACAAGATTAAAGGAGTTGAAAGGAAACAAAAAATTATCACAAAAATACCATAAAAAGACTTTGAAAAACAACTAAAAAGACGACTAAAGAATATTAAGATGCTAAAATATTCGTATAAATTGTAAAAGACGATAAAAAATGAGACGACGAAAAGACGATGACAAAGAGACGGAGAGATGCCAAAGAGCCATACAAAAAGACGACCAAACAGCATTAGGAAACGCAAAAAAGGAGCCATCAAAAACAACTGAAAACACCAAAAAGGACAATAAATAATCTCCGGAAAAATGCCGTAGTTTAAATGATCAATTTCATGTCCGAATGCAAGTCCAATTACAAACCTTATTTTAAGTAAAATTTCAAGTTAAATATTAGATCCAATTTCAATTTCAATCTAGGCCACTCGTCATCAATTCGTTGAGCATCTTGACACTTGCAAGTCAGCTTCAACCTGGTCGAGCCATCTAGCTAGCACGTTGAGGCACTCTCTTGCTGGTGCCAGTGGGTTTCCTGAAGAGAACAGATTTCACTGTACAGTCATCCGGCATCCTTGCGAAGCAATCGTGATCTGGGAAAAAGTCATGAAACTCATGAAATGCCCGACAGACATGTGCCAACGAGCAAGCCAATAACCACAAGCCACCGTCACGGAGGTTTGACCGTATTTCCTCGAAGCTAAGCTTTGATAAGCACGGAAAGTTTGACAAAAGTATGATGGAAACCCTCAACCCTCCCTTCAGAGTCAAGCCGCTCCGCTCCTGTGCTCGTGACCGGTATGGACCGGTGAGGGGTTCAAATTTGCTTTCTCAGGCCAGTACCGGTCATTATTACAGGTATTCCAGAAGTTTTTCCGTCCATAGAGCAATGGCTCCTGTAGTGACATCCTTCGTCGTCGAGTCTCCGTCGATCCCAGCGTTCTCTCAAGCTACTATCCATCGTGTACTTCAGCTTCAGAACTGGATTATGGAACTGTAGCAACTAGCAATGTGAATAATAACCACTTCTTGCGAGTATACTAGCAAAACTGGTGCGGAGATCACACCGTTGATTTGAAACAATTGTTTTGGCAGAAACTTTGACGATCGAACGGCGTTTTAATAGCAGTTCATCGCTAACTCAAGGCCTCTGTCTTGCGAAAAGATACGGTGGAGGGCTACAGCTCCATTGGTTTAAATCGCATCTGTCGAATCGTTACTTTAATGTATTTATCGATGAGGTCCTTTCGCCAGTCTTCACTGCTTTTTCCGAAATCACACAAGGCAGCCATCTCGAGAAACTGTCGCCGTCCAGTCCAGTGGTAAAACACGATGATTATCGAACCACGTGTGTAACCACTCCCTGGCAGGAGCAATCAGCGCGCTGGCAAAGCTGGAGTCTCTACGCTTCTCTTTCCCCAACAGAGCCGCATCCGACGAAGGGACCTGCACCTCCTGTAGTAGCTTGGACTTAATGGCATCTCTGGTTACCGGAGTCCCAGAGTTTTCCAGAGTCGTAATCATTGGCCTGTACTCATCCGGAAGACTGTACAGCAGCAACACTCCAATCCGTTCTTCTGATATCTCGAAACCAATCCCGTTCAGTAGATGAACCGTCGGATTTCGTTGGCATATTGCGACATCGACGAACAGTTTCCAAGGTCTGTCGCAAAAGGTCTACCGGCCTAGGCAGTCCGGTAGAATCTTCAAACGCTTCCTCCAGGTTGTTCTGGACTTTCCTCGCTGTAATTGCTTCTTCAACTCGCCATGAACGTAATTCGTTAGATCCAATAAAGGAATTCCATGAGAAAAATAAGTCAAAAGTTCCGTCGTTCTTCTTGTCGGGTTTGATAGCCGCCCACTGATCATGGAGTTCGAGCTAGGTCTTGGTCTTGGTTTCAAGTGGTCCTTGAAACAGTTCGATTCCGGGTCAGTCTTGAAGAACCGTGAGTTCGCGAAAGTTGGCCTGCCAAACTTGATTGAATCAGAATCGGAGCTTCAATACGCAGCGATAAGAGGACCCATAACCTATCGTAAGTACTCCGCTAAAACACAACTTGCTTGTGTGACGTTTGCGAACAGAATAGAATGAAAATTTTATTGAGTTTGACAAATCATAGTTTAATAAAAGCAGTTCATGCTAACTCATGACTAACTATTCCAATAGATTTAGTGATCGCGCGAGAACAAAGCAAATGTAAACATCTGTCCTAGACTAACAATAGCAGTTGTAATAAAAACATTGCTCCTGTTACTACAAGAACAGGGGCCGCAAAAAGTTTATCATTTGTAATGCCTTTTTCTAAAGAAAACTATTATCAGTGAAGGGCAACTCGTATTTTCCTAATTAACTAAAAACTGTGCTAGGTGGTTCTCAGTGCGCGCGGCCATTACGTTTTCAGTCACTTTCAAACCTTTCAAAGTACCTTCCTCGTGAAAGTAGGTCGCAACTGCTTTTGTAAACAAACAATGCACCAATCGCCAATTTCTAGCTCAATCTTGCCAATCAAAGCATGCCTAGTGGTGAAGAAACAATTTAACCTAGACTTTAACCGGTCTGCCCCGTATTGTTGTTTATTTAGAGTTCCAAGTTGAACATTCTTCGGTGGAATTTTAGTGATTTAAGTGCTTGTTTACAAAAGCGGTTTCATCCTAATCACGAAGTACTTCGAAATTATTTACTGGCAATAAGCAGCAGCAGCAGCTGCTGCTGCTGGAAAAACAAAAAAAAAGAAGCTGTGAAGAAGTGTGAACTGTGCGGCTGCTGCCTTTTATGCACCATGACCCACAACCGTCAAAATCCGGTTATTCTGGCACACAGTTTAAGTGCCGTACCCATTACGATAGTTGGAGCAGCAGCAACGGCAACTGCTGAGCCAGCCAGTAGTAGTTCTAAAGGATATTTATTTCCCATCAATTCTTGTGTCGGTGGTCTGTCCTTGGCAGGTTGGCACCACAACACCAGAGAACCTCCAGCGTGCGCGGGAGCAAACCAGGAGACAGAGTGTAAGTGTTCGAGCCGAAGAAAAAATAAATAAAATAAAAATAAAAGCGAAGGTTTAGACTTAATAAATAACCATATTTATGACAGAGTAATCACTGCTGCTGCTGCAGCAGCAGCTGCATTGTATTCCTGGGTTGCTAGGATGTTGTTTTGGGTTTTCCGGCACTGACAGAATATTTTCTGCGTCTCTAAACAAGAAGCAAGGTGGGTTCTATTTAGCAAGATAATGTCATTGGTCGTCCCCATTAGCAATTAGCTAAACCCGTAAAACAGTGTGGTGCTTCCCTCAATAAGAAGCCGTTGGATTGAGCAATTTTAATCAAACTATCGTTAGCATATAGCCGGTTAATTATATAGCGGCAAATAAAAATCATTATTTCATATCGGCACTGAACTGACTCGCACTTTGGTTCGGTTTGAAACCGATTCGACTGCGTCTGCGACGGCCGGCGGCCGTGGACCCGCCGAGGATGGCGTTTTATAGCCGCCGCCGTCATCGGTGTATGTGTCCTGCCTGAGCTTAGAAGTCTACCCTTCACCAACCAGCCAAGAGATGTTTTCTCTAACGGAGCTAGGCACCAACGGATTCAGTCAGACACACTAGCGTGCGCAGACATAAACGAAGGGTGGAGCAGCCGACCTGAAAAAACGGAGTAATCCTATGCGAGGGCGAAACTGTTACTACCTTTCCCCAAAATACCCGTGTGATTGGGTTGAAAAGTCTAGACTTTCGGGTTGTGATTTTAAGATCTAAGTTTATATTGGACTAGAAATTATATAGATTTGGAACTGAACTAGAAATTAGAGTTGAACTCGGATCTAGGACATTAAATTAGACCTAAATTTAGACTAATTTGAGCTTGAAGCTTTGCTCTATATTGAAGTGGAAATTTGACTTAAAATTAGATTTAAATAGGACTAGAACATTTGACATTAAATTAGGCTTGAATTTGGACTGATTTTAAGGGGGCATAGTACTTTTTCAACTTAAAAAAATCGAAATTTTTTTTATTGATTATTTCGAAAGATTAACATTTTGACCATATGTGTTTCAAGTCATTTCAATGAATTCCAAAAATTGACAAAGTTACAGCTATTTGTACCGCGCATGTCTGGAGCGATTACACGGCGAATAAAAAGTTCGACGTCGTTTTTCTCGAAACCAGGTTTTGAAATTCGGTACCATAAATATCTCAAGAACGGCTCAAGCAATTCGCATGATTCTTTTTTTGTTTTAAAGCCAACAAAATTATCTAGTGTTTGACCCATCCTTTTTTTGATATTACTATTTTTGTATTTGTTAGAAATGTTTAAAGTCAATTTTTTCGACTAAAAACCTTACTTTTATGTTTGAATGTCCGCCATTTTGTTATGCGTTCGAATTTTAAAAAAGGATGGGTCAAACACGAGATAATTTAATATACTTTCATGTCGTTTTGGAA
Source organism: Sabethes cyaneus (assembly GCF_943734655.1). Taxonomy (NCBI): domain Eukaryota; kingdom Metazoa; phylum Arthropoda; class Insecta; order Diptera; family Culicidae; genus Sabethes; species Sabethes cyaneus. The sequence goes on along the minus strand of NC_071353.1, from coordinate 148,214,021 downwards.
TTTTTCAATTCGGATAAGACCCCCAGCGCCAATCCATGGTACCGCAAATCATGTTTTTTTCGAACGATCATGTTCAAGGAGCCGTAGGGGAGAGGGGAAGAGGTTCACATATGCAAACAAAATTGTAAATATAAGTATAAAGTGCAATGTTTAGAATGCAAAAAACCCGAATCGATTTGCTTTTCGCGTTATCGAGAATAAAATATTTGAAATAAGGCAAAAAATATGGTGTTAAAAGTACTATGCCCCCTTAATTTGACGTTCCACTTCAAACCGGACATGGACACGAAATTAGGCACGAAGTTTAACTTGAAACTAGGGTTGACGTTTTTCGTTTTATTCTCTCACACGTTTTACCTCTTTTCTGTTCAATTTCTCTGCAGTTTTCTTGGTTTTAAAGCAAACTTTTCTTCTTTTTTCTTCTGTTTCGCCACTTTTTCTTTTGTTTTTCTTTTTTTTCCTGTTCAGTGTGTCCTGTTTCATTGTTCTGTTTTTAATTGTTTCCTGTTTCGTTTGTTTCTCATGCTCAGTCTTGTTTTTCCCCACGTATTTCACTATTTTTTTGTTATTTTCTTTCTCGTTTTCCGGCTTTCCTCTTCTCTTTTGCTCTTTTTTTTCGTTTCCAGTCTTCGTTTTTTACCTAACTCTTTTTATTTCCTTTCCCTTTCGTTTTTCGTATTTATTTGTTCCGTTTTTTCATGTTCATGTTTCGTTCATGTTTTTTGTCACGTTTACTCTGTTATGTTCTATTTTGTTCTTTTTCCGCTTTCTTGTTTTCCTGTTGTATCTCCTAGTTTTCCCTCCTTTCGAATACATCATTCTTTAGCCGTTTTTCCCGTTTTTCTTTTCTTCTTTGCCTGCCTTGTTGTCCCGTTTTTTTTTGTCCATGTTTGTTTCTCGTTTTATATCTCGTCTGATCTCTTTTTCCCAACATTTTTCTTGTTCCTTCTATCGACTTTCTTTTTCTGTCCCGCGGTTTGGTTTTTCCTCTTTTCCAACCCACAAAAAGTGGGAAACGGCTTTTTGTTTGTGAAAGAACGCATCTTTTCTGTTCTCTTTCGCCGTTTGCCCCATTTCCTCTATCGTTCTCTTTCTTTTTTTTTGCCGTTTTGTCTCGTCGTCTTCCATTTTCGTTCTCTTTGTTTTTCTGGTGGCTTTTCACGTTTACTCTCCTTTTTCCTCCTGTTTTCTACTTTGCACTCCGGTTTTTTTTCGTTTATCCCTCTGTTCCATGTTTCCAACTTTTGTTTTTTTTCTCTTTTTTTCAATAACTCATCACCAAAAAGGCTAAAAAGCTAAAAAGGTGAATGAATGCAACCTAATCCGTTAATCTTGGTTTAATCATTTTCTGTCCCGTTTTTCGTCTTTTCTGTTCCTCTTTCCTTCTTTCGGTTTCTTTCTATCTATTTCCTTTACTGTTTTTTACTGGTGTCGTTCAGTTTTTTTCCTTTTTCCAATCGAGTTTTTCTGCTTTTGACGCCGTTTCTCTTTTGTCCACCGTTTTTGCTTTTCTGTACCCTAAATTTTCAATAATTTCTCATTCACATTCGAACTTATTGTTTCTATTTTTTCTGTTTTTAATCCCCTTTTTTCTTGTTTATCTAATCATTTTTTGTTTGTTTTACTTTTTTTGCTGTCTGTATTTTTTTTTATCATTTTCTGTCCCGGTTTCCCTCTTTATTCATTATTTCCTGCTTTATTTAATCTTGTTTTTATTTTGCAGCCCTTATTTTTCGTCATCCTTTTCTTTTCGTCTTCTTTTCAGGTGTACAGTTTGCTGTCGCTGCCTCTTTTCTATGTGCCGTTTTCTTTTTTCTTTGTGCCGATTTTCCTCTTTTCCTGTTCTCTTCCCATTTATTTTCTTTTTCACTTTTTATTCCCTTCTTTCCCTTTTTCTCCCCTCTGCCGTGTTCTGGTTCCGTCCCGTCTTCATTTTTTTACTGCTTTTATTCCGTGCTTCTCTTATTCTTTTTATTTTGTTTTTCCATTTATCTTCTTTTTCCGTATTATCAGTTCCGTTTCTTTTGTCTCCATCGTTTTCCCTTATTTCGTTGTCCTTTTTTCCAGTCTCTATTTTCTTCTTTTCAGTCCCGTTCTTCCTCTTGTTTTTCTTATTTGCTTTTCTCAGTTTTTGTTAATGTTCTTTTGTTTTTATTTCATTTTCATTCACTGTTTCATTCGCTCCTCTTTTCTCCTGTCCTCTCCGTGTTTATTCTATTTAGCCTGTTTTTTTCAGACAAGTTTTCCCGCTTTTGTACGGTTTTCATCCGTTTTTTCTGTTCAACTTTTCTTCGTTTTTCTTCGGAAAGCAGAACACCCTTCCGAGTGCCAACTTTCTGACTAATCTTCGCTCTTTTTACATTTAGAATTAGAATTTCTTTCTTGCATTTTTTAGTCCCACTTTTCCTTTTTTCCTATCGATGTATTTCTGTTACGTTTTATCTCATTTTCCATATTTCAATCCAGTTTTTTCCGTTTTCCTTCTGTTTATTTTATTTTATTAAATTTTTTTATTGTTTCATTGCCGGAATTACTCGTTGTCTCATTTTTCGACTTTTCTCTTCCTTCTTTTGTTTCTGGTTTCGTTTCGTTCTCGAGTTTACGTCTTTTTTCTGTTAACTCCTTTTCTAGTTCGTTTTTTTGTCTTACTCCTCTTTTTTGTCTTTCTTGTTTTGTTTTTTTGTTATTCAGATGTTCCGTATGCCATCTTTTGGTTCTGTTCCGCTTTTTTCTCTTTTCTTATCTGCCATTTAGTCTTTTTCTCCTTTATTCATTTGTTTTATCGTAACAGAACAGGAGGGAAAACGAAACATAGAAAGAGAAAAAATGGAAATGCGGGTGAGAAAAGGCAAAATGAGGCCGAGACAAAACAGAATGGACAGAAAAAGGGCGAGAACGGAAGAAAAACGAAAAAAATGAGACTCAAGAAGTAAAACCGATAAAGAAATCCAGGACAGACTGCTGTCCAGAAAAATTTGAAACACGACAAACGGGATAAAATGGAAAATAAAGACGGAACGTTTCAAGAAAATGAATAAAAGCAGGGCATAATAAGAGGAAGAACGAAACATTCGAAGGCACAAAAAAGGGTCAACTGGACAAAAAATAATAAAAACGAGACTCGCGAAAAGAAAAAATGGAAAAAACGACAAAGTGGAACACAAGCGAGATATCAGTATCAGTATTGAAATGGGCAAAAAACCAGACAGGAAGAATAGGGAAACAGAAAAGAGCGAGCAGAAAAAATAAAATCAAGAGGAGGAAAACGAGGCAAATTCGCCGTCACCGTCACATAAAAATTGTCGTAGAATAACTGGTTCAAGAATCTTCGAAACAAGATGTCTAAAGAATCGACAACTCTCCCCTCCGGGAAAATAGAACACTCCAAACTTGCCATACATTGCCCTTTGATTCAATGGATAATATTGACAGGTATTCAATTCTTCTGGAAGTTCACGACGGCACATTCGCCGAGAAATATCGGGAACAGATCTTCAAAGTGATAGTTCCAGATATGGAGAAGGTATTTCAGTATAATTTTCACTTCTGTCCGGTTTCGCAAAAGCCGCTGAATATTCGGAAGTTTTACAGCACAGACAAACATGCAATTGAACTTAAGATTGCCCTTGATATTTGACATTAAATTAGGCTTGAATTTGGACTGAATTGAATATGACGTTCTGCTTCAAACCGGTCATGGATACGTAATTAGACAGGAAGGTTTACTTGAAATTAGGATTGACATTTTTCCTGTTATTTTCTCACACGTTTTGACTCTTTTCTGATCAGTTTTACCTGTTTTCTATTCATTTTCTCTACCGTTTCCTTGGTTTTAGTACTCACTTTTCTTTTTTTTTCTTCCGCTTTGCCACTTTTCCTATCGTTGCTCTTTTCTTTCTATTCAGTGTGTGCTGTTTCATTGTTTCGTTCTAATTCGTTTCCTGTTTCTTTTCTTCTGCACATTCTTTTTATTTCCAGTTCTGTTTTTCCTCACGTATTTAATTTATTTTTTGTTATTTTCTTTCTCGTTTTCCGTCTTTTCTTTTCTCCTTTCCCCCTTTTTTGGTTTCCAGTCTTCGTTTTTTATCTAACTCCATCTTCTTTCCTTCCCGTTTTTCGTATCTATTTGTTCCATTTATCTTTTTGATGCACCGTTTTTCATGCTTTCTGTAACGTTTATTCTGTTGTTCTATTTGTACTTTTTCCGTTTTCTTGTTTTCCTGTTGTATCTCCTGGTTTTTTCTCCCTTCTGATACATCATTCTTTAGCCGTTTTCCACGTTTTTCTTTTCTACCTCGCCTGTCTTATTGTTTCGTTTTTTGTCCCTTTTTTCTTTCTTTTTTTACATCCCGTTTGATCTCCTTTTCCCATCATTTTTCTTGTTCCTTCTAGCCAGCTTTTTACGAGCCATAATATTTGACATTTCCTTAATAGATCGCACGTTTTGTTTCCGCACGTTTATGGTAAAACCAAAGGAACGTACGGAAAGAAAACGTGCGATGTATTGCTAAAATGTCAATTATTAGGGGGTTTTCTTTTTCTCTCCTGCGGTTTTGTTTTTTTTTTCTTCTCGTTTTCAACCCCGTTTTCCCACTTTTTGTCACGTTCTTTCGCCTTTTCTGTCCTCTTTCGCCGTTTATCTCATTTCCACTAACGTTCTCTTTCGTTTCCATGTCGTTTCTCTTCCGCGATCCTCTTTTCCGTCCTGCCTTCGCTGTTCTATCTAGTCGTCCCCTTTTTCGCTCTTTTCTGGTGGCTTTTCCAGTTTACTCTCCTTTTTTCCTTCTGTTTTCCACTCCAGTTTTTTCCGTTTATCCATCCCTCTGTTCCATGTTTCCCTTGTGTTGTTTTTTCTCGTTTTAAACTGCGGTTCACCTCTTTCTGTTCCTTTTTTCGGTTCCCTTTTATATGCAGTCCTATACTGTTATCTAGATTTTTCCTCTTTGTCCAGTCAAGTTTTTCTGCGTATGTCTTCTGCGAGAAAATATGGCTCTTTTTTCCACCGTTTCTTGCTTTTCTGTGCTTTTTATCGCTTTTTCTTTTTTACACTCGGTTTTCATTTTTCTCAATCACATTCCAACTTCCTTATTTTCACTATTCTTATTTTCACTATTCACTTCACTTCAAGTGCCGTCTCTCTTTTTATTCCTCTCTGCATTCCTTTTTTTTCTCTTGATTTTCTATGTTCTAATCATTTTGCTGTCTTTTTCTGTTCCGATTTCAGTCTTGTATTTCTGTAGTCCTTATTTTTTGTCATCTTTTTCCCATTTTTCATTTTTCCACTCGAAACCCTTTCTTGTAGTGGTCCAGTTTTGAGTGGTCCATTTTGGATTTTTTCTATTTTTGTTTGGACTTTTCTCTTTTCCAGCCCTGTCCCATATTTTGTCTCTATTTTTTCTCTTACTCTACCTTCTCTGTCGTCTCTTTCTTAGTCTGTTGTGTTGTGTTCTTTCTCTTTTCTCGACAGTTTTGCGTTTGCGTTTTTCCTCTTTCTTGTCCCGTATTTCGCCTAGCGCCTCCACGTGGCCATACCCGGTAATGCTCTATTGAGTAGCCAAGCTAGGAGGTGCGTTACTGGCTGGTTTCCGGCTGCCTGATCTCAAAATCGAGCTTTTGGACAGACGGCGGAGCCACACGACCTTGTTAATAGGTAAGCATAAAATAAGTTATTTTAATTATTTTTTTCGTTTTAGCTTAGGAAGCACCTCCTGCTATATAAAACTTTGGCCAATACGAGTGTTAATACTGCACATGGATATTGGATACCAAAAGAAAAAATTAAACTAATTATTAGAAGCACTTATGGAAACTAAAAGGACGCAATTCTATTCCATTTGAAGGACTGCTGGTGAGATTGTACCATATATACCACATTTCATAAATAAACTAGAATGGGGAGGAGGGAGGGACCATCAGAGCACTTGTTTGAAGCGGTGGACCTAGGTTTATTCAACGATTGACTCAGGCGACTTAGCCCCTGGAAGGAGATTCTCTAAATCCCTAGTACGCGTAAATGATGTTGCTTATCGACCAATTCCCTTTTGGCCCTTCATGCAAGAGGTGGAAAGCATAGGCTCATGAACGGAACGGATGAACGGATGTTCTGCTAAGGCAGGCGGTAGTACCATATATTCATATTCATATTTCTTGTCCCGTATTTCGTTTCGGTTTTCTTCTTTCTGTATTCTGTTTTTCTTCTTCTGCTGGTCTGTGTTTCCTCTCTTTCAAACGGTTTTTCATGTTTTACTGTCCCCTGTTTTACTGTATGTACTATTGCTCTTTTTTGTCATTCTTTGTACTGTCCTTTCCCTTTTCTCTTCATTTTTCCTTCTTTTTAGTATCGTTTCTAGTTCTTGTTTTCAGACTTTGATGCAAGTTAGGTGTCTCCTTTTTCTGGCCTTTTACATTTTGCATTTTCATCTTTGTCTGTTTCGTTTTTTCTCTTTCCTCCCACTCTGACACGTTCTGTTTTTCGCTTCTGTCCGAAGTTTCCTTTTTTCGTGGTTTATATCGTTTTATTTCATTTTAGTCTCGTTTTTCTAAATAGTCGATCTGGGCATTCATTTTATAGTCCATTCTTGTGGACCATTTTATCTTTTTTTTGTTCTCCTCTTTTCCCTTTTATTTTCTTCTCCGCTTTTGTAGTCCATTTTTTGAGTCGTTCGTTCTCATTTTCTTTTCTTATATATTCCCGTTTGCCCCGGTTTCTCTCTTGCTTTTCAGTGCTTCCTTTTTTGTCCCGTTTTTCTACTTTTTCTGTCCCCTTTTTCCTCATTTTTCCTATTTTTTCAGTACCATTTTTCGACTTGCTAGTTTTGTCATCTAAATGTCCTGTTTTTCGGTTGTCTCTTCCTTTTCTCGTAACTCCGGTTCCTTTTTTTGTTCTGTTGTAGCTCTAATTTGTTCCCTTTTACTTTCATTTGTTCCCTGTTGCTTTCACTTTTCCATTTTTCTCTGGTTTGAATTCTCTTTTAATGGCTTGGCTTATCTGCCGTTTTTTCTCTTTTTCAACTTTATGTTTTCGGCAGGACAGTCATACGGCAAAGCAAAACGACACCGACGTTTCGATGTATTTAACATCTTTCTCAAGGAGTTCTACAACATAAAATAACATAGCTAACATCATTTCTAAGATATAACAATAGAACGTCATACAGAACCACGTATCGTATTTTGTCTGGTGGCTTTTGTAGAAGGTTTGAACCTGTAGAACTCCTTGAGAAAGATGTTAAATACATCGAAACGTCGGTCATAGAATAAATAAGTGTCGTTTTGCTTTGCCGTATGACTGTCCTGCCGAAAACATAAAGTTGGAATCATAAACAGTCGATAGCTCCACTTCGATTTCTCTTTTTCTGTACTGTTTCGTTTCTTTTTTCAGTTTTTTTTCCTTTTCTGCTCCATTGTTTTGTTGTCTTTTTTTCTCTGTCACTTTTCTCTCGTATCCCTCTTTTTCGCTTCCTTTTTCGTCTTTTTTCTTTTTTCAGACAGATTAATCGTTTTTCATACTTTCCTTTTGGTTTTTCTCTCGTTTTCCCTTCAACTTTTCTTTTTTTCGCATTCTCTCTGTCCAGTCCTCTTTTTATTTGTTTTTTTCTCGTTTCTACTGTTTCTTAGTCTCCTTTTACAGTCAAGTTTTTCCGCTTTTGTTCGGTTTTCATCTGTTTGTTTCTTTTCTATTCCACTTTCCTTCATTTTTCTTCGGAAGGCAGAACACGCGTCCGAATGTCAACCTTCTGTCTTATCTTTACTATCTTTTTACATCGTGTTTTGTCGTAGCGATTTTCCTCTTTTTTTAACTTTTCGAACGTTTGCTTGCATTTTTTAGTTCCGCTTTTCCTGAAAAGAAGGGAGCAAAGGGACAATGAAGAGCAGAAAAAAGAGAAGGATTGAAAACGGAAGAAAAACGAAATGAGACTCAAGAAGTAAAAGCGATGAAGAAAACCAGGACAAAACTGATGTCCAGCAGAAGTCTGTCTGTCTGGTCTGGTCTGGTCTGGTCTGGTCTGGTCTGGTCTGGTCTGGTCTGGTCTGGTCTGGTCTGGTCTGGTCTGGTCTGGTCTGGTCTGGTCTGGTCTGGTCTGGTCTGGTCTGGTCTGGTCTGGTCTGGTCTGGTCTGGTCTGGTCTGGTCTGGTCTGGTCTGGTCTGGTCTGGTCTGGTCTGGTCTGGTCTGGTCTGGTCTGGTCTGGTCTGGTCTGGTCTGGTCTGGTCTGGTCTGGTCTGGTCTGGTCTGGTCTGGTCTGGTCTGGTCTGGTCTGGTCTGGTCTGGTCTGGTCTGGTCTGGTCTGGTCTGGTCTGGTCTGGTCTGGTCTGGTCTGGTCTGGTCTGGTCTGGTCTGGTCTGGTCTGGTCTGGTCTGGTCTGGTCTGGTCTGGTCTGGTCTGGTCTGGTCTGGTCTGGTCTGGTCTGGTCTGGTCTGGTCTGGTCTGGTCTGGTCTGGTCTGGTCTGGTCTGGTCTGGTCTGGTCTGGTCTGGTCTGGTCTGGTCTGGTCTGGTCTGGTCTGGTCTGGTCTGGTCTGGTCTGGTCTGGTCTGGTCTGGTCTGGTCTGGTCTGGTCTGGTCTGGTCTGGTCTGGTCTGGTCTGGTCTGGTCTGGTCTGGTCTGGTCTGGTCTGGTCTGGTCTGGTCTGGTCTGGTCTGGTCTGGTCTGGTCTGGTCTGGTCTGGTCTGGTCTGGTCTGGTCTGGTCTGGTCTGGTCTGGTCTGGTCTGGTCTGGTCTGGTCTGGTCTGGTCTGGTCTGGTCTGGTCTGGTCTGGTCTGGTCTGGTCTGGTCTGGTCTGGTCTGGTCTGGTCTGGTCTGGTCTGGTCTGGTCTGGTCTGGTCTGGTCTGGTCTGGTCTGGTCTGGTCTGGTCTGGTCTGGTCTGGTCTGGTCTGGTCTGGTCTGGTCTGGTCTGGTCTGGTCTGGTCTGGTCTGGTCTGGTCTGGTCTGGTCTGGTCTGGTCTGGTCTGGTCTGGTCTGGTCTGGTCTGGTCTGGTCTGGTCTGGTCTGGTCTGGTCTGGTCTGGTCTGGTCTGGTCTGGTCTGGTCTGGTCTGGTCTGGTCTGGTCTGGTCTGGTCTGGTCTGGTCTGGTCTGGTCTGGTCTGGTCTGGTCTGGTCTGGTCTGGTCTGGTCTGGTCTGGTCTGGTCTGGTCTGGTCTGGTCTGGTCTGGTCTGGTCTGGTCTGGTCTGGTCTGGTCTGGTCTGGTCTGGTCTGGTCTGGTCTGGTCTGGTCTGGTCTGGTCTGGTCTGGTCTGGTCTGGTCTGGTCTGGTCTGGTCTGGTCTGGTCTGGTCTGGTCTGGTCTGGTCTGGTCTGGTCTGGTCTGGTCTGGTCTGGTCTGGTCTGGTCTGGTCTGGTCTGGTCTGGTCTGGTCTGGTCTGGTCTGGTCTGGTCTGGTCTGGTCTGGTCTGGTCTGGTCTGGTCTGGTCTGGTCTGGTCTGGTCTGGTCTGGTCTGGTCTGGTCTGGTCTGGTCTGGTCTGGTCTGGTCTGGTCTGGTCTGGTCTGGTCTGGTCTGGTCTGGTCTGGTCTGGTCTGGTCTGGTCTGGTCTGGTCTGGTCTGGTCTGGTCTGGTCTGGTCTGGTCTGGTCTGGTCTGGTCTGGTCTGGTCTGGTCTGGTCTGGTCTGGTCTGGTCTGGTCTGGTCTGGTCTGGTCTGTCTGTCTGTCTGTCTGTCTGAAGGAGAAGAAAACAACCGGAACAAAAAGGAGACAAAAACGAGAAAGAAAATGAGAAAATACGAAAGCAGGAAAACGAGATAAAACGGAAACTAAAAACAGGACATGGCAGAAAAGAAGCAAAAGTATGGCATAATAAAAGCAAGAATGAAACTTACGAAAACGAAAAAATAGAAAAGGAGTCAACGGGATAGAAAATTATAAAAATAAGACAGGAAAAAGAAAAACCGGAAGAAAAAGGCGAAAAACGGAATACATAGAAAAGTGAAAACTCAGGACTGAAAAAAGCAAAAAACGTGACTGAACAGTAGTGGAACAGAAAAGAGCGACCGGAAAAGAATTAAAACGAGAGAAAACGAGAAAAAACTTGACAGAAAAAGTGAGAAAACGGAAAAGTAAATGAGGGAAACGAGACAAGAAACCTTAAAATAGTGAGAGAGAAAAAATGAGAACCGATGGAGAAAACGAGTAAAATGGGAAAAAAGCATAAACGTGATATTAAGGAGAAGGATGGCACAAAATGGGAATGGGACAGAAAAAGAAGAAAAAACAACAGGAAAACAGACCAAAGAAAAATGTAAAACGGAAAAAAAGATGACAAAATTGGGCATCGAAAAGAGGAAATACGGAACAGACGAAGACGAAAAACGTGAAGGAAAGGAGATAAAATGGAATGGAAAGGAAAGGAAAGGAGAAAGTGTTAAAAAACTACGGAAACTAGAAACGAAAAAATGAAAACGCAAAGAGAAACCACGGAAAACGGAAAAGAAAATTACAAAGCAATGAGTGAAAAGCAAAAATAACAGGAAAAACAGTACTGAATGTCGTGTCTATGCTCAAATTGAAGTCTACTTTAATGTCCAATGTTAATTTTAGTTTCAAATTCAATTTAGTTTCAAATACAAGTCCAATTCCAATTATTCAACTGCAACTTCAAGCAAAAATTTCAAATAAAAACTTCAAGTTCTCTTTTAAGTCCGATTGCATGTCTGATTCTAAGTAAAACATCAGCCTCAACCTGGCCACGCCAGTGGTTAGACATCGATCGATCGATCCGATCGGAAAGGATCGTTCTTCCCACTTCACTCGGAGCCGACAGAACACCAATCCCCGACCGTCACACGAGAGCAAATCGCGCAATGCAATTATCCGGCTGTAATCTAATAATTATCTAGTCAATTTCAGAAATTATATAACAGCCTAACATAAGGAACCCACCACCAGGGGGAGAGATCCGCGCGTGGGGTCGGTCACGAAAATTCATTTTTACGCCCGGGAGCTGGTGCGAATATTAATTTGAGTATGCGTTAATTGCAATTTTATAGACCGGCCGTGTTTGAACCGGCGCCGACGCCGCCGCCGCGCCGTAATCTCGTCCGTCGGAGACGGTTTTTGTGCAATTTTTTAGGTTAACGCACAGCATGTTGTACAGCCTGCCTGGTGGTACTTTCTAAAAAATTCTTGCGTTACCGCAACTAGATCGGACCGTTTGTTGTTATACTGTTGGCGCGATTGGGCCATAGTCCGCGTAGGTTGGAGTCTTCAGAGAGCGCGTGTGTCCTTCTGGCAAAAAGTCGATCGCGTATTTTACGAATATAAAACGCCTCGGGCCATCGGTCGTCACGATCGGCATAAAAGAACCAACTTGCAGAGGGTCCTATTGAATGGCAGCGGTCTCGGTGGTACAAAAGCTAGTTTTGTGTGCACGCGCCCCGCCATTCTAGCAGCAGCTGCAGGATTTCTGCACAGATTAGCTGCGACGGGTGTGAGTTGTTTCAAAAGTCTTTAGTTTTCTGCGTTTCAAAGGCGGAACATTTGCGGTCATTATCGACTGACGATGCTGACCAAACAAACAAACTCCTTGACCTTCGATCAGCGGACGCTGTAAAAAGTGCCCATTTATCGAATCCCCCGAGAGTTCGATGTTGTGCATGTTTTTTTGAAGTTTACGATCAAGGCATCCGATGAGTGTGGCCAACTATGCTAGTAGTGAGCGCAGATCTGATCTCGATAGTGCGCAGTATGCCATGATGCGGAGCCCTGACCGAACCTCGGTTCAAGGAAATCGGCTCTCCGCATACTACATTAGTAGGTACTTGATGATGGTACGGTCATCTGCGGAGCGATTCCGGGGTGCAGCGGAATCGAAAACGAAGAAAGAACAAAAGTAGTTCAAGCAGCCAACGCGAATTAACGGCGGATGGATGGCACCCGTGCCGTGACAATTCGCCATTTTTTCGCCGCCATTCGCGTTTTCTCACGTTCAGCTTGCTCTGTAATAAATACAACACACTGGAGGCCAACTGTGCGATCCTGAGGCCTCACCACAACCATTTTTGCGTCACTACGGTGCATCGCGATGGACAACGACGATCGAAAGATAAAAACGCTGATGGCGAGAAAACTACCCACCGGCTCTGTGGGAACTTATGATTTTCGCAATCTGACTAGGTCTTCAGCAAAATGCTCTTTAAATAGAAACTTTCTTTCTACGATTGACATAATGAAAAACTTTAAAATGCACTTTCAAAATGCATGCCTCACCTCAAGCATCCGGATCTACTGTAATTTGGCCTACGGCACCCATTATACAAACTCCGCTCACTTCGGTCGCAACGCGCAACGCGCGATGAAAGAACACCAAAAACTGTCAGACTAATTAATTACGTTACGATTCAAAAGTCTGTGATCTGTGTTCGTTGACATCTACAAAACCCCCAAAGGGGGCAGCTGAACGGTTTACTACGATCTCCCAGCCGCGCACGCAACCGGGAAAACCGAACCAGCAGCAACACTCTAGCCGCAAAGCGGCTTTTCCCAAACTTGAACAAGCCTGCGCTGTGTGTGAAACAACCCAAAACGGTAACCGGCTGTTAAGTTAAGGGTTCTTCAAAAACGACATTTTCGTATCGGTAGCTCATTTAATTGATTAGTTCCACAGAATATTGCCCCACAGCCGGCTGTGTGACTAGTTTTGGATTTTTTAACTAACGCATTCTTTCGTTTTACACGCAACGCTTCGAACCGGAGGACGGGTGCACCCTCCCTCCACCCCGCCACCCGGATAAGATCGCAGAAAATTCCGTTCCACGAAATCAATAATGGTTAGAATTCCGTTATGCCACCAACCAACAACCAACAGCGTTGCATTGCAACGTGCGGCGTTCGATTTTTGTTGTTGCAACTTGTCGGAATTGGTTCATGATCGTGTCAAAACAAACACACACGCCCTGCAGGCAGGCACAATAAGATTTAGTTTTTCTTTTCTATCCGTCAAAGGCAACCACGCTCTCATGCTCAGCTCAGGATGGCGTGGCGCATGCTGTGCGAAATATTTGCGTAACTGTCACTTTTTTCGATATCTATCCTTCATAGTCCACTTTAGGCACGATCTAGTTGTCATGGTCAATCAGGTTAGACCTAGTTTGCTTTTACTGCTTGCATCGATAGCCTTCATTATTCTTCCTATATACATACCTACAACTAGGAGTAGTGTGTCATTGGATGCAGCCTAAGAGGTGGCCCAATTAAGGCAACGCACTGTGTGTCAACTAACTGAACGCAGTCGTATCTGGTCCAGCTCGCACCGTATACCGTAGAGTAGGTTCTTAATCGGTATGCTAAACAGCAGCCAGCGTTGAACAGGTGCGAGAGAAAGCGACATTTTATGATGCGGTTATGGTGATACGCATTTTTCAAAGAAGTCTCCTGCGCGACGCACGGGATGGCATGCTAATCGGTTCACAACTTGAGATCTGTAGACTCGAAGAGAATACAAACCTTACGTTAAGGTATTATGGAATGGTATTTTTGGTTTTTTGTTCTGAATTCAACCGAAAACATTAACTTATCACCAGGACACGAACGTGCTGGTGCAGGGGTCGGGTCTCGAATAAAAGTAGATCGAAGAAACGGTTCTCGAATCTGTGCACTGGATAAATGCGTGTGACTCAAAAGAAGGAAAGTAGAGGAGGGGTCAAGATCGATAGCAACTGGATTTTGGTTAAAGCCTGTTAAAGGCTGTACATATCAAGAAGTCAAGGCTCAAAATCGACTACACCGCGTAGCAATCAGTGAAAACTTTAACATGGAATGAAGCCTTCTCTGGACCGTTGGTTCTGTACGACGAGGACAATGGACCACTATCAGCTCTATCAGGACAATTCATCGCAGTCACGAACACAACAGAAGACCAGAAATTTCCGGCTGCTCCTACAATGATATCCGAGTGCCCATTTGACATCGTGGGATTATCTGTTCTGTCAGGTAATTATGCAATGGGTATATGTCCGCTCGAAACGACCATAGATGCTACACACTCTCAAAAAAACCTCCTTCCACATGAACCGTCTTGGAGCATGCCTGGAGTTTTCGGTGAGGAATCTGTCATCATTACAACTCTACCAGTTCCGGCTACGTCAACACAATTCGGCGCAGGTGTCAGCACAACAGGAGATGTGTACATTTCTGCTGCTTCATCTACCTTCGAACCGATGAACCCTGCTACGTCAGCCCTAACTAGGCAGTTAGCATCCACTACGCTTTCTGAGTGGTGTGACGCAGCTCCGACGACATTTAAAATTCCAGCTTCTGACAACGTATAAGCGCCATCGACCTTCGACCTTCCAGACTCCGGACAACAATGTTTCATCACACTTTCTGGCAACGTGGGATTATCTGTTCCGTCAGGTAAATATACAATGGGTATATGTCCGCCCGAAGCTATCGTAGATACTACACACACTGAAAGAGATCAATATGAACTGAACGGGGAGGTGCTGCATAACAATCAACTTGTGCCCAGACAAGAGTCTCTTACCAATACAACAACACCGGCTACCACAACTGCATTTCGACGCACTGAGAGCTCAATTACAGTGTACTATCAGAATGTTAGAGGGCTTCGAACGAAGATCGAGGATTTGTTTCTAACTGTTTCGAACGCAGAGTACGACATAATCGCTCTAACTGAAACATGGCTTAATGAGGAGATTCATTCTGTACAACTGTTCGGCACCAATTACACGGTGTACCGGAACGATCGCGACCCCAGTGCTACAGGGAAAAAGAGAGGAGGTGGAGTTCTCATTGCGGTTTCGTCCAAGATTAATTCTTCTAAGTCCGCGTCTCGAGTTAGCAACAGTATAGAGCATCTTTGGGTGAACGTGTATGGGTCGGGTAGCACCGTCGCCGTTGGTGTAGTCTATATAGCACCTGAGCTTGCAGTTGAAACCGATGTCATCGAACAGCATATTGAATCTGCCTTTACTATAACTGAATCACTACGATCGTGTGACTGCCATTTACTGCTTGGGGATTACAATCAACCAGGTCTAGTATGGACAAGCTCTTCTACTGGCTTTTTATATCCTGATCCTTCCAAATCAAGATTTTCCACACCGAGCTCCGTTCTCGTTGATGGAATGGCTACGATGGACATGAAGCAAATTAACGATGTTAAAAATAACAGAGATCGTACCTTAGACCTCATTTTTATTAATGCCGAGTTTGTTCCGAGGTGCTCTGTATCAGAGGCAGTTGAGCCTCTAATTCAGGCGGATTTATTTCATCCAGCTCTTGTTGCTAACCTTCAGTATACTTATCCGATTAACTACCATGACTGCGCTGACGAGACTGAATTCGACTTTCACAAAGCTGATATTGCTGCACTTAGCCGTGCTATTGGGAATCTCAACTGGTCGCAGTTATTAGATGGTAGTATTGACAGCGCAGTGGAAATTTTTACCTCCCAGATGTCGCAGTTCTTTCATCGTTTCGTTCCCGCTCCACGCACTCGCGGAAAACCACCGTGGTCGAATCATCAACTACGTGAGCTGAAACGCTTACGAGCCGCCGCATTGAGACGCTACATCAACTGTCGCAACCCGTTTACAAAGCGTGAATTCAACTTCGCTAGTAGCAGTTACCGAACATTAAATCGTCATCTTTACTCAAAATATGTGCAGCGTAAGGAAACAGATTTGAAGCGTAATCCAAAAAGCTTTTGGCACTTCATGAACGAAAAACGCCAAACAAGTGGGCTACCGACAAGCATGTTCCTCGATACAAAAGTAGCTGAGTCTCGCGAAGCGATCTGCAATTTATTTATATACCTCATGCCTGCAAACTTTTGTATGCTGATGATCTGAAGATGTTTATCAGAGTTAAATCAACAGAAGACTGTCAGGAGTTGCAGCGGTTAGTGAAGCTGTTCGAGGACTGGTGTTGTTGGAATCAACTAGTAATTAGTGTACAGAAATGTTGTGTTATTTCCTTCACACGCAAGAAAACGGTTATTGGATGGGACTACAAAATCGGCGGCTGCTATCTTGAAAGAGTAAAAGTGGTTAAAGATCTTGGAGTCTTGCTAGATTCGCAGTTTTCATTCAGAGATCATTACTCGAGCATCATTGCCAAAGCTAACAGGAACTTAGGTTTCATTAAAAGAGCCGCCAGTGGTTTCCGAGACCCCTACTGTCTGCGATCGCTATATTACGCACTCGTTCGTTCAATTTTGGAAACAGCATCAGTAGTATGGAGCCCTTATGCAAGCTGCTGGATAAATAGAATTGAGGCTATCCAATCTCGGTTCGTCAGATTTGGTTTAAGATTGCTTCTGTGGAATGACCCAACACGCCTGCCGCCGTATGAGGATCGATGTCGTTTATTCGGAATGGAGACCTTACAGCGTCGTCGCAACTCAGCCGGAGCTTTATTTGCGGCCAAACTATTGCTCGGAAACATTGATTGACCGCCACTTCTAGAGCAGATCAATCTGAACGTGCCAGTTGTATTCCTAAGATCCAGAGAGTTCTTGAGACTGAACTTCAGACGGACGGACTACGGTAGAAATGATCCTGTTTATGCTATTTTTGTGAATTTAATAATGTGTACCACTTGTTTGATTTTTCTCAATGTGCGTTAAGTTTTAAAAAAACCTTGAAGAATTTTAACTTGTCCGTGTGGTGTAAATAGTAGTAGTTCTAGTTTTAATTTTTATTCATGTAGACGAAACTTGTCCGAAACAACAATAAACAATAAAAGAAGTTGGAATAAATATGACTGTTATAGGTTATGCTTCTGTAGACTCCTCGGACTACCGATTGGAAATTAGGAACATGGAACTATCGGTCTCTAAATTTTCTCGGAAGTACCCACGTGCTTTCTAAAGAAGTGAAGAGCCGCAAGTTCGACATCGTAGCGCTGCAAGAGGTATGCTGGAAAGGAATGATGGTACGTACGTATAGAGATGGTCATACCATCTACCAGAGCTGCGGCAATACACACGAGCTGGGCACAGCTTTTATGGTGATGGGCGAGATGCAGAAGCCGGCGATCTGGTAGTGGCCGATCAACACCCGAATGTGCAGATTAAGAATCAAGGGCCGATTCTTTAATATTCGCATAACCAACGTGCACAGCCCTCACCTCGGAAGTACCGATGATGACAAAGACGAATTCTACGCGCAGTTGGAGCGTGAATATGACCGCTGCCAAAATTATCATCGGGGACTGTAGTGCTCAGGTTGGTCAGGAGGAGGAATTCAAACCGGTGATTGGACGGTCCAGCGCCCACCCGCAAACGAACGACAACGGCCTAAGACTTGTCGACTTCGCCGCCTCCAAGAACATGGCCATACGTAGTACCTTCTTCCAGCATAACCTCTACCATCGGAACACCTGGAGATCACCCAACCAGACAGAATCACAAATCGACCACGTTCTGATAGATGGTCGGCACTTTTCAGACATTATCGACGTCAGAACCTATCCGGGCGCTAACATTGATTCGGATCACTACCTAGTGATGGTAAGGATACATCAAAAACTATCTGTTGTGAGCAACATACGATACCGCTGCCCGCCACAGTATAATCTAGCGCGACTGAAGCAACCGGAGGTCGCCGAAAACTACGCGTTATCTCTCGAAACCGCGCTGCCGGAAGAGGATGAACTGCATCAAGCCCCTCTTGAGGACTGTTGGAACGTTCTAAGCCGTGTGGCACCGAATCGACGTAACGAATGATCTGACGAGAAAGCAGCACTACGATGAACACCTAAATGGCGTGCAGGTGGAAGACCATGATAGCGGAGGAAGTGACCACATTGGTATAGGAAGCAACGAAGATGTGCCATCCTCATCGATAAGGAAAGTTAAAGAAGCTATCCAGTGGCTGAAGAATAACAAAGCAACGGGAAAGGATGACATTAAAGCGGAACTTATTAAAATGGGCCCGAACAAGTTGGTCGGTTGTCTGCATCAACTGATTGTCAAAATTTGGGATACAGAATGACTACCGGAGGAATCCCAAGTAGCACACGTTGTCACAATTGAGTCGCAGCGGCTGATATGCGACAAATTTAAATGTAAAACTTCGGTTGCAGTAACCTAAAATATAACAGTTGTGTAACCGAAATAGCGCAACTTATGTAACTAAATATGGTTACATTAACAGTTACTCAATAACCAATATGTAACATGTATAGTTACAAAATGGTTACTATTGAAGTTACACATAAACTGCAAATTGACTTTCAATTGATGGCAAATTAGTTATCTTGAAACTTTTATTGCATAGCGAAAACAATGCAGCAGGTTTATTATTTCAATCTATGACTGTCAACGTCAAGCAATTTAACTGTTGAATATAGAAGAGTGTATAAATTTCGCTTGTTATTTCAACACAAATTTTAATGCAGTTTCAAATTTATGGTGAAATGCATGATTCTAGCTTTGAAAAAATCACGCGCTCTTATTTAATCTAGCTTTTCGTTACTTACTTCTTTGAAAAATTGATTTTTTGTAAAACAAATATGTACAAATATAAAAATTTTAATTTTAGTTTTCTGATTTTTAAATTTATTCTTAGCAATAATGAATTAGTGGAGCATTCACCTAGAAATCATTAAAAACAAATTGTTTTCGCTATCACTTAGTAAAATTCATAGCCATTTTGCCTTTGGTTTTAACTACTACACCATCGTCCTTGAAGTTTTGTATCGTTTTCGGCATATTGCATGAAATGATTTTAAGCAGACACTGTTCATAGATATCGGGAAAAGGTGTTTTTTAGTGATTCTTGTGAAAAGAAAGTGTTAATTTAATATCAAAGAATAGTTTCACTTTGAATAAAACAGTTTACCAGGAGTGTTAATCATAGAAGGTTACAATTCAGTTACATTCTAGTTGCACGTAATCTTAGCCTTCGACCTGGTTACGCTATCGGTTACGGTAACCAATATTAAATCTGTTGTGGTCACTTATTTCTTATGTCGTCATTTCTAAGTTACACTGTAACCTATTTTCATTGCCGCTTTCGTTTCGATGTAACTTGATCGTTTTGACGTTTGAGAATAATCAAAATTTGTTTATTTAATAATATCTGTGCGGAGAAGATTCCAAGTACCATCAATTAAGTAAATAAACGCATTTACAAGAGCATTTTACAACCCGTGTACCAATTGTTTATCTTTACCATAAGTAAAATTCTTGAGATTTAGTTTTTGCTTAATCCGTTGTGTTTACAAGGAACAGTGAACAAGTTGTTGCGAAAATGTTACTAGCCGACTATTTTTAACTTCGTAACTACTCGTAACGGAAAATTAACTGTTTTGCGACCAGTAAGTTGATGACAGTTTGGAAAAAGGTTTCATTTGTATCACTTGATAACTAATTGGTAACTCGTAACTGAAATGTGACTGTTTTGCGACGACCAAGTTGTTGACAGTTCGAAAAAAAGGTTTCAATTTGGTAATTTGGTAACTACCTGGTAACTTTTTGAGATTTTTGTCACTAGAAAACTAAAAAGTAATTATTTTTAATTTTATGTAACCTAACTCGTTACAAGTATCCTAAATGTAACTGCTGTGCAACCTTTTTGTATTTTTTTATTTTTATGATCAGTTACAAGTGCTACTTGGGATGGAAAGTCGGGGTTATCTGAAGAAAGACGATAAGCTGGATTGTGAAAACTACTGAGTGATCACTATCCTGAATGCCGCCTACAAAGTGCTGTCCCAAGTCTATCGCCAATAGCCAATAGATTTGTAGGAAGTCACCAGACCTTCATGGAAGGGCGGTCTACAATGGACCAAATCTTCACCCTGCGGCAGATCCTCCAGAAATGCCGCGAATTCCGAGTCTCCACACATCGTTTGTTCATTGATTTCAAAGCCGCATATAAAAGTGTAAACCGACAAGTGCTATAGAAAATTTTGGACGAGAACGGCTCTCCGGGTAAACTTACTAGACTTATTATTATCAGCTTACTAGACTTAATGGTTTCTAGTGCTGTATGAGAATCTCGGTTGGATTGTCAGAACCATTCGAATCTCGCAGGAAACTTCGGCAAGGAGATGGTCTTTCTTGCCTGCTATTCAACATTACAACTTTTAAGCGATTGATTCAGCCGAGTTGCGCAACAAAATCGTGTCACATGTAACTTAAATAATACCAAAAGTAGACCCATCGAGCAAAGTGCCGCTCAACGTGACTTACAGCATAGGGCCCATCTCAGACAGATTTCAGATTGCAGGGAAAATGTTAAGACAACCCATTTTCATATTTTATATTCATAAATGTGCCTTCTCTGCTATTGAAGGGAAGCCTGAAGCTACCCTGCGAGCTTAATACCGTGGACCCCCGTTCGTTTGACCGTTTTTAAACTGAACACTTTTTAATTTGAACCCCGTTGGTTTGCACGACGTGCAAATTAAAAATGGTTCAAACGTCATACTCAATATGACATCATTTGCTTATGCAGACAATGCACATAAACACGATTTATTTGTGCTGATCTAGCGTGTTTAATCTGTTTCACATTGCGTTTTCCCAACGATTATGGTAGAAATCTGATCGGAGAATGAATATTCGCTGCTTGCAACTGCCAACTGAATCAAACCACCAAAACAATAACAAAGAGCAGGGTAGCCAGTTCACACCAGTTCCAGCATATTTAGGGTTACCAGTTGTTCAAATTAAAAACTAACCCCGTTAGTTTGCATGAGGAATCGTTCAAACGAACGGGGGTCCACTGTATAGAAGGGACATATAACATAATTAATATAAAATATCCCACCGGTTTTCAAAGAGATTAGCATATTTTGTGAGATTGTCAAAAAATGATATTTATTTCGATTCCACTCAACTTTTGCTTATAAAAGTATACAGTCAACTTTCGCTAATTGCACTAAGCTCTTAGCCCGTTTAGTGAAAGACTTTCGTTAATTGGGCTGAGATGTCAAAACCGAGGGATATATCGATTGTTTTTGTCGAAATCGTCGCAGAAAGGTTTATAAAAATACTAGATGACCCGGCGCACGTTGCTACGCCATTCTTAAAAGGGGGTACGTGCATAATCTATATCTATACCTATAAATAAGGATTTCTGTCTGTCTGTCTGTCCGTATGTTCTTTATAGAATCGAAAACTACTGAACCAATCGGCATGAAAATATGCATGTAGAGGTTTTTTGGGGCCAGGAAAGATTTTAGTGATGGTTAGAAACCCCTCCACCCATTAAGAGGGGGGGCTCCGATACAAATGAAACACAAATTTTTCCATAACTCGACAACTAATCAAGCAAATAGAACAAAATTTGGCATGTGGGTGTTTTCGGTGACAAGAATTTATTCTATGGTAAATTGAGACCCCTCCCCTCTTTATAAGGGGAATTATAACTCCTCTTCTCTTTAAAAGGGGGGGCTTCCATGAAAATTTTCTTATAACTCGAGAAATAATCACGCAAATGGAACCAAATTTGGCATGTGAAGGTTTTCGAGGGCAAGAATATTTTCTATAGTAAATTAGGACCCCTCCCCACTTTAAGAGGGGGGCTCCTGTACCAAAGAAACACAATTTTCCTCATAACTCGAGAAGTAATTAAGCAAATGGAACCAAATTTGGCATGTGGGTGTTTTTGGAGACAAAAATTTTTTCTATGATGAATTGGGACCCCTACCCGTTTTAGGAGGGGGGGATCCTATACACATGAAATACAAATTTCCTCATAACTGAAGAACTAATCAAGCAAATGGAACAAAATTTAGCATGTGAAAAATTTCGAGGGCAACAATATTTTCTATGGTGAATTAGGACCCCTCCCAATTTTAAGAGGGGGGCTCCTATACAAACGAAATACAAATTACCTCATAACTCGAGAACTAATCAAGCAAATGGAACAAAATTTGGCATGTGGGTGTTTTTGGAGACATTATTTTTTTCTATGATGAATTGAAACCCCTCCCCACTTTAGGAAGGGGGGCTCCTATACAAAGGAAATGCAAATTTCCTCACAACTCGAGAATTAATCAAGCAAATGGAACCAAATTTGGCATGTGCAAGTTTTCTAGGGCATGAATATATTCTATAGTGAATTAGAACCCCTCCCCACTTTAAGAGGGGGGACTCCTATACAAACGAAATACAAATTTCCTCATAACTCGAAAACTAATCAAGCAAATGGAACCAAATTTGGCATGTGAAAGTTTTCGAGCGCAAGAATATTTTCTATGGTGAATTGGGACCACCCCCAACTTTAAGAGGGGGGCTCCTATACAAACGAAATACAAATTTCCTCATAACTCGAGAACTAATCAAGCAAATGGAACCAAATTTGGCACGTGGGTGTTTTTGGAGACAAAAATTTTTTCTATGATGGATCGGGACCCCTACCCACTTTAGGAGGGGGGGCTCCTATACAAATGAAATTCAAATTTCCTCATAACTCGAGAACTAATCAAGCAAATAGAACCAAATTGGGCATGTGGAGGTTTTTGGAGGCAAAAATATTTTCTATGGTAAATTAGGACCCCTCCCAACTTTAAGAGGGGGTGCTTCTACACAAATGAAATACAAATTTCCTCATAATTCGAGAACTAATCAAGCAAATGGAACCATATTTGGCATGTGGGTGTTTTTGGAGGCAACCATTTTTTCTATGATGAATTAGGACCCCTTACCTTTTTAAGAGGGTGGGCTTCCATACAAATGAAATTCAAATTTCCTTATAACTTGAGAACTAATCAAGCAAATGGAATCAAATTTGGCATGTGGGAGATTTTGGAGTCTTGAATTTATTTTACGATAGTTAGAGACCTCTCTCCCCTGTGGTAGGGGGATGTGGACTCTCATACAAATAAAACAGAAATTTTTGCGAAACTCAAAAACTAATCGAACTCGAGAAATTCGAGACTCTTCCATAAAACATTAGTCAATACAAGACCACAAAAACTATCTATAGTAACACTAGATCATTCAGGACGAGATGGTCGCGAGTGTTGTCGGTGACCCGCCGTCGGAAGTGCCGCCCACTGGGGGGCTTGCAAAACTCGAGATTGTGACAAAGATCATCCGAGATTCATGATTTATGTACAACACAGGTTAATTTGTGGCAATACGAAGTTTGTCGGATCAGCTAGTATGCATATAAAAATGAAATGCTGTTAGTGTGTCCGGTATAGACTCGCAAACCGCTCGACGGATTTTGATGAAACTTGGCATACACATTGCGTTTGATGTGAGGAATGTTGTTAGCATGGTTTGAGACCCCTCCCCCCTCTAGAAGGCGGGGCTCCCATACAAATGGAACACAGATTTCTTCATAACTCGAGAACTAATCAAGCAATCAAGCAAAGGAATAACAAAGTTCGTGCCGCCTTTTAACCGGACCGAACCGGAACCTGGACTTCAATTTTCGTTCCGATGTCGAACACTACTTTAGTTTGGGTTATTTGAAGGCTACAATGTTGCTTCGAGTGATTGATGAGTTACCGAAATATGCTTTAGCCATTTTATCTCGCGAAAAATGTCTGTCATTATTTTGCTTGTAAATGTTTAACTTCAGGGAAATATCAGAAACAAAATTCCTGTCAACAGCGCGATTAAGCTTTACTGTTGGTAGTGCGAAAACGGCGAAATTCATGCAATGCATAGGCGTCACTTTGAAATATTTCACAAACATGTTACATTTTAGCTCGTTTCTTGCGCTGTTTCAGTCTTAATCAGGTCATAACTAAGTATGGGCAAACGAAAGGTCAGCAATTCGATCTGTTTTAAATCTGTTGTTAATTCTTATTTCAAACCAAGTGTGGTACTTGGTAATTGCTGTTTACGAGTTGGTTTAACGCGATCCAAGCTGCATAAAGTAAGCACTCAAATGGTGTTTGACCAAGCGATGTTTAAGCTACTTTAAGTTTTTCCAAACCAGCCTTCCTCCAAAGCTGATAAACAAGCTTAATAGCGGGTTTTTCTGCTAAACAATCCGCTTCTAAATCCGGCATAAACATGGAACCGTTTTACGGTTGCTTAAAGGTGTTAAAGTGGCTTTAGAAACCAAGCTTTCATTTGGTTCACAACACATTTTTTTTCCTGTGTGGACTCATCACTGCGACCAGTCTAGTTGATCTATTGTGATATCGCCCGGGTGTTTGCTGTATAACTTGCACTGCATTTCTTTTTGCTATAATCGCTATTTAATGAGCGATATGTTTATAAAATTTTATGCGTGCTTGTGTGTATTGGGATTTACCCTTCCTTCAAAGCTTGATCTACCTTACCCACCTATTCCTCACTGCCAGTACCATCCCATATTATAGTCGTCCCTGGCAAGGACTCATTCGTTCCTCTGACCAGTACACTTAACTATAGGAGGGACATTTGCACTGTCAAGAGGCGTCAGAGGGTAAATATAGAATTCAGCATGAAGGAAGGCTAAACGAGGGGGGGGGGGGCTGAGAATAAACCCATGCTAAAGTCACTTGACATCGAATGGCTTGATTCTACTAAGATTCGAACCCATGACCACTCGCTTGTCAAAGCAGACTCGGTAACCTTGCGGCTACGGAGCCCCCCCCTTCCCCCCCTCACAGCACACATACTGTCAGATCATAGAGTTTCGCAATTCGACTGGCAGCAGAAATATACGTCAGTTATCGACATTATCGACTGCTTCAAGTGTAAAAATATTTTCACTGTCTGTTCTGCAGATGCAGATGGGGCGGATCATACGATGAGTACTTATGGATCAGAAGATGGCGGTTCAATTCCCGAAAGATGACGACATGCAATATTAATTAGCTTGCATATACGAATTCAAGTTATTCAAAATTTAAAACATCCCGGTAAGAATTGTCGGACGGACGTCGTCTGACACAAGCGTAACTCTTGCTTGCGTCTGTCCGACGTCGCACGACAAATTCTTACTAGGATAGCATACGACGCCACAGCAAAATAAATATGACGCGTTCTATTCTTTCTTAAATTTAGAAATAGATCATTTCCTGGCTGCATAAAGGTTGATAAGACGTAGAATAAGCGACTGAAAAAGCATTGCAAAACTATTCCTCATTCTAAAAATAGAATTGACAGCATTGCGCAAATTGGTTATTTCAAAACACGCAAAGGCCTCTATTAAGCTCCATTGCAGCTTTGAAAGCAGCTACCCAAGTAACAATTCCAGGCGGATCAAACGTTTTTTAGCTGAATTTATTCAACCTGTGGCTGAATTATGGTTTAATATCAGAAATAAAAACCTTTTTTCAGCTCTTAAACATCTAAGTCAAGCTTCGGGCTTGTTAATACCTGCTTTGAAGCTTTAATGTAGCTTAATAGAGGCTTTTGCGCGTTTTTAAATAACCAATTTGCGCAAAGCAGGAAACAAGGCGCACAGAGGCGATATAACTGCTTAACAAGTGTTTTTCCGCCTCGAATAAAATATGTTGTATAAGTTCTCCAATTTCGGCTGAATAAGTATTGTACAGTTGTTTACATAAATTTAATTCGATACATATTCAGCTATAGCTGAATTATTATGCCTGCTAAAATGTTTATTCAACGCTTAAATGTTTCTTGGGTTAGAGCGACGACATCTGCAGGATCCGATGACAAAGGCATGAGGAGTCGCGAATTCATCATTCCCTCGATTTGAACTATCAAGGTTTTGAAATCGTCAATAGCCAGGTGTGTTTCCTTCATTATGCAATCCGAATGATGTTTACAGATCTTAACGGCTGACTCCCACAGTCCGCCGAAGTGAGCAGAACGAGCCGGATCAAAGTGAAATCGGATACCACTCACACTGAAGTACCTGCCCGGCGATAGTGACATAGATACTTATCATCTTGAAGAAGCCATCACAAAAAATATCCAATGGCCGACCACGTTAATGAACGACACCGACGACAGACCGTTAGCCATCTCCATGTGAACTGCTTTGATTGTCATGCATACAAATATCGTAATAAAACTGAATTCTACAATGCATTTCTGATTACAAAGCATACAATCGATGTAATATGGAATAATGATGATTAAAATCCTCACAGCTTCATTCAACTGAAACTGAACACATAAACTGACAACTTCTTCAATCGAATCAGACTGAATGATGGAATGGAGTCCGATTGAAGCATAATTGAAACAAGATTGATGACAAAATGTCAAAGCTCGCCGGGAAGCCGTTTTGTCATCCATCCAGCACCTGACTGAGTTTTACGATTCCATTTCAGACGGTGAACAGTTCGATTGATTGCTCTCTAATTTAAGCTTTCATCACACTTGACACAAACCATCGATCGATCTGTTATAGGCTGGGCTATAAGCTATCAACTACTTAGGTATATGAATTAATTTTTGAAATGTCATTTCACTTCGAAATCGGTTGCAATTACCGGAGATTGCAGAAGGTGCGACTCGGTGATGAAGACAGAACTCGGCAGAGAAAAAAAAGTCCCCACAGTTATTAGCATAGATCAGAGTGCTTGAACGGGTACCGTTGGAGGGTGAAATAAAATAATGATTAGTCACCACGGGCAACGGCGCGCTGATGAGAGGCAGCAGCTGCGTGTCGCTATGTTGCATTCTGCAAGCGCCTACTAAACGGTTGCTGCAGGGGAAAAAATAAACTTCGTCCCCCTTTGAGTGGACACTCCGAGTGACGGTTGCCAACGGCAACGCGAACCTACAACGGCGATTTATTAATTTTTATTTCAAACCCACGACGGACGGTTCCTCGCAGGGAGGAAAATTGCTTTAAACAAACATAAATCACTCTCCGTTGGTTACCTGCCCGATGCAAAGATCCTGACGACGACGAGGCAAAGCAAAACAGAATTAGTCAAGTGTGTGGCCAACAGCAAGTTCGACATCATTACCGGAGAGCACTGGCAGTGCACTGCACTGGGTACTGGCACTCTGGCCACTGACCGAGACATAATTGATTCTGACATCGCATTTACTATCATCTATCGGCTGTGTTGCCGTGTGGCGAATGGGAAAAAATGTGTGTTGTAGAGTCTCTTCAGAATCAGACTGCAGTCAGTTTCAGTTTGCGCTGGCCGCCGATTTTAGAAGGGTCGAAACAGTGTCCGACATCGAACACGCATAACACTAATTCATAGTGAAAAACCACCAATCCGGGGAAGGTCCTACCGCGTAAGTCACCAACTGTCACGAACGGTGCGGTGCGGGCGGTTCGGTGGTGGCACTGAACTGTACGGAGGGGGGATTGGGTTGACGCTAAACCAATCAACGGGCTGAGGTCGGCCGTCGGGGTATATCAATGTCTCAAAGGAGTTCGGGTTACGACGGCAAGTTTGCGATCCGGTTGACCATCGAATCGGTTTGGCCGGCTGGCTGGCTGGCTGACTGGCAAGCCAAAACTTTAATGCGCGAAAACAAGCGTAGAGAAAACCAGATCAGGCTGCAGCTCCAGCAGTGCTGGCGACTGGCCCGAGCAAAGTCAAAGCGGACACATTGTAATGTAGATTGGCCCCGTCCGTGTCGGTCCATACGGTCCACCGTGAAGCGGTGGTCGGTGCACGCCACTTGCATTTAGGGGTTGATAGTTATGATTGCGAGTTCGAAGAGAATGTGCGTGGTTTCGCAGAATTAAGAACTAGACGCGGTCCCCGGGTTCGTTGCTTGTGGTCGTCCGTCGAAGTCGACTGTTTGACTTTAGTTTGACTTTGGAATGCTGGGCCGAGCAGAAAACTCATTTATGACCCCTGGGGGTGGAGTTTACCGAACAGCGATCTGTGTCAGTCGGATTAGTTGGATTAAAATGCCGCGTTGCTTTCTCACAGCCAGCGCTGAGCCGCTCGGTTTGTTCGCTGCATTTGCCATTAAACTTTTATGTTAACCACAAACTGTCAATCGTTCGTTCTATCTTATACATCCATAATTCATGGGTCGTTCGTTGACACTTGCCAGACATTTCACCATATCGTCGTCGGGTCGGGCGGGCAGACAGAGCGTAAATTGTTACCTTTTGAGAATTACCATTAAAATAATTCGTTCTGCATTTTTAAAAAACGACAACCATAGACCACCGCACCGCGGTGGCGGTGCGGTGCAGTGCCAATGTCTATGTCGTTAACGGACCGCGGCGCGGTTGCCGAGAAACTTGCCAATCACGTCGTCGGTTTGCGAAATTGCCACGCCAGCACGGATTGAGGTTAGAATTAGCATACATGTGGTCGCGACTAGCAAAAAACAAACACGTGATTTGTGCTCAGGTCGAATTACCAATTTCGGTCTTGAATCGCAATTGCAATCACAGCCATAACTACTTTCTCCCGCGCGCTGCGCTGCTACCAGTTCAGGTTCAGAACGACCTTCGGGGGTCAGTCCGTTCGAAAGAGTACGGAAGCGTTCCAAAGTGGCTGCGTAGATTACATCAGAGCACCGCCGTCGTATTTTCGAAAGTGAAAAGAACTGGAACTCCAACTCAACGACCGCTCCTCAGTTCAGTTGCTAGGTTACATAACAAGATTGGGTAATTTTCTACACGTCTTCTATCGGTTATGGCCTACTATTATAATAACTAATGTCTCGGGTGCTACTTGACCTAACCTCTCGAACGTCGAACAGCAGCGAGTGGCGAGGAGAATGGAACTCGAAAGGGGGCAAAATACGAAATGGTTGCGGTTAGTTGGAAGCCAAAACGAACCACGCGATGCCCAATCTGGAGAAAAAAAATAATTACTGACTTTCGGTGGCCCCTGGACTGGTGCGGTGCTGCTGCGGTTAGGCAGTTTTGTCTCAGCTGATTAGGTTGCTCCGCACGGCAGTTAATCAGACGGATTTGCTTTCCCTCGCCGTCGTCTGGGTGGAACGAAATGTGTTGTGGGAAACGCTCGAAATAACTTGATTTGTGGCTTAACTAAGTAGCTAGGTATCTGGTAATAGAACAGTTTACGTTCGATGCAGTGACGCAGCCTCGGCTGCATTGCAACTCAGCTTTCAAACTAATTCATAATTAGCCCTCTAACCGGTAAAACTGTCTGTACTGATAATTTTATGAAAAAATAGTCATTAACTTGATCGCATCATTTTTACGATGTTACCCGTTTGAGGGTTAGTCCAACTATTCATAGCAGACAACAATTTCTATCTATTCAATGTCAAATAGCAAACTGACTAGGTCGTCAGAGTACACTAATGACAAGGACTGTGGAGTCCAATTTCTTTCCGCTCGTCCCTTCTTCCACTTGCCCACATATTCTTACTGTCATAAAAAACTTAAATTAAACTAACCATAATCTGCTGAAAGCAAAAAAAGATTTTACAACTGAAACGCTGCATGTTAGATCCTTTAGGTTATACAGGTATACCTCGATAGTACGTTTCCTCGTTAGTACGTGCCCTCGATAATACGAACATTTTGCCTCGATAGTACGTACATTTCCAGCAACACTTTACTTGCTTTATTCCAACCTTAAAAAAGGGCAAAATCATTGATTTACAAAAAATTAAAAATAAACTGGTATACTAAGTCAATATCACTAGAATATTTATTAATTAAATAGAGTACGCAAATTTGCAAATTTCGTGCAATATTAAGCATAATACAACAATGCTTCGAAGCCTAAATTTGCGATTCCGTAGTACGTACGAAGGCAACAATGTATCTGACGTTTCGAACGGTTCAGTTCGCGGTTTCTCCATACTGGCTTACGGCGCGGTCTTACTCGCGGGACATGCTGCAATATAAGCTCATGAATCTTGACCATAAAGCTAGCAACTGCATCATCAGCATCGGCATCAGCATCAGCCGATATGTGTCGGGATAAGACTGGCAGTATTCTGACGGACGATCGTGAGGTGACGGATAGGTGGAAGCAGCACATCGACGAACATCTGAATGGCGCCCAGGTGGAGAACCATGGCGGCGGGGAAAGTGATTTCGACGGTACAACATACGGGGAAGAGGTGCCAGCCTCAACGATAGGCGAAGTTAAGGAGGCCATCATGCAGCTAAAGAACAAGTCAGCTGGAAAAAATGGCGTCGGAGCGGAGCTTATTAAAATGGGACCAGAAAAGCTGGCCGTTTGTCAACACCGACTAATTGTTAGAATTTGGGATACGGAACAGCTACCTGAGAAGTGGAAAGATGGGGTTATCTGCCCGATCTATAAAAAGGGCGACAAGTTGGACTGTGAGAACTATCCAGCGATCACCGTTCTCAATGCCGCCTATAAAGTGCTGTCCCAAATCATTTTCCGCCGTCTATCACCAATTGCGAATAGATTTGTGGGATCTTATCAAGCCGGCTTCATCGAAAGTCGGTCTGCTACGGATCAAATATTTACACTGCGGCAAATCCTCCAAAAGGGCCGTGAATACCGAGTTCCCACGCATCATTTATTCGTTGACTTCAAAGCCGCATATGATACCATCGACCGGAAAGAGCTATGGAAAATCATGGACGACAACAGCTTCCCCAGGAAGTTCATCAAACTGATTGAATCTACGATGGATGGTACACAGTGCTGCGTTCGGATTTCGGGTGGATTGTCAAGTTCATTCGAATCACACAGAGAGCTTCGTCAAGGTGATGGTCTTTCATACCTGCTGTTCAACATAGCGCTACAAGGTGTTATGAACCGAGCGGATATCAACACGCGGGGCACGATATTCAACAAATCTAGTCAATTCGTCTGCTTTGCCGATGACATGGATATTATCGGCAGAACATCTCTGGCGGTGGCTGAACAGTACACCAGACTAAAGCGCGAAGCAGAAAAGATTGGGTTAAAGGTAAATACGTCTAAAACAAAGTACATGCTGGCCAGCGGAACCGAGGCCGAACGACATCGCTTGGGCAGTAGTATATTGATCGACGGCGATGAGTTTGAGGTAGTCGATGAATTTGTCTACCTTGCCTCACTGATAACGACGGGCAAGGACACCAGCCAGTCGTGAGATTCGGAGACGCATTACCAACGGAAAACCTGCTTACCATGGGCTTTACAAACAATTGCGGACGAGCAGTGGACAATGCTCGGGGAGGGCCTGCGAGTGCTCGGAGTTTTCGAACGACGAGTGCTAAGAACGATCTTCGACGGCGTACAGGAGAACGGAGTATCGAGGCGGACGATGAACCATCAACTCGCACAGCTCTATGGCGAACCCAATATCCAAAAGATGGCTAAAGCTGGACAGATACGATGGGCAGAATATGCTGCAAGAATACCGGACAACTACCCTGCAAAGATGGTGTTTGCTTTAAATCCGGTAAAAACAAGACACCCAGGGTCGCAGCGAGCAAGGTGGTTAGACCAGGAGGAGCGATATCTGGCGGAGAGTATTCGGTGTCCTAGGATTTGGAAAGCGGTAGTCGACAATCGAGTTGATTGGAGATCCTTGTTTAACAGGCTTTGGCCCATCCTGTGTAACATTTACACTTCAGACACCCCGCCTCTCTCAGGCGGTGGTGTTCTGCCCCAATTCGCGGATGATGCGGTGATTATGTAGAGTGGTCGTGTCGCTCGCGCTCTGACAAACAGGTTGTAGGCCGGCCTGGATGCTCTAACTGAATATTGCACAAGCTGGGCCCTGTGAAGATTAAACAGCGAGTTTTTTTTGTATGCCACTGTGTCAATCTAAATGATCTTTGGGGGCAGGCTCCGATTGCTCTTCACAGTTTACGGACTGCTCATACCCATTGATGGAGTCAAGCTAGATGGTTGTAATCTTGTGACCCAATTCGATACTACATAGTTAATAAAATCAATGACCTTTTGGGATTTGGGCTCTAGAAAGGGCACTAGAAAGGGAGAAGTTATGCCTAAATAAAGCAAGAGCCATGTAATTGCAGAACAATTTAAAGCTCCTAACATACGACTTGACAGTACTGCATCGAACTTTCCTCTGACGATAAGTTCTACGTCGACGGCCTTAGCAATAGTCTCATAAACAAGCTGCGATAGCTTGTGTGTGAGTGCGTCGACCACCAGTACCAGAAGTAAGAGGTAGAGAACTCCTTGTGAACATCCAATGATCACCGAAATCGTGACCGGCGTATCTCCCAATGATGCTGTAATTTCTCTGCTCGAAAGCGTTGCTTGAATCGAGCTCATTGTAGTGTGTTCGATTTCGTTTTGAAAGAGAACCGTAATAATTGAAACGAAGGATGTGCAATGAAGTATTCCACCACGCACACACATAAAGAAATTTTGACATTAGCTGAGGCCCTCGCTGAGGCTGTTTGCAGTAGGAGTAATATCAACAACATCAAATTCCAAACTCCCGGATCCTCTCCTCCACTCTTTGCTCCCCTCTCACTCCTACATAAGCGATCCTCAGCAAATGTCATTCTCGTTGGTGACGAAACCGCAAATTACTTCATCGAAAGCTCCTTCAATATCAATATATCCTACACTCTTAAATGATTCTACCTGTAAATAGGTCAGATTTAGTTAAAGCTACACACTTAATTTTTTTCGCCGAAATCGGCAAAAAAAATGCCGAGAATTGGACAGCTGAGCTCTCGGTAACCTTCTCGGCAAAAGTTACGTTTACTGATCACTCGGTAAACGCAAATGATATCGAATTGTCAAAATATACTGAGAACTTCGGCAAAATATGCTGACTCATTCGGTAGTTTTTTGACGAGATCTGGTAAAACATGCCGACACACTCGGTAGCTTTTTACCGAGATCCGTTGTATTTTTAAATTGAGTTTGCCGATTTTGTCAGTTAATTTTGCTGAATGATCAGTATTATTTACTGCCGATATTCGGAAAAAACTAAAACCACTTTTTTGAAAATAGCAAAAAACCTCAACGCATGTAATAATAACGGAATAAATATTATCGCTTAGCCGCTAACCTCGAACGATGCGACCGATGTCTTCGACGCCAGCTCCGGATCGGTGTCCTCTCGCGGTTTCATTCGATTCATTTGCGAGTGCAGGTCGGCCTGCCGCATGGCATCCGTTTCCGGCAGGATGTCGAACCCGTTCAACCGGACCGGCTTGAAAACGAACTTTTTCGCCCGAATATCCGAGATGGTACGAAGCAGGGTATCGAAACAGCGCGGCATTATGCCGCGGTACTGAATAACCCCGGTCATGGTATACGTTTTCCCATTGTCTGTTACTCCATAGGTGAAGACTTCATACGGATCAGCGCTTCAATCAACGGTTGAGCCACCGTCGGGTACAGTTCGTGCTGCGTTGCGCCCGATTCGAATGCGTGCCGGAACAGGTACATATTAGGGTGGGTGTGAAATCTTATAGTTGATCACAATTTCGGGCGGTGTTAAGACAACCATATTGTGAGCGGCCTCCCGCGGACAGGAAAGATCAGATTCGCATGGTAATGGAAATAGATCAGATTCACACGGTGCTGGTTTTCAAATATTCTGAAAAAAGTCTATTACAATAAGTACAAAAAAACTTAATAATATACTTCCAAATCTCTTACGCACCTTCACACGACGAAAACGAAATCGCTAGCGAAATGCCAAACAAAAATATTGAAATGCGCTGACTGACGAAGTGACGAACGAGAAAAACGTTTGACATTTCTCGCTGTCATGTTGCCGCCAAAAAAACTGGTGGAACAAAAAAATATCCCATGCATTTGCCGATTTATGGCAAAGCAAGATGCTGTTTTACCGAGAAATGGTATTTGATATTGCTGATTTCGGTAAAATAAAGTAAACCGCAATATTCGTCACATTTTATTAACGATTATCGGCATTTTGAAAATAATTACTGAAGTACGTGAAACCAAATTGCCGAGATGATGTAAAATGTTATTTTTTAACGAGATATCGTTAAAAATAATTTTTACCGTTGAATTCGGCATGAAATTTTACCGAGAGCAAAAATCAAAATTAAGTGTGTAGGTTGAAACTACTCAAAATGCCCTTAAAGTGTACAAACTCAAACTTTGGGTAAAAATTTCAACCAATTTTGGCTACTTGCTACCGATAATTGAATTATTCTCTATGACAAATAACGCACTTGTAAGTTCCTACTACCAATTTTTTGGTTAAAAAACTACTCAAAATCTGAGTTTGTACACTTTAAGGGCATTTTGAGTAGTTTCAACCTAGCTTTAACTAAATCCGACCAATTTACAGGTAGAATCATTTAAGAGTGTACTACTCCAGCTGTTCCCGTGTATGGGTCAGCCCGATCGTTAAAACGCCGCCGCATCGATGGACAGGCACGTTCAACTGTTCAAGCACCGACAAACTGTGGCACAAAAATTATCGACCTGAGTGATCTTACTGTTGCAAGCGTCACATCCACTGCTACCGAAAAGTTCTGGCTCTATTTGTCGAAATTAAATCCACTGATATCGAGTGATGACGTAAAGACGATCGCATCGCACTGCCTGAACATTGCCGAGCCAAGTGACGTTGTTCGCTTAGTTCCCAAAGGAAAAGATGTGTCGACTTTGTCGTCTGTTTCTTTCAAAATTGGACTCGATCCTGATACACGGGCCGCTGCTCTGAATCCTTCATCATGGCCTGCTGGTTTACTGTTCCGTAAGTTTATTGATCAGTCCAAAAAGTTGGACTCGCACCTGGAACCTGTTGCTTCACGAATGGAGGATGCTGTTGCAATGAATTAAGTACAACGCGATGTTTGGTGGACAATGGGAACCTTCGGGTTCCCGCCAAAGGCGAATATCTGTATAGTACAATAGTGATAGTAATAGTGATAAGCGGAGCTTTGGAGGTGTATTGATCGCTGTCACCCGTCAGTACCCTTACGGTGCCCTCACGTCAGCACAAGCAAGTAGGTTAGAGCAAGTCTGTATTACCGCGAATATTCATGGGTTGAAAATTTTATTTGGTGCTGTGTACATTCCCCCCGACGAAAGCCAGGATCTTGTTGTTATTGAATCGCATGTTTCTTCTATTCGTGAATTGTGCGAAAAAACCCTTAACTGATGCTGTACTCATTTGCGGTGATTATAATCAACCACGCATTGTTCGGGAATACAATGACGACATGATAAATCACACTAATACATCGCAGCTTCCCACTGTGAGTGCGGTTTTAGTTGACGGAATGGATTTCTTCAACGTCCAACAAGCTAACTTGAAACGTAATCATCTCGGAAGGGTGCTTGATTTAGTTTTTTATTCTGCTGACCACGAGCCTTAAAACGTTCGCGCAATACTTGTTTACGTAAATACCGACGCCGTTAATCCGCAGAATTAAAACGTGAATATAAACGTACCAGTGACGAGTACCGTCAGCTTAACGCCTCCCTGTATAAGTCATATGTTCTCCATGTGCAACCTAACATGCGAAGAAACCCGAAAGACTTATGGAGTTTTGTAAACTCGAAACGCAAATGCAATTCTATTCCCGCCAACGTATATCTTGATGGCTCAGAATCGTGCTTCACTACAGACTCCTGCGAAATGTTTGCATCCTTCTTCTCTTCGGTATTTGCAAATGAGTTCGCCTCCGACGCAGGAGCTGGTTTGACTGCAGTGAATGATCCCGAAGGACTCGTCGACCTCGACACTTTCGAAATTACTCCAGTGATGATTGTTGAAGCAGCTCGTAGATTGAAGCGATCATTCTCCCCCGGACCTGATGGAATACCAACCGCTATTTTTTGTCGCTGCGCATTTGAGTTATCCGTACCACTTTGTTGTATTTTCAACAAGTCTTTTGCACAAGAAAAATTTCCTAGTATTTGGAAACGATCCTTTATATTTCCCGTTCACAAGAGTGGCGATCGTCGGAATGTTAGGAACTACCGAGGAAATACCAGCTTGTCTGCACCTTCCAAACTTTTTGAAATTATTGTGGGCACTGCCATGCTTAACCGTACCAAAAATTATATATCAGCCCACCAGCACGAGTTCATGCCTGGCCGATCGGTTTCCACCAACCTACTCGACTTTACCCTCCTTCTGCATCACGCAACTTGAAGAAAAAGCACAAGTCGACGCAGTTCACACTGACATAAAAGCTGCATTCGACCGGATCGATCATCGCATCCTTCTACGGAAATTGCATCGTTTGGGAGACTCAGAGCAGCTATTGGCTTGGCTTGAATCATATTTACGCGATAGTCTTGCTAGTCAAGTTAGAATCTACTGTTTCATCTGTGTTTACAAATAAGTGGTGTTCCTCAAGAATCGAACGCATCCACGATTTATCCGTATTGCCCTCAGAGAGTTGCCTTGGAGACCCAGAGAATCTTCCTCCTAATCGTGAACGTTGTCTTCTGCTCGGTTTGGACACACTAGAACGGCGCAGAAAAGTTCAGCAGGCAACGTTTGTAGCAAAAATGTTGAACGACATTGATTCGCCGACACTGCTTTCAAAAGTGAATTTCCGAGCATCTCAAAGATCTCTGCGAACTACGGCTTTATTGCACACGGAATTCCAACGAATCACGTTTGGGTACCACGAACCAGTGACGTCATGCATCCGGATGTTCACTCGGGTTGAAGAACTGCACGAATTTGGAGAGCTTACTCGAATTTTTGTTTAAAAATTGTCAAGAACTGATGCTTTGTAAGAGTTTGTGTGATCTTCATTAAGACATTGTCAGGTGAATGTATCAAATAAAATAAATAAATAAATCAAGGAAAGCACAAAGTGCCTTCTCCTGATATTTGAGTAATTTCTCACTTAACGTGACTACTCACTGATAGTGCGGCTTCCGTAAATTTTTCGTGTTGGTATGCATATTGATTTCCATGCAACGAAGATAAAACTTGTTGTGGATATAATTATCTGTGATTTTATCCATCAATTTAAGAAGCGTTGATGTCAGACTTAACCGTCTGAAAGTCTTATGTATGGTTTTCTCTGTTTTATCTCCGTTAGGTATGAACACCCCCTCTACTTTCTGCCAATTCTCCGGGATATATCCCAAAGTAAAACTGGCTCTAAAAAGGTTGATGAGCTCGTCGGTAGAATACTATCCGGACACAATAGTGATTTGACAAAAACCTCTTGAATTCTATCCATCAATCAATGCACAGAAAAAATTATAATCGGCTGATGCAAGTATCTCGACGGATGAGCTCACCTGTCTGACAACTCGGGTTGTGGTCATATCGTGATGAGTTAAACAAAACATGTTCGGAACATAAAACTGATAAAAATCTTTTACCTCTTTGAATTATTGCTCATGGCAAATCTGGAAAGGCTGCAACACGACGCTATTCGTCTTGTTTATGAGTACATCCTGCACCAGCTCAACGCCTACTATTCTCATGTTTAGCACAATGCATTGCAGGTGACAGCTGATAAATAAAATACCCTGAAATAGCTCACATGTTTCTCATAATTTGGTCATGTCTGCGGGGAGACCTTCAGCGCACGTTGTCACTTTCATCCGATCGAAATACATAGTTCCAAACCAGTCCCAGTGCGCAGCATAGCAGCACACCGAAATCATGGGAAAGGCAGCTTGATTGATATCGAACAATCGCGCAGCATTGCGCATACATTAGCATCGATTCTTTATGACATAATCGCTACGCGATTCAATCACAACGACACCACTTTCTGTGCGTATGCGCATGTCTTTTGCCTTCACATCCGCCGCCTGCGGGTCTACACGGGACGGTGCTAAAGAGCCCTTCGACGATGCCCTGCCTCGCGGTGGTGCTTCTCGGCGGTGCGAAGGATTAATTCTCGCTCCAAATTACGAAAAATAAAGAAAGGCTGAGCCTCAAGCAGTTAAATTTTATCGTTCATTTCATTGATCCATAAAAATGCCCCCAGACATTTTTACGATAATGACCGTTGCAGTTAGCCATTCAATTAAAGCGTTCTATAAATTAAAACCTTGAGAAAATTTGTGACGCAATGAATGCCGGGAAGTGCATCGTAAATCTTGCGCTGAGTTCGATTTGAATAGTTTAAAAAATAATTAACAGGAGTTAAGAACGCGGAGCACACCTAGCTCAGCGATTTAGAACGCTGTCTTTTCAGTAAATAGTTGGAAAAGCGCACATTAACAGGCGCGCAGCGCTATTTGCACACATTTTGCAGAAAAACAATCAATCTGTTGTGCTCATGAACAAAAACAAGCAAAAACAATACCATTAACCTATTTAAGCCTGCTCCACTCGAAGAAGGTAGCATCGCATCGTCCTCTGTGTTGCTTTTCGCATTCACTGCTTGTCTTCGCTGAATTCGGTCGGTCGGTCGTATCATTCACATTACACACACCTGGCTAATGCCAGCCCGTCGTCCGTTCGGCGGAGAAGCTTAACTAAAAAAGCGTGAAATAACTACACGATTTGCGGTAATTTACATGTTCATCAGGGTACATCGGGGTGGAGGCGCGCGATCCTGCCTTCGGTCGCCACAGTCACATTGCAACGAACGAACGATACCTAACCTAAACACTTTCTGCTTGGTTTTCTGTGAATTTCAAATTATGCTGCGATGTTGCTTCTTTCACTCGATTGGCAGATTTTTTGCCATCTTTCGGGCATCTTTCACGTCGTCGTCGTCGTCGTCGTCGTCGTCGACGACGACAGGTGAATGGGCCAAAATGGCAGACTGAAAACCCCCAACCGCCGCCGCCATGCCATGCCATGTCGGCCAAGTCGATCGTGATGAGCATTGTCTTTGCCGCCGGCGTTGTCGTTGTCGTCTTCTGATGAAATCGCGCATTATTTCTGAATGGAAACAAAAGCGCGCTTAGGTTTTTTTTTGTAGCTCAACTAGCTCGTTATGCGAATTAGTGCAGCGTGTTATGGAGGATTACTTATTTTCGAGGAGCTGCAAAGAGTGGCATTTTTGCCCTCTCGCTCGTCGTATCAAGTGGATCGATCCGATCCGATCCGATCCGTAACGACGACGAGTCGCGGTCGCAGCCGCGCGCTTGTCGGAGATGGAGCAATTACATAAAACCCCTGCTGCAATGGACAATGTTGGCTGCTGTTTTCAGACACCATCAAACGAATCGCTGATCAGCAGCAGGTACTTATTTGTGAAGGTCTCGACTCTCTTCTGGTTCAACTGGTTTTGATTTTTGATGTCGATAACTGCTACAAATGGTCCGTAGTGGTATAGGAATCCCTGGTAAGAAAGGCACAGATTTTGGTTTTGATTTAGCCAATTCTTCTAATTGTCCAATGGTTGCGCAAATTTTTAGTAGTTCCTTTTTAGTTTTTCTTATCTCAGGGACATTGATTCTTCCTTTTTCTTCGCCAATCGCCAATTATATATTCGTCATTTGCTTCACGTGATTTTTTTTCCATGTTGGGTATTTTTATCACTGCGACCATTTGTTTGATCTATTGTAGCTATGTTGTCAAGATGACGCACCACTATTAGAAGCGGCCGTCATTGTTTGACTAATAGCATTTGTCCAGTCCGGTGATACATTTCGGATAAAGTGCACTACCGTACTGGGTTACCACAATAGATCAAAATAATGGTCGCAGTGGTCAAATCTTCCGACAAAAAAAAACCGTACTGGGAATTGTTCTCCAAATATCAAAGGGTTCTAACAGCCCTCTGTCGAAGAACCTTAATCTTTTATTAAAAACTGCCGGACTCCGGTATAACAGGTGTTCCGAGTCTTTTTTTTCTATGCCACATAAGCGACATATATCATCTTGGAGTTTTCCCATAAGCTTCAGATGATAGCGGCTCGGACAATGTCCTGTTATTAGACCAGTATAGATGGTTAGATCTTTCTTTGAAAGCTCCAGTATTTTGCGAGGCATAGAAATGTTTGGAAAGATAAACCGTTTCGGCTGCCTAGCATTGAAAGTGTCATTCCAATTTGATTCCACTTTCGTCCATTCCCATGCCATCAGCACCATTTTTAAGGCAGAAGCAGATAGGCCGCAAAAGGGCTCAGGTCCTATAAATTGATGAGAAGATCCGAGTCTTGCAAGCGCATCGGCCCTCTCATTTCCATCAATTCCACAGTAACCTGGGACCCAATATAAGTTGACTTTGTTACGGTAAGACAATTTTTGGAGTGATTGAATACATTCCCAGACGTGTTT
Organism: Sabethes cyaneus; assembly: GCF_943734655.1. Lineage (NCBI taxonomy): Eukaryota > Metazoa > Arthropoda > Insecta > Diptera > Culicidae > Sabethes > Sabethes cyaneus. The sequence goes on along the minus strand of NC_071353.1, from coordinate 148,174,118 downwards.
TGATGTGCATGTCGCCGACTTTAAAGCATTCAGAACTGCTTGACTATCGGACATGATGCATATATTTGAATGTCTATAGTTTCTGCGCAAGCACACAGTAACACACTCTGGAATTGCTTGAATATCAGCTTGGAATACAGTTGGCCATCTACACAGAGAAATTGATATGTCTATTCCTGGGCCGGTTACTCCTGCTCCCACTTGGTTGTTCATTTTTGAACCATCTGTGTAAAAAACAGTCGAGCCTTGGCGAAGATCGGGACAACCGTCTTCCCAGGAATCACGCCTAGGCTCAAATACACGAAAAATTCGGTCAAAGTTGTATTTTTTCGCCATCCAGTCTTCATTATTGATTACCAGATGATTAATACTTATAGTCTTTAGAATATTGAGATGACCTGTAAGATCACCATCAAAGAGGTTCATAGATCTTTTGATCCTCAGAGCACTCTTTTCAGCTTCTAATTGTCTGAACTGAAGCAGTGGTAGCATATAAAGTAAAGCAGCCAATGCCTTCGACGGTGTACTTCTCATTGCACCTGTTATTGAGAGAGTGGCTAGCCTTTGAAGTCTTTCTAGCTTTTTCTGAGTAGCTTTCTCTTTTGTTTTTGGCCACCAGACCAACGAGGCATAGGTAATCCTGGGTTTCACAAAATAGCCGAATAGATCCACTGGATCATCTTCGGTTTCAGTCCCCATTGCTTACCAAAAGTTCTTTTACATATCCATAGAGCATTTGTAGCTTTGTTTACAGCTTGCTCTAGATGTGTATTCCAATTGAGTTGTCTGTCAAGAAATACTCCAAAGCATTTGACAGTGTCTGAAAGTTTCAAGAGTGTTCCTTTCAAACTTATGTACTTATGTACTGTAATGTTGAGGCCCTGCCTATCACACCATGATAAAATAAAATTCAAAGCAATTTGCATTCGGTCAGCGATGATAAAATCAAATTTCCCACGAACAATTACGACTATATCATCTGCGAAGCCAATTATTTCGAAGCCTAAGGCTGTCAACTGTTGAAGAAGATCATCAACTATTAAAGACCACAATAGAGGTGATATTACGCCTCCTTGTAACCACCCTTTCATTGCTCTAACGCTAATGGATGTACTTCCAAGTTTTGCTGATATATCTCGTTTTGATAACATTTCGCCAATCCAGTGGATAACGGATACATCGAAACCACGTTTCATCATAGCCGCAATCATTGAATCATTGATATGGGATGAGTTATCAAATGCGCCTTCTATATCTAGGAAGGCTGTTAGTGATATTTCTTTCGCTTCAAGACTCTTCTAGTTTCCTTACAACCGTATGTAATGCTGTTACTGAAGATTTTCCTTCTAGATATGCAAATTGATATTTGCTCAGAGGGTTTTTAACTAAATGTGATGATTTTATATGCTCATCAAGTATTTTTTCCATTACTTTCAGCAGAACAGACGAAAGACTTAACGGCCTAAAGGACTTTGATGAAGTCTTGTCCTTTTTATTGGCCTTCGGGATAAAAGTGACCCGCACTTGTCGCCATGCTGCTGGTATATGGCCTAGTATCAGGCTGGACTGATAAAGGTTTTTTCCATCCCTACCCGGTGATTTGAAGGGTTCAAAGGTGTCAATCGCCCATTCCACTTTGCTTCTCGTAAAAAATTTTTTGACCAAAGTGCAGGCATCATTCCTGTTTCTGTCTAGCCCAGTTATTTCATTCGCTATTTCATGAATGTCTGTCCTGGTTTCAAGAGTTACAGTTCTCAATGCCGGTGTACTTTGGTCTTCGTATGCGTTAATGACTAAGCAGGGAACATGTGCTTTCATCATTAACTCTAATGTTTCTTTAGTAGATTTAGTAAAAGAGCCATCCTCTTTTTGAAGGTACCTAACCCATTTGAATGATCTTTAGCGAGGATTTTCTGCAATCTTGCTGTTGCTGGAGTATTTTCAATGTTCTCACTTGTATGCCTCCAGTGTGTCCTCTTTGATCATGATCATCGTATTTCCTTATTATAGGCAGTGAGGGTTTGCTTGTATGCTTCCCACTGTTGTGTCCGGGTTTACTTCCCAAAATTTATCTAAGGTTTTGTTCCACCAAGGTACATCTCTATTAGTAGAGCGTTCCTTTGTAGAACAGCTTTTATGATACGCTTGTAGGATCAGGCTTGTAAGTTGCGTTGAGTTGTTTTCTAGCTCTTCATACGTTTTTGAGCAACCTTTCAAGCTATTGACTCCTACTTTGAGATTCAAATCATATTACTTCCAGTTTGTTTTCCTAGGATTTCTTATAATTTCCTTCAGTTGTTGATTAGCTTCGTTATCAAATATAATTTGCTTGTGATCGGACAGGGATTCTTCGTCCGAAATATGCCAGTTCTTTATTCTATCAGTCACCGTTGGTCTGCATAATGTCAGATCAAGAACCTCTTGTCTTATTCTATTTACGAAAGTTGGTTTGTCCCCTTTATTACATATATCGATTTCATGCGATATAAAATCTATATAAAAGGTACTCACCTCTTTGATTGGTATCTGTGCTGCTCCACACTGTATGAATCGCGTTTGCAACACATCCATGATAAATGCCTTGTAATGTCTCTTACAATAAGAGACCAGATTTACAACCTCCGGTGGAGGTACTTCTCCCATGTCTCCTGGAAAGTACGCTGATGCAATACAAATTTCAGTTGTGCCATGGGTCGTTGGCACCTCCATCATGATTGCTACGGTATCTTTTGTAATTAATTCTGTAATAGGAAAGAAATTTGCTCTTTCATTTACCAAAATTGCAGCTCTGGGCGAGAGCTGGCTCTCAGCGTAAATTAACTTACATGAATTTGTAGGGATTCCTTGTATCCTACTTTTATTAGTCCATGGCTCCTGGATCAGTGCTACATCCAGTTTACTTTCTGTGAATCTTCTCCAAAGTACATCAGTTGCCCCCTTTGCATGATGAAGATTCACGTGAACAAATTTTATATTTTTTTTACTGAATTATTTTGTTTGGGTTGCCGCGTTGTTGTGGTACACTTTGCTTCCCTACGTTAGCTCCGCGGTTGCCAATATTTGGATTAGCATGGAGATTTATTTCTCTATACTCCGGTGCTGATCCCTGATTTGCCAGTTCGACTTTTGTGGTACGAGCAGATTGCTTCGGGTTTAGCCCCGCATCTTGGACACCACTTGATCCTGGGATGTCACTGATCATTTCAGTATCACCAGTTTCTTCATGGGTCTCAATGACGCTAGGGTTACTCCTGAGCGCTGACACCCCACTTAATTGTTTTTTTTCTTCGCCTGGCTTCGTTTCTGTTAGATTTCTTTTATGAAACTTTTTTCTGATTTGTGCATTCCCGAATTTGAAGTCGAGCACAAACTCACTGCTCTTGATCGAGTTCATAGAGACTCCATCGACAGTAAAAATTAATTCCAGATGTTGATTTACGATGTTGCGTTGAAGTATTCTCCACGCATCAACCGCTAATCCATCATTCTGGCTGCTTACAAGTGTTAGAATTCTCTCATTACTGTTTTCTGCACTCCATGGGAAGAACCCAATCAGTATTTCTGGACGAGGAATATCATTCTCTTCTACTGCTACAAGTTCTGCTCCCTGCCAAGGTTTAAGGGACGGAACGATAGTTTTTAGCCAGGTTGCTGTTTCCTGGTTTTTGCAAAAGATCACTAGATAGCCCGATTTGAACGCTAACTTCCGGATCATTATCGCTTAAGTTATTTACGGATTCTTCCATTTGTTTATCGCAACGCAATCAAATGTATCCGCCTCGGGAAAACCTTTGAGCTTCTCTACTTAATTTTGGGATTTCAATTGTGATACGTCAGGTTTCTGTGATTCTGTAAAGGTAGAATAAAAGTTAAAGTCTTAAATGATTCTACCTGTAAATAGGTCGGATTTAGTTAAAGCTAGGTTGAAGCTACTCAAAATACCCTTAAAGTGTACAAACTCAGATTTTGAGTTATATATGAAAAGTTCCATTTGAATTTTCAATCATCAAATCGGATGATTTCATAAATCATGGAACTACTCAAAACCACAATTTTGAGATTAGGTAGCTGGCCTCCACGCAGCATCGTACCTCCAAGGATGACGCATTACCTGGTATGACCACGTGGAGGTGCGAAGTAGGAACTCGGGGTGACTAGAGCTATGTTGGACGCATCTTAATTGCCTTTCCCACTCCGTAGCCAAATCAACGTGAAAAATGAAGTTATATTAAAATGAGAATAAATCTTGTTACACCTAAAGTTTATTCTATATATTTTTCATATCCAAATAACGCATCACGGATAGATTTTGCGTTTCGTGAGGCATTATTTTCTCTACTAAGCGCGACCAGTCCTGGTAGAAAATCTGAGAATGACCTCCAATTTCCAATATCAATTACTCCTTCTTCATTTGATCTATCGGCAAAGATTTCAAGACACTAGATGTAAAAAAGTAAAGCCTGGGTGCTAATTCCGTTCCCGAAATTTGACCTTCTGTTTTTTATACGACTGCCTTCTAGACACTAGATGTGGCAATGAGAATTTACGTCAACTCCGGTTACGATGGCCTCTGCAGTATCTGGATGTGTTCTCAGTGTACCCAGCAGTGAACGCCAACGTGCTGTTGTAATACCAAATATATTTTCAATGTGTCTTCTCGCACGCAAAAGGTACGGTATATTGAAATACCCCTGCTGCTCAGAAAGGACTTTCCAGGATAAGACTTCATGAGGTTTGTTCTTAGTGAAAACGCTGCATCTCCAACCAGGAAATAGGGTAAAACATTCGAATATGGCAATTTTCGAAAAGAAGCAAAGTTTATCTCATTTTTGAAAACTAGTTTTCCAAATTCCGATGCCAAGAATACTCCCCTGTCACTAAAACTGCCATATGGGCCTACATCGACAGCCAAATACAATCTGCATCACAAACAGCCATAGAACACAATAGAAAATTGTTTTTTATAATTGTAAAAAAGTGACTCAGAATTCGCTGGACATTGAAATGGAATGTGTTTGCCATCTACTGTACCTGCGCAGTTTGGAAATTTTCAGTTTGAAATTTTTCACGGCTTTTGGCACTTTCAGCTTGCGACAAACAATCTTTTTGAAAGACAGTCCACAGTACCTGATATATCTTCGAAGGTAATTTCACGAATTGCCGATACACCCATCTTGAATAACCAGAACAGCACGAACTGCTTACATTAAAGTAATCAACAAACGGCATTCCGGATTAACCAGGTTTCCTGATTGAATATTTTTCCAAACGATGCTCAACTTTTGAAAGCAACAAATCAAAAGTTGTGGGAGTCAAGCGTGTTGAATTAGAAAAGTATACCGGATGTTGTTTTTTCATAATATACAATTTTTCATAGAAACCTTCCGTTTCTCTTTGAATTATTGAAGGGCGTTTCCACTATCTTCTATTAATTGTTCGCGATGTAGAAGCGAATGTTCTTTCTGAGGTTTCAACAGTTCCAAGTCAAATTTGATCTTTGCCTGGTCCTAAAGCTCTTGAATGTTTTAGGTTGGCTCCTTCGTCCTTCCTTCATTCTGTGATCGCTTCTCCTACCGTCGCTCCAGCAGGTTGTAATGACTGAAAGTAAAGTGCTAAAAGTTAGGTAAAGATTGGTAAATTTCGGCATGTAATATAAACCCTTAATTTTCCGCTATCATCACTGGAACTGAGCGCAGGAAACTACAATGTTTATTCGGAAATTTCTGATTAGATTGCAGAAAAAGAAAAGAAGCGGTACCTAAAACTAAATCTTTTGTTTGTTTGTTTGGTCATCGGTCGAAAACCAGTATTCTATGTCCTTGTAATTGTGTAATTGCAATAAAATAAACAAGATTGCCTCTTCTCCACCGGCACCGCTTAGGACGACGGTGGGGGTGGAGGAGGCGGTGCACTCAGCAGGTGTGCCGGTGGCATTCCCGGTGGCATCGGCGGGGGTTGAATAAAGCTGGAGCCATTACCGCCGTTGGGCGGCCAAGTACCGGGTGGCATTAGCGGCGGAGGAGCCGACCCATTGCTACCGCCCCAAGCACCGACAGGGCCAGTACCGGGAGCGAGGGGTTGCTGCGGTACACCCGGCGGAGGCGGAGGATAGCTCGAAGGGAACCGTGGCAGGGGAGCCGTTCCCGGTGGCAGCAGTTCGGGGCTTCCGGGTGGAGGCGGCTGTTGACCCCACGACATGAGGGGGGTAATTCCCGGCGGGGGAGGAGGCGGCGCCGGGAGGGCTGCCATCGCAGCAGGGTTCCACTGGGGGGCATGAGGCATAGCACCGGAGGTTGTTGGTACGGGTGGTGCGGCTGCAGGATGCTGCGGTGGAAGGTGTGGCGTTTGCATCAGGGGTCGTGGAGCTTGCCGGGGTTCGAAGAGTCCGTACGATGGTCTGCTGGGAGCGGAGGTTTGATGAGTGGTTTCCGGAGGAGGACCCTCCCCAAGCTCGGCCATCAAGCTCATGTACTCTTCATCGATTTTGGTTTGAGTGTTGCTAGCGGGTGGACCACCCGCTCCCGGGCGTTTGCTGCGGCAATCCTTTGCGATGTGGCCGGCTCCGCCGCACGATGAACAAACAATGTTATTCGTAATGTTGGGTTTATCCGGACACAGCCAGCTTTTGTGCTCGTTGGAACCGCAGTTCGTACAACGGGGCCCGTCTGTCTCACGCAGGGTTCCGTTAAGCTGGGCCAGCTCGCGCAGCTGCATCCTACGTAGATCGTTGTGACCTTCCGGCACTTCGATGCCCTGTCGAATAACATCCTTGATGCGATCGACGGCTTTCTTCACCGATTCCGGATTGCTTGCCGTGATAAATGCGTGCAGCGGCTCGTCCTCGCCGGGCAGAGGCTGCCCATCCTTACGGCCAACTTTACCCTCCTTTACGGAACCTTTGCCGCGAATAATGATCTTCGCACCGGTGTCCTTCTCCATCGCTTTCAGCGTGTTACCACGCGGACCAATCAGCAGTCCAACGAAGTTAATGTCCGGGTGTTCTTCCTGGGGAATGAGAACCTTATCGCTGACGCGAATCACCGGTGGTCTGTTGAAAAATAGGGGAATCATTAGATAGGATGCTAGGACAGGTCAAATAACCGAACTCACTTGTAGTCCGACGGTGGCTTGAAGTCCGGATTCATACACTGCATTCGCTGGATAAGCTGATGGCGCTGTTCTTCCAGCTTCTTCCGGGTACGGAACTCACGTGTGTTTAACCTCTTGCCGTCGATGCTGTAGATCGGTTCCGGAGACGGTGACCTGCAACGATGAAGCAAGAAAAGAAAAACCAAACGGCAAAAAAACCTCATTAAAACCTTTAGTCTACCGAAAAACAACGATCGGACAAAATAAGAATTCTATTTTCTTGTATCATCTAATTGATTAGCAATCTGATTATTATTATTCTGATTATTGGCTGGTAAAAAGGGGGAATTCATTAGAGCTTTTAAAAAGAAAAATCCTTTTAGTAATTATGTACATCATCATCATCATCATCATTCAAAGAGCCCTGTTGAACGAACAACAATTTTCGATTAAAACAATCCTACATTGCGCTAAAGTTCCGCTAAATGAAGCAAATTACGTCTTTAGCTGTAAAAGAGGCTGTAAAACAAAGTTTGCATTATTCGTAATTTCTCGTGCGAACCCGCAGCTGGGAAGAGAGAAAAAGAACCATTAATCATCGCTGATATCTTTGTTGTTGTTGTTTGTTGTTTGGGGTCTCTCGGGGTTAACAAAACAAAATACGAGTGATAACTTGCGCGAGTGCGTTGACGACGACGACGATTGCCGCTCGCTAGCTGATCGTTTCCTCGTTCGCTCGCTCGCTCGCTTGCTCTTGTGTGTGTGCCTGTATATGCCCTGTATCTGTATCTTACTCCCTCCTCAGTCCCTGTCTTTCTCTCATTCAGCCGTGTGTACCATACCGAGAGAGGTCCTACTTTCACTATCACAGTCAGCAGTGCGCTGGGAACAACCGTCAGACCGGGACCCCACCAGGAGCCACAGCGCCTAACAAAAGTCAACGAATTAGTCAACTGCCTCTGTGCTAAATGGGCTGCATAACGGTATGATTAATGTAAAAAGATTACTCTGGCTGGGTGGGAAGGGGGTTGTTTTTCCTTTCAGATTGAGACCACAGGTCGATCGACCTGTTTTACCCAAGTTTTTCTCTTTCTAAACGCTAGAAGCAAATGGTAATGATTAGTTTTTCTTTCTTCAGCCTTCAGTTGCCGATGTCGGCGATGATCGCAGTCTTTTTTTTGGTCATTACTGACTGGTTGGTGGCAACGCAACAGGATCTCTCCCGGTCTCTGTTTGCGTATCCGTGGAAAACGCTTCAAAAGAAGAATATATTAGTTTCGGTTGAAAACGGATTTTCTTGATGAATTTTCTATTCAGCGGCGTTCGTACCCAAAACCCTTAGAAGCACCTTAATATGATGCTTGATAAAACTTCAAATCAAGACACAATACGACTACGTATTTAGACACAAAGAAAACAACCAGTCATCAATCTTTTATTTTTTTCTGAAAATTTTTAAGATCCATTGCTAATGTTCTTTGAGGTTGGAATGAGTGAAAACTGAAAACTCGATTCCAGTTAATTACTTTGTTTAATTCACCTAACAGATTTTGCACAAGATTTCAAGCTTGTTCATTTTTACTCACCAAAATTAACAAAACAACAAAATTTTGTACAACATTTTTACGAATAAGCCTAATAGGTTTTTTTTCAATTGTTTGAATAATTTGATGCTGAGGTTCACCATGACGCTACGCAATGTCATCTCTTTCAAGGTCATATCTATACATTTGCTTACTTCTAACTTAATGTGAAATACAACAGACTCATGTAACCCAAAAGTGTCAAGAAAAACGAAACGATCTTTTGTTTCTGGTTTCAACAGATGATAATGCGATTACAAAACAATTCTCTGTAAACTATTTTCCAACTTCTTCTCAAAAAATCATTCGAAACGGATCGAAGGGGGTTCTAACGTTGTGGTCACCAAGTCTGCATTTATCCATGCAAAAATGCCGGAATGAAAAACGAACACCCTATCGGACTTGTTTCGGACTTGGTGGTTTCCCGTGCCACATCGATGTGAACAGGGTTCGTCTTTAGGAAAACTTTCAAAGTTTGGTCTTCCGATCCTTTCCCATTCAACCCTATTTGCTTGTGAAGTGAGGGAAACATAAGTATGCATGCGATAAATTTGCAAGGAAAAGTCCTAGAGATTCCCGGCCTACTGCAAAAACGTGTGTTTTGACTGCGCCAATAATTGCCTAGAATAATGTATTGTTGTAAAATGCATGTAGTTTTTAAAGAATTTGCAATGAAAATGTACTATAACTCTGCACCAGATGGAGAAACAAATTCCATTTCTTCAGTAAAATTGCTTGCTTTTTCACTTTCTACAATTTTGTCGAAGAAAAAATGTCTATAATTCCTCGCGCAATGTTTGTTTTTTTTTTGTGTTTTATCATAGTAAGCCATGACTAACTTTTGGTACCATCAGACTGGGGGAGCTAAGTGCTGAGTGAGATGCTAAGTAACCCCCCTGAAGTAATGATTGAACAGCTTAAGCGATGGACTGAGCATTTTGAAAAACTCTTTCAAGTTTCAAACGTCAGAAACCAACAAAACCAGCAGCGTATGACGCCAACAGTTCATCAACTCGGAGGCACCATCGCTGGATGAAATTGAAGCAGCCATCAAGAGTATGAAATCCAATAGAGCGCCAGGGATAGACTGTATTTCAACCGAGATGCTCAAATCTGACCCATCTTTGTCAGCCCAGATGATGCATCAGCTTTTCAGCAATATATGGGAAACCGTAACATTTCCGGTGGACTGGATGTAGGGCATATTGGTCAAAGTCCCTAAAAAAGAAGACCTAACTGAAAAGCGGCAACTGGTGTTGCTCTGTATTACTCTCAAAGTGCTCTGTAAGTTTCTTCTTAATAGGATTCAGGAGAAGATTGAGGCTACACTCCGGCGACAGCAAGCCGGATTCCGTGCTCAGGCGTAGAGGAGTTCCAGATAAGCTAGTCCATCTCATCGAGGCTCAGTACGAGGCGTTCTCGTGCAAGGTTTTGCACAACGGCGTCTTGTCCGACCCCATAAGCGTTACTGCTGGCGTGAGACAGGGCTGCATTTTATCACCGCTTCTGTTTCTCATCGTTAGGGATGAGATATTAGTTGGAGCAATTGACAGTAGATCAATTGAGGATTGCCTTAAAATCCTCTAACGATGGAGCAGCTAAATGACCTCGACCTAGCCGACGACATCGTCTTGCTCGCACAACGCCGAAACGATATGCAGAGCAAGTTACGGAGATGACCTCTCCGAAAGCTCCCAAGCAGCAGGTCTTACGGTCAATGTAGCAAAAACTGAGTCAATGGTAGTAAGTGAACACTGACAATTCCAACTTCACAGTAGCGGAACAACAAGTTGAGCAGGTAGACGCCTTTCAATGTCTTGGTAGCCAGACAACGTCCGACACCGGTACCAAGACTTGGCTTATGAGTTTCTAGTATCTCACGATTTTCTATGGCAATATAGTTATATTATCATCACATAGACTTTTGGAGGTTAAAAAGATTCCTTGCATCTAAGTAATTTACCATCGATTCCGGGCGCTAAGAGAGTAACGCGGCAAATAATAATACTAGAGAAATAACCGATACTGACAGCTTGTTGCAGTAGTTGCGAGTAGTTCCCACTCGCGGTCATTGATTTAGAGATTTCAGCTTCTATGAACTAGTTCGGGATTTGCAGTTTTACCCGCTTCGTTTTGATCTGTAATCTTTACGACAGCAACGGTATGGCATTATCCAACAAAGGAGATAGAGCCCATATTTGTAAGCTTACGACATGTCCATTGCCAGGGTAGGGTTAGCCGGTAGACAGTAGGGTTAGCCGCGGGCTGGGTGACGAGACGGTTTAGCGTATACCAGCAAATAAACAAAAACGATCCTATTTAACGACTTCACGGTGTCCAAGAACATGGCGCTACGTAGTACCTTCTTTCAGTATAACCCTCGCCATCGAAACCATACCAAATCATAAATCGCCCACGTTTTGATAGCAAACTCGTTATTTGCTGAGCTTTTTAGCGGTCGACCAAGTAATACCAAAAGTAGACCAGTCAAGCAAAGTGACGTACGACGTGACTGACATAATAAAACCTATAGGATTCATTGGACCCTATTCTGTAAGTCACGTCGAGTGTCACTTTTTGTATTATGTAAGTCACATGCGACACGATTTTTCCGAGTAACTCGACTGAGTCAACGGCTAAAAAGCTGCTGACTGTCAACTGTCAGCAAGTGACGTTTGAGTTTGCTTTGTTTTGGTTAATCATCGAGTCGCTCTGCTGCCCGTTCTTCCCGCACTCGACACTCGACAGTGACCGAGTTGAATCGAGTTGCTCGGCGTGAGTTACAAAATACGGCCCAACTTTGATATCCCAGTTCCCGTAGCAGCTGCCAACCAAATAACCCATATTCAATTCATAACTGTTTAACGAAATGTATATTGGTCCTGAAAACGACCGCTTTATTTTTTTTTTGCTGTTCCTCCCAATCCAGCGCCGTCCTCGATGAAGTAAAATGCTTTAGTCTGGCGATTACGTCTTCAACTTATACTTGATACATTTCGCGATATACTCAATAACTGCGAGGACACGTCGATTAACTATTTTCAGCGGTCATGGCTTCATGCCTGTAAAGGACCAGTGGATGGATCGGAATTCTAAGCAACGGTAGTTTTATGCTCTACACTACACAACTGATCGCTAAACGTTGCGGCTTATAGGGTGGTTCTATGTTACGATTGTCCCGTGATATTTTTTTGTAAACAAGTAGGGCATTGGGTTAAAAGGCCACTGCGGCAGTTTTAATGATCGTCTTTTGTGGCATTGTCCCATGATACATGGCTTCCTCGAAAACTTGAAGCTGTTCCCCATTCAGCTTCACTTCACTGGAGATGTCCGTTAATTGTTCGATTAATTCCATTAATCGAACAAAAAAAAATATTCGAATGATTCCTAACTGAATACTACTACTACTAGGCAGTCTGATAAGTATCTGAAAATTCAAAGAGATGGCATTAGTATTCACTAATGTGAAACATTTTTGTCGAGCTTGATCCTTCAAATGACGCCTGTCAAAACTTCAGCCATTTATGTTTACGCATTTACAAGTTACAGCACTGAGAATCGACTAACCTCCGAGTTTTTTTTTTAATATGGAAATGTCTGAGTTTCGAGTTTTGATCAAACACTACTATCTATACGCAAGAAAACGATATCGGTAGTATTTATACTAACAAAAGTTTCGAAGATACTACACTGCTTATAAGAGACTAAGAAAAAATTTGTACCTTTCGCCCTTTTGGACCACAGTGGCACACAAGTGCTTAAGTTCCATCTACATCCTAGACTTCGATATTGTTACATTGTTCGTCCACCGGCAAAACAATGGGCTTAACCGCGAGCTCTGAATTTTCTACTTCGGTGATGTGACGGTTAAACGGTCCGGTTTAACGACTTCGCGGTCCCCAAAAACATAGCCTTACCTAGTACCTTCTTCCAGCATACTACCGTGAATCGCATAACAGTTCTATTTATATAGGAAACTCCATTAAAAAATGGGACTGATATGTGATTCACGGCAGTATAACTCTCGCATGCCCAGACAAAAACAAAAATTGAGACACCCAACCTGTCAGAAGGCAAAAGGCCGTGAGTACAGAGTTCCCACGCCACATTTGTTCGTTGACTTCAAAGCCGCATATGATACCATCGACCGGAAAGAGCTATGGAAAATCATGGACGAGAACAGCTTCCTCAGGAAGCTCAACAAACTGATTAAATCTACGATGGATGGTACACAGTGCTGTGTTCGGATTTCGGGTGGATTGTCAAGTTCATTCGAATCACACAGAGGGCTTCGTCAAGGTGATGGTCTTTCATGCCTGCTGTTCAACACAGCGCTACAAGGTGTTATGAACCGAGCGGATATCAACACGCGGGGCGCGAAATTCAACAAATCTAGTCAATTCGTCAGCTTTGCTGATGACATGGATATTATCGGCAGAACATCTGTGGCAGTGGTTGAACAATACATCAGTCTAAAGCACGAAGCAGAAAAGATTGGGTTAAAGGTAAATACGTCTAAAACAAAGTACATGCTGGCCAGCGGAACCGAGGCCGAACGACACCGCTGTTTGAGTTTGAGGTAGTCGACGAATTTGTCTACCTTGGCTCACTGGTAACGGCGGACAATGATACCAGCCGTGAGATTCGGAGGCGTATTATCAGCAGAAGTCGTGCTTACTATGGGCTTCACAAGCAATTACGGTCGAGCAGACTAAGTTCCCGTACAAAGTGCACCCTATAAAAGACGCTTATTAGACCGGCATGAAACATGGACAATGCTCGAGGAGGACCTGCGAGTGCTCGGAGTTTTCGAACGACGAGTGCTAAGAACGATCTTCGGCGGCGTACAGGAGAACGAAGTATGGAGGCGGAGGATGAACGTGAAACATGAACTCGCACAGCTCTATGCCGAAACCAGTATCCAGAAGGTGGCTAAAGCTGGACGGATGCGATGGGCAGAGCATGTTGCAAGAATGCCGGACAATTACCCTGGTGTTCGCCTCAAATCCGGTAGGAACAAAACGACCAGGAGCGCAGCGAGCAAGATGGTAAGACCAGGTGGAGAGTACTCGGTGTCCGAGGAATTGGAGAGCGGTAGTCCTCAACCGAGTTACCTGGAGAAACTTTGTTCAACAGGCTTTGTCTTAGGACGGCAAGCCACCTAAGTAAGTAAGTAACCTGTCAGAAGAATGTTTTGACCTGCAAAAACGAACTAATCACAGGATGGCGAATCTATTAATTAGTTATCACAAAAATACAAAACAAAAAGGTTGAAATCTCTAGACTTTCGGGTCCAACTGGATTTAAAATCAAAGTTAAAATTGGACTTAACATAGAGTATTTAATTAGAGTTGAATTTGGACTTATTAGCGCTTAAAGCTTTACTTCAAATTGAACATTTGGAAATTGGACCTAAATTTGGTGTAATATGGACTGGAAGTTTTACTTGGAATTGAACATCGAATTGGATTTAAAAAAGAATTTAAAGTTTTTATTTGAAATCAGAATTGAATTTGATGTGGAACTGGAATTAAAATTAGAGATGCAATGGCACTTGTCACTGAAAACGAAATAGGACTTAAATTTTGACTTGAAATTGTACTTCAAACCGGGCATGGAAATCAGGCACGAAGTTTTACTTGAAATTAAAATTTCTGTTTCTCTTTTCTGTTGCTCTTTTTCCTTTTCCCAGTCCCGTTTTTTCCTTTTTCGGTTTTTGCTCTCGCTTACTATTCGTTGTTTCACTTTTTCTCTCGTTTATTTCAGTCCCGTGCTATCTGTTCCGGATTTCTTCATTGGCTGTTTTATTTTTACCTTTTTTCAGTTCTATTTGTCTTCATATTTTTCGCTCTTTTTCAGTCCTGTCTCCTCTTTATTGTGGCTTTTAGTGCAAATATCTAAAGACTCCAATGTTTCATTACCGAAAACTCTTAATCTGCGCTGCATTAACGCCCTACACTCGCGCAGTAGATGTGCTGATGTTCTGATGTTTCAGTGTCGTATCCGCAGCAGTGGTTCACGTAGGATGCCCATCGTCGTGAGATGACATTTACTCGGGCAGTGTCCTGTAAGCAATCCTGTCATTATGCTTAATCCTTTTTTATTTGGGCAAATCAGCTTCAGGCTTTTCTTACCGCAAGGTCTAATAAACTTGCTTGATAGCCGTAATCCAGGAGCGGCAAGCCAATTTTCCATTATTATAGTATTTACAGTATAACCTTTATAGAATATAGGCTATCACCTAATCTTTTAGTTCCATTTTCATGGCACTTGGTAAGACCCCGCCAAATGGCCCTGGACCAATAAAGTTACCCTGGATGACCTTTTTCGTGTATCAGCTTTCTCATGACATGTGGGTGAACTTAGAGCATTCAGTGCTGCCTGGCTGAGGCTGAGAAAATGCAGATATTTCCGCTTGCAACACTGTCAACCAGTGTCCCATAGCTATTGATCAGTTTATGCCTGGTCCAGTAATACCAGCTTCAGGACAACGGTCCATTTTTAAGCCGTCGGTATAAAAAATTACTGCGCCTTTTTTTCCAACACAATAGCGGTGTGTAGCCTTTACAAGATTGGTTCACCTTTTCATAGAACTTCCGCGTATCATTGGCTCAGAATAATGATTTTTCTAACGCTTTTAACTCCTCAAGGTCAACTGGGTTTCTTGCTCGTCGGTATTTAGCCAATCTGGTTGCAAAAACACTATACTTCTTTCAACAATATTGTAGATAATAATTAACTCTACAATTGCCCTATACACCACATTTTCGAATTCTTTTTCGCTGAGGCGCTGCAGTCAAAAGAGTATAAAAAGACCTACAACCGGATGATAGGAGAGCTGCCGGTTCATTTATATAGAGAGAAAATAGCAGTGGCCGAAGGGTGCTTCTCTGCGGTACGCCAGAAATGTTGCAGGATGCGTTAGAATACTCGAACCTGATCGTCACACTAAACCCACTGTATGTTAGATACGTGTTTAGCCATTTTCTCAAGCCTTTCAAGGAAGACACCGTGATCAACTCGATTAAACGCAGCCTTTAAGTTCGTATACACTGCGACAAATTGCACTCCTTCGTTCATACTTTGCAAAAGCTGAACATTTTGGGAAACTCCGTGCGGATCTAAGGACATGTAGTCAGAAAGCGAGAGATCCAGTAGCTAGCAAATGGTTCCGTCTTCCGAAGGCAGTTTTGACAATATCGTCAGTTAGAAAAAGGACTTTGAAGTTAATTATTTTGTTGAGAAGTGCTTTTAACAGCAGAAACGACTTTTTCTGCGGAGACAGGACGCTTGAAACATCGAGAGCGGGGTGTTCAGCTGCGGATCAAGCTTAAAACTGAAAAAGGTGAAATGAATTCAGCTAAAGAGTTCAATTCACAAGTTCCACGAGTCGAATTTATACATACTCAGGAAAACACGTGTTGAACGGTGGTGTGAAAATTGAGGACAGTTCTCAACAGTTACTGTCTGTTTGTTATTCAGAGGTAACGGTTGCTTGGTTACCTTCCACGTGTTGAATCGACAACTGTTTATGTATGTCGACTTTTCTGGGCATGCCTACTACGGTTGAACACTTGAATTATTTTTTTCCCTCGAGCTATTTCCAAAAACCAGAGAATGCTAGCTACTTTAATCCATAGAATTATAATACATTTCCTTTGTGAAATGGCATGGCATTGTGTACAAAGAGTCGCAACGACGGGTGCAATTGCTTTGCAATCCGTTCCTTGTAAAAACAAACCACTGTCGATAAACATTGCTTTTCAGAGCTACTTTCAAGTGTTCAAATTTACTGGTCAAGAGTAATTTGAGACCGAATCTGCTATCAGATCACTACTCTGCTACAGTTTCAAACATCAATAACGTTTTGCAATAAGGACAAACGGTAAGAAATTCGCTAAAAACAAATTCAAACAGATTATTTTGGTTTCCCAGTTTCAAACAGCTCATTCCTGTCTTCTTTTTCTGATAGATCAGGTAGGAAACCCTGCTCACTGCTAACGCAAAATCTATCCACTCTGAAATGCTCATCAACAAACACATCATTCAGTTGTTGCAAAATTACTAGCATGTAAACGTAACGATAATAGAAAACAAATGTCAAACCTTTCGTCCGGGTTCTGCGGTATCATCAGGTCTCCAGTGCGCAACTTCCGGCTGATTTCCTCGATCTGCAGTTGAACTGTCGACACCGATCAATGGAAAAGAAGAGCAAAAAAAGATTAAATCGAGGGTAAACCCCCGATGTTAGATTATTACTGAATTTTACGGCTCAGTACAATACAATTTGACGATAAAACAACGAACAAAGGCTGAAACAGAGAAGATGGTTTTGTGTGTTCGATTCGACGATTCTGGGTCGGGTACTTACGACAACGACACATGCTTTGCTAGTGGGGCACTTTCCTGCCAATCAAAGGGACCTAAATGGTGTTCCTAAAGAAATTGGGTATCAGTGTTCACGATTATCACAGTTGAATGAGAAAACTAGTGTCAACTTTTCTTCTCGGTTTGAGCTTAAAATTCAAATCCTCCGTTTGGTTGAACCTAGAAAGTGACGCGCTGGCATTGAGGATCCACGTTGCTCCCAAAGACCTACGCTGAAACGAAAAAGAAAACCGACAAACTCAACTTTTCCACTCACCTAGGTATGCTTCCTGTTGGTCTTGGCTCATCCCAGCTGGCAAAATTGTTGGCATGCCGGGAATGAATGTCTTGTCATGATCACCGCCAGCCCAGCGGGATTTCTTCTTACGGCGACGGGCATCTGCTTCGCTGCCGCTATTGTTACCACTTCCACCTGGATCTAAAACCCGTGTTGAATGTTTACACATTTAAACTTAAATAAATTGATAACGAAACTTACCTCGTCCAAGATCCGACGACTGACTGTTCTCATTGTGCGCCTCTAGCAGGGCCTTCTGGGCCTGAATTTGCTGCTGCTGTTGCTGTATCTGCTGCTGCTGACTGTAGCTGGTCAGCAGTTCGGCAAAATTCTTTGCATTAGCCGCGGTCGACATCATCGATTCGATTACACTTTGGGTAAACTCCAGTCCCTTATAGTCGTAGGCGCTTTCCTTATCGCGGCTCTCTTCGCGATTCCGATTGGATTCGCGCTCCGAGGCTCGACTACCGCCTCGGTCATATCGATCACGGTCACGGTCACGCTCACGGGAGCGTCTGTTGCGGTCACGGCTACGTGACCGGCTGCGACGACGTCTGTCGCGCGATTTACTGCGACGTCGATGATCGCGTTCCCGGTCTCGGTCCCTGTCCCGATCTCGGTCACGATCCCTATCCCGGTCGCGGTCACGATCACGATCACGCTCACGGTCGCGTTCACGATCCCTATCCCGATGTTTGCTACGAGAGCGGGACCTGCAAAACGAAAAAATACAACATAAACATATAAATTCTAACCTATAAATTACGAATAATGGAAACAATGCTGTTTAAAATTGGCAACACTGCGTTTTATTCATCCGCATCGGAACGTCGAAACTTACCTCCGGCGATCACGGTCCTTGTCACGGGATTTACCGTGCGAATGGCTCGATTCTCCATCGCGGTCCCGATCACGGTCCTTATCTTTATGTTTAGAAGTCATTTTTTGCTGATTTGGATACAGATTTCTGCCGAAATTCACCGATTTTCACGAACCCACACGCAAGCTGATGACGCACCTTTGAAGCAGGAAAATTTTTGACAGTTCGCTTTGTGCTGCTCTGGTACTGCACGATACCGGTTGTTTGCCTTATCGGCCAAACGATAAATATACGTGCTTGTGTCGGAAATCACAAACAAACTTTGAATAAATATTTAATTAAATATTTAAATGAATATGTATTTATTTAACAGGAATTTCAAATATCAATGAAGTATTTATAAACTAATTTATATGAGTTTGTGCCAGCTTATGATGGTGATCAGATTGTTTCTGGATAAATGCGAGACATATGGAACGGCTTATTTGCTAAACAGAGGTATTACAGTGCTTTACCCACTTTACCTACATGGCTTTTCCACGGCTCTACCTGTAAAATTAGGAGTTTATGGAGTTTATACGAGCATTTATTTGAATTAAATATGTTTACAGATACTGACCTGCCACTCGTTCTGCCATATCGATCAGGTAAAGTTAAAGGCGTGCTCAGGCTGGGCCACTGGAACAACCCAACCAACATTTTTGATTAAGAATAGCTTATTCAACTATTGTTTAGCTAAAACCAACGGAACAAGCGCTTGATAAGCATGCTATACAACAAAATTGCTTCTTGGGAATTATTCGTCAAGGAGTATTTAGAAAAGTACGCATAGCAATTTAGTAAGTAGGTAGACAAAACTTTCTTGTAAAATTTCAAGTTCAATTAGCGCGCACGGCGCTCATCAGCACATAAACAACAAAAGAGAAAAGTCATTTCAAGTTTAATTTCCATTTGAATTCCAATTTCAAGCCGGATTTAATGTTCGATGTCAAACAGAAATTCAAATGCTATTACAATGCCAATTTCATTTTTGGTCTGATATAAACCTAAGTAATAACGATAGCTGAAATGCAAGAGCAATTGCTGTTTGCAGGTTGGTTTATGGTGATGAAAGCTGCATAAAGCAAACTTGGTTCCAATTTTATGCTAATTACAAGTTCAATTTTAAGTATAATTTTAAGCTTAATTCTAAGTTCAAGTTCAGTTCCCATTTCAAGGTCAATTTGAGGCTAATATCTAGTCCAAAAGAGTAAATAGCTCGCACTTGTGTGTGGTTTAATTTTCCCACATGCGCGATCTCGTTCTAACGAACAGCCTGTCATGAGCATAGTTGTACTAATTGTAGCTAATTCTGAAAACCGCGGCTAACACGCTGGCAGACGAACTGCGTTCACGTGCAGTACCTTGTAAGTCGCAAGGGCCTGCATAGTGTCGTCGTCCCGCCAGTAAACACAAAGTTAGATTAAACTTCTCGGTCGGTGGTTTCTACAGTAGGTGTAGGAAGAGGCCCAACCCATGCCGCTACATTAATAAGGGGGGTTGTGCAGACTTCTTTTGTCCAGCGCCTCTGTGGTTCATAGGTACACGGGTACCAGCGAGCCACATGCCCTGGCGGGTGTTGTGGGTTCGAATCCGATTATAATCTCAGATTATATTATTGGTTCGACCCATGCACCTTCCAGCATTGGACAAAAGGTAGGAGTCACAACGACAATTTGTTAAGCGTAGCTAACTATTAACCACCACCCCCCCTTCCTTTCCACTCTTTCCCCTCCGTTCCCAAAAAATCCTTCTTCATTACTTTCCCTTACCGTCCCTTCATCAATTGTAGAACCATCGTTTCAAAAAAGTTATTTTGACGTAGGACTACGTCTAAAGGCAAGTTTTGAGATAGGGTGTCATTCCAAAAAATCGAAAAATGCGAGTGTCACGAAAAATGATAGGTTTTGAGCGCTAATAGCTCAGCGGTTTTCCGATCGATTTTCAATATTCTTACACCAATCGATCGGAAAATCTTCTAAGAATTGACCTAAATGAAGAAAAGTATGGATTCTTGATGTTGAACTATCGAAAAATTGAAAATAAATAACCTATGTTTTACCAGAATTCTCGCTTCGTGATTGGTTGTTGGAAATGACGTCATCAAAGTAGAAACGCGTTTTCACGCTTCGACTTATAATTCAGTCGATTTTCAATAGATTTCCAAGATATGTACACCAATTGATCGGAAAATCGATTGAAAACATTGAAAACACAGAAAACTATCAATTTTCAATGCGCGTCATTGAAAAATTGAATTATTTTCATATTTTTGTCTTCCCTCGTCAGTGCTTCCCTAGTACGGATGCCAGAAATATATACGATATAAGTTATGGGTTAAGCTTCCTTATGATTGTATTTAATTTACGCCCTATAGAATCCGATCGAAAATTGTTGAGCTTCAGCTGTTGCTGCTTCCCACGGATAACGCAACGAAGGCATGCAATTTCACCAAGCAAGGTGTTGGAGCTGGAGCACTCGTTTCGCTGCCATGAAGGAATATCTGGCTGCTGAAGTTCTGGAAGTGGCAGGAAATATCGCGAACGTCTTACGGCAAGTTTTGAGATAGGGTGTCATTCCAAAAAATCGAAAAATGCGAGCGTCACGAAAAATGAAAGGTTTTGAGCGCTAATAGCTCAGCGGTTTTCCTATCGATTATTCTTACACCAATCGATTGGAAAATCTTCTAAGAATTGACCCAAATGAAGAAAAGTATGGATTCTTGATGTTAAACTATTGAAAAATTGAAAATATTGAACCTATGTTTTACCAGAATTCTCGCTTCGTGATTGGTTGGAAGATTCTTTGCGATGATCTAAACCTATACCAATTTGATATCTGTGCTTGGGAAATAAGCCAAAACAAGTGACCAAGTTTCCTCATTTCAATAAGATTTCTTAACACCGCGGTTAAACCTAGACCATTTTGATGTCCTTGCTTGGGAAGTACGCCAGAGAGAGTAACAAAGCCCCTCGTGCCAACAGATTTCTTACGAACGCGATTAAACCTAGTCCAATTTGATGTCTGTGTTAGGGAAGTGTGCCAGAAAAAATGGCACAAGTTCGCTGTCCCAACAGATCGCAAATTCTTTACTGCGAGACGATTAAACCTCGGCGAACTTGATATCTGTGTTGGAAAAATGTGCTACAGCTGTAGTGTTCGGTTAGAATATGACTCTGTATGAATACGCATGCTTGCCGTTTCATTAGAAGTGTAATGAAAAGATGTGCTGTTGATAAAATAGGATTGAATTCATAAAATCCCTTCAACGTGGGGAACCATGGGTAATAAAAACAATCTTTAATTTCTGTAAGGTAGCAGGAAAGCAATAGTTTGTGTCCTTGATTTTGTTAAATTGTTTTCAAATGCACAATCTTTTGAGAATTGAACGTATGCAATGTTACTATTTTGATAAATGTTACATACAACGCATGTAGCATGTATATATGTTGCATATAGCATGTATACATGAAGAATCGAATGATTACAAGCATGAATACATGC
The DNA here is from genome assembly GCF_943734655.1 of Sabethes cyaneus. Taxonomy (NCBI): domain Eukaryota; kingdom Metazoa; phylum Arthropoda; class Insecta; order Diptera; family Culicidae; genus Sabethes; species Sabethes cyaneus. Next base: position 148,152,418 of record NC_071353.1, on the reverse strand, counting down.
TACTATCACTACAAAGAGACTTACGTAGTCCTGCGTCACCTATATATGCGGTCGTGTCTTGTACACAACCCCTCTGATTTTTTTAATTTGTGCTATTGTCTGTCAACTCATATCAAAGCTTTCGACGTATTTTCACCAAAGCATTTATTAGTTGCTACAGCAACTGACGTATTGTTTACCCAATCCATCGCACTTAAAATAAAGGGAAACATTTATCAAAACTAGCTATACTTGACTGATTTAATTTAAATCCTTGGTTTTGATTACGAATTTGAACAATGAACGAGCCATTGGCATACAGGCCGTGATTTTAGCGGCCGCCATCTCCGAGATCAATGAATCAAAACCAAACGTACCACCTCCGGCGGCCCTCGATGAAGTGGTAAAAGTTTTCTGGTACTGGAATGAAAAGTCCACTGCTAGTACCACCGCGGTGGGGTCATGCTGCGTGTAACGATGAAATGGTACAATCCAATCCAGAAAAACACTAAATACGATGCCTATTTGCCATACTTATCAAAAAATAACAGAAAAAATTGAATTGCGATTTGATTTCTGTTTTCAATGGTTAGCCGTGTTCAACAAATAACATTAAAATTAAAATTAGTGTACAAACAAAATTAATGTAGAACCAAGCATACAACTACAGAATACAAAGAAATCAAAATTCGGAAATAATAACTTATTGTCGTATTCCCACTAATGAGTTTCAGCAACACTGAAAGCGTTACCGCGTTATATTTTCCAGTCAACGGCTGCTCGTCCCTTTCAGCCAATCAGAATTTGGGTCAACGCCGCGGTTGACACTTGGCACGTCCTGTCCTAGGCTACAGTAACTAACATTAGAGTTGCCAGTATTTCGAATATGTAGAATATGACAAGAATATATTTGGCAACGCGGGTGTCGAGCAATTGGTGCACCCTAAGAGAGATGTCGCTTGTGTCTTATTTAAAAGCTTACACACCATTTGCGTGATATTTTATATGAACATAATTGTCTGTTCTCTATGTTATGGCGCTAGTGTTGTCCGCACTGGCTTTCATCATAACCACAACCACCTTCTCTCAGCCTTGGACAGACTTGGCTCTAACTGCCCTACCTTGTGCTGTAAACGGAAACGGAAGCGGTGCTGCTTCAATCGAAATTGAAACTGAAGCTTCTTTGCTTCAGTTCCAAGGCTCTTTAACTGATCTTAGCCTAATTTTCTTTTATCTGAACATTTTTAACCTGAACCCCGGAAATACAAATCCGTTCACATTGCATTAGACAATGATCAAACGTCATACACACCGGACTAATTGAAACAAGGCAAAAAAAAATTAATACGTCTCCTGTTGCTCAACAGCTTTGTGGTTCACAGTATAGTAAAATTTAAAACATTTAAAAATACTGCTATTTACCGTGGACCCCCGTTCGCTTGACCGCTTTTAATCTGAACACTTTTTAATTTGCACCCCGTTGGTTTGCACAACGTGCAAATTAAAAATGGTTCAAATGTCATTCTCAACATGACATCATTTGCTTATGCAGACAATGCGCATAAACGCGATTTGTTTGTCCTGATCTAGCGTGTTTAATCTGTTTCACATTGCGTTTTCCCAACGATTATGATAAAAATCCGATCGGAGAATGAAATATTCGCTGCTTCCAACTTCCAACTGAATCAAACCACCAAAGCAATAACAAAGAGTAGGGCGACCAGATCACACAAGTTCCAGGATATGTAGAGTTGCCAGTTGTTCAAATTAAAAACTAACCCCGTTAGTTTGCATGAGGAATCGTTCAAACGAACGGGGGTCCACTGTATTTATTGTTCTAATAGATACACATTTTGCCTCCGACCTAAAGAAATTTGCTTACAATTTCGTTGAAAAATTTTTGTTCTTCGATGCTTGGTTCAAATTTTATAAAAATTTCAAATAAGCATTTTGCATGCAAATCGAAAAATTGTAAAAATTTTCTAGAAAAATTGAAGGATTTTTAGTAAGTGGAACCTAACTGGAACCGATTTGTAAACATCAAATCAAATATATTTGAGTTAAGTATATTTTTTTGAAATATTTATTGTTGATTGCAATGAAAATTGTACCATCCAAAGTGCGATATCGCTCGTAAAAGTGCTATTTTGCATTAAATCGTTTCGGTATCTTCGACGCACTTTTTTGTTATATTCCAAGCAATAAGTGCGCCGAAGAAACCGAAACGATTTAATGCAGAATAGCACTTTTATGAGCGATATCACACTTTGGATGGTACAATTTTCCTTGCAATTGACAATATTTATTTCTTTTACTATCTCGTTATATTCTAGTACCTCTCAACCAAATCTCTGTCCATCTTGTTGTGATGGATCAGTACTACTAAGCGCACCCCTAACGGTACACACGGATGCACGGACGACAGCACATAAACAACAAAGGAGAAACGTCAAACAGTGATTAATATTTTCGTCGAATTTGACTGTGTTCGGAGTGTTCGGTTATCCGCAGCCCGCAGGTTTTCTCACACGCTTATCGCTTCGTCTCCAACACAAATAGGTACATTTCGCTTTGGTGTATGATGGTGTAATTATTTATGTTTTCCTCCTTATCAGTTTTTCTCCTTGTGCTGTGTGTGAAAAAGAAGAAGCAAACCAACCAGAAAACGACTCATCATCATCGGGTATCGGTATCGCTTTTCCCGAAACAGTTTCGATCTTATATACGGTGTTCTCTTATCTAAGTAGTGTTTTTTTTCTTTTTTCAGCGTTCCCGTTCTTCATTGATCTCCGTATTGATCTCAGCCTGCGGCTGCTGCTATTACTACATACCATACACCCTGATGATGCTCCGGCATCACTGAAAGACAGGGAACAACTAAGAGAAACGGTCCCCGAGCACGATGATAACTGATAAGGATTCGTCGTCACACGAAGAAGCTCCTTCGCCAGTAGCTGATAATACGGCTAGCCGCCGAAAAGTTAAGCACGCTGCACTAGAGCCGTATCATTAGTCTTAAGACGTACTCAGCCGGTTGTGGTTGTTTCTTTTCGTTGGTCCTCCGGCTCCGGTCTTTACCTAAACATTGTGTCTTACGGGCAATAAGTGACACGCTAGGATATATCAAAAAATTAAACAGTGCTTATTGGTAGTACCGACAGCGAACCGAAGAGAGGCAAACAATGGACGAGTTCGCCCTGTGCTGGAACAATTTCGCGGACAACATCGCTAGCGGTTTCCAGAATTTGTACGACCGTGGCGATCTGGTCGATGTAACGATCGCCTGCGACAGGAAGCTGCTGAAGGCGCACAAAATTGTGCTGGCCATCTGCAGCCCCTACTTTCAGGAGATGTTTATGACCAATCCCTGCAAGCATCCGATCAGTAAGTAGTTTTTTTTCCTCTTACAATTTGAGAGCACCTACCTACTTAAATTTAATTATGAAGAAAGGGGTAAAAATATTGATTTCATTTTGCTCGTTTAAACCAAAAGAGGCGGGTGCACCGTGCACACAGGCAACACTCACCAAGTTGTTACGGAAAGTGTTAAGCCTTAAAGTGGCAAATCGAGTATCGTGTCTTTATCGGGTGTAGCTTTTTATGGTTCTTAGATAAGCCAATAGCGGTCAATTCTAGCGGCCCGCCTGGGGTAGATATTGTATCGTTGATAAGCGTACGCTTTTTATCGGGTATTTTTGATCGGCCGAAGGATTACGGTGGCTCAATTCGGCTGAAAGTATAGGGGTACTTACCAGCTCGGTCAGTGTGTGTTTTCAATCAACAATATTGATTAGCTGCCGTAAAAACCCTCCCGGAGGTGAACACGTGTTACGGTTTCCGAGAGTAGTATTTTTTGAGAAGTCGGATTCTAAGCGCTTATTAGCTGTGTCGAAATCCATAGTGAATGCATGTCCGTTATGCCTTGTTATCGTAAATCTTTCATCTATTATACCCAGCATTTATTTATCATCTCAAGAGATGTATGACAAAGTTTTGTTTAATACAGTTATTGGAAGTCCTTACAATTCTCAGCTGAATCTAGGAATTGATCTGTATTGTTTGAATTTTATATTTGCTAAAGCAACAGTGCAAAAATAAAATAAGGGATGATACTTTTGAATTTATCTTACAAAAAAGTGAGAAAACAAACTCAAAATGAGACATACGATGTACAATGCGGCATTGAATTCCTTACAGTTTCGAAATCCGCACACCTAATAGAATTTGTTTGATGATATTTATTAAAACAATCTAAATGCAACATATTAACATACAGGTCTAGACCCGTTTTTTCTCAGCACTACGTCAATGTCAAAACTTAGGCAGTAGGCCATGAAATACTGCTAATAAAAATGAAAACGTATAATATGTCTTTCAGATTTCCTTGTCAATTGGCTGTATTGTTAGCAATTTGCTAAGAAAATCACTTTCAATAAAACCATGTGTAAAGCGTACTTGAAGTAATTTTCCCGTTTCTAATCCCGAAAATCGATTCAAAAGTTAGGTGTTTCTCGCTGTCTACAGCTATATTCTATTCATTGAAGTAATATTTATTCATCATAATTAGTACTGTACAGGTTTTCAATCATTTTCACTGGTTACCTATACGTATACCTGCGCAGCCTATCCTTAATTATCCAATTTTATGCCGTGTTTTGCACGGTACATGTATTTTATTGCAGTTTAGTCTGTATTTTTGTAATGGCTTGATGTGTAAACAGCTCTTTTTATCAAAAGGTGAAGAACTAACAACAACAAATCAGTGATTACATATTAACTAATAATTTTTTACTACGGACTTGCCAAGTTTTACGCTAAATGTAATAGCATACCTTTACTTCAACGAACGCTGCGGGGAACGAAAATGTGTTTCACGGAAAAGCTCCTCTTTTCTCTTTGGATGTCCGGAGGCCGCTCGTTTGAACGCTAACTTCTCAGGTTCGAGCACACTGCAACTTATAGTTATTTCACAATGTATAGCTACTAACGTTACTTTTCGGACAAACCTTGTTTAAGTCTTAAGTCATCAGAATGTAGACATAAATTACACCGACGTTATTAAAATTCTTTACACATTCTTTACACAAATTTCAAAAGACAGCTTATAAATTCACTTTCCCAAACGCTCAATGACGCTCCTATAGTAGTCATTTTTGAAAGTTGAGGATTTCTCAAGTTGTCTTTCTCTGGGCGTGCCTAGATATCAACGAAAGATGGGACACTCGACGTTTCAGAAGAATGTGTGGCCCGCATAAATCATGTAGAATAATTGTAGAATGGCAAAGTTATTACCTATTACTTAACACAAAAATACCGACCGATTAGGATGAAAACTCCAGACTTTCGGTTGCAACTGGACTTGTTAAAATCAAAGCTGGAATTGGACTAGAAATCGGACATGCTAGATGCAATTAGATTTAAAATTCAATTTGATATTGGATATTATATTAAACTTGAATTTGAAGTTCAAACCGGACAAAGCAATGCAAAGGCTGGGTGCTAATTCCGTTATCGAAATTTAACCTTCTGTTTTTATACGACAGACTTCGCAACCAGCTGTTAGAATACAGAACAGTGCGGGGTCAGTGCTACGATCCTATTGACTCTAACAGCCTCTCCCAGCCGAGATTCGAACATACGACGACTGGCTTAATAGACCAGCGTCTTACCTCGAGGCCAACTGGGAGGTTCAAACCGGACATCAATACGAAATTAGATACAAAGCTTTACCTAAACCAGGATTGACGTTTTTGGTTTGATTCTCTCACACGTTTTACTTCAGTTGTTCAGTTTTTTTCTCTTTGCCAGTTCTGTTTTTCACTTTTTCCCCGTTTTTCTCTTTTTCTTTGCTGTTTTTGTGCTTTTAGCTTCAATTTTCTTCTGCTTCTTTCGTTTTCATTCTTTTTCAATCGCTTTTAATTTTTTCTGTCGTGTGTTTCCGGTTTCATTGTACCGTTTTTCTTCGTTCCCTGTTTCATTTTTAGTTACTTTCTTTAACGTTTTCTGTTTCTTCTCTTGCCTTCTGGTTCTGGTATAATGTTCGAGTTTCCTGCGAACGATGCAGGTTCCGAAAGTTCCAGGTAGCGCTCTTTCTCACTGAAGATTTGCGTGCTGCATCTTCTTCTGCCTGTGTCTTTCAACGTTCTGACGTATGACATTGCGCATTTTAGCCGCCCGCACAACATTTTCCTCATCCATCACTTTTCTCTATGCCAATAAACGCATATCAGTCTCATGTGACTTTTCACCACTTTTGAGATAAGCTAGGGAATCATCTTTAAATTATCTTACCTACATACTTATTCAGCCGAGAGCCGGGGTGGTTGCCGTATCAAGAATTTCTCTCCATTGTACTCGGTCCTGCTCCTGGGCTCCTGGGCTGGTCGCAAATTCGATGAGCGTCTCGACACACGCAAGTCGGCTTCAAGTTGGTCGAGCCATCTAGCACGTTGGGCCTCTCTATTATTGGTGCCGGTGGCGTTCTTGAAGAGAACGGATTTCACTGCACAGTTGTGCAGCATCCTTGCTACGTGGCAGGCCCACCGTAGTCTCCCAACTTGCGCCAGGTGTACGATGGCAATCTCTCCAACCAGTGCCTGTAGCTCGTGATTCATACGCATCCAGCACTCTCCGCTTTCCGTTTGTACTCCAATAAAAATATCAACACTTTTTGTTCAAATACGGTTAGTGCACGTATGTCCTCCGTAAGCAAAGTTACTGTCTCAAGTCCGTAGAGGACTACCGGTCTGATTGGTGTTTTTCACATCGTCGTATTATCGTATTTACAGTGGCGTATGCTTCTTGATCGAAGCGTCTTGCGGAGGGAAAAGAAGGCTCGACTTCCGACTTGAATGTATCGTTGGATCTTCTTACTCGTATTATTCTCGGCGGAGACCAGAGTTCCCAAATATATGAACTCATCAACCACTTACAGTTCATTGCCGTCAATGGTCACTGTCCGTGGTAGGTGAACGGCGTTTTGTTTGGAGCGTCTTCCTACCATTTGTATGGTTTTTGACGCATTGATTTGTAACCCAACCCTCTAAGGCCTCCGTTTTTAGTCTGACGTAGATTGTCTCCGCCATCCAATGCAATTTAAATGCAAGCCAATGAGCATTTAAATCACCTTAGATGCTAATTAAACACTATTTTGACAAAATATGCGCCTACTTGACTACTTACTCCCTTATAGTGCAGACAATGCTCATTTGCAGCTGGTTACCGATAAGAAGAAATTAAATAGAATTGCGGATGCCAATTTACAACAATTATGCAGTCTTAAGCTGCTAATAAACGATTGATTTACTGCTTATATTAATGCTTTTTGGTTACCTGGGTAGGCCCTAAACATATCAGGCTTCGGTGCGTAGCCCTTACGAGATTGGTTCATTGGTCTCATTAGTCCGGAATATCTGTCCTACTGGTCCTACTGGCGCTTATTCCTTTTCAGGATTGTGATCAACTCGTCCTTTTTTAAAGCTCTTTTTCCCTCTCCATCGCTGCTGGCATTCCCCGTCAAACCATTCATTTCATTGCTTCACCTAGCACCTAGTCTTCCAAAATGTCGAAGCACATAGCTTCACGGAGGCAGATAGAACTTCATCCCTTAGCAAGGTCGTTCCCAGCTCGCTGGTTCGGTTTCCACTGTTCTGGTAAAATGGCCACGGATTATCTGCACCTTTTCGCCTTTACGACAGATCTCCTGCGATGCCGAACTTTCGGGGTTCGAGCTGTTCGAGCAGCACCCTCTCGCATCCCATGAAGGCTTGCCAATCTGCAGTTACCTTTACCAGTTACCAGTTGCCTTTATCGCATGTCCTTATTTCGTCCCTTTTATCTATACCGAATGTTTCGAGTTGAGTTCCCTTGATTGTTCGTAGTATGATAGGTTTAAATAGGTTGCCTTACTAGGTTGCCTTACTTACTTATTAAAGATAAACCAATTTTAAGTATTTTTTCTGAAGATATCAAACTCCTACCTTTTACCCATTTTCAGCAATAAACCTTTGTTTATAAACGACCCCTCAAATCACATTTCTTCTTGTAACATGTTTGTTTCAACAGACAGCTCAACGTGATGTTCTAGAAAACATTTTGCACATAAAAGAGGAATATTTTTACTGAAGACTGTTTTGCTTTTTCTGCATTAATTAATAAGATATATCTGTTTTTAGGCAAAACCGTTTGATGAAAAATGTGTATTTTTTCAAGGGTGGTGTCTTCGGAGAAGTAAAATAATAAAATATAGCACATCTTCATGCACTATAAGGGTGACCATGAATACACCTATTAGGGCGATACAAAACTTTTTTTTCTTAAATAATTTTTTTTTAAGTTTTTTTCTCCAAAAGTTGCAGAAAATACTAAAATAAGCAACTTGGCTGAATAAAGTAACTATGTATCTCTTACCGGTACCGAAATATAATGATGTGTTAAAAAAGAGCACTTAAAAATCAATTATACTCAATAACTTTGCACACGATTATTTTATTGCTTTCAAATGTTCTACAAAGTTATTTAGTATGTTGAAATACATATTTTCGGTGAAGACTGTTTGACGCTAGGACGCATATTTATTAAGTTATAAAATGTATGAAAAAAAATCCGCACTATTCCTAGATATTTCTAGCCATGGTATTCCCAGGTATTCTCTGAAATACACACTTGGGCAGATAACTTTAATAATTTCCTACAAATTGGTATGCAAACTAATTGCAGATACTTGCAGATGGCTAAGATATTCGGATTTTTCATCAGACGGTTTTTAACCTAAAATCAGTTATATCTTATTATAATTAACGCATATAAAGCAAAACAGTATTTATGATTTGGTAGTAGTATTTAGCAAAAATATTCCTCTTTTATGTGCAAAATATTTTCTAGAACATCACATTGAGCTGTCAGTTGAAATAAACATGTTATAAGAAGAAATGTGATTTGAGGGGTCGTTTATAAACGAAGGTCTATTGCTGAAAATGGGTAAAAGGTAGAAGTTTCATATCTTTACAAAAATTACTTGAAATTGGTTTATCTTTAATATTTTGAAACCAAAAAGGTGAAAAAAAGTTTGCTCAAAAAGTTATTACTTAAATTGTTGTTTAAATAGCGCTTAAATATTGAACGACCCCTTCAAAATATGCATCAATTTTTCATTCAAAAAGTTGCCGAAGACCACATTGAGCTGAGACACGCTGTTTAACCGTAAATATTTTTGTCCCGAAATTTCAATTCCTGGTCCATAGTGCCACGCTACCGCTACTCGTGGTGGTGCTGACTGACATGACAACACATTTCTTCATTCAGCCGCACGCTCCGAATCAGACGCTGTTGTGAGCGGCCCATAACCTGGAGCACAACGGCTCATTATTTGGTTGAGAAATTGTCAAGCCGTCATGATCTGTCCCTGATATTTGCATAAGCATTTTGCATGCGGTGTCTAAAACAATTAGCAGAACAATTAAAATCAAAGAGGCTATATACGCGATTAAAAATACAACACATGGCTCTAATTAACTCTTTTTGTCCGTTATCGGTTCTTCTAAAATCGGGCCGAAGAAATTCTGCGCTGCGAAGGGCATGTTAAGCAGCGTTTATGTCAATTCGACCAAGGTTATTTGGAGAGTCCAATTTGACCAGCAAAACTTTCCTGAAGAAGAGTATCAACATCTCTCCTTTTGGCGAGAGTTTTCATACACACTTAAAAATAAGCACCGAGTTGGGCAAAATTTTGCCGAAATCTCAACAGCCGAACATTCGGTAAAAATGTCGATGGTTTACGGATTTTTAGTAACGTTTGGGAACATAAAAAATTTGACCGAACGGTCGGCTGATGAGATTTCGGCAAAATTTTGCCCAACTCGGTGCTTTTTGTTAAGTGTATATCGAGTAGTTTACAGCGGTCTTGATAAGGCGGGAGCACTAAAGGGTTTTGCCAAGGTAGGTGCCTCAATGCGTATCGTTAAAAATTCTTTTAAATTGCTTCTAGTCTGGAAGACCATATCCCAGTGTAAGGACTCCAAACTAAAGCAGCGTATTCTAAGATAGACCGTACGATAGAATAGTACAAAGCGCGTAAACAGTACAGATCTTTGAACTCGAAATATAAAGCCCAAATTTTTATTGGCCTATATAACATAGGAGTAGTGCTCCCGAAAGTTGAGGTTCGGGTCGAGTAGCACTCCGAGGTCTTTTACAACATGTACCCTTTACATGTACTCAACATGTAACCGAGCACTTGCACATACTAATAGAAAGTTCATCCTTTCTGCATCAGTCCACAAGAATATCGACGCGCTTTTGCAATTTTTGGCAATCTTCAAACGGTTCGATTAGTACATAAATACATAGTACATATAAGAAGCACAATGCAGAGGTCGTTGAAAGATGAGGAAACAAGTAGGAGCCCAAGATTGCTTCCTTGTGGGACCCCAGATTGATTGCAAAATCCACTGGAAGATGCGTTACCTAGTTTTACTGAGAGGCAACGATCAACTAAGTATGATTTCAACCGGTTAGCAAGGCTCGTTGCTGCACCCATACGTTCTTTCTTAGCTACAAGCAGATTGTGATCCACACGTTCGAAGGGCAGCTTTCAAGTCAGTGCATCCTGTGTCAATTTGAGAATAATTTTCTAGTTTTCGTACACAATATGATGTAAATTCGGCAAGATTAGTGATAATGGATCGCCCAGGATAGAATCCGTACTGATCACAAGAGATGTGTCGCTTTGTTTCGTTCATCAGCAGTTTGCTTATAAAAATTTAAAATAGGTTAGATCCACTGCTCAGAGAGCTAGTTGGTCACGTCAAAACGATCTCGCTTCCTGTGTGCCGGATATAAGATGGACACCTTCCAGGCATCCGGGAACGTCGATTGCGATATGGACTGATTACAAACAGTAGTGAGAGGTGCACAAAGATCATCACAACATTTTTTGAAAGTTATCGATGCAGTATTATCCGGTCCAGGCTACTATGATGATTTTAGTTTGCAAATCGCATTTTTAATGTCTGCCTCCGTAAACGTCAAATCCGTTTTTAAAGACATTGGCAATGTGCTTGGCAAACAATTTACAAATTTCATTCGGGCAGCTTACCACATCATTGTTGTTAAAAATTATTGATGGTAGATCTACTGTTTTTCGTTGTTCGTTTTTAACGAGTAATGAGCTAAGTATATAATAAAAGGTAAGAAATTAGCAATTTTGTTCTGTACAGGAATTCAATTGCTCCTCATCATGTTTCATGTACGAAATACTCCGAAAGGTTTTTTACAGATTTTTCGTTCAAATATCCACTTCCTCGTTTTTATGAATATTTACTAGCTGAATACCCGATCTTACTCGGGGCCCCTTGTCTCTCAGCCACTTGCACATCTGTTATTGTGATGAAAATTCTCATAATCCACGAAACAAAACATCTTTCCTACGCTTAAATCAGTAGTCCTCCCGGCCACTTGTAAATCTATCTGCTTTTCGGTAATCCCTATAGAGTGATTTAGCCTTTGTTGCTTATTTGAACCGCTTATTTGCTTAATTGTACATCTGTTACCGATCTGGCAATCTGGCCCTTTTTCCTTAATCAGGGTGTCGATTACCTGGGAAATCAGGGAAAACCTGGAAATGTCAGGGAAATTCGTTTCAACCTGGAAAAGTCAGGGAATGTCAGGGAATTTCATTTGGAGTCAGGGATTTTTGACATGGGAAGAAAATATACCAGAAAATTTAAGGCTTGGAGTTCGCAAGAATAACATTTACTTCAAATATCTGGCACTTTTTCATTCAAGCCCTTCACGTATGCCTAAATCCTATAGAATACGAGACGTTATTTTTACTCATGTGCAACCAATCTGCAGTGTACAAATTTCCGAGTTTCGAAATTTTGAATTTCATGAATGTGCGACTGACCTGCTTTAAACATCAACAACGGTTGAACCGATTTGATCGATTCTGGTTTCAAAGGGAAGTGCTTACAACCTAAACGATCATTGACACATTCCAGCGTTACGGAACACAATTAGCACCCATTGTTATCGTGTGAATCTAATCCTGTTTCACCAATTTTTTGGCAAATAGCTTGTAAAATAGTTGTTTAAAGAGTACTTCATCTTTCAGTAGAATGCCAGGGATTTGATTAAACAGGAATCGATCTACATGGTTGGGATAGTGTCCCGTAACGATGGAATGTGTCATTATGTTCAACCTGTACGGGCCAGAACCCGGACTATAATTTTTCTCATGTCGATTACTAGTGAAAACCTACGCTTAATGCGTATTCGAAAGAAAGAGCATCTCAGCTTCAAAATCCTGCTTTAGATTTGTTAGACAATCAATCATATTTTCGAAATTCGACTGCGAGCAGAGGATCGATAGAGTCGCAAACCTGAAGTTTTCCTGAATATCAAAAGTGGCTACAAGTAGGTCGAATAAAAACAGAAGTTCAGGTTCCTAATAATACAACGATGCTGCGATGCTCGTTGAGTCATTTGGCCTCAAAATTTTTTATACTCCTGAGGAACAATTATTTCCTCAAATTTTGATAACAATTCAAAATAGCTGCTCAGACAAATCGGAATTTGTGTTATAAAATATCTTCAAATTATGTTCTAAACTCAAGACCAATTTTTATGTTTATTGTTTTGCATACTCAAATGTTCGAAGCGAATTTATACCCACTCATTACATGTGATCTAATAGGCAAAACGGCTCGTCTCATAACCCTTTGGCAACCAGATAAATCAGCAGACTATTTTATTTTTTTCCGAAAAGACAATTTTTGCAATTTTTATTTAGCTTGTTTTTTCAATCTCGTTGTGCGTTAATTAAGTTCGAATTAATTTTAATTTTGCACATGGAAATTTTGCATAAAAAGATGAGTTTGAATTAAAAAGGAAAATTGAATTCATTGGGAAATGATAATTCAAGAGTAAACTACCAATTAATCCAAATAAACACTTTGATAAGTGAGTTTAAGGAGATATTTTGCGTCTGGAATTTTTTTAAATACACCTGGAAAAACCTGGAAAAGTCAGGGAATTTGATTTTCGCTGGATAATCGACACCCTGTTAATTGAACCTTCTCTCCGTGTTAAGGACTAGTTCTCTCTTTTTATCTATCCTATCCTGATTCCCTTGTGTTAAGAAACATGTATGTCAAGCTTATAATAAACGAGAAACAATGCCTATTTTCCTTATTTGCACCTTTTTCTTTATATGGAAACCCCCAATTTCGAACCCTTCTCCTGGCATCCAGCCACTTGAACAATTGCTATCGGTCAGTGGACCTCCCTCCCTTGTTAGAAACCACCCTGCTTTTGTCGACGCCCCAGTGCTGATTCTTTTATGCCAAGGAACATGTGTGCCAAATTTGGTGGAGAAGGGTCAAAGCGTTTTGGAGTTATTTCGGAACATACATACAAACCAGGGGCGGACTGGCCCACCGGGCAACCGGGCAAATGCCCGGTGGGCCCCAGTAAAAATTTGGTTGTTACACAAAATGAGATTTTCCAAAATTTTTATTTCAGTTAAACTCTTTTTACGACTCACGAATGTTCAATTGCTGGGGCCCCATGATTTTTGAAATCAACCGATTTGATGATTGAAAATTCAGCTTCAAATGGGACTGTTGGGGCCCCGATCTTCAAACCAAAATTTCTATTTCAATTAAACTTTTTCTATGACTCACGAATGTTCAATTGCTGGGGCCCCATGATTCATGAAATCATTTAAGTTGAGCTGTTGGGGTCCAAGCTCCGAAAATATTACCAGCTTCAATTCTGAGTATTTAAAAGTAGAATTAGTATTTCATCCGCAGTTATTTGACTACTTATAAATATTGAACTTTCGGCTTAAGCTCCATACTCAGTGTACTTCAGTGACGACGGTCCGTTATCGATCCTGCGCCGAATGAATTATGGTATTCCAGTACTCAATCCTGGGCTACCTTTCTTCAAACCCCTGGAACACAAGCTGAACGTGCATCATTATCGATAGCGTGTGAAGAAATTCTACAGAGGATTCGTACAGAATACCTTGCTTGAATACCTTGAAGCATGGTTCTTATAGGAGAATCCAAGAGTTGAATCCCAGGGATAGCTATAACTCGACACGGGAATCGCCTGCACTATGAACTGTTCTGTTCTGACGTGTAGACGCAGTAAGCTACTCATATATATTGAACTATTGACATCCTATCATTCATCACGCAAATCAAATCAAATATTCACGCTGCGGCAGATCCTCCAAAAAGTCCATGAATTCAACGCACAATTATTTCATTGATTTCAAAGTTGCGTATGATACAATCGACCGTCAAATCATGGCCATTCTAACCTCGTAGGGGACTTTATCAACGTGATGGTCCCTCATGTGGGCTGTTCAACATGCCGTTACAGGATGTTGTGAAAGGAGCAGGCACAATCTTCAGCAAATCTAGTTAGTTCGTCTGCTTTCCCACTGAAATGGATATTGTCGATAGAACAGCATCTGTGGTTGTGGCTGAACAAACTAAAACTCAAAGTAGCGAAGATTGAGTTGAAGAAAAATGCGTCCAAACTACAGTACCGTGAACCGCCAATATGACGCACACGCTAAAAGCTGGTAACTCGGTCCTAATAACGACTGAGTTTGTTTTGCTTCGAGCATCGAGCCGCTATGCTGCCCGTTCTCCCGATACTCGATACTCGACAGTGCCTGAGTCGAGTCGAGTTACACGACATGACTTACAAAATAGAGCCCATATTCATTCGATTTACTGTCCTTGTAACGCTGATGTCTTTTGAGTAGATGTCGTTTTTTGTGTTAATTTACTATCATGAGAATATTGCAAACTGGGCCCCTAATCTCAAAGGTCCGGTGGGCCCTTTGGCTCCCAGTCCGCCCCTGATACAAACTAACGTTTAGTTTTGCATATATAAATATAGATTAAGAAATTACTACATAAAGATTACGATATTGGATCGTAATGTTAATTCGAGAAGTTCAGTTTCCTTCCGTTTCATCGTTCGTTTACCTTTAACGGTCACATAAATGACCGATGCGATAATCAAAATAATAAAAAATAAATCATGTTTATGATGTTCTAAATTTAATCATTCTAAGAGATAATGCGAATCGCTATTTTCGCAAGGCAATCTACCAGAACGCCAGTAGCCTAATCGAAAAATCATCCTGCAAAGTCAGTAGTTATCTAAAGATTTATTTACCGTGGACCCCCGTTCGTTTGACCATTTTTAATCTGAACACTTTTTAATTTGAACCCCGTTGGTTTGCACGACGTGCAAATTAAAAATGGTTCAAACGTCATTCTCAACATGACATCATTTGTTTATGCAGACAATGCACATAAATACGATTTGTTTGTACTGACCTAGCGTGTTTATTCGGTTTCACATTTCGTTTTCCTAACGATTAAGATAGAAATCCGATCGGAAAATGCAATATTCGCACTTGCAACTGCCAACTAAAACAAACCACCAAAACAATAACAAAGAGCAGGGCGGCCAGTTCACACAGGTTTCAGCATATTTCGGGTTACCAGTTGTTCAAATTAAAAAGTAACCCCGTTAGTTTGCATGAGGAATCGTTCAAACGAACGGGGGTCCACTGTATTTATCTTAAATTTTATTTCAAAAGTGATATTTGAATTTAATTAGAGATATCGCACCACGATGCTACTAGCACTCATGTTACTATGATTTGTTTTTTTTCCCGTTACCATGGACTTTGATTGACAAGTGGATTTAATCTTGCGTCGAATATGGTTATCTTTTGAGTTCTATTTCTAAGAGGTGTTTATAATTCTTTTTGTGATTAGAGTCTGCTTCAGATCCTTACTACTGATTATTCTAGAAATTATTTACCTCTTAATTTGCCGGCCTAAGCAGTAATGACTAATATGTTCCCTCCAGGGTGTTGACTTTCCTTCTGTTTGTTTTGAACCTACATAGAATACCGTTCCGTATGATTCACTGTACGAAATTTTCATCAAAACAAAGAACCTTCAAAGCTTAAAAGCACCAAATAAACCTTTGTGGGGTGCCAAATACACCACAAAAGAGTTCGTTTGTTCAAATTACCATAGTGCGATATCGCCTTCTCCGCCTTGCTTCTCACCGGGTGGCTGTCCGATCCAGATAAAAACCAGGGCAATAATCAAATTTCAAGTGGCACGATAGAACGATATCGACAACCGATAAGCGGCGGGACTATGGTATTGTTGTCGAACACGATGTACGAACATTGTTACGGCTAACGAAAGGGACAAACAGCGCAACACGATACCTACCGATGTTATCAGACTCTAGTACCTACCTGGGGTATTATATAGGTGGTACATTACAAAATTTATGCATTTACGACATTGTCTCGAATTGTGCGTAACCAGTTGTCACATGTCAATACTCGGGGCCAGTATCACTTTGACTAGATAAAAAACAATTGAATGGAACATTGTTCGGAGATAAATGAAACTTTTACTACCTCATATCGGTTTCAAAATTGATACCTTCTATCCATCTGTCAACAGCCAACCGAACTGTGGGTTCGGCCAATTCCCTAGCGTGTTTATCTAATCGTTCTTATCGTCGTTTTCGATACTTGAATTGGCGCTATTCATCAATATCGTAAAGTCCCGTCTATTTTCGGTATCATGATAAACCCCGCGCCGGGAAAACCACGTGTACCGAGGCTGTCAGTTTAAATTTTGTTTTTCGTTTTTCGTTTTTCTTCGCAGTTGTCCTAAAAGATGTGTCCGTAAACGTCATGCAGGAGTTGCTGCAGTTCATGTACCAGGGAGAGGTGAATGTTAAACATACCGAGCTGCAGAGTTTTATGAAAATTGCTGAGACACTTCAGATTAAGGGACTGACAGCCTCTCACAAAAACGATCGCAGCTCAACTCCGCAATCGCAGCCCGCACCCGCTCACAGCAATAGTACCAATAGCAACAATAATAATAACAGTCAGATGGGCAATCTGAACCGCCATTCGCTGAAAGACCTAGCGGGCGGTCCATCCACCAGTCAGCTGGACCCATCGAAACTGAACTCGTACCTGGCGGCTGCCGCTAAGGAAAGCCTAAAACGTGCTGCTGCCGACGGTCCGTACTCGGGCGGAGCACCGGACTACCCTTCCATCTACTCGTCGCAGAAAAAGGCATTCAAGCGTTCAACGGACAGCATCGATCAGGAAAGCAACTCCGACTGCATGGATAATCTCAGCTCGGACGAGGTCTTCATGGCGACCTCGCCGCAAATCTCGATGATCGAACATTCCTCCTCGTCGAACCGGCAGTTCGACCTTTCGGCGGTAAAGCGCGAGAACCCGCACGATTCCTTCTCGTCGCCACCGCGGCACAGCCCAACCAACCTGGCTACCTCGGCAGCGGCGATGGGCTCGTCGGCGGCCGCTGCCGTGGCGGCCGGCATGAAGCTGGGCTTCGCCAGCACTCCGACGCACCATCCGGCGCTGCATCCAATGTTCGGGGCGTTCGATCACAGTGCCAGCGGTGGGTTCAGCGGGATGGCCAGCAGCCTGGCGGCATCGATTGGCGCTAGCGGAAGCGGTAATGGTGGCACTGGTGGGACCGCCGGTGGCGGTGTCGGCGCAGGAGGCATGTCACTCAGCGGGAAGGGCCCGACCGGAGCCGATTATGCGAGCGCCGACTACTCGCAGGATTTTGGCAAAGGCATCCCGGGCCATATGGACATACCGGCCGGTGAGTTGATGTTTTGTTTGCTTTTTTTTAGATTTAGTAGCGCTTCAATCTAGGTAGGACGTTTTGATTTGCAGGTTATGTTGTAGCTGCTTTTTTGTTGGTGATTTTTTAATTTTTCAGTTGAAAAAAAACTATATGACCCTGTTAAGAAGACTTTTTGCTCACACTTTCTTTCGTACGCCCTTCTATATGTTATTTTGTGTATGGAATCAGTTTATAAGTCCTCTCAGTGACGATTACGTGATATTTATAATTCATGAACAATGGATAGTTTGTAGTCGAAAGTATCCATTTCCAGACTTACTTTCTAACTTCCAGTTTAAATTTGCGATAGGAACCAGTGAAGAAAATTATTTGTAACCAGCAAATATAATACAACTGGTTATTTTCATTACCCAAGAGATACTACATCGGGACAGCGAATGCTTTGATAGCGAGTCCCAACGTCAGACGGATCTGGACGGATGCTGCACAAATAAATCCCCGTTGGAAAAACGAAATACTGTGTGTGAGTACAAGTTACGGCATTGCCAGCGACCTTTGGCGAGACCTTTCCAGCGATCTCTCCACACACCCCGTACACTTGTTATGATATTGAGGCAAAATGCTTTCCATAAACCTAATGTGAACAAACAACAACTCTTTCAACCAGTACTACAGTATAGGAAAAAGAAAATCCTCCAACGGGTTACAATCATATAAACAATCCAACAACAACGACGATCGAGATCACACAGTGATCGACGCCGATAGGCGCGGAAAGCCGGAGCAAGAGAGAAGGATAAACGGAAGGAGCACGCGTGGGGAAAAGAAACAAAAACAGCCTGTGCATGCACAGACGGCACTGCACGGGACACACTGTCGAGCTGCTCGACCGATAATCGATCGATAGTATGTATAGTCCACGTTGACGGTGCGGGATCCGGGAAGCTGCGCGGTACCGAGAATGTGCTATCATCGCCCCGGCACGGACGAAATCTACTTAATGGCTGTGGAAGAGGGTAAAATGACTCGAAATCAAAGACGCGCGCGAGCGCAAAGCCCGGCTGGAGATTGAGCTATGAATTTGTTGTTGCTTTGTCGAGACAAGACAGGGCCGTTATCAATGGAATTAGCTTACAATATATATATGGAGAACAGTTGGAGAGATGTGTATTCGATCTTGTACTTGTACACACGGTATTTGAACAGACGACGCCGAGAGAGCAAAGTTCAGATAAGTAGAGCGAAACGATCTTCGCTTCGTATTGATCTTGTTTGTTGGTTTATCAATGAGTAATGCTTATCGATTGTTGGACAAATGAATACGGTCTCTTTGTACATGAGTCCGTAAATGTGCGTAGTTTCCCTGCAGATGATAGTGATGATTTATCTGGGACTGTTGTACATACAACAGGAGGTTATCATCTATGGAAAATTCTCAATGCTTAAAATCGAGAGGAATTGAACTCTTCACTGCTGTGTGAGGAATGATTCTTATCTATCAACAAACAAGTGTGACCCATGATGCAATGTTTTTCAGTTAATTTTTCGTCGTAAATTGAGTACAGTTTAAATTCTGTTCGATAGTTGATGCTTTGGGAGTGATTTGGGAAGATGATGATGCACGGTGCAAGACACTCAGATAAAACAATCAGATCAATATTGCATAAATTTAACGAATACAGCAATCGTCTCGATTCTGATCAAATGAATCCATGCGGTTGGGACCTATTTGGGCTCAACGTGGGGTGATGTCTGATTGTTGCTTATTTTGTGAAATTCTCATTGGTTTTGCCTCTATTCTACTTGGTCGGGCGTTCATTCTGTTCAGAGAATGTGTTTTGGCTTCAAATTCTAACCAAACTGTATGCCTTAACGAACCGTTTAACCGAGTGGAGCCGGGGCAAAGGTCAGCGGGAGTTTCATGGTATGGGCTGCAGTCAGGCATCGGTCCAAATGCAAGAGAAACGCATCCATTTATCAATTTGAACCTTCTTCCCCCTATGTAAGAGACCGTCTCCCCTTTTGTCTGTCTCCCGGCGCTTACGCTTTTTTATCCCAGCATGTGTGCCGAGTTTGATGAAAAACTGTCCAGACGTTCCGGAGTAATGGCGGAGCAAACATTCATACTTCCGTTCATCGCCCCCCACTGTTGGCTCAACCTTCTCTCACGTAAGCAATACAGCTGTTTGCATCTGTTTGCAAATCCCTGTAATGCAATCAAAGCTTTTTTTCATATATCCTTCCTGAATGGACCCCATCCCCTCCATAACCTCTCTTCCTCTCTTGTTTTCTCGTCTCCCAGCCATTTGCGCAACTGCAATCGGTGTAAATATAAAAGAAACCCCCTTCACCCCCTTAATGATGATTCCCTTATGTCAAGGACCCAATGCGGAGAACGGTCAAGGCGTTCTGGAGTTACGCTGGGACATTCAAGCATACTCACGTTCACTTTCGTATAAAGATTGTGACCAATTCTGCGCAGTTATAAAGCAACGCTTAGGGTGGAAAATCCTATTGACGCCCGAAATAATTTTGTTTTGATACACTGCTTCCACTGCTAATCGAGAAAAGATCGAGCCCAGTTCCACCATTCTTCTCTAGTTTGCCCTCCACAATCGGACCAGTATTCCTCAATCAGTCTAAGTTCTGGCGTATTAGTTGGACTCCACTTTTTGGAAATTATTGTCGCTGTAGCACTTGTTTGGTCGAATTTGAATAGTTACAGCTTAGCATGTCTCGCCATGAAAGGTATGTTTCATGGTTCCAAAAGTTAGGAAAGCGTCATTTTTCATTCTGTAGGTTGCTTTCCATAGAATAGCCAACCTATTTAAAAACTTATCTACAGCAATGCATTATTTGAATACTTGCAATAAGTGTCCAAATTATGTACAGCTGCAGATGATGTCCGAAATAAGGTTGGTTACGAGGAAGTTTTCCGGGAACTACAACCCCCCTTTTCTATACTGGGGAAACTGGTCCAAAAGCGGCCTTATTGTTATCTTCGCTTCCTCGTTGTCGAGCCTCTGACCGCTACCGCTCTCTCCTGCTGCTGTCTACCGGGTACCTCAACTGTAGAGTTGAAGTTAAATGGAGCTGTTGCAACTAGCAATGTGGAAGATAACCATCCAATGCGCTTTTACTCTCAAAACGTGCGAGGATTACGGACAAAGCACTATGGACCAGAAATTAAAATTGCGGGACAAATATATTTGCGGTTAAACGCCATGTCTCAGCTCAATGTAGTCTTCGACAACTTTTTGAATGAAAAAATGATGCATCTTTTTAAGTGGTCGTCCAATATTTAGGTGTTACTTTAACAACAATTTAAGTAATAACTTTTTGAGTAAATTTATTTTCACCTTTTTGGTTTCAAAATATTAAAGATAAACCAATTTCAAGTATTTTTTCTGAAGATATCAAACTTCTACCTTTTACCCATTTTCAGCAATAGACCTTGGTTTATAAACGACTCCTCAAATCACATTTCTTCTTGTGACATATTTATTTCCACAGACAGCTCAATGTGATGTTTTAGACAACATTTTGCACATAAAAGAGGAATATTTTTGCTGAAGACTGTTTTGCTTTTTCTACATTAATTAATAAGATATAACTGTTTTTAGGTTAAAAACCGTCTGATGAAAAATGCGTATTTTTTCAAGGGTGGTGTCTTCGGAGAAGTAAAATAATCGCATCTTCCTGCACTATTAGGGTGACCATGAATTCGCCTATTAGGGTGATACAAACTTTTGTTTTCTTAAATAATTTAACAAAAAAAAGTTTTTTTCTCCAAAAGTTGCAGAAAATACTAAAATAAGCAACTTTGCTGAATAAAGTAACTATCTATCTCTTACCGGTTGCGAAATTTATGATGTGTTAAAAAAGAGCACCTTAAAATCAATTACACTCAATAACTTTGCGCACGATTATTTTATTGCTTTCAAATATTCTACAAAGTTATTCAGTATGTTGAAATTCATATTTTCTGTGAAGACTGTTTGACGCTAGGACGCATATTTATTAAGTTATAAAATGTATGAAAAAAATCCGCGCTATTCCCAGGTATTCCCAGCCATGGTATTCCCAGGTATTCTCTGAAATACACATTTGGGCAGATTTTTTTTGTATGCCAGAAGGGCATTGGGGTAAAAGGCCACTGCGACTGATGCAACTATTACAAATTTGGGCAGATAGTTTTAATAATTCCCTTTAAATTGGTATGCAAACTAATTGCAGATACTTGCATATGCATACTTTATATGCATTAATGCATATAAAGCAAAACAGTCTTCAGCAAAAATATTCCTCTTTTAGGTGCAAAATATTTTTTAGAACATCACATTGAGCTGTCTGTT
The DNA here is from genome assembly GCF_943734655.1 of Sabethes cyaneus. Classification (NCBI taxonomy): domain Eukaryota; kingdom Metazoa; phylum Arthropoda; class Insecta; order Diptera; family Culicidae; genus Sabethes; species Sabethes cyaneus. Next base: position 148,130,385 of record NC_071353.1, on the reverse strand, counting down.
GAACTAAACATGTTACAAGAAGAAATGTGATTTGAGGGGTCGTTTATAAACAAAGGTCTATTGCTGAAAATCGGTAAAAGGTAGAAGTTTCATATCTTCAGACAAATTACTTGAAATTGGTTCATCATTAATATTTTGAAACCAAAAAGGTGAAAAAAAGTTTACTCAAAAAGTTATTACTTAAATCGTTGTTTAAGTAACGCTTAAATATTGGACGACCCCTTCAAAATATGCATCAATTTTTTATTCAAAAAGTTGCCGAAGACCACATTGAACTGAGACATGCCGTTTAACTGCAAATATTTTTGTCCCGAAATTTTAATTTCTGGCCCATAGCGCAAAGGTAGACTCATTCTTTCTGGCTGCAAGTGAGTACGACTACGATATTATTGTGTTGACCGAGACATGTCTTGATGAATGTTTATACAGTGCGCAACTGTTCGGCAATGGCTTTGCTGTCCCGATCGTAACTCCTCGAACAGAATAAAAACCCATGGCGAGGGTGTTCTGATCGCTGTTTCAACTCGCTGGAACAGTTATATCGACCCAATGCCTGTTTCCAATGCTATAAAGCTTACTTACTTAATCAGCTCCAGGCCGTAGTTTCCTCTGTTGTACGAAAAAATCGTCTCCATTCCACTCGGTCCATGGCTGCAATTCGCTCGCCACGTAGTCTGCGTAGGGTCCGTAGGTCGCCTTCTACTTGATCGATCCATCTTGCTTGTTGCGCGCCCCGCCGTCTCGTTCCAGTCGGATCGTTATTGAGAACTTTTTTAACCGGGCTGTCGTCCGACATCCTCACGAAGTGCCCAGCCCATCGCAGGCGACCGATTTTTGCGGTGTCGCTCGATGGGTGGTTCCTTAGGCAGCTGATGCAATTCATGGTTCGTTCGCCTCCTCCACGTTCCGTCTTCCATCTGCACTCCGCCGTAGATGGTGCGCAACACCTTCCGTTCGAAAACACTAAGGGCGCGTTAGTCCTCCCCAGTAAACCATTTGGTTTGTATATCCCGATTACAACTGAGATATACGAAATCATATCTAAACGAAAAAGTTATATTTCACGCCATATAAGAACATATATGTACCAAAGTGGAGGCGATATACGTGCGAAAATTTTAACAACTATTTGTAATTCAATTTTGCGTAGTTTTTATAATACGCAACTAAATACTCCTGAATATATGATTAAGATATAATCAAATATTGCAATCGTCTATAATTCACATGGCTTTATAATTCACAGTCATGAATTGTATATGAAGACACGCACGACTGCAAAACAACTTATTGTTCACTTCGGTTTGACATACTCTAATCATTATACAATTCCAGTGTGAAATTGACATGAAAACGATATAATGTGAACTTTCTATTATCTGGGTCCACGAGCATAGTCCATGCCTCATGGTCGTAAAGGACTACCGGCCTAATCAGCGTCTTGTAGATTGTTAACTTCGTGCGATGGCGAATTTTGTTCGATCGTAGCGTTCTACGGAGTCCAAAGTAGGTGTCGTTGTCTACGGTAACCAGTGAGCCCAGATATACGAACTCTTCTACCACCTCGATTTCATCACCGTCTAAATGAATCCGGGGAGGGAGGTCAGCATTCGCTTCTCTAGAACCTTTTCCTTTCATGTACATATTTTGTTTTCGATACATTAATAACATGTCCAATCCGTTTGGCTTCAGCTCCGATGTACGTTTCCGCCACGATATTTGGATTTTAGGATTATTCACAACATAAAAACATGGTAGGATTATTGAAATCGTTTGACGTAGAACTACGTCTTACTTCAGGGTGTCAATTCAAAATTTGGAGTCAAGCCCCAGCGTCACGAAAGAATGAAAGATTTGATTCATTTTCCGTATGATAGTGTTGCTTCCTAGGCACGGACAACCATTACAACACACCAAGCTTGTGGCTGCTGCTGCTTCAAGACAAAGATGCAAAATAAACTTGCGTGTTGTTTGTTTACTACAAAGCACAGTACCGTGGACCCCCGTTCGTTTGACCGTTTTTAATCTGAACACTTTTTAATTTGAACCCCGTTGGTTTGCACGACGTGCAAATTAAAAATGGTTCGAATGTCATTCTCAATATGACATCATTTGCTTATGCAGACAATGCACATAAACACGATTTGTTTGTACTGATCTAGCGTGTTCAATCTGTTTCACAATGCGTTTTCCCAACGATTATGGTAGAAATCTGATCGGAGAATGAAATATTCGCTGCTTGCAACTGCCAACTGAATCAAACCACCAAAACAATAACAAAGAACAGGCGGCCAGTTCACACAAGCTCCAGCATATTTAGGGTTACCAGTTGTTCAAATTAAAAGCTAACCCCGTTAGTTTGCATGAGGAATCGTTCAAACGAACGGGGGTCCACTGTATAGCCTAGGTGCTACATTCCGATTTACAATTCTGACCTTCTGTTTTTATACGACAGACTTCGCAGCTAGCTGTAAGAGTACGGGACAATTGTAGGACTAGTGCTACAAATCCTTTGACTCTTTCAGTCAAGATTCGAACATGTGACGTCTAGCTTTATTAGACTAGTGCCGTACCTCGAGGCCGACTGAGAGGCTCAGACGTTTTGCTTTTCTAATGTTGCAAACAAGCGACAGCAACTGTGCAGTTATAAACTATCTTATTAATGCCTGTTTTTTTTAATATAACAATAACATATTATTACAATAACAATAATACAATAACAATAACATATTAAGTCCGGAGGACTTAGTCTCAAAATAGCTCACCAATTAAAAATACGGTACAATTTATTCAGCAAGATAATATTATTATTATACTGTTTGTTTTTTCTCACTTTATGCTATTTTACGCTACACATATATCAATATGGTGTATAAAGTTTTCTTTAATATTCGGGGTTTCTTCGCCAAAAACAAGCCTAACGTAGTTCTACCCCAACTACGCGGTCATGTCTGAAACATAATCTTTTTGATTTGATTTTTGCTATTATTTATGATCAAAACTTTATGAAAACGTCGAATGTGGCCCAATTTTATTGTAATTGCAACAGTTGAACGAAGATAAAAGAAAGGGAAAGTTTCATAATCCGCTTGTCGAGCTCTCGAGTACACATATTTTATGAATATTAATCTAATGATAATAATGATCATTAACGCAAGCAGAAGATGACTGGTAGGGGGATTTACGTCAGATTATATAAACGCAAAACATTTCAGGTCCATTTGGTATAAGTTGACAATAGTTTTATACTTTATCAGCTCATCATGACGTGATCGGAATTAGAATCACCCCTTAAAATTGATGATCGGAATAAGGTGCACTGATACATCACACTTTCACGCATTTTTTGTAACTTTCGGTAAATAATTTTGGCATTTTAATATTTTTCCATGAAACATAATTGAAAATACTTGCTAAAGACACATACCATGTAAATATATGTCAAAGCTATACTCTTCAGTGGGGACTCAAAGATGAATCATGCCTTAGGTGATCGAAATTAGGTGCTTTCTAAGACGCTCCAAAAACATCAGAATATCCTGTGTCGCAATTAAAAATAGGTCAGCTACCCTCCTGCTTTCTCTCAGCTACTATTAAATTTGTCTTTGGTTCGGAAAGCGAGACCCTCTTGTCATTGCGGAAAGCCTTTTTGCTGGCTTTTGTCATTGGCACTCTATCCTCTACCGTCCTTTTCAAATCCCCCTCTGGTTCCTCAGTCATTTGTATATCTGTTATCCATCCCCAATTTATTGATTCCCCACTCCTTGTCAGCTGCCATCTTTTGTTTTCTCTCCGAAGATCTCTATAATGAGAAACAAAACCTTTTTTTCTTATTTTGAAGTCTCCCCATGGATGGTGACCCAACCTCCCAAACTACGCGTTATCTCTCGAAACCGCGCTGCCGGAAGAGGGTGAGCTGGATGAAGCCCCTCTTGAGGACTGTTGGAATGCCGTGAAAACAGCCATTAACAGCGTAGCGGAGAACGTCCTAGGCCGTGTGGCACCGAATCGACGTAACGAATGGTTTGACGAGGAATGCCAGAAGATATTGGCTGAGAAGCCCACAGCGCGGGTACAAATGCTGCGTAGAGCCACCCGTCAGAATGTGGAGCGATACAAACAGAAGCGGAGGCAGCAAACCCGACTCTTCAAGGAGAAGAAGCGCCACCAAGAGGAGAAGGAGTGCGAAGAACTCGAACCGCTTTCGCGACACACGGAAGTTCTATCAGAGACTCAATGGATCTCGCAAAGGCTTCGTGCCGCGGCCCGAAATGTGCACAGATAAAGATGGAGGTATCTTGACTGTCGACCGTGCGGTGATCGAAAGGTGGAAGCAGCACTACGATGAACACCTGAATGGCGTGCAGGCGGAAGACCATGATAGCGGAGGAAGTGACCACATTGGTGCAGCAAGCGATGAAGACGACGAAGCCATCCCCATCGATAAGGGAAGTTAAAGAAGCCATCCAGCGGCTGAAGAACAACAAAGTAGCGGGGAAGGATGGCATTGGAGCGGAACTTATTAAAATGGGCCCGGATAAGTTGGCCGGCTGTCTGCATCAACTGATTGTCAAGGAACGACTACCGGAGGAGTGGAAAGACGGGGTTATCTGCCCTATCTACAAGAAAGGTGATAAGCTGGATTGTGAGAACTACCGAGCCATCACTATCCTGAATGCCGCCTACAAAGTGCTGTCTCAAGTCCTCTTTCATCGGCTATCGCCAATAGCCAATAGATTTGTGGGAAGTTACCAGGTCGGCTTCATTGAGGGTCGGTCTACCTCAGACCAAATCTTCACCCTGCGGCAGATCCTCCAAAAGTGCCGCGAATTCCGAGTCCCCACGCACCACCTTTTTATCAATTTCAAAGCCGCATATGATAGCGTAAACCGACAAGAGCTATGGAAAATTTTAGACGAAAACGGCTTTTCGGGTGAGCTTACTAGACTTATCATGGCTACGATGGATGGGATCCAGTGCTGTGTGAGAATCTCGAGTGGATTGTCGGACCCATTCGAATCTCGCAGGGGACTTCGACAAGGAGATGGTCTTTCCTGCCTGCTATTCAACATTGCGCTTGAAGGTGTGATAAGGCGAGCGGCGATCGAAATGCGGAGCACGGTTTTCAATAAATCCAGTCAATTTATCTGCTTTGCTGACGACGTGGCTGCTGTCGGCAGAACATTTGAGGCGGTGGAAGATCAGTACACTAGACTGAAACGCGAAACAGAGAAGATTGGATTGAAGGTAAATACGTCTAAAACGAAGTTTATGCTGGAGGGCGGGACCGAGCGCGACAGGGCTCGCTTGGGCAGCACCGTGGTAATCGACGGGGATGAGTTCGAGGTAGTCGACGAGTTCGTATACCTTGGCTCACTGGCAACAGTGGACAACAATACCAGCCGTGAGATTATAAGACGTATTATCAGCGGAAGTCGGGCCTACTACGGACTCCACAAACACTTGCGGTCGAACAATTTGAGCCCCCGTACAAAGTGCACACTGTACAAAACGCTAATTAGACCAGTTGTCCTCTACGGGCACAAAACGTGGACACTGCCTGAAGAGGACCTACGAGCACTCGGAGTTTTCGAACGGCGGGTGCTAAGAACCATCTTTGGCGGAGTGCAAGAGAACGGTGTATGGAGGCGAAGAATGAACCACTAGCTCGCGCGTCTCTACGGCGAACATATGACGTAGAATATCCCGAAGCTTAAAACTGGTTCATTCAGCGCCTGGGAAACTCCCTTCTTTATCTCATTTCACAAAATTATTGCCATCTAGCATTACCTCTTTGAGCTTATCTTTCCACTACTGAATACTAATATACCTCTTCTGTTTCGGATAAGCACTTTTTTCTTGCTTCCGTGCCACCGTAAGAGCACCACAATACGAATATTGATGGACAATACACAAACACGTATCGCTCTTACAAAATGTAAGGATAAAAACAATATTAATAAAAATTATTTTTACCTCCTCGTCGATCGGTTTCAGGCATTCTATGCCTATCAGGACGATGCCGATGTCCAACTGATTACGTGCTGTTTATCTGGTTGTATCCACGTCGAAGAGCGGGAGTAATTGTTAACTTGATCTCACTTTTTTGTCAGTCTAAAGAGAGGGGAAATTAGCGGTTTCAAATTCTGAATTTCATCAATGGCACTCCAACTTTTATTCAAAATGCTGCCTGGAAACGTCCTTAAATTTTCTTAGAATAAATTGCGCTCCTTTTTCAATAGATCTCTATTCCAGTCTGCTAATAATCTCTGTTGAGCATATCTTAGAGGCCGCAGCTCTATGTGGGGTCTGAGGAGACTGCTTTCTACCTATGAATATCGTCACTGATCTACTGACTACCCCTGCGATATCTGTCCATGAACGATCGACGTCATAATACTGAATCGTCATTCCCCCATCAAGACTCGCCAGTCTGCAGTCTACGTAATTTTGATACCGTTCTCGACCCTCCTCATTCATCGTTTGTCTAAGTCAAGTTTTGCCTTCTTAATAGAATGACGAACACCTAGTGATGTCCGATTACTTCTCGATTAATCGAACTAATCGATTATCCGCTAAAATAATCGATTAATTTTTAATCGATTGCTTTATGTTCCGATTATTAGATAATCGATTACCTGGCCGATCGATTATGCCGGATTATTTAAAATTTTGTTTGACAATTTCTAACAAATTTAATTGTTACAGTGGGCTAATTAACCACATGCAGTCAGCCAGTTCGCTGGTTTCGAGGTACGATGCTCATCTAAGAAACCAGTCGTATGTTTAAAAGCTAGGCGGTGCTCCTAGATAGAGTCAGTAGGATTGCTGCAATAGCCTCGTAACTGTCTTGTACTCTAATAGCTGGCTGTGAAGTCTGTCGATAAAGATGGGTCAAATCTTAGAAAGGATGTTTAACCCCAAGGCTTTGCTTTTAATCATCCAGTTTGCACGCAGTAGGCCGTTCTAAATACCACGCTGAAGCCTAAAAACCAAACTAAACTCAATCTAGATATTAACCGTGCCACCGTCAAAAGATAATTCGAAATTTGTCAGGCCGTTAGACACGGAATTTTGAAAGGAATTTTTAGAAACTGGGTAATACCCTTCGCCTTTTTCTATACAAAAACCAAAAAATGCTATCTCCTCGATTTCTATGTAACTAGCCTAAGTCTGACTGCACATTCCAAAACACTCGTGGACAGTACTACGGGACGCAAAACTATTCTTTGGTGTCGGGGACTGCAACGAGGTTACAAAATAAATAAGGTAACAAACCCTATTGTCCAATCCCACACAACCTTCATAACAACCTGTTCGCGTTACCTGCCGTTATCCCCGAAAAAAGGTTAGGGTACCGCGACAGTAAACAAACCCTGCTAATGCCCACCGGATGGAACCTGGCGAAACTAGCCGAAGCTGAATCGTCGGTCCCGTCGTAAAGTCCTGTGCTTGGCAGGCAAATCAGTCTGGGGAATGAGTGATTTTAAAGACAACCACCAAAAAGACGACACGCAAGATTGGAAACACCCTTAATGTGCTTTTCTTGTGGTTGATTAGTCCTTGTGACCCTAAGCCTGCGCTCCAGTGATTATTGAACTACAAAGAAAACGTAATTCTAAACACAATCAACATACAGAACGTTTAATAATTAGCACTTTGGAGTGTACATATATTAAAATACTAGCTGACCCGACAAACTTCGTATTGCCACAAATTAACCTGTGTTGTACATAAATCATGAATCTCGGATGATCTTTGTCACAATCTCGAGTTTTGCAAGCCCCCCAGTGGGCCGCGCTTCCGACGGCGGGTCACCGGCAACACTCGCGACCGTCTCGTCCTGAATGATCTAGTGTTACTATAGATAGTTTTTGTGGTCTTGTATTGACTAATGTTTTATGAAAGAGTCTCGAATTTCTCGAGTTCGATTAGTTTTTGAGTTTCGCAAAAATTTCTGGTTTTATTTGTATGAGAGTACACAGGGGTGAGAGGTCTCTAACTATCGTAAAATAAATTCAAGACTCCAAAATCTCCCGCATGCCAAATTTGGTTCCATTTGATTGATTAGTTCTCGAGATAAGAGGAAATTTGCATTTCATTTGTATGGAAGCCCACCCTCTTAAAGGGGAGATGGGCCATAACTCGCTTTCTAAAGAAGAGAGGTCTCAATTCACCATAGAAAAAAATCTTGCGTCCAAAACCACTTACATGTCAAATTTGGTTCCATTTGCTTGATTAGTTCTCGAGTTATGAGGAAATTTGTTTTTCATTTGTATAGGAGCCCCCCTTCTCTTAAAGTGGGGAAATCCATAGAAAATATACCATAGAAAATATACCATAGAAAATATTCTTGCCTCCAGAAACCTCCACATGCCAAATTTGGTTCTATTTGCTTGATTAGTTCTCGAGTTATGAGGAAATTTGTATTTCGTTTGTATAGGAGCCCCCCCTCTTAAAGTGGGGAGGGGTCCTTATTTACCATAGAAAATATTCTTGCCCTCGAAAACTTTCACATGCCAAATTTTGTTCCATTTGCTTGATTAGTTCTTCAGTTATGAGGAAATTTGTATTTCATGTGTATAGGATCCCCCCTCCTAAAACGGGGAGGAGTCCTAATTCATCATAGAAAAAATTTTTGTCTCCAAAAACACCCACATGCCAAATTTGGTTCCATTTGCTTAATTACTTCTCGAGTTATGAGGAAAATTGTGTTTCTTTGGTACAGGAGCCCCTCCTCTTAAAGTGGGGAGGGGTCCTAATTTACTATAGAAAATATTCTTGCCCTCGAAAACCTTCACATGCCAAATTTGGTTCCATTTGCTTGATTAGTTCTCGAGTTATGAGGAAATTTGTATGGAAGCCCCCCCTTTTAAAGAGGAGAGGAGTTATAATTCCCCTTATAAAGAGGGGAGGGGTCTTAATTTACCATATAATAAATTCTTGTCACCGAAAACACCCACATGCCAAATTTTGTTCTATTTGCTTGATTAGTTGTCGAGTTATGCAGAAATTTGTGTTTCATTTGTGTGGGAGCCCCCCCTCTTAGTGGGGGGAGGGGTTTCTAACCATCACTAAAACCTTTCCTGGCCCCAAAAAACCTCTACATGCATATTTTCATGCCGATTGGTTCAGTAGTTTTCGATTCTATAAGGAACATACGGACAGACAGACAGACAGACAGAAATCCTTCTTTATAGGTATAGAAGATGGTGCAAAAATCCTACCTAAATAACAATCTAAATCAAAAAGTAAATACTACGTTAGAAAGTACATTTAACAGACATGATTTAAAACTTGCTTAATAACTTAGTCACAAACGTATTTTTAGCTAGCGGAGGCAAAATGTCAATGAAATTCGGGTCCTCGTCGTAACGGGACACGCTGGAATGTGTCTAATGATTGTTGGGTGAAAATAACATTGTACATGAGGAAAATCTGGGAAGCCAATTTTTGGTCAGCTTCACTGATGGTGAGCTACTCACAGTATCGTAATTCTCCAATCTTAGCATACCCAAAAAATCTCCCGTGATAACGACGTGTTTTGTTAAAAAATCAAATTCATTATTTGTGTGAACTTCGACATTCTTCATGTAAGTCGATATAAGCTAGACCGAAAAGTCTGCAGAGATATTTAAGAACATGAATTGGAGTTAACCTTTTTGAAGCAATTATCACGACAGATCAATTTGTGAACAGCATTTTCATTGTCCGCCGACTATTGCCAATTACGAACAGATTTGTGGGAATTTATCAAGCCGGCTTCGTCGAAGGACCGTCTACAACAGATCAAATTTTTACACTGCGGTAGATCCTCCAAAAAACCATGAATACATAATTCCCACGAGTCATTTGTTCGTTGACTTCAAAGCTGCATATGATACTATCAACCGAAAAGAACTATGGAAAATCGTGGATCAGAACAGGAAGCCGATTAAACTGATTAAATCTACGATGGATGGTACACAGTGCTGTGTTCGGATTTCGGGTGGATTGTCAAGTTCATTCGAATCACACAGAGGGCTTCTTCAAGGTGATGCCAGCTGTTCAACATAGCGCTACAAGGTGTTTCAAACCGAGCGGATATCAACACACGGGGCACGATCTTCAACAAATGCGTCTGCTTTTCATATGAGATGGATATTATCGGCAGAACATGTGCGGCGGTGGCTGAACAGAACACCAGACTAAAGCGCGAAGCAGAAAAGATTGGGTTAAAGCGAAGACCCCATAATAACAAGACTGGCATCTCTGCCAATATTCTGGAGACACTAATGGTAGCTCACTCTGCCGGTATTTTTCAAAAGACGAATGCTAAGATCTTCGGTAACGTACAGGAGAACGAAGCTTGGAGGCTTGGAGCTCGCACAGCTCTATAGCGAATCCAGTAACCAAAAGGTGGCTAAAGCTGGACGGATACGAAGGGCAGGGAATGGTGCAAGAATGCCGGACAACTATCCTGCAAATACTTAGCCCAAAAAGCGCAAAAATGTACTAATGTGACATGTACATTCTGTATTTGAATGTGGCGAAGTCAGATCCGTTGACCAAACGGTGCCGGCACAAGTGTGCATCGGTCTTAATGTATCTGCCGCTGTTGGTACCGCTGCGAGGAAATCCCTGCCTTTTAAACAAAGCATGCGTTGAACTCCATATCTTGATTTTGGGAATTTTTGGAACAGAGGTGAAGGAAAAGCAGAAAATCATCAAAACTATTGTATTTTACTTTAATTAAAAGAGGGAAATTGTGAAAAAGTCACGCGAAAAGTAGCTAAAATTGTATTAAATTTTTGGTTGATACCGATAAGGGGTTTCATTCTAAAAATGACTGACTCCCATACAATGCAGTTCGATCGCGCTGCCCTCCTAAACTTACAAGCTGATAAACCTCTTTCCTCAATTTAATAACGAATCTTATTAACTTCCCGGGCTCCCGAGCGGTGGCGTAGAGCTAACCTCCCGGCTAGCTAGAACTAGACAACAACAGAACGGTGTGACCTGCTTTTTCTGGCTTGGCTTAGATAGAACACACTGCACGCGGAAGCCGTGTTTTTAAGGGTAACTCGAGCAGCTTATCTTCCGGCTAAGCTAAGCACTGGCTGATGTCTACATCATACATATTATGAATTAAGACGTCGAGCCGGTTGGAGTCGGGAGGCATCTTAAACAGATGAGCGCAGCTTATCAAAGCACAGCGCGCAATTGGGATGATGCGGACATTTAGAAATCGTATGCGGATGATACGACGACGGGGGTAGAAGAAAAAAAAAGCTGTCCATACAGAGTACAGTACAAGACAGACTCGTAGAGAATGATCGTTTTTACGTCATTTGATTGCCGCTGCTGCGGCGGCGGCTGTGGCTACTTCGATTTCGGGCACGGGTTTTCGGCGGGGCTGATAAAAGAATGATCTCAGCTCAGTGTCATGCTCTCGGTAAATGATCGAGCCGGAAACTCGGCATCATCCATCGTCAAATTCGACTTTGGGCGAGCGCAAGTTATTATCAATCACCCGCGGCCCGAGACGTACCGAGAGAAGAAACAATTTCACGTTATAAATGTTGTTTTTTTTCTCCGGTCGATGTTTACAAATTTTATGTGAACGCAACCAGTTCAGTGATAATATATGAAATATAATTGCTCGTCTGTTGCAATGCGATCTGAACTAACTGGCCATCGTCGTCGTTGATGATGATGAGGACGAAACGAATCGAAAACCGTACAAGTATTGATAGATAGCAACGGCGAACGAAAGCGATTATACTGAATTGCTCTCTGTTCGACTTATCATCACCCGGTTCAACTTAAGCGGTTTATCGGAAAGTGTCTTAAGGTTTATCCTTTATCACCCACTTATCGAAGCGAAGCTTCGGTGTTTTCAACGAGTTTAATGACTACGGAATGTGATAAATGAGGGAAATACTCTTAGCGATAAGCGGGATACCGATTAGCAGCCAAATGACTACCATAGCTTCGATGATTTGCTTCTTTACTTAACCAATTTCTATAGCTTATCTGTTTTGAACAGGTTGATGTGTTTTGTAGTTTTTTCTGCTTTCGTTGTTTTTGTTATATTTTCACTGCACTAACTTGCACCTTAGCTAGCTGCTGCACTAAAAACGATTGGCACTATTTTGTTTCCGCGATCTCGAAAGAGTTGCCAGCTAACATGAGACCAATTTTCTCGCAGGTCCGAGCATCACAATGCTCTCGTCAACCTCGCTACTCCACAACAATTGTATCTTTAACCGAAACAATACGGTGGCCACTCAGCAGGGCCTCAAGACGTACTGGCTTTGCAAATCGTACCGAGTTTCGATGTGCCGTGCCCGCTGCATAACCCATCACGGCCAAGTGATTTCATCTACAGGAGTTCACAATCATCCACCACACATGAAAGGACCCAATGAATTTCCTCCTCAGCAATCGATTCCACCCACACCGCCAGCACCACCACCTCCTCAACCTAACATTGGTCCTCCTCCAGGAGGACCTCACGCCCCCCATCATGGTCATCTGAATCATCTCCCGCAGCAGCACATGAACGGTCCACAGATTGTAGCCGTCAATGGTGGTTACGATCCTAACCAAGATCCTCGCCTGCATTACCAAACCAATCCGATGGGCCCACCCCTTCAAGATCCTCAATATCCACACCATCAGCTGCCAGCTCCTTACAGCAATTCCCATTCATTTCCTCCTCATCCTCCTCCTCCTCCTCTTCCTCCTCAACAGCCCTATATTTCTGCGCCCGCAATGCCGCCGCCTACTGTTCAACAACAACAACATCCACCACCGGCTCCAGAGACGGCTCAACCGTCAATTTCCACAGAAAATGACAGCTTCGAAACGGATGTCATCGACATTAAGCTAACCCAACTTCAACCGTCGATAACCAGCCATCATACAACGGAAACCGGTACGACAACGGTCACCCAATCAACCGCTCTGCTGGGCGATTCTGCCACTGACAGCATGTTACCACCACCGCCTCAGCCGCCCACAGCAACGCTGTCCGATGATCAGCCGCCTCAACCGCCTCAACAACAGCAGCAGCTACAACTCAAAACGGAACAACTTTCCTAAAAAAAAAGCAAACATTAAATTATCTAACAAAGAAAAACCATGCGTGATATTAACTAACCTAAATAAATCGTTTTAATTCTAATTCCAACCATGCTTTTCGTCTCTTCTTCCACTGTGTGTGGAAAACCAACCTCAAACAGCACTCTCTCAAACTGTTCCCTCTTGTTTTTCGCAGTTGCTCCCGGGGAAAAGTGGTTCCAGGGCCGGTTGCAGTTCATGCTGAGCCAGCGCGGCAAGCCGCTGCTCGTGCACGACGGGCACTCCTTCGGCATTCAGTACATCCGCAAGGACAAAAAGTACTGGCAGTGCAACCTGTCGCGCAAGTACAACTGCAAGGCACGTGTCACCACAACCGACACCGGCGACATTATCGTCACGAACAACGAACACTGTCACACCGAGATCCGGCAGCATCTGCGCAAGGACTACAAATCGATGAAGCAGTTGAATGCCAGCTTGGCGGCGCTGCGCGCTCGCCAACAGCATCAGCAGGATGCGGTCGGGCTGGGACTGACCATCGGCGGGGTGGATGCCGTGACGGCGGCTGCAGCCGCTGCAGCAGCAGTTGCTGCTGCCGTTTCGTCCTCGTCCCCCGGCATGAACGGTAGTAGCAATGTTGTCGCTACTGGCGCAGCCAGCAGCCAGAACAATAACAGTCTCAACGCAATCATTCCGATGCTGCACCATCAGCAGCAGCAACAGCAGCAGCAGCAGCAACAAGTACAGCAGGAACAGGAAACTAGTCTGAATTTGTCCACCTCTAGCTGGCAGCTAAAGAAGGAACCCCTCACCACGGGACAGGAATAGTGCTTGAGGTGCCCAACCAAAGATGTTGATTTTTTATTTGAATTTTAGACAAATTTTAACTACCTTGGAGGTTAGAGTTGACGATTTTTTCGCTCTTACCGGACAGGAAAGCGTGCATGACCAAAGTTTAGCGGTACTTAGGGTGTTTTAATATATGTAGTTTTATATATATTTTATAATTCCAATGTTCTAGTAAGTCGTTAAAATGTTCAGTTCAGAGATTTTTACTATATTATAGAGCTAATTTTATGTTTTAAATGACAAGCTAGTGTAAGGTTTAACGATGAACTAAACTAAAGGCAGCAAATAACGTGTTCTTATCATGATGTTGAAGGAATATAATTTAGGAAATTAAATCTGGATCAGGAAAAATAAATCTACGTCTACTGGAGTTAATTAGGACCGTCACAGCGAACAAGCATTCAAACTGGGGCGTAATCCATTGGTTTTTAGGCTGCCCCAATGTTTCTTATTATGAATCCGAGGCTGGGAGCTGGCTACTTTTGCGGAAGAACGTCCCCCACGCTTCGAATCCCTGATCTGCTTGCTGAATCTGATTGCTTTCCCGTTTAAATCTTGCGGTGATTCCTAAAAATCGGCTTTTGTTGCCGCCTATGTAACATTTTGTTATTCGCAGAAATGGTCAGAGGTCATTGCGGCCCGCGGATTCATGGGGCGATCCGATTTGGCCCGCACCACGCCTATGCCTGGGCACCACTGATCTAGAGAATCACCCTTTTTGTAGATGGGACAGTAAAGTGCCGTTGCTAGTCGTTCTTCGCCATTTTTGTAGAGATCTGCCGGGAGTCGGTCATTTTCAGTGGCTCTTATAATCTTCAGCTGACCGATTCCACTCCAGATCGGGAGACGGGACGCTGTTATCGCTTGTTAGGACTCGTAGAGGTTAACCTCGGTTTCGTCTCTTGTTATATCGCAGAACTGCTTTCACCTGTCAACCACCTCGAGCTCGTTTGTAATCAGGTTTCCCTCCTCATCCCTACACATATCAGGCTTCGGTATGTACCATTTTCGAGATTGGTCTCATTAAACCGGAATAGTTGTTCCAGCTCTTCTCTGTCCTGCTTCTGGCACTTCTCCTCCTGAGAATCGGAGTCAACTCATTTCGTGCTTGTCGATAATTAGACAAACTCTCCCTCGTGGCATCCAGTCGGCTTTCGTAGTTGTATAATTGACGTGTACCCTACCGTCGATAGTTTTGAGCGCACATCTACTGCTACTAGATAATGATCCGAGGCGATATCCGCAACCCGTAGGGAGCGTACATTGGTGATGTTCGGGAAAAACCCGTTCGTTGGTCAAGTGATCTCCAGGTGACCTTGTGGATATCTTTGCGGAAAAAATTGCTTCTGATCAACAGGCCTCGGGAAGCTGCCACTATCATTCGTGTTGGTGTGTAGGCTATGGAGCCCGATCACCCGCCTATACTAGCTTTCCTGTCGATCTGGGCATTCCCCGGTATCTCCAATAACGATCAAGATCCCATGGTCCCGTGGTGAACAGTTGTACGTTGCCTCCAGCTGCACGCTTCCTTCTCGTCGCCGGGGCTACCTTCGTGCGGACAGTGCACGTTTATGTTGGTTGTAATTGAAGAAACGGCATTTTATCCAACATTGATCGCCTTTCAGTCCATCACGCAATCCTGCATTCTGCCTATCACTACAAAATCCGTTCCCAGGTAGTTGGCTGCTCCTCAACTCTGGTAAAATTGGTGACTTGCCGCAACGGATCCTCCACACCTTCTCGCCTTTGCGACGGATTTCTTACAGTGCCTCGATGTTGAACTTTCGGGGTTCTAGTTGTTCCAGCAGAACCCTGTCGCCACCCACGAAAGTCAGCGATCTGCAGTTCCAGGTAGTAAGCTTTCATTCATGTCGAATGATTCTTCGTAGTGAATTAGATTTAGGCACCGTGTCTCGGGATGTGGCTGCCATCTTAGGTTCATAACCGAGACAAGATATTTCTTAATTCAGCCGCCTGCTGTGGTTCTCACGCTGTCTGAAGTACAACGCGCTCTTAGTTAAGAAATCGAGCCATCAAGTGCCGCTCCTGATATGGGAACAGATGCGCTACACTGACAAGGCTATTCCTCGTCGTTACACTCAGCATCCGACCATAGTTTCCACCGGGGTTGGTTACCCGATCTCCGCTAAAGTTGCGCTAGCTGCTTCCTCCTTAACTTCATCTAACGTTTGGGTTGACACTTCTACAACATTTATCGCACTGTCGAGATTCTTTCCCCGCTTTGCACTTGGATGCCAATCAGGGGTTCATCAAAGTGCTGCTTGCACCTTTCAGTCACCTGACGATCATCAGTGAAGTTATTGACATTCTTGTTCCGACACATTATTTCTCATCTTATGCCGACAAAGCTTGCGATTCGTTCAGTTTCTGGTAGAAATTTCGCGTTTCATGAGAACGGTGCGCAGCTACTCCAACTCCGCATATGCATTGGGTTCGCATATATCTTCTATAATCTATGTCTTTCCACGTTTCGGCGAGTGGCACAGCGCACCTATGTCCTCCGCGCAGCGTTCCCCTCATCCAGCATTCTTCCCCATTCATCGTCGTACCACTCGATCCGCTGATTCCGTGTCCGGTGATGCTATTTGCTACTATTTTAATAATATTCCATCAGTCCTCGAAGTGAGCTTCCATCCAGCTCGTCATTTTCCGGCAGCAACGCTTCAAGTGAATGCCCATATTTTGAGCGCATCTTAACTATCTGGTACGAGTCAACGTTAGTGCTTCGAAAGGATTTGACGTTAATGATGTCTGAGAAGTGTCGACAGTCGATCAAAACGTGGTCGATCTGTGTTTCTATCTGATTTGGTGACCTCCAGATGCACTTCCGTAAAAATTTATGCTGCAAGAAGGTACTGCGTACGTCCATGGGCTTGAAGACGGCCAAGTCGATAACTTTTTGGCTAATTTCGTTGGTCAGCGGGTATGCGCTGAGCCCGATTCACCCTCCGACTACGCGTACAATTCCTACTTGTCGGTGTGCACGTTAAAGAACCGGCCTATGATTCTCAACCCGCACATTTGAGATCGATGGAATCACCCGTTTCCGCTCCTCGTCCATCACTATGAAAACTGAAACCAGCTCGTGTGTGTGTGTGTTTGTGTTTTTTTACTTGAGGAATCGCTCAATGCCAGGCACACGAAACCTAAAAACCTCACGGGCGTCTGACATTAACCCCCCCGAAGCTACCGTTAAGTATTACTTCGGGGGGGAGGCTGTGTCTGTACACCCCGATCCGGAGATGACGACCGTCATAACGTCCACTCCTTCACATTCACGCTCACAGGGTTCACCTGTCGAGACGTGGACCGATCCAAAGATGGCGACCGTCATGACTTCCATCTCCTCACGGCCGCCCTCACAGGGTTTCTTGTTGAACTCAGTACTGCTCCGTCGAGTTCGCCACTGCACTTCCACTTCACCTGTCGAGACGCGAACCGATCCAGGGATAGCGATCAACATAACATCCATCCCCTCACGGCCGCCCTCGTAGTGTTTCTGTCCAAGCTTGGTTTGCTTCGTCACGCTCGTCACTCCACCGATGCGTCTGTCAAGATTATCTGCTAATCGGGATTGGTAGTTCGCTGGTCGTTTCTCCACTGTCGTTGCAGTTGCAACATAATCTGTGCTACAATGCCGATGACGATATTCCACACGCTCTCCTCCCGACACATTTTGCCCACTATGTTCTCCACCATCAGGGGCGGCATCTCCCTTCGTATCGCGGCAAATCGAGGACATTCAAAAACCACATGCTGTGGTGTTTCTACCGTCTCTCTGCATTCTGCAGAATGGTGTCGCAGCGTACCCGAACCGGTGAAGGTATTGCCTGAAGCAACCATGACCCGAGAGAAACTGCATAAAGTGTAACACGACTTCTCCATGTTTCCAGGTTGACAGAACTCGTATGAGTCGGTGCGTTCATCTACCATTCTCGGTCCAGTCCCACTCTTGCTGCCATTTGCTCAGCGACTCTGCTCTCGCCAGCTTCCGGGCTCCTCTGGTGTTTCTTCGTCCATAGCAGCCGTTATCTTCCACGAGCATGATGCTGATGGGGATCATTCCAGCGATAACACATACTGCACAGAACAGAAGTGGAAGTCCGAACGATTCGGCGATCAAAACTGGTCGTAACAGAGACTTTTTTGTTTTTCTTTTTCTTTGGGAAGGTTTGCTTTTAAATTGCATTGGAAATGCTTATTGGTTACCTGGGTACTATTCTGCTTCACGCGATTCCGCTTCGGTCGTAGTGCTGCGATCCAGGCTGGACCTCCATACCGCAGTATCGATGATGGCACGCTAGCCAGCAGTCTCCGCGTGCTACTACTCGACCCGTAACAATTCGGCATGATTCTGGCTATGGCATCGATAGCCTTCGCCGCCTTCTCGCAAGCGTAGTCGACGTGGCAGTTGAAGTTCAACCGGTCGTCTATCATTACTCCCAGATGCTTGACCGCGGGCGTTGAAGTAATAATGTGCTCTCCGACGGGGACGACTGCATGTTGTACGGCTCTACAGTTGCTAACCAGCAGAACCTCCGTTTTATGGTGGGCGATTTGTAGCTTTGCATCATGCATCCAGTTCTCGATAATTCTAATCGCCTCTGTCACCAGCATTTCTACCTCCTCCAGTGATTCGCCTAGTGTGTGTGTGTGTGTGTGTGTGTGTGTGTGTGTGTGTGTGTGTGTGTGTGTGTGTGTGTGTGTGTGTGTGTGTGTGTGTGTGTGTGTGTGTGTGTGTGTGTGTGTGTGTGTGTGTGTGTGTGTGTGTGTGTGTGTGTGTGTGTGTGTGTGTGTGTGTGTGTGTGTGTGTGTGTGTGTGTGTGTGTGTGTGTGTGTGTGTGTGTGTGTGTGTGTGTGTGTGTGTGTGTGTGTGTGTGTGTGTGTGTGTGTGTGTGTGTGTGTGTGTGTGTGTGTGTGTGTGTGTGTGTGTGTGTGTGTGTGTGTGTGTGTGTGTGTGTGTGTGTGTGTGTGTGTGTGTGTGTGTGTGTGTGTGTGTGTGTGTGTGTGTGTGTGTGTGTGTGTGTGTGTGTGTGTGTGTGTGTGTGTGTGTGTGTGTGTGTGTGTGTGTGTGTGTGTGTGTGTGTGTGTGTGTGTGTGTGTGTGTGTGTGTGTGTGTGTGTGTGTGTGTGTGTGTGTGTGTGTGTGTGTGTGTGTGTGTGTGTGTGTGTGTGTGTGTGTGTGTGTGTGTGTGTGTGTGTGTGTGTGTGTGTGTGTGTGTGTGTGTGTGTGTGTGTGTGTGTGTGTGTGTGTGTGTGTGTGTGTGTGTGTGTGTGTGTGTGTGTGTGTGTGTGTGGTCCGGTTAAAAATCGGCACTAACTTTTGTAGTTTGTACGATTCCGGAACCGATACAGAGCCAAATCGCACTGGAATGAGATCGGACTGAAACCGGACCGGACCGGAACTCGGACTTCATTTTTCGTTCCGATGTCGAACACTAGATAGGAGTTACTGGATAAAACGCCGTAAACCACTTTAGGGTCTATTTTATGCCTACAAGTTTGCAAGACATAGATGGTATGCATTATCCAGCCGTTTACCAGCTGATTGAAATACACACAGAGATGTCAAAAGCTGGACAGTTTTTCAGACTTTTCTTTGAAGTTTTCCACCGCAATGGCACAGAACAGAAGTGAAAGTCCGAACAATTCGGCGATTAAAAACGGTAATAGAGTTTTTTTTTGCTTCTATTTTTCTTTGGGAAGATTTTTTGCATAGAAAGGAATAACAACAATATAAGCAGAACGTTCCAGGAAAAGACCATCTACGTGTCGAAGTTCCCTGCGAGATTCGAATGGGTCCAACGATCCACCCGAGATTCTCACACAACACTGGATCCTATCCATCGATAGTCATGGTAAGTCTAATCAGCTCACCCGGAAAGCCGTTGTCACCATAAATTTTTCATAGCTCTTGTTGGTTTACACTATTATATGCGGCTTTGAAATCAATGAACAGGATACCGTGGGGACTCGGATTTCGCAGGTTGCGGATAGCGAACGGCCTCCAGATATGGAGGTTAGGTGCGAATATAATGAATAAGCACCCTCACTCCTCAGACAAGCAGCAGGAGCTCGTTAGACCCGGGAGATGCGTAGTGGGCTCTACAGGTCTTCCCCAACGGCTTTTTGAAGGCGAGTAGACGCTGCCATAAGCGCCTTAGCCCACCGGTGCGTTTGTTCTCCAGGAGGAGCGGCCCATACAGCGTCTGTACTCCAGAGGTGCGACTCAGTTTCAAAATGCCGTGTCTCGCCTGCTACACCTAAGATGGCAGTCCAAACTGCAAGGCTAGGTAGCGCAGTCCTGTAAGGTGGCCTACTGAACAACCAACAAACAACCCAGAAAAACTAAATTAGGAAAGATCGACCATCCACAAGACCCTCCATGAAGCCTGATAACTTCCAACGAAAAAAAAATTGGCTATTGGCGACAGTCGATGGAAGATGACTTGGGAAAACACTTTATAGGTGGCATTCAGGATAATGATGGATCGACAGTTCTAAAAAGCCCGTCTTTCCACTCCTCCGGTAGTCGTTCTGCATCCCAAATCTTGACAGTCAATTTATGCAAACAGCTAGCCAACTTGTCCGGACCAATTTTAATAATAGTTCTGCTTCAATGTCATCCTTTCCTGCTGCTTTGCTGTTCTTCAGCCGCTGAATGGCTTCTTTAACCGTTATGTGTTCGACAAAAAAAAACACCTTTAAGTGCTCGACAAGGGTACCCGGGTACCCACAAATTGAAACACTTGTAACTTTGGCAATTTTTGACCGATTCGGACACTTTTACCACCGAAAGATTCAGGAACTTATCCACTTCCAGTGTGGTTATAACAGAGCCGGAAGTGGTTCATATGGTTCCCGGAAATCGGGCAGTCCGAGGATGTGTTCCGGAATTAAAGCACTTTTTATATTTTCGGATGTAATTATTACTATAATTACTATAATACTATAATTACTATAATATACTATAATGTTTGCGCATAGTTGAGTAATTCGGGGTCAGAATTAGGGTATTTATTATAACAAAAGTTTTACAGCTCCTAAACAAGCAAAGATATAGGTATGCTACATTCGGCAAAGTTGTGTATCTTTGCTATTTGCACAACTTTATAAAACATGAAAAAGTCATACAACAACTACAAAAAAAGCTAAAATAGAAAAACTGATTTTGACGATTCACATCTAAGAAATAGGATTTTTCTATCTTCGCTGAAGAGATAGAAGGTTACGGTCTGCAGCAAAATTTCTTGTAATAATATGCTCTAAAACTTTGCAGAACTCATCAATTTGTTATATTGAAGCTAAAGAAAAATAAATTTTTTATTTCACTTTTAGGGGGATTATTCAAAATTCTAATTTCACCATACGATAAAACTTTTAATTTCAAAAAACTCTCCCAAAGATTCCATAAACCTAAAATCAAGTTTTCTCACTCAAAACTCTAATGCGCACATATTTTTGGTTTTGGACAACTGTGAAGCCCCACGGGAATATGTTCCGGAATGGCCATGCCGTGGCAAAATCATCAGATAGAATCAAAATAATGAAAAATGACCTTCTGGAATAATTTCATGACTTTAGACACCCATATTGCCAGTGTTGCAAACCAAACAGTTTTATGGCCACAGGAGGTCCCACGGGAACTTGTCGCAGAATGGTCATTCCGAGGATATATCATTGTATTGTTTTAAAACAATGAAGAATGACCTTTCGGAGTAATTGGAAGAACTTTGGACACCCATATTACTATAATTACATCCAAAAATATAAAAAGTGCTTTAAGTCCGGAACACATCCTTGGAATGCCGGATTTCTGGGAACCAGATGAACCACTTCCGGCTCTGTTGTAACCACACTGGAAGTGGATAAGTTCCTGAATCTTTTGGTGATAAAAGTGTCCGAATCAGTCAAAAATTGCCAAAGTTACAAGTATTTCAATTTGTGGGTACCCGGGTACCCTTGTCGAGCACTTAAGGGGTAAAAAAATTCGAAGCCCCCCCATTCCACCCCCTTAAGTGCTACATGAAAACTTATTTTATGAAAAGTTGTAATTCAACTAGTTCTTAGATGTCACAGAATTTCAGTATCCTTGATCAAAGAAAACTTTAGAATTTCGTACTTTGAAAGCTGAAAAGGTACCCGGGTACCCTGTCGAACACATAACGGTTAACTTCGCCTATCGATGGGACTGGCACAGCTCCGTTGTTTGCTACACCAATGCAGTCACTTCCGCCTGCAAGCCATTCAGGTGTTCATCGTAGTGCTGCATTCCACTTTTCGATCACCGCAAGGTGGTCAGTCAAAAAACCTCCATCTGTATTTCAGCACATTACGGCCCGCGGCACAAAACTTTTGCGAGACTCGTTCAGTCGCTGATAGAACTTCCGTGTGTCGAGTTCTTCGCACCTGGTAGCGCTTCTTTTCTCCTGAAAGAGTCGGGTTTTCTCTCTCCGCTTTATTTTGTATCGTTCAACATTTTGACGGGTGGGCTCTACGTAACATTTGTACCCGCGCAGCGTTCTTTTCAGCCAATATCTGCTGGCATTCCTCGTCAAACCATTCGTTACGTCTACAGAGACTGTATAAATTTGTCGTCTCGGTAATCTATATAGCCTCTGCAGTTACGTCGATTCGGTGCCATGACGGTTTTCATGGCACTCCAACAGTCCTCTTTAGTTTAGTTTAGGAAAATATGAATTTTTGAAATAAAGCTATCCGATTTGCTTGTAAAGTTTACTAGGAAAATTGAAGATCTTAAATTCTTCGATCCAATTTGTACGATAATTTTGAAAAATGCCCGGCTGAAAAATGAAAAAAGTACTCATCTTGCCCCATGTTGCCCTAAATTTTATTTACGCTAGATTATGTCAAGAAGCAAAACAAACCAAACAAACAATGAAACAGCGCTGCTGTTCAGTCGTTTTTTCGCGCTTTTAAACAGCACTGCAGTCGTTTTTCTGCTTTTTCTGTAAGTAACCGGAGTTGGGCTCCTTTTGAGTGACCAAAGTAGAAACCCCATACAATGACCACAACAACCGCGTCCGCGACCAACAGTAGTGGCGCACCATCCGTTCCGTTTCGAAACGTCGAAATCAAAGCATCGATCGCCAACCGGGAAGCATTCGACCGGAAGGTCGCGATCGCCGAACAGCTAACCGGCACCGCCGGGGAAATCATCAAACAGCACGACGTTTTCTTCAACGCCCAAAAGGGCCGGCTAAAGCTGCGCTATCTCGAGGTAAGCAAACAATATTGATTTATTGTCTAATTGCTAAGAAGAGAGGAGAGATGGCTGAAGCATTATCCACCACCGTTCCGTCGTGTAAGGATAAGTTTAATCGGGGGAGTGGAATAGTTAGAATAATTAGCGAACGGCAGCAGCGGCAGCTGCTGCTGCTGGATGCAGAAGATGATTACCAACACGAGGAGCCAGCAGTGGAGTATTTAATCGAAAATCTTCCCCAGCTTGCGGATGGTACCGCTGAATTCAATGAACTGATGCAAGTGCTTGAGTTCACTTATGGGGCACATTGTCCCTGCAAGGGTGATAATGATTGTAACGACAAGAGTTGCTGTCCGATGGGGGCAAATTATCAAATTTCGGACGGTGAATTGGTTTTACGAAATGATTCGGAAGTGATTTTTGAATGTTCACAAGCTTGTGAATGTCAGCCGACGTGTCAAAATCGACTGGTTCAGTTTGGTCCTCGAAAACGGTTGGTGATTAAACCTAGTAGTCGGGTTCCCGAACAATGGGGACTTTTCACCGGTCCATTGATTCCAACCGGGGGGTTTATTTGTGAGTATGCAGGTGAAATCCTCACTAGAACTGAAGCGGAAAGACGAAATAAATTAAATGACTCGCTGGGTCGAAAAAATTACGTTCTCTGTTTGAATGTCCAATCCCGTGTGGAGGAACACTTGCGTACGCAAGTGTTCATTGATCCGGAAAGGCGTGGTAACATTGGACGCTATCTAAATCACAGTTGTGAAGCCAACTGCCGAACGGTGGCCGTCCACATCGACAGTCCCCTGCCGAGAATTGGAATTTTCGCTCAACGAAACATTCAACCGGGTGAAGAGCTATGCTTTGACTACGGAGGAGGTGGTCATGCGTCGAAACCTGCCACCGGCAGGGGGACCACTTGCCTGTGCGGATCGGCGGCCTGTCGAGGAGCACTCCCATCCCTGTCCTACTGATTGACCGCCTGCAACCGTCTGTTTCGTTCCATTTCAGAGCAAAAAATCCGAGCTGATTCATTACTTTCGACCGGACATCGGCGGTCCGAAGGTGTCCACTTTTCACAAAACTGACCTGGACGAGCCGCAGGTGATGGAAAAGATTCTGGCGGAAAGTATCGGCCGCAAGGGTGAGGTCCGCAAGCGGCGTCATTTGTTTTTGCACGAGCAGACGCGCATTCATCTGGATGACGTCGAAGGGTTGGGATATTTCCTGGAGTTTGAAGTCTGCCTGACGCCGGCCCAAAGCGAGCAGGATGGAACGCGGGTTGCTAACGAAATGATGAAACTGTTTGAAGTAGCCGACAGTGATTTGATCGAGGGTGCCTACATGGATAAGTTGTTGAAATAAAGTGCATTTCTGATAGGTTTTTGATAACATAATATAATTTGTGAGTCGTACTAGAACTAGAACTATGCATTGGCAACGTTGGTGATTATTTTCCGGTAAATTTCTATACCTTTAAGGTAGGTATCCACGTGCAAAAATTCGTCGTGATCGTGCAAAAGCACCGGTGTATGGTTCATCGGAGAAAATCCGATAGCAGGAATACCAATTCCGCGAATGTATCGGCTGTCGGTTCCACCTGGGAAGATTTGCGGTTTTACTTTCAAACCCAGTTCGTCCAGTGCGTCCTGAAATGCCACCCAGTAGGGATTGGAACCATCCAATTTGGTTGGCTTCACGAAGGGGCACTTCTGGTCGTACTCAAGCTCGATACCACCACCAGCTTCTCGACACCAATCCAGCAATTGGTTTTCCAGTTCCAAATGCTTCACATCGATCGCTACGCGAACGTCAAAACATACCATCAGCTCGGGTGGAACCACGTTGCTTTGCACTCCTCCCTGTGAAAGTTAAAAATCCATTACTTCTTCGATTTTCCACCGCTATTTTGAGGTTAAACTTACCGACATCATGGTGATGTTAATGGTCGTCACATCTCCGATGGTGAGATCCGGATTTTCCTCCAATTTTTTAACTTCCCTCTCGCGCATATCCATCAGTTTATCGATTATGTAACGAGCTTTCTGTCCAGCAGTATCCTTCAAGAGCAGTGAACCATGCCCTGGTGTTCCACTAATGTGGAAAAGCACATCTAAAACCAAAGAAAAATACCTTTCATAAACTAGTTTTTTTTACGGAAAAATACCTTTTAACTCACGCCAAACGCTGCGTTCCCCGTAGAACAACGGATACTCCTCGCCGGGCCCGGCGATACCCTCGTCAATCGCAAACCCACAGTTCAACGCCTGAAAGCTATCCTTGTGAACCCATTCCTTCATACCGAGCTTACCACCAATCTCCTCATCCGGCACAAAGGTGGCATGGATTGTGCGCCGCAGGCGCACCCCATCTCGCTTCAGTGCTCGGATAGCCGCCAAAAACTGCATCCCAACGCACTTCATATCCTGAGCGCCGCGCGCGTAAATCCGTCCCTCGTTGTCCATGTCGGCCGCGAACGGCGGATGGGACCAACGTTCCGCGTACACCGGCACCACGTCGGTGTGCGAGTTGAGGATGATGGACTTCGCCGTCGGGTCCGTTCCCTCCCAGCTGATGATCACGATCGGTTTGCCCGGATTGACCTCGATCACCTGCACCGGCAGCTGGAGGCTCTCCGCCTGGCGGGTTAGAAATTCGACGCATTTGTCTGTTGATAAGACCGGTTGTAAGCGGAGAAGAGTAAAGTTAATAAATGGTAGATTATGGATGCGCGAGAATGTGGCTTGTCATTGCATATGTGTATCTTATCAGTTGGACAGCTTATATCACTTCTAGTGAATTTAGAAGGATGCTACTCGGTTGGACGTGAAGCGCACTGATGAGATGCGGTTGTTAAAAAGCTGATGAATTATTGTTTCTATTTTTAAGCTTTGTGTTTTACAACTAGTAAATATGATATTTGCTTTTGTCTGGACAGGGAAAATGTTTTTATCATATGTATAAATTAACCTAACTTTTAATTAGAACGAAAAATTCTAAAATGCCTTTCTCATACAAGAGATCAAAGTAGACCATGACCACGAACGGAAATAAAATTTGTCGCGTCAAGTTTTTTTCTTCTACGGTCTTGATTGAATATTTTCGTCGTCTTTTTCTAGTGGCGGCCCAGTTTTGGTTCTCCCAACGCAAAACAATTAGTACCGAAAGAAAGCCCCTTTTACGGGTACGTTGCACTTGAGGCTTGTAGATTGTGAGTTATAACGTTGGAAGTGCGAAGCGTTTACCGGTAATCTGGTGCCCATTCAGTATCTGAGATCCAGTATCATTTTTCAGACTGATAGAAGAATCCTGAACAAAACTAGAAAATGTAATTGCTGTTTTTAAGGTAATTAGTTAGACATTGCCCTGTTAATTGATGACGAAACCTTGTTTGCTAACGTTCCGCTTTCGGAACTTGGAGCTGCCGATTTTTATTCCCTTCCGATTTAGGCTTCGTAGTCAGCTGTTAGAATACAGGACAATTACGGAGCTGGTGCTACGATTCTATTGACTCTAACAGCAGCCTCTTCTAGCCAAGCTTCCAGCACGCCTTATCCCAAAATTGGCCGGCAAAAAGGTAGGTTATTCCGGTTATTCCCCTATGATAAAACCAAGTTTGACGTCCTGCGTTCTACCATGTTAAGGTCGATATGTATGCCAGATAACTTTGATCCCGACAAGAGTAAAATGACCCATCGTCAATACTGAGATAAGTAGAACCGGCGCACCGTTGGATGAAACCCAAATCTAGGTGGACAAAAGTAATTACGCTAAAACCGTTAGTCCTAGGTATATGGTATGTTCGGAGTAAATTTGTTATTTTAACTTCCGCCATTTTTTGGTGTATGTGACATCAGGGTGACCATCATAGTAAGCGAGTGCAAAATATAAACTTTTTTATGGCTTAAGTTAGCTGAATAAAATGTTCAGCAAAGTTAAAGAACATTAGATTTTAAGTAACTTTGCCAAAGAAATTGAAGTTCTATCTCTTATGGTTTATGGGCTGGAGCTATTTAAAGTTTTTTGGTAGGGGTGGACCTAAAAATCCTTTTTTTCTTTATACCTTCTTTCTTGTTTATTTCTCACAAATCATGCCTTCTGAGCACCTTCACACGCATGGAAAATGCACATTTTGTTTGAAGGAATCAAGTTGCTATTTCCTTCGGTTCCGAAGCTACAGGCATTTTTTCTAAAAAAAAAAATATGGTGTTTTCAAATGTCAATAACGTAAAGATCACATCGGTCCAAGTCAGCCCTTTTTTGCTAGACCGTATTGAATATTGAAGTAAAAATTACCGTTTTACTTACCAAAATCACATTTTTTACGTAAATAGAATGGATTAAAAAACCGAAAATAAGTCTAAGGCCAAGTACCGACGTGCTAGGAACCAGTTGACCACGATCCTGAGGAGAAAAAAGCGCCAAAAGGAGGACAGAGATCGTGAAGAATTAGAGCAACTATTCCGAGCTAATGGCACACGCAAGTTTTATGAGAAGGTGAACCAAACTCGGAAGGGCTACACACCGAAACCTGACATGTGTAGGGACAAGGAAGGGAATCTAATTACAAACGAGCGCGAGGTGGTCGACAGGTGGAAGCAGTTCTTCGATGAACACCTCAATGGCGAAGTCGCAGAAGGAGGCGGAACGGAAATTAACCTAGGAGCGCCCATGGAAGATAGTAATGTCCTAGCACCTGATCTCCACGAAGTCAAATGAGAAATCAGGCTGCTGAAGACCAATAAAGCCGCTGGGAAGGACCGCCTACCGGCAGAGCTTTATCAACATGGCGGAGAAACGCTAGCAAAGGGTTATTTCGAGGATTTGGGAGGAGGAAAAGCTACCGGAGGAATGGATGGAAGGAGTGGTTTGTCCCGTCTACAAAAAGGGTGATCGGCTAGACTGCTGCAACTATTGTGGTATTACGCTGGTAAACGCCGCCTACAAGATACTCTCCCAGATCCTGTTACGCCGGTTGTCACCGATAGCACAAGGTTTCGTAGGGAATTATCAGGCGGGTTTCATGGGGGCTCGCGCAACTACGGACCAAATTTTTACTATCCGGCAGATCTTGCAGAAATGTCGGGAGTACAACGTGCCCACGCATCACATCTTTATTGATTTCAAAGCAGCATACGATACAGTCGATCGAGACAAGCTATGGCAGATAATGCACGAATACGGTTTTCCGGACAAACTGACGCGACTGATCAGAGCTACATTGGATCGAGTGATGTGTTTCGTACGCATTTCTGGGACACTCTCGAGTCCCTTAGAGACGCGACGAGGGTTGAGGCAAGGTGTCGGTCTATCCTGCATGCTGTTCAACATCGCTCTTGAGGGGATGATCCGACGATCGGGCATCGAAACGAGAGGCACGATTTTTACCAAGAGTAGCCAACTTCTAGGCTTTGCAGATGACTTCGATATCATTGCCAGGAACTTTGCGACGGCGTAGGCAATCTACGCCAGATTGAAAGCGGAGTCTAGGAGAATTGGGCTAAAAATAAATGCGTCGAAGACCAAATACATGAAAGGAAGAGGCTCAAAGGAAACAAACGCGCGCCTCCCACGGAAGGTAACCGTTGACGGCGACGAACTAGAAGTGGTAGAGGAGTTCGTGTATTTGGGATCGCTGGTGACCGCGGACAACAACACTAGTAAGGAGATCCAGCGGCGCATCCAAGCGGGAAATCGGGCCTACTTTGCCCTTCGTAAAACGCTACGATCAGGAAGCATACGCCGTCGCACGAAGCTAACAATGTACAAAACCATTATTAGACCGGTAGTTCTTTATGCACTTGAAGCCGTGACGCTGCTCACGGAGGACATACGCGCCCTTGCCGTGTTTGAGCGGAAAGTGCTGCGGGCGATATTTGGCGGAGTACAAACTGAAAGCGGAGAGTGGCAGAGGCGTATGAATCACGAGCTACAGGCACTGCTTGGGGAGACTCCCATCGTACATCTAGCGAAAGTTAGCAGGCTACGGTGGGCCGGACACGTCGTAAGGATGCCGGACGACAGTGCGACGAAAACAGTCCTCTTCAACAACCCCACCGGCACCAGGAACAGGGGGGCCCAACGTGCACGATGGCTCGACCAGGTCGAAAGCGATTTGCGACTTCTGAGACGACTAGGAAATTGGCGAAGAGTGGCCCAAGACCGAGTTGAATGGAGACGAGTGCTTGAAACAGCACGAGCCACCCCGGCTCTATGCTGCTGCTGAAGAAGAAGTCTACTTTAGCTTTAACTATATAACTAGGACTAACGGTTTTGAGGTAATTACTTTTGTCAACCTAGATGTGGGTTTCATCCCACGGTGCGGCGTGGAGTTCGGTTTTAAAAATCCAATGGCATCGGGTGAAATTGTACAGGATATTCGGCACAACGCTTAACAATTCCGAAACCTCTACATTAGACAGGTCAATAATAAATCAGTTCTTCTGTTAACTATAACGACATAGAGGAGAACTTGATTACCCGAAAGATCGGCGGTCTCTAGGTAGGTTGCAAACAATATTTCTGTAGGACGCTGTTGAATGGAAAACAACATGGAACTGCTGATAGAATCAGGATCAAGACAGATGATAATCGACAATCTGTGGATCTGTGGACCAACTGGACTGGACGAAGTGAAAAAAGGAGCTGGAAAAGACGGCAATGTCGTTGATCGTTTGAAAGTCGGAAGCAAACGACTGTATTGTGGCAATATGCAGACTGGAGCCTGCTACGAACCGCTTGGAACTGGTCTTCTATGCCCCATTTATAAAAAGGGTCATTACAATTCTCTCCTGCAACCTGGTTCATACACCCTGATACCGTTGCAGGACACCCTTGTTGGCGAATCCAGAGTGGTTTTTGAGAGAGGCATGCTCCAGAACGAACCGCAGATCCTTTCAGAAAAATTTCAAAAATTCATCTGCTAGTAGACTTCAAGGCAGCGATCGATTCAGTCGAGAAAAGTGAGTTCTGGACGAGGTGTGCTTGAACCTGGTGTTAATCCCGCACTGTGGCTGCACGGTTAATGTTGGTGTCAGCTCCAGATACCGCCCGACTGATAAGCAGCATGATTGCAACCATATAAACCACTAAATTTCAGTTTGAAGCTGCTTGTTATAACCTACACAGCTGCTATCAAAAAGTGATTCTTCCAAAAACCGGCAATTCAAACAAAATTTCAAAATTAAATTGACGCTGTGTAGTATACAGCAAAAGGTAGAAGCCCTACGTAGTAAGCAGTAAATACCAGCAAAATGAACACTGTTCGTTTTTGTGCAAAGTGCAGTTCCGAAGGTTTGCCCGAGAGTATGATTGGATGTGAAGTTTGTCTTCAACGTTAATGCGCTGGCTTACCAGTCGCTCCTCCGAATTGAGACCAAAGCTGGACACGCGAGAAATGCGCAGCAAGCAAGAAAATACTAACTCTTGCCAACCATGGAGCAGAGTATGAGCAACCGAAGCCAAATGAGTTCTCTAGCGAGCCAGGAAAAGGACCGGTTGTGGTTTGGAGCACAAAATAACAATGTAATGACAGCCGCGGTCGATCCAACAAACCTAACGGTCAATCGTCAACCTATAGTGTCTAATGGACCGACTGCATCGCATACCGTAGTCACATTTACCAATTGTGATGTTATTCCAGCAACAGTAGCTTTGACAACCCGATCGGGTGGAATAATCTCACAATCAGTTTTGACAAATACTATCGCGGATCCAGATGCCGCTTCTAATTTTGCTAACACGAACGTAGCGTACTGGCAAATTAAATTGTCGGACTTCTGGATCAACCCGCAAACCTCATACGTTACAATGGCAGCACGTAGGGATGAAGTTCGGGAATTAAATTCCAGGATATTCGACACTTGAATTCCGCCATACCACAATTATATCAGTCCCATCTCAGTTAACGCGGCGTAAACAACTTAGATGTGACAACACAAGCGCAGTGTCAACCAACGCCAACAGCACAACAGCAGGGTGGTACCGAAAGTGTGAATTTGTTGCTACAGGAAACCGTGTCGTATCCTGGCATGCAAGGCAATGCGAACCAACCCAACAGTATACAATTACCGACTCGGCAGGTAATTCCACGTGAGCCTCCCAGTTTTTCAAGAGACCGCGAAAATTGGCCATTATTTTGCAGTGCGTTCTATAACTCCATGGCCGCATGTAAGTACACGGATGCGGAGAATTTGTGTCGACTACAGAGTCAAAAGCAAAGCCTGGGTGCTAATTTCGTTATCGAAATTTGACCTTCTGTTTTTATACGACAGACTTTGCAACCAGCTGTTAGAATACAGGACAGTGCAGGGTCAGTGCTACGATCCTATTGACTCTAACAGCCTCTCCCAGCCGAGATTCGAACATACGATGACTGGCTTATTAGACCAGCGTCTTACCTCGAGGCCAACTGGGAGAAATGCGTCAAGGGAAATGCTGTAACAAGTAAAAAGTCACCTTCTGCTACCAGAGTCTTTAACATACATAATGGAAACGTTGCGAAAGCGTTTCGTTTAACCTGAAAATCTTGTTGTTACTTTGTTGAAAAGAGTACGCGATGTTCCGCCCCCGAAATCAGAAAACTTACAATGAATCGTCAACTTCGATTCAGCAATCCGGAATTTAGTAGACCACGTGGTCCATACAAGTACTTGTATGTCGACAATCTGGGAGTGGGAGAGCACTTACGAGTACCTATGATAGTACACGAACTTGTCGAGAAGTTGCCTCCACAATTGAACATACAATGGTTTTGGTATAAATGCGTACGCATTAATGTCAGTTTAGCCACATTCGGGCATTTCGTCACGGAATTAGCAAACGCTGCATCTGATGGCTCGATTCCAGTATGTGCATTTAGTTCGAAGGGCTTTACAAAGCAGCAGCCAGAAAATTACAGGTCAGTGCGAGTCAAACAAATACTATACGCTCACACCGTTATGTTAATAAAAAAAAGGCTGGGATGGGCTTGCAACCAAACTCGACATTATAGGACCAACTGAACCTCTTCGGGCTGCTTGGACCGGAGACATTTGCTATCAAACAGTGATTCTCCCGAAAACCGGCAAGTCCTAACACCTGGCTTTCGTGCAAAACTAATTGGGATTATACGGGTCAGTCTTGATGATGGCTCAAAGTCAAGCGCATTGCATTGAAAGGTAAGTATTCGTAAGGCAAATGTGCAGGGGAGCAGAAAAGATGTTTCGACTCTCATAATAGGTGAAATTATCGAGGACATTAAGCGGCTAAAAAACAAGACAGCCAGCAAAAATGGTATCAACGGATCATATCATCAACCATCAAGAATAGATGGATCCCGATAGGTTCGCTACCCGTTTGCACTGACTGATTGTCAGGCTCTAAAAAAAAAGAACAGCTATTGGAGGAATGAAACGAGGGTGTTAATAGTCATTATACAAATATGGCGGCCTATATAGTGCTTTCTCAGATCATTTTTCCCCATCAACCGCTGCTAACAATTAGATTTGTGGGAAATTATCAAGCTGGTTTTGTGACAGATCCTCCGGAAATATCGCACATATCAAGCCACTACGCACCATCTTTTCATCGGTTTTAAGGCAGCAAATGATACTATAGACCATGACGAGCCATAGAAAATAGAGACGAAAATAGCTTTCCCGGGAAGCTAACAGGACTGGTTCATGATACAATAGATATAATACAGTGCTGTGTTAAAATATTTGGCGCGTTATCAAGCCTTCGTTGTTTGTTTGCCGTCCGTTGGCTGTCTTATTGGCGCAAAACGCTTCTATCATGCAGCCTACACCGCCGCACAAAGCCGACGATGTAACAAACGCTATTCAACCGGACTTGAGACTGTAACTTTACTTACTTGCCGGTCTACTTTTGGCGAAGTACAAACGGAAACCGAAGGCGTACGAACCATGAGCTGTCGTATATTTGTTGCCGATTGCCGACCCCCACCGGTGGTTAAAGTAATCGAACCCATCAAGCAGCTCAAGAACAACGAGGCAGCTGGCAAAGATTGCATCGCAGCGGAGCTTGTCAAGATTGGTTACCTGTCTGCATCGGTTGATAGCCAGGATCTGGCAAACAGAACAGCTACCGGTGGAGTGGAAGGAGGAAGTAATATGTTCAATATACAAGAAGGGCGACAAGTTGGAATATGTGAGCTATCGAGCGATCACCATTCTAAACGCTTCTCTAAAGATCCTCTAAAAGTATCGCGAATACTTACTAGTCCCTACGCACAACCTATTCATAGTTTCCAAGCCCGCCTACGATACTATCGAAAATGAAGAGCTATGGAAAATTATGGACGAAAATGGGAAGCTTACAACACTGATTAAGGCCGCGATGGATGGTGTACAGTACTGCGTGAGGAAATCAGGTACGTTATCAAGCTCGTTTGAAACACGCACGGAACATCGACAAGCCGATGATATTTCATGCCTTCTGTTTAACATCGCGCAAGAAGGTGTTATGAATGGTGCGGATTTTAACATGCGGGGCACGATCTTCAATAAATCTAGCCAATTTATCTGTTTCGCTGACCTGAACATTGTCGGAAGAACGAAGAGAACTCCAAATGGCCACTTTTGAGTTTCGGTAGAACCGATACCGGATGTTCCGAAGTGTGGGGCGTAAGCCAGCGCTAATAAGACGGGCACTGGGATCAAACGTCAACTCGAACCATTAATTACCGGCGCGTCAGGTTGTCCAACGTCATGAAATCGAAACCAATGAGCAAAATACGGCTGGACTTTCGGCAGTTACCAGTGGAAGGAGTTGTTGCAGAGATCAGAACACTGATGAACGAATTGGACAAAACCTAAACGAGCAGTGGAAGCACATCCACGATACGAGAAATGTTGGATACTATTGCTATACACTGCCAGTGAGTGATTTGACGCAGAGTGCCAGCAGGTGACTGACAAGTGGAATCGAGCCATAGCTCACATATTGGCTGCAACGGTGACACACCAGAGCCAAAGAGATATTGAGTGCTAAACCTGCAGAAAAGAGGCTTCGCCGTGGTAAGAAACGCAATTATCGGGGGATAATTCGAGATCACGGAGTTCCGCGATCTCTTTTACTCTCATGAACTTCCCATAAAGCGTGCATGTGTGCAAATCTGCACATTTTTATTTCTACCTTTTGCATTCTTTAACAAATTCCTATTCATACTTCACTCATATCGTTAACTTGTATAGTTGCCAATAGAGCATTCCGTCAACGCGGTCAACTTCAATGCGGCTTACGATTCCGTTAAACGAAATGGGATGTGGCGGATTATGCTGGAACCTTGGTTTCCAGTGGGTTGGCCACGTAGCAAGGATGTCAGATAAGCGAACAGTGAAAGTAAGTACTCAATCGGAAAGTAAAGCAGCAAAATAAATTGCTGCCTAAAGACAATTAATCACCAGTTTGATCCCGTACCGGTTTGTGGTTGATAAATATATTTCCTCCCTGATCGCCGAACTGAAACCAACGCCATCGTGGGCCATGGGAGTTGACATCGTATATTCGAATCGGAAGAGATTGCTAGAATCGATAAGGTCGTAGGACTAGTCCCGTAATTGTCCTGTACAATAACAGCTAGCTACGAAGTCTGTCGACAAAGAAGGATCAAGCTTTTAGAGGCGTTTAAGACGTGCCAAATCTGTTAAAACTTACTTGACAATAGTCAAATCTCCACCTGCCATATTCCTCAGACTATTGTTCCCATCGGTAGCACATGGTCTGACTGATAAGCGGTTCTGTCCATATCAACATATCAAACAACCTGATTTGCGGGTAGTCTCAAAATATGAAGACGTTTACCGTAAATGTATTCGAGCTCTGACAGAAAGGTAGGGATGAAATTGAAGATCGCGACGGGCAATATTGTAATTGACAAAGTAGCATTTTCATTAAAAAACAGCAAAAACTTAGTGGCCCACATAAATACATAATACAAGACAAGATTGTATAATTATTAGAATATGTCAAAACAAAGTAAATAAGTTGTTTTGCAGTCGAACGTGTCCTCATATGAACTCATGATTGTGAATTATAAAGGAAAACAGATGACTGTAATATTAAGTTGCATCTTAATCATATATTCAGGGGTATTAAGTTACGAGTTCTAAAAGCCGCTGCATAAAATGTAAGAAATAATTACAAATGTTCTTATGTGGTGTGAAATATAACTTGATTTCTTATTTCTCCCTTGCAAACGAGATATACAAACCAAATTGTTTACTGGGGGCGCACTCAATCTGTGTTACATTTTTATCACAATTTGAGCGTAGAAAATATTCACACAGTAATTTTTGTTATGCATTCCAAGCGATCATAAACGCTTGCAACTGCATACTGCTTGCCCATAGAATGATTAAATTATTCTTCCGGATATGATCGTTTTACGCCTAAACAGCATTATCCGATTTGGGTAAATTGAAACAAATCACATCATATACGTAAGAAAGTAACAAAACAAAGCAACCCGACCACGTACACACATTCTCTCCAATCAAAAACAATAATAGAAAATATTCACTAAGCGACAAGCGCATCTCAGCTTTCTCGAGTTTTTTTTTTTGTGTTTCGTTAGTATTTCCTCCTCATTCACCTCATCCACCTACCATAGTTGACGTCCGGATGCACCGTAGGAATGCGCAGGTACTCGCGGAAAATCTTAATTTCCTCATTGTTCTCCCACTCCTTGTAGCGCTTGTAGCACTCGGAACCTTTTTCACACATTGTACCCAAAATTACACGTCCAGCACTTTTCCAAACTCCGCACTTAAAACTCACTCCGACAGGTCACCTTCAACAATCACAACCGGACTGTGGCCACTAATGCACTTATCAGTGCGGTTTATATCAACTCCGGCCTATTCTCTACGCGCTCGAGAGAGCGAGAGCTCTCGGGCGTAGTTTATCAGACTCGCTGCGCTGGGGCCAGGCCATATACCGGCTTGCGATTGCGCCGTGTGCACACCCACACGGTGGTAGCTGTACAAATTGGCTTCAGCAGAGCAAAGCATGAGAAGAGATTCCGGGTCCCGGCTTAGCGGGACCCGCTTGTGGTTGGATGGAAAAGTTTTTGTGGTATTGCTCTGATAATGATGCGAGATTGGTTAGTCTACAGTCTGTAGGCTTATAACTAGAAGTAAAGACATTCTACGATGTTCTCTTTTTACATCAACTTTATTTGATAGAGATTACATTCAACTTCCAGATGAATGTTTAGGTTTTGGATTTACTGGGGAATAATGAGATAACGATTGCTAAGCGAAGACGATGATACAGATACAGACCATTGCCTATTATCTTCGAATCATTGTGCTACGTACGTTCTGCGCAGAGTGTATTTTTGTAACAATCTATCTAAGTAACGAGCTTTTGAATATTTACCAAAATTTTGAAAAGGGAATTCCGTAATTTTCCCTGAAGTTTTATTGAATTTTTATCTGATTTTCTTAAACCTTGTTACAAACTCGTGAACCAGGTATAAAATTATAGCAATCGTGTCATAATTTATTTTGAAAATAAAACACGAAATAATTCATATGACAGAATAACACATTTATTTGTACGTTTTCATTTTATGCAGCCGCTCTTAAGTTTTAAATTATTATTTGATATTCTATTCACTGTTCTAGAACATTGTCAGCATTTTTAATATTCAGCTCGATAACCTGGAAAATGCTTTTGAGCATACTATCAAAACAAATTCTTTTAATTTTCTTTTCAAAATCCTTCCGCACCTCCAAAATGGACACTTTCAGCTCAACATGCTGTTATATTGCTTCTCGTTGGCACTAGTCCCATGCGAAACTTCGGATTACAGCGGATCACCCTGCTTGGGTAAAGAGAAACTGTACATATACTTAAAAAGCGTTGCTTTAAGGACCCCTTCTTGTCTACTTCTTCGGTATTTCTCCTTTAAGTCTTGTCCCACTCTGTTTCGATACTGTAAATACTTTTGTTTCATTACTTGTGTCTACCGTTCCCTCCGTCGATTGTATAAATTACGTTATACGATTGGCAGATTTACGCGAGAAAAATTACTATATCCGGCAATGGTATGGTTACTATTTTTATTGGCTTGACTTTAAGAATTGACTTTCTTAAGCCCACTTTGTTGTTTGGGAATTTCATGCACAATTGTTTTACAAGGTATTTGTCAAGAAATTGGTGAAACAGAAGGCGATTCACACGGTAACAATGGGTGCTAATTGTGTTCCGTAACGCTGGAATGGGTCATATGCCGACGATTTTAAAATCTACTTAACGCAACCTGGAAAATTTACCCCCGTTTTCAGATCACTATCTCTTGCTTGGTCTAGATACACCAGAACTTATCTACTTTATTTATGTATTCATGACCGCCGGTCTGATGGCAGTACAAAGGGATGATATCAGAGATCTCCACTGCCGCCGTTTACCCACCACTGCTGTCACTTGTCGTCAGGACAGGTTCTCGTCAACAGCCCGGGTGTCGTTGGCTAGGCTGCGTCGTCATGAACCTGTGGATCTGCCTTTTCTATGTTGTCCTTGTGGATTCCTGTCGAGTGCTTCTCTGCAGGTCTCGTTCGCTCCTTTCCTTTGGATATCCAGTTGATATTTTAATAATAATTATCCTGTACTTACCAAATACATTGAAAATATGCTTGTCAAGCAAGGAGTGGTGCAATGGGGAGGCAATAACAGCCGGAATACGAGTAGGCTTGGTGAAGCTCGGGTAACCAACCCCGGGTGGAAACGGAGGTCTTATACTGACAGGGAAGGAGACACTCTGTTGATGACAGCCACATCACACGATTCGATACCGTGGCGCTAGTAGGGCAACCTACTTTAATCTAACAGTACGAACAATCAAAGCAATTCGACTCGGGACATTCGACATGAACAAAGGCCACGAAATAAGGATATGAAATGAAAACTTGAAAACCGGGTGCTGCTCGATTAGTTAGAACCGTGAAGGTTCATCATCATGGCATTGCAGGAGATCTGTCGCAAAGGTGAGAAGGCATGGAAGATCCGTATCGGCAAGGCACAATTTTACCAAAGTCCTGGGACGGCTAACGAGCCGGGAACGGGCTTTGTAGAGATGTGCAGAATACAGGATCACGTGGACTGGAAGGCGATCAACGAGAGGAAGTGTATGTTGAGGATAAAAGGCTGTTTCTTTAACATCACCATCACCAATATCTTAGATTTTTAAAGAACGCCACTCTTCGCAGATTCTATCGTCAGTAAAGTGGCTCCTGACGTCAACAGAGTTTACTAATCTGTCATAGTGTTCGTAGAGCGTTTTCATAGGTACACATTTGACTATGCCATCTGTCACTAACACTTGTGTAAAATGAGTTGGCGATACAAATACTATAACGGTCTAGTACATCCTACCGCCAGTAGATAGTGCTGATGGCATACTTTTTACTCATGTATGAGGAAATTAAAGACTGGCGTATATAGTTCCTTTAATAATCGAAGCTAATATAAACGTCCACGGTCCACACAAAGGTAGACCCGACGACGCAAAGAAAGCGTTTTCTGCGCAGCTGGAGGCAACGTACGACAGCTGTTCGCCACGAGACATCAAGATCGTCATTGGGGGTATGAACACCTATAGGTCGGCAGGGAAGCAATTTAGAGACCGGTGATTCAGCCCCATAGCCTGCATACTGACACGAACGATAACGGCCAGCGATGCATCAACTTTGCAGCTTTCCGAAGCTTAGTGATCACAAGCACTTTCTTTTCCCGCAAAGATATCTACAAAACCACCTGAAAATCGCCTCACCAACAAATCTTGAACCAAATCCATAGGTTGAGGAGGAAAAACGCCAGAGATCAGAGATCGAATAGAGATAGTGAAGAGCTAGAACAACTGTTCCAGGCTAACGAGACGCGTAAGTTCCATGAGAAGGTGGACCAAACTCGCAAGTGACACACACCGAAACCTGATATGTGTAGCGACGAGGAGGGAAAACTGATCAGAAATGAGCGCGAGGCGACGATATAACAGAGTGGAAGCTAACCTAGGAGTTTGCCTGTTGAACAAGGTGTCTCCAGTTATCTCGGTTGTAGGTTACCGCTCTCCAATTCTACGGATACCGAGTACTCTCCGCCAGATCTCGCTCCACCTGGTCTAACCACCTTGCTCGCTGCACTCATGGTCGTCTTGTTCCTATTGCATTTGAGGCCAGCACCATTTTTGCAGGGTGGTTGTCCGACATTCTTGCAACATACCCTGCCCATCGTATCCGTCCAGCTTCAGCCACCTTTTGAACACTTGGTTTGCCATAGACCTGTGCGAGTTCATTATTCATCCTCTGCCTCCATACTCCGTTTTCCTATACACCACCGAATCATTCTTAGCACTCGTCTTTCAAAAACTCCGAGCACTCGCAGGTCCTCCTCGAGCATTGTCCATGTTTCATGCCCGTAGAGAACAACCGGTCTAATAAGCGTCTTGTACAGGGTGCACTTTGTACGGGGACTTCGTCTGCTCGACCGCAATTGCTTGTGGAACCAATGGAAGCACGACTTCCGCTGATAATACGCCTCCGAATCTCACGGCTGGTATCATTGTCCGCCGTTACCAGTGAGCCAAGGTAGACAAATTCATCGACTAGCTCATACTACTGTCCGAGCGGTGTCGTTCGGCCTCGGTTCCGCTGGCCAGCATGTACTTTGTTTTAGACGTATTTAACCCAATCTTTTCTCCACCGCCACAGATGTTCTGCCGATAATATCCATGTCATCGGCAAAGCAGACAAATTGACTAGATTTCTTGAATATCGTGCCCCGCGTGTTGCTATCCGCTCGGTATATAACACCTTGTAGCGCTATGTTGAACAGCAGGCATGAAAGACCATCACCTTGACGAAGCCCTCTGTGTGATTCGAATGAACTTGACAATGTATGTATGTATGTAGGTGTACCACCATCACTTCAAGGATATACCTATGTATGCAAGAAGAATGACTGTAGAATCGAAATTGTTCACCGAGCAGCTTTCACGTATATGTTGTAAGAAGGGCCAAAAGGGGTTGGGTGGACTCGTAAGCAGAGGCACTTACGCACATTCCACGGGTAGATAAGAATCCCTTCCAACATAAACATCCGGCTACTTGATCAACGAATTCGCCATACAAACTGAACTTGCGTGATGGGGAAAAAGGGGAAGGGTGTGTTAAACTCCTATCGGGCCTTTAGGGGGGGCCATCTCCCAGGTGATTCAGGCAGATCACACACGTCCGTCCTCCAGCCCTCCATTCGTTTAACACCCCTGATTTCTTAAGCATCATATGAACAGGTAAATTAATTTTCAGTCATGTCAAAAGAAAAATAATGATCATAATGGTATAAATGAAATTTAATATGATAATAAAATAAGTAAATGCAATAATGTATAAAATTTCTTATAAAAAACAGCATACTCTGGAGATAATTACAAAATAATGATATTTAATTGGCAATGCAATTTAGGATATAATGAAGAATCTATTCTACTCCGATTAATCGCTGACCCATATTTCCCAAACATAAGAAACATAAGAAATTCGAATGAACTTGACAATCCACCCGAAATCCGATCGTATCATATGCGGCTTTGAAGTCAACAAATAAATGATGCGTGGGAACTCTGTATTCACGGCCCTTTTGGAGGATTTGCCGCAGTGTAAATATTTGATCCGCTGTAGACCGACCATCAACGAAGCCGGCTTGATAAGTTTCTACAAATCTATTCGCAATTGGTGATAGACGGCGGAAAATAATTTGGGACAGCACTTTATAGGCGGCATTGAGAACGGTGATCGCTCGATAGTTCTCACAGTCCAACTTGTCGCCCTTTTGTATATCGGGCAGATAACCCCATCTTTCCACTCCTCCGGTAGCTGTTCCGTATCCCAAATTCTAACAATTAGTCGGTGCAGACAAACGGCCAGCTTTTCTGGTCCCATTTTAATAAGCTCCGCTCCGATGCCATCTTTTCCAGCTGACTTGTTGTTCGTTAGCTGCATGATGGCCTCCTTAACTTCGCCTATCGTTGGAACTGGCACATCTTCCCCGTTTGTTGCACCGTCGAAATCGCTTTCCCCGCCGCCAAGGTTCTCCGCCTGGGCGCCATTCAGGTGTTCGTCGAAGTGCTACTTTCACCTGTCGGTCACCTCACGATCGTCCGTCAGAATACTGCCAGTCTTATCCCGACACATTTCGGCTCGCGGCACAAAGCCTTTGCGGGATCCGTTCAGTTTCTGGTAGAACTTCCGCGTTTCCTGAGAACGATGCAGCCGCTCCAACTCCGCATATTCCTGCTCTTCCAGGTAGCGCTTTTTCTCCCGAAAGATTTGGTTTCGCTGCATTTTCTTCTGTTTGTGTCTTTCCACGTTCTGACGTGTAGCACTGCGCATCTTGGCCGCCCGCGCAGCGTTCTCCTCATCCATCACCCTCTTACATTCATCGTCAAACCATAATCGTTCCGCTGAAACCGGGCCACATGCCCGATGCAGCTATCCGCTACACTGCTGATGGCTGTTTTGATAGTGTTCCAACAGTCCTCGAGAGGAGCTTCATCTAGCTCGTCCTCTTCCGGCAGCGCAGCTTCGAGTGAATGCGCGTAGTTTGCGGCGACGTCTGGCTGCTTCAGCCGCGCGGGATCTAAGTCTTGGGCGCATCTTAACCATCACTAGGTAGTGGTCCGAGCAACGTTAGCGCTTCGATAGGATCTGACGTCGATAATGTCTGAGAAGTGCCGACTGTCGATCAAAACGTGGTCGATCTGTGATTCTGTCTGATTTGGTGACCTCCAGGTGTACTTGTGATGGATTTTGTGCTGGAAAAAGGTACTACGTACGGCCATATTCTTGGAGGCGGCAAAGTCGATAAGTCTTAGGCCCATTTCATTGGTTCGCTGGTGTGCACTGAACCTTCCAATCACCGGTTTGTATTCCTCCTCCTTGCCGACCTGAGCATTGAATTCCCCGATGACGATCTTGATATCATGTTTTGGGCAGCGGTCGTATTCACTCTCCAACTGCGCGTAGAATTGATCCTTGTCGTCATCGGTACTTCTGAGATGAGGGCTGTGATTGATTGGCCACCACCCAATTACCCGTTTCCGCATCTCGCCCATCACTATGAAAGCTGTACCCAGCTCGTGTGTGTTGCCGCAGCTCTGGTAGATGGTATGTCCATCTCTGAACGTACGTACCGTTGAGCTCTTCCAGCACACCTCCTGCAGCGCTACGACGTCGAACTTGCGGCTCTTCAATACGTCGGAGAGCACTCGAGTGCTCCCTTGGAAGTTGAGAGATCGGCAGTTCCACGTCCCGAGTTTCCAATATATAGTCCTTTTTCGTCGCGTGGGTCTATTCCGATTGTTCCAGTAAGAATTTATTTGTTCTTCGTTCCGTGCTTTAGTATTTTTGGTGTTGACGGCTTGCCTGTTACACCAACCCCCTGTTTCGCCGGAGTGCCAACGAAGCTCGAAAGAGCCCTCCTTTCCTGTCTGCACACAACCTTGGCTTCCACTGGGGTTGGTTACCCGAACTCCACCAAAGTTGATCGTATCCCGGCTGGTACCACGAGGAGGTAGGAATAGGAGTTGCTGAATAAGAGGCTATGAACCATTGTAGGGTCAATTTTATACCTACACGTGCACAAGGCACCGACGGTACGCATTATTTAGCCGTTTACCAGCCCGTATACTTAATATACGCTACTAATCAGCAAGAAAGTTCCACGGAACTGAATTTGAACTAATTGTGAACTTTCGAATTCGCGTGTCAAGTAATATTCGAACTTCTGGTTGCTTGGGTACTCTGAAAGATTCCCATCGCACATACGTCGCAAGGATGCCGGACGACTGTGCGGTGAAGTCCGGTCTCTTGAAGAAACCTACCGGCACTAGCAAACTACGGATGCCTTATCGTATATATAAAAGAGAAATGAAAAAGTTCGACCGCGCATCACTTGAGAACGGAGCATCCGATTTGAGGCGTCTTTTCTTTATTGTGTTCGTTTCCACCACCGCTGTTTTTACGGCGAGAAAAATCGGAAAATTTACTGCAAAGATTAGAAAACTCGAACAAGAAGTTTTCCATATTAAACCCGCAACGCATTGTATGCGCCATATCGGTGGTTACTACGATCATCAACCAATACAACGTTCGATTTTCAGCACCGTTGCACTATGGGCCAGAAATTGAAATTTCGGGACAAATATATTTGCGGTTAAACGGCGTGTCTCAGCTCAATATAGTCTTTGGCAACTTTTTGAATGAAAAAATGATGCATCTTTTGAAGGGGTCGTCCAATATTCACGTGTTACTTTAACAACAATTTAAGTAATAACTTTTTGAGTAAATTTTTTTTCACCTTTTTGGTTTCAAAATATAAAAGATAAACCAATTTCAAGTATTTT
Source organism: Sabethes cyaneus (assembly GCF_943734655.1). Taxonomy (NCBI): domain Eukaryota; kingdom Metazoa; phylum Arthropoda; class Insecta; order Diptera; family Culicidae; genus Sabethes; species Sabethes cyaneus. The sequence goes on along the minus strand of NC_071353.1, from coordinate 148,086,815 downwards.
TTCTGAAGATATCAAACTCCTACCTTTTACCCATTTTCAGCAATAAACCTTTGTTTATAAACGACCCCTCAAATCACATTTCTTCTTGTAACATGTTTATTTCAACAGACAGTTCAATGTGATGTTGTAGACAACATTTTGCACATAAAAGAGGAATATTTTTGCTGAAGACTGTTTTGCTTTTTCTGCATTAATTAATAAGATATTACTGTTTTTAGGCTAAAAACCGTTTGATGAAAAATGTGTATTTTTTCAAGGGTGGTGTCTTCGGAGAAGTAAAATAATAAAATATAGCACATCTTCCTGCACTATTAGGGTGACCATGAATTCACCTATTAGGGTGATACAAACTTTTGTTTTCTTAAATAATTTCTAAAAAAAGTTTTTTTCTCCAAAAGTTGCAGAAAATACTAAAATAAGCAACTTTGCTGAATAAAGTAACTATCTATCTCTTACCGGTTACGAAATATAATGATGTGTTAAAAAAGAGCACTTAAAAATCAATTACACTCAATAACTTTGCACACGATTGTTTTATTGCTTTCAAATGTTCTACAAAGTTATTTAGTATGTTGAAATACATATTTTCGGTGAAGACTGTTTGACGCTAGGACGCATATTTATTAAGTTATAAAATGTACGAAAAAAAATCCGCACTATTCCCAGGTATTCCCAGCCATGGTATTCCCAGGTATTCTCTGAAATACACATTTGGGCAGATAGCTTTAATAATTCCCTACAAATTGATATGCAAACTAATTGCAGATACTTGCAGATGGCTAAGATATTCGGATTTTTCATCAGACGGTTTTTAACCTAAAGTCAGTTATATCTTATTAATTAATGCATATAAAGCAAAACAGTCTTCAGCAAAAATATTCCTCTTTTATGTGCAAAATATTTTCTAGAACATCACATTGAGCTGTCTGTTGAAATAAACATGTTACAAGAAGAAATGTGATTTGAGGGGTCGTTAATAAACGAAGGTCTATTGCTGAAAATGGGTAAAAGGTAGAAGTTTCATATCTTCACAAAAATTACTTGAAATTGGTTGTTGCCGAAGACTACATTGAGCTGAGGCACGCTGTTTAACTGTAAATATTTTTGTCCCGAAATTTTAATTTCTGGCCCATAGTGCGTTGCCGCCAAAAACAAACACGTGTTACCTTCTTTGAAATCGCCACATGTGACAATGAGGGATATTCTTGCTATTAATCATTTTTGTGGTCTAGCAATATTAGAAAATAATTAACATTATTCGTACAAATGGTTTAAGCATAAAATTGATTAAATTGGCACCTCCAAATTGCCAAATGAAGAATATACTTGCATATGCAGATAAACATAGTATTCAGCAATCCATTAACAAATCAATTCTAAATGTACTTATATAAATGAAAATTTTACTTATTGTCGATTTCAATTCATCTCTTAAAAATGTAAAAAAGCTCACAAAATGATGCTTCTGTGTTAAATTATTGTTAATGTAATCTGGATCAGTAATACTAACTAAATACTAAATACTGGATTGTGATGAAGGGAATATGCTCTAGTGTCCAAAAACTGTTGGCTTGCTCAAGAACCAGCATACCGAATAGATAATAATGGGATGAATATACTAAAGCAAATAAAAAGGGAGTATTAAATAGTACAATAATGTATTTCAGCAGCAATTAAAATATAGTTGGTAGTGTAATGATTCCGTTCTTACGATGGTTATAATTAGACGATCAACTGCAGCAGACGAAACTAGGCGTTGTTTAAGCCATCGAAATCGCTTATACAAAAAAATAAGTGAACAATCAGTATTGGGAATTCACAAACCAACTTTTACACCGACATATTTCCAACGACTAATAATTTTTAAGATTTTGTCAAACTGCCAGATTGTTGCTATAAACTCTGCATTAAAAATCGATAATTTTGTGTCTTGGTGATGTTTTCACTCTATTGTCTTCAAACCAAAAACCACAAATGGTTTTTTTCTAGAGAATGTTTTCTCTCATATTTTTTCACTGAACCACGGTTGTTTGTTGATAAATGGTGAGAAACTGCCTACTACGATTTTTGCGTTTCATTCCAGTCCAGATGACTGATGAGACTCAGGCTTTTGACTAGTGATAACACTACGAATGAAGAAATAACCGTACCCTTAGTTACTTACTTATGTGTATTATGGGCCTAGTAAAATGATAAATTACAAAAAAGTTCAGCATGCATCTCATACGACTCCTCTCCCCCGCAAGGGGGAGGATGGATTACTATTCCGATTCCGTTTGTTTGTATATCTATGTGTACATAGAATTATAGAAGATTAAGTAATTAGTGTTCTACACCAATTCACAAATTATTATAAACACAGTTAAAAACTGTTCACTTCATTGCTAGATTACTACTGTTTTTTTGTTTTGTTTTGTTTTGTTAATCGTCACATTAGCACTACAAGCTAGCTTAAAACTAGTTTTTCGGTTTAGATTATTAGATTGTTTGCTTTTAAATTGGTTCTTCTCAAACCTATCGTGATAAAAAGGAAGCAAAACAAACAGAAAGCATAACTGGACAACTCTCGCTATCTCTATCTCTCTCTCGTTAGACCGATGCATGAACACAAAACTGTTTCCGTTTATTTTTTTTTGTTACTGTTGTTTTTTGTTTTGTTTTGTTGCTAAACTGGCTATGATAGGCCGCTACTAAATGCTTCCGCTGCTGTGTTGGGTTAGCCTCACAAGCGCGGGGGAGGAAAAATAATCGGTCGGTCGGTCGGTCGGTAATCACTCACTACTAGCGTGTGGCGTGAGAGCAAAAGCAGAGGTCCAAACCGCAGTCTTCCGTTCCGTTCCGTTCGTGTTGTTGTTAACAGTGGCGATGGCGATAGGTCGCCGCTTGCTTCGTTATCTTTAGATTCAGGCTTTTTTTTTCGTTCGCCGCCATGATGCAATGGTGAGCGACTGTTTGTCGGATTCGGTTTCGGAAGTCGGAATAAATTAGGTATAGCGATATGTACAATCAAAAACCGAGGGGAGATTACAACATCGACTTTTAAGATTGACAAAAAAATTTGTGAAGAAAGTGCGACTAGTGTGTGTATGGAAGCTACCCCGAAATTAATGTTGTTTTACTATTGCCTAGTGAAAAACCCAAGTCAGTCTTAGTATGTACAATAGCAAGAAGATGAATGATTAGTACGATGTCTTCCTACGGCCACCTTAAACCCGCAAAATTTCGCAGGCTGTCTTGTAGCAGATAGCGATCCAGTCGGGCTGCGTGGCACCCCACTGAATCTGATTAACTTCGCCTTCGGCAGCCGTGTACGCCAGTATTGGGTCTTCGATCGGTCGCGGCATCTGCTGGATGTCCCAGATTAGTGCCTGATGATCGTCGCCGGCCGTACAAATGTGGCATGAGCTGTGCGGAGCCCAAGCAATCCCGTTCACGCACGCCCGGTGATTGCTTAAGCGGGCAACCGGTGTGCAGGGAACTCGTACATCCAGAATAATTACCTCACACGAATCCATCGCCACCGTAGCCAGATAGTTGGGATCCTGTTTGTTCCAGGCCAGCCGGAGCAGCGGTGTGTGCGCCGGATCCTCGTAGATGATGGTTGAATGCTCCAGATGGCGCAGATCAAACATCCGAACGCTCCCATCGGCACCAACCGAGGCAAACATGTCTCGTCCGCCACCGGCGCGTGAAAACGCAATGTCGTACACTTCCTTGTCATGGGCAATCAGCTGCGTCTTAACGTGACCGGAAACCAGGTTGATCCGTCCCAGCGGTTGGCCCGTTTCCAGACCCCAAATGGTGCAGGTCGTATCGATCGACGACGTCCCAACCAGGTTCGGATCGACCTCGTTCCAATCGAACGAGGTTAGCGGGGCACAGAAGTCACTGTTTTTGTTGTTGTTAAGCACACACTCCAGGCGGGTGTCCGGTTCTCCGGCACGCCAAACCCGCAAGTAATCTCCGCTGGTGGCCAGCAGATCCGGGAAGACACCCTTCGAGTCCGGAATCCACATGATTTTGGTCGTCGGGTACGGGTGATCGAATGTGCTGTTGGGAAAAGTGAAATTAGAAACATTTTCTTAACGGCCACACGGACATGACATATCCGGAGCAAAACAAATTAGCTGCGCTTATTGTTCAGAGGAAAAACTTAAAACAGCGCAAGGAAAATGGGTCAAAACAGCATCCGATAGACAGATAGCTAGCTCTCGCACATATGAGTATCGACAAACTCTGCGGGGGCTATTTATAATTCATCGAGACAAATGAAACAAAAAGCATCACACCGTCCCCCTCGCCCTAGCTTTAACCTTTCCCCGCCTTACCTTTTGGCACTGAACTCGCTGGTGTCCTCATCCAGGCTGATAATCTGCACTTTGTTGTTGTACTCCTCGACGAAGCTGCCGAGCGCCAACCGGAAGCGTTTATCCGGCCGGACCGACCAGTTCATCGAGTACAGCGGCCATGGGGCCAAATATTTGTAGATTTCCTTACGCTTTCCCGTTGTTCCCGACATTCTGACGCTTGCTGTTGATGCTGCTGCAGCAGCACTAAGCTCGTACCGAGGAAAGGCACCGGGCGAACGGCGTCTTCTGCTGTCCACCTCAAGTCGCGCTCCGAAAGGCAGCTGCAGATGCTGATACTGCTGCTGGGAGTTACTGGGAATATCCGGTTGACTCCTGGAAAGATGAATTATCTTCCGTAAATTTTCCATTCTCGTGTCAGAGGTAATGAACTACGCAGCAGCGGAAAGGAAAAAATCTTCCGATGCAGAGCAAGTGTCGCTTAGAACTAACTGATGCTGCTGCTGCTGAAATCGATTTGGGAAATTCGCATCGAAGCCAATTTAATCACACTCACCCGCCAAACTATTTTTATCCGGGGAACCTCCTCTTTTCCGCTTGGCCTGCTGTGTCTTCTGTCTTGTATAGAGTACCTTACGACGACCGAAACCCAAAAGAACACCAACAAAAACAAAAGCAGACAGCCAATAGTGGTGGTGGAAGACGCAGAAACAGTGTCACGACCTGGCACTGTTTTTTTTTTTTGCTTCTTTCTCTCCGCTTCTATCGATGACGACAGCCCCCTGCACTGCAGCCAGACGTCGTCTTCCGCCAATCAATTTTCGCGACGTAAAAGTGAAACCGAAAAACAGCTACGCTGTTTTCGTGGTTGTCCTCACCGAACCGCTTCCGGTAATTCCTCCACAGCACACAGCTCTACGATTTTAGTCCTTCAACCAATTCAACCATTGGTCGATCGGGGGTAGTGTAGTGACGCACCTTTTCGGTTCGGAGCGATTTGGTTTCACTGAACTTCTTAATACGGCAGCAAATAATAATTACGTAGATATTCTTCTAACAAAGAGCCAATATACATCACACATTCACCGGGTTGGGTTTTCCACAGAAGGAAATGCACTTTTTTTTCTGGTATGTATTCGGAAAATGCAAACTTTCGACGACGGAGAAAAACTTTTCTCCCAGACGCGACCGACGACCGTCAATGTCAAAAAACGGAACGGAACAGAAATGTTAAAGCGAGGAAAAAGACAAAGAAGCACACGTATAGGGAACGACTCGTGTTTCACGTTGACTTGTACACGGAGAAAACTCAATGCACACTGCCTCAGTAAAACAAGCGCATCTACACTCAAAATATTGTGCACATAACTAATAGTAAATTTCCATAAATCCTATCCAGCTTTTTACGAGCCATAATGGCGGACGTGTTCGTAATATTTGAACATCATTTTTGACATTTCCGTAGTACGTCACTCGTTTTCTTTCCGCGCGTTCACGGTAAAACTAAAGGAATGTACGGAAATAAAACGTGCGATGTATTAGGAAAATGTCAAAAATGCTGTTCAAATATTACGAACACGTCCGCCATTATGGCTCGTAAAAAGCTGGATAGGGTAGATGATCCATTAGTTGCGCCACTAAGCACAATATAACTTCATTTTGTTTGTTTATTGAGGTATATGCTTCAAATAATGCTTGTGGGATATGAATTTATCAAATACAAGGTATTTGTCACAAGGCAAGACAATTGCTTTCGTTGTTCGAGAAGCTTTATAAAGAAAAAATGAATTTTCCGATTCAATTATATTGTACCAACAGTTGCGCTAATGTTTCCTTAATTAAGTTTGATGTTCCTTTAATTGTGGTATTCCATATACATTGCTAGGTTGCTAAGTGAAAAAACATCGTAGCAAAACTATAGATGAGCGCCTATAGTTGTGCGCTCCAACCGCGCGTTGGATTTTGGAAAATTGGCATTTTAGCAAATAATGCTTTAATTTTAAATGGTACAGTCTAACTACCAATACTTCTAAAACCTGTTTTATATAATGAATGTAATTGTTTTATCTAAAATGCTACGGTGATCACAATATGCATTAATAATGAATAGTAGCGCAACTATTGGTACTACCACAACTATTGGATCAACTACCCTATATGATTATCATGTGCCGCATATTAACACAATCCTCCCAGAAATACACATACAAATTATACCCATATGAATAGTATGTGCAATTATACATATAAAAGTTATACGCATATATGAACAGTATGTGCAAGTTTTTCGATGATAACTGTTTGGCACATAAAGATCATTTACTGGGCACATTGCAAAAATCTATCCAGCTTTTTACGAGCCATAATGGCGGACGTGTTCGTAATATTTGAACAGCATTTTTGACATTTCCCCAATACATCGCACGTTTTCTTTCCGCGCGTTCACGGTAAAACTTAAGGAATGCACGGAAAGAGCACGTGCGATGTATTAAGGAAATGTCAAAAATGCTGTTCAAATATTACGAACACGTCCGCCATTATGGCTCGTAAAAAGCTGGATATGTGGGACACATAGAAACTATACGAAAAGTTTTCTCAGTGTAGATGCATAGATGCGGTGGTAAACCATAAAACTGGGTAAAATTTTCAACACGGTGCGTACCTACCGCGTAGGTCGCGTAGGTAAATAAGTTCGATGTCAATTGTCGACCAACATTTGAAAGGGGCGGATAAGTCAACAGTCAAACAGACCGAGCTAGAGTTATTTTTTGCTGGAGCAGCATAGGAAAATGAACTCTCACTCGTTCTGTTTGACAGTTGGCTTATCCGCCCCTTTCAAATGTTGGTCGACAATTATGAGTATATTGTTGCCATTGTTGGTGATGGTTTTTTGCTGCCTGCTCTTGCTATCACAGAAAAATGAAAAAACCTAAATTTATGCAGTTTTCACCTAAATCAGAACCTTCGTGCGGGAAGTTAAATTTAGGTAAACTCTGTTTACCTATTTTACGTACCAGTGTGGAAGTCATCATTAGGTAATTTTTACGAACTCATGGCAAAGCTCATTTTGCGTAAAAATTACTCAATTTCTGCAAATTTTCCTGGAATGTATTTTCTATTTTGCTTTATTGCGATTATTATCTAAAATTTTTCTTTCGTCGGTTTAGTTGTGCGCCTAACAGTTGCGCGCAGCTCTGTTCTGGTTGCTCGCAGTCAAAGTATCTCTTTTACACTCTTACGAAATCTCGTAAGAAACTGTCAACGCAAGAGTGATGAGAAAAACAACAATATTTCTCTCTCGCTCATCAGCTGAATGCTAGGGTAGCTTGCTTCGTGTTTGCCCGTTCAAACATGAACAAATTTTTCACAAACGCAATCAGCATTTAAATTTTATTATTTTCGGTTAACGTAAGACATTGTAACTGTGTTGTTTGTAAGTCTGTACGTAATAGGACAAAACAAATATTATCTAAGCAAAGAATAAGAGCATAAACATAAAAAAACTTACACGTGCTTACACTGTCAATAATATATGATTTACCTTTGCGCACAACTATATTAAAGTGGAAAACGAAATATTTTCTCGGGAAGCACAATATATTGTATATATTGCACAATATATTGTGCTTCCCGAGAAAATATTTCGTTTTCCACTTTAATATAGTTGTGCGCAAAGGTAAATCATATATTATTGACAGTGTAAGCACGTGTAAGTTTTTTTATGTTTATGCTCTTATTCTTTGCTTAGATAATATTTGTTTTGTCCTATTACGTACAGACTTACAAACAACACAGTTACAATGTCTTACGTTAACCGAAAATAATAAAATTTAAATGCTGATTGCGTTTGTGAAAAATTTGTTCATGTTTGAACGGGCAAACACGAAGCAAGCTACCCTAGCATTCAGCTGATGAGCGAGAGAGAAATATTGTTGTTTTTCTCATCACTCTTGCGTTGACAGTTTCTTACGAGATTTCGTAAGAGTGTAAAAGAGATACTTTGACTGCGAGCAACCAGAACAGAGCTGCGCGCAACTGTTAGGCGCACAACTAAACCGACGAAAGAAAAATTTTAGATAATAATCGCAATAACACAGAGAAATAATAACTGAAGTGATATTGTACCTTGCAGCAATTTTACGAATCCTACGCAAATTATTATTCTAATAATAATTATCATGTACTTAATAAATACATTGAAAATATACTTGTCAAGCAAGGAGGGGTGCATTGGGGAGGTAATAACGAAAAACTTATGGTTCAAATTGCTAAATTGCAATCATGTGTGGTAAACGCAGAAAATAACCACGCTAATAATTTTCGCGTGGGACTCTAAATTGGTGGAAACTCCGCAATATGAACTTTATCTATTAAAAGCACAAAACATATACAATACAACAAATGTAATTATTTATTAAATTTTATTTCGCTGTTTTCAACGTCAAGATAGTTGCCTTCAGCAAAAACGGACGAAACACACAATACGGTTCAGGTTGCGTTGATCGGTTCGATTCAAGTGTAGCTTCACCAATTCGAAGTCCGTTATGTTGGTAACCGGCTGAAATGAAAAATATTATTCATTAATCTTTATTAAAGAAAAGTAAAATCTTTAAAAAGTAGTATCCCAAGTAACAATCCAATAGCAAATTGGTCTTATTCATTTTTTATAGTATAGTTTTATCAGAGCATCGCAAAGTCTATCAGGTTTTACAATGTTTTTTCTCGAGTGAATTTTATCTTATTTGATTAACATTTCTGAGGAGTGACTGAAGGAGACTTGAAGAAACACCCACAAAACTGCATTATGAATAAGTGTAATTTACCTTATAAGCGGTTTTAAAGGAAACTTGATTTCTGCCCAAAAACGACGCTCCTTAAAACTTAACAATAGTTTTGACAAAAATTTAAGGCATTCTTCTGTAAGATTAGTTTATCTTAACAATGCTGCCATAAAATTCTCTTAAAACCATATATTCTTGAAAGCGAAATCATACTCTTAAGAAAGAACATTCTAGTGTAAACAACTAATCTGTCAAAATGGGCGTTTGAACCTAGAGTAAATTGGAAAAATATGGATCTTTTAAACGAGAATTATCAAAAATTTGTCCAATGTTTTGAAAATTTTTCCATATAAACGATCAGCGAAGTCACAAAACAATGAAGATATTAGGAACAACTGACTACGGTGTGTTAGTTAGGGTAAGCTAGGGAAGGACGGTGCCGGTAATGATGCACTAGTAGATTTGTATGAATTGAATAAATTTGGTTCGATTGTGTTTTGCCGGCGGCGGTGCGGGTTTCCTCTAGAGTTGTTCGTATTTTTCAAACTTTATTAGCCAGTGTTTTTGTTTGGAAAATGCTTGAAGGGGTTGAAGCAGACGAGGCATATTTTCTAAAAGCGATAGTAAAGATAAAGTACATTAAAAATTCTGTATATTAAACTTTACGCATGGACGCATCGTCGTGCAGTACTCTTTTAATTTTTAAAATCAATTTATATTGATAATCAACATGACAATATTGAGATCAATGCAAGTATATGAATCTCCAGCACAAACAACACGTTACATCGACACTTCGTTGACGTTTTCTTTGTTTATACTAGAATGGTAATCATGCAAAAAACTTGGTGCCCTGAAGTAATTCAAACAATTCTTATTCAAGCGTAACTTGTCTTCTTCAAGAATGCAATAAGTATAGCTGAACTTATCGCCCTCTAGGATAAATTTTCTTTGTCTTATGCAAGAAATGTTAGCCTAATAAGCGCTTTCTAGTTGATTTAGATATAACCATTGAAAAATGGCGAACAGGGCAGTTTGGATTACTTTTGAAATTATAACCAATTGCATATGGGTGTTTATAAATATGTTTTTTTACAATTCCGTAAGTTTTAAATAAATGTTTGGACATGTAAAAGGCCGCAATTTGTTAAAAATTTGGTAATTATCAACTTTTTCATGAAATTATAGATTTTTATTTATTAAATTTTTCAATAATCTAGCAAACATAACCGGCGCGTTAAAATTTTCTAACTTTCATCTCAGAAAACATCGACAAGCTGAGCGTGGCACTAAAAAAATCCCATTTGTGGGCAATCTAGGAGCTGCTTTTATTACCATTTTTATTATTTATATCCATTTTGGAAAAGCAATATCTGTGAATGCTTTTTTCTCATATAGCTCTTAGTCACTCACACAAAAATTCAAGGCTGTGAAAAGTGTATGTTGTCTTGCAACTGTTCTTTGAGAAGACAACCATAAAATCATCAACACTTGTGGTAGTTTTCATTTAGTTTTAAGCGACTCTTGAAAATCACTATAAATAGATATCGATAAGAATTACAAGTTTTAAAAGGACCTTGGGAAATATTCTTGAGAACCTTCTTTAGTGTGGGCCTCCCTAGTTTTATAAGGGTTAGATGGCTGTTCTATCGCAGTTTTGTAGAATTAAAAGTTTTATGATCGGTTTTAAGGAGCAAATGCTGGAAACCTCTTCAAGTGCATCTTAAAATTGAATTTGTTACTTGGGATCTATCGCACTTACTTACTTTACCAACCGAGAGTACTCGGTCCAAGGCCACTCGTCGCAAATTCGTTGCGCGGCTCGACACCTATAAGTCGGCTTCAACTTGGTCGAGCCACCTAGCACGATGGTCCACTCTATTCCTGGTGACGGTGAGGTTCTTGGAGGGAACGGATTTCGCTGCACAACCGTCCGGCATCCTTGCGACACTGGTGTACGCATGTCTTCGAGCAGTGCCTATCGCACAAAGCAATCAAAAATTAAACTTCTATGATCAAGTAATGATTGTAGACTGAAGTCTTTTTACACGAGGGATACGCGGCGCGTACAAGAAACCCGTGTTTATTCCTGAAATAAAACAATGTTTCGTGAAATTATTATTTAAGGAGAATATTATCTGACTATTATCAGATTATTACTGATATATTGCGCTCTTCGCACGCAATTGGACTGAACAGTTATAAAGTGCAACCTTCAAAAGTGTGATGAAAAGTGTGCTACTGATAATATCGCTAGTAATCTTATATCGATAATACCATCAAACTTTATCGTCACGGAAGAATATCGAAAATTGGAGGGTTTAAAGGGAAATCTTCTTCCTGGCTTGTTATTATTTTAACATTTTTGTTCTATTCTTTACGTATTTTTGCTTATACTGTCATATTATCGTTATTAATTATTTACGATAAGAAAACTTTATCGATAATCGTTATAGATTTCGATCGGCATTTCCCATCATTACAACTCTCCCATCTGAGCTGTCATTTGATTTAGCAGTGGCGCCAGTACCAGTTGGTGGAAAAGCAAATGGTATTGCAGATTGCATCAAAAACGCGAAATACAAAGAACTTGCAGGCAAAATGCAAGTAAAATCCCAGCAGCGAGCTGTCATTGATTCAAGTCAAATCTTTGCGAGCCGTCAAATTGGTGATTACCAAAACAGTAGATGCAGAAGAAAAGTGAGATAATAGATACGTTTCGGGGTCGTTTGATGGTTATTTCAAAATATACAACTGCAAATAGTTCGACAAATAGTGCGAAGTGACCTAAATTTAACAGCAGAAAAATTCGCGTTACGAAAGTTCGGTGCCACTATATTTGTTTATCAAAAGCAGTCAGAGCTGCTGCACTCGTATCCAGTGATGCTAAACTTTCGAAAAACTTTGGAATAGAAAGTTGCATTAATGTAACAAACAGGCTTGCAGCATAACATGTGATGTTTTTAGATTTTATTACACAATTTTTGTTAAAAATATTCTGAAAATCATAGAAAACAATTTGATTGATATTGTTTGAAGAAGAATAAGGACTGATAATTTTCTCTACTACGAAGCACTGCAATGGTTTCATTTAGAACGCAACACTGATTGTAGATCTTTGGCTGTTTCCCTGCAGTTGCTGTGCATTTAGTCCTTTCACTGCAACCTGCAATATTTAATTTTTCATTTATTTCATATATGCTGCATATTTGTTCAAGTTATGAATTATGCATGGAATTATGTATTAAGAAACTATTTTTATATTATTCGTAGCGTCGATAACAACTGTACGTAAGCATTAGAATTCAAATAGGAATCAACCAAGATTCATGGGTTTTTCCTACGAAATTTTGGTAACTTTTCTCACCTAAAAAATGTGTGACTGAACAAGTTTGTTCAAAATCCAACTTTCAATGCAAAGAGCAATACAAATCAGATTATTACTGATATATTGTCAATTGCAAGGAACATTGTACTATCCAAAGTGCGATATCGCTCATTAAAGTGCTATTTTGCATTAAATCGTTTCAGTATCTTTGGCGCACTTTTTCGTTATCTTCCAAGCAATAAGTGCGCCGAAGATACTGAAACGATTTAATGCAAAATAGCACTTTTATGAGCGATATCGCACTTTCCCAAGCAGCACCATTTGTTGCATGAAGGGTTACGCAACTCTAATTGAAACATTCAAATATGGTAAAAGTTCGCGTTAGTTACCTTTATCGAACTGTTATGTGATTGAAAAAGCGCAAGAGGTGGAGCCTATATGCAACCAATTGTTACACAGATGTTTTATGGAACATCAATGCGCGTTATCTATCCATTCGCGACTACGATACTAAAAGAGATTTTAAGCCTGTTCGCACTCCCACGAAATCCTATACCGCGTTGTCAAAACTTGCGTGAAAACATAAACAAAAATACTTCCTTCTCTTTTTTCCCGCACAAAAACCAATGCGCGTTATCTAAATACAAGCAGGTATTCGCGACTACGATACTAAAAGAGATTTTATGCCTGTTCGCACTCACACGAAATCCTATGTCGCGTTGTCAAAACTTGCGACTACGATACTAAAAGAGATTTTAAGCCTGTTCGCACTCCCACGAAATCCTATGCCGCGTTGTCAAAACTTGCGTGAAAACAAAAACAAAAATGCTTTCTTCTCTTTTTTCCTCGCACAAAAACCAAACAATTATGAGCAACTTCATCACGAATTATGTTTAGCGGAACCGGGATTTCCTCTCAGGGCTCCAAGACGAAAATTATTTATATTAATATTCTTAATGCGACTTTAGTTTTTTGGGCCTATTATGAGCTAATCTCCATGCCATTCAAAATTTATCGTGCAAAATATAATTTTGCTTTGTATTATTTGATGCGCCTCGTGAAAGTTATTAATTTATTTATTTTCAAGTTTAAAGAATTAACCCAGCCAGATTAAGAATTCGTTTACGATGGAAAAATGGGGTGTAAAATCGAACTAGATACTGCAATCAAATAATATTTTAGTAAATGCCATGGACTCCTGATGAATGTTCGTGTAATTATTGTTAAAATAAAAACATTCCTTCGTTGAAAAATATTTTTTCATAAAAATATGGCAGAATATGATGTTACATTGATTGTATTTGTTTGGTTAAATTTTATTTAACAATATGCCGTAATCAACATGATGCAACATCATGTGACATTATTGTTTAGCAATGGCATTATAATAACACGATGTTGCGATGAAGTTTCATGTTACTAGATATAGACTAATATATTTGTGACAGCCAGTATAAGCATTATATAACCTGAATCCAACATATTAATAACATGAAGTTGCTTATTTGTTGCGTGTTTCAATACTGTAACCGGTGAAGTTTTTTTCAATTTAAACAAGACTTAATAGCCACATGGAAGATGTTGCAAGTGCTGCTTGGGTTGGATGGTACAATTTTCCTTGCAATCAGCAATATAATATTCACATATAAATTTGTAGTTAAAGTTAAAATGACCCATGATTGTGTACTAACTGAGATAAAATAACTTATTGAAGTAGGACTACGGCTTACTGGAAGTTAACGGTTCATTAAAGAAATAAAAAATAGCGAGCATCGCGAACAATAGACGTATAATACTTGACACGGGCGCTCTCAGGACATTTTCGTAGGGAGAAAGAGAAAGAGGCAGGGTGTCGATTATCCAAGTTGGCAACAGCCAGCATTTGGCTTGCCAAAGGGTGTGACTAAGCGCAGATAGAATCGTATGGAAAATTTCTCCGATCCCCCTGGCAAAAAAAAACAATTTATTTAATTTTTAAGTACAGCCTGAATTCGTTAATTGGGCCACGACTGCACTCCAGCTGATTCGCTAATTGGGCCAACTGACAGTTGTTAGAAATTTCTAAACTCGAAAATTCCATACAATTTTGACATTCGAGTTGTCTTCTTCTTCTTCTTCTTCAGCAGCATAGAGCCGGGGTGGCTCGTGCTGTTTCAAGCACTCGTCTCCATTCAACTCGGTCTTGGGGCACTCGTCGCCAATTTCCTAGTCGTCTCAGAAGTCGCAAATCGCTTTCGACTTGGTCGAGCCATCGTGCACGTTGGGCCCCCCTGTTCCTGGTGCCGGTGGGGTTGTTGAAGAGGACCGTTTTCGTCGCACTGTCGTCCGGCATCCTTACGACGTGTCCGGCCCACCGTAGCCTGCTAATTTTCGCTAGATGTACGATGGGAGTCTCCCCAAGCAGTGCCTGTAGCTCGTGATTCATACGCCTCCGCCACTCTCCGCTTTCAGTTTGTACTCCGCCAAATATCGTCCGCAGCACTTTCCGCTCAAACACGGCAAGGGCGCGTATGTCCTCCGTAAGCAGCGTCACGGCTTCAAGTCCATAAAGAACTACCGGTCTAATAATGGTTTTGTACATTGTTAGCTTCGTGCGGCGGCGTATGCTTCCTGATCGTAGCGTTTTACGAAGGGCAAAGTAGGCCCGATTTCCCGCTTGGATGCGCCGCTGGATCTCCTTACTAGTGTTGTTGTCCGCGGTCACCAGCGATCCCAAATATACCAACTTTTCTACCACTTCTAGTACATCGCCGTCAACGGTTACTGTCCGTGGGAGGCGCACATTTGTTTCCTTTGAGCCTCTTCCTTTCATGTATTTGGTCTTCGACGCATTTATTTTTAGCCCAATTCTCCTAGACTCCGCTTTCAGTCTGGCGTAGATTGCCTCCGCCGTCGCAAAGTTCCTGGCTATGATATCGAAGTCATCTGCAAAGCCTAGAAGTTGGCTACTCTTGGTAAAAATCGTGCCTCTCGTTTCAATGCCCGCTCGTCGGATCACCCCCTCAAGAGCGATGTTGAACAGCATGCAGGATAGACCGTCACCTTGTCTCAACCCTCGTCGCGTCTCGAAGGGACTCGAGAGTGTCCCAGAGATGCGTACGAAACACATCACTCGATCCAATGTAGCTCTGATCAGTCGCGTCAGTTTGTCCGGAAAACCGTATTCGTGCATTATCTGCCATAGCTTGTCTCGATCGACTGTATCGTATGCTGCTTTGAAATCGATAAAGATGTGATGCGTGGGCACGTTGTACTCCCGACATTTCTGCAAGATCTGTCGGATAGTAAACATTTGGTCCGTAGTTGCGCGGGCCCCCATGAAACCCGCCTGATAATTCCCTACGAAACCTTGTGCTATCGGTGACAGCCGGCGTAACAGGATCTGGGAGAGTACCTTGTAGGCGGCGTTTACCAACGTAATACCACGATAGTTGCAGCAGTCTAGCCGATCACCCTTTTTGTAGATGGGACAAACCACTCCTTCCATCCATTCCTCCGGTAGCTTTTCCTCCTCCCAAATCCTCGAAATAACCCAGTGTAGAGCCTTTGCTAGCGTTTCCCCGCCATGTTTATAAAGCTCTGCCGGTAGGCGGTCCTTCCCAGCGGCTTTATTGGTCTTCAGCAACCTGATTTCTCGTTTGACTTCTTGGAGATCAGGTGCTAGGACATCACTATCTTCCATGGGCGCTCCTAGGTTAATTTCCGTTCCGCCTCCTTCTGCGACTTCGCCATTGAGGTGTTCATCGAAGAACTGCTTCCACCTGTCGACCACCTCGCGCTCGTTTGTAATTAGATTCCCTCCCTCGTCCCTACACATGTCAGGTTTCGGTGTGTAGCCCTTCCGAGTTTGGTTCACCTTCTCATAAAACTTGCGCGTGTCATTAGCTCGGAACAGTTGTTCTAATTCTTCACGATCTCTGTCCTCCTTTTGGCGCTTTTTCCTCCTCAGGATCGTGGTCAACTGGTTCCTAGCTCGTCGGTACTTGGCCAGGTTCTCTCTAGTGGCAATACTTAGATAATTTTTCCAAGCGTTTTTTTTTCTCCTCCACCGCTTGTTGGCATTCCCCATCAAACCAATCATTTTGTGTACTCCGAGGCTCAATACCTAGTGCCGCGGTAGCGGCCTCTCCGATGGCCGAGCGTATTCTGCCCCAACCGTCTTCGAGGTTTGAAGCACCTAACTCCTCGGAAGAAGGCAGTGCCTCATTCAGTACTCGCGCGTAGTTCTCGGCAGCTTGTGGGTTATCTAGCTGCCTGATGTTCAGCCGAGGAGGGCGGCTTTGACGTGTCCGGTATACGGTGGACAGCTTTGAGCGCACATGTACTGCTACTAGGTAATGGTCAGAATCAATATCCGCACCCCGACGGGAGCGTACGTTCGTGATGTTAGAGAAGAACCGGCCCTCTATGAGAACGTGGTCAATTTGGTTCATTGTACGTTGGTCAGGTGATCTCCAGGTGTCTTTGTGGATATCCTTGCGCGGGAAAAAGGTGCTTCGGATCACCAGGCCTCGGGAAGCTGCGAAGTTTATACATCGTTGGCCGTTATCGTTAGTGTCGGTGTGCAGGCTATGGGGTCCTACCACCGGTCTATACATTTCTTCCCTACCGACCTGGGCGTTCATATCCCCGATGACGATCTTGATGTCCCGTGACGAGCAGCTGTCGTACGTAGCCTCCAGCCTCGCGTAGAACGCTTCTTTCTCATCGTCGGGTCTACCTTCGTGCGGGCAGTGCACGTTTATGATGCTATAATTGAAGAAACGGCCCTTTATCCTCAATACACACATTCTCTCGTTGATCGCCTTCCAATCTATCACGCGATCCTGCATTCCGCCCAGCACTACAAAGCCCGTTCCCAGTTCGTTGGTAGCGCCACCGCTCTGGTAAAACTGGGCCTTTCCGCCACGTATCTTCCATACCTTCTCTCCTTTGCGACAGATTTCCTGCAGAGCTACGATGCCGAGTTTGCGGGGTTCCAGCTGTTCAATCAGCACCCGCTCGCAACCTGCGAAATTTAGCGATCTGCAGTTCCAAGTCCCGAGTCTCCATTCGTCGTCCTTATTTCGTCGCCTAGGTCGATGCCGAATATTCCGCTCCGAATATGCTTGAATGTTGTTAGTTTGTGTTGTTTAGGTGTGTAGCCGTACTGGGGCAACACAACCGAGTCTCGTGATGGGGCTGCCATCTTATAGTGCCGAGACTCACTACCTCCTTCCCGGTTAGTATACGACCTTAGTTTCCACCGGGGTTGGTTACCCGATCTCCGCTAAGGTTGCTCGTATTCCGGCTGGTACCACGAGGAGGTCGGGATCGGAGTTGCTGGATAAGAGGCTAACGACCACTATGGGGTCTATATTCCGCATTATCTAGCCGTTTACCAACCAATTCGAGTTGTCACATAGCCCAATTAGCGAACACCCAATTAACGAACCGCCCAATTAACGAAACTTTGCTGTATAAGAATATGGGTGTTATTTCACGTGAGGTGACCGAGTAAAAGTTCGAATGTGTAATTGAGCTCTTCTCGTATTTGAACCAAATTTTGCCAGATTGTTCGTTTCAGACCAGCAAGAAAAAACCCTACACTTTTTTACTTGCTGACCTGAAACGAACAATCTGACAAAATTTAGTTCAAATCCGAGAAGGTCAATTACACGGGGCTTGGACACCAATACTGCCGTCATATGCAGTACATTCGAACATACGACGACTGGCTTGTTAGACCAGCATCGTACCTCGAACCAACTGAGCGGTTAACGAACGTGGACGTTATGGACGGCAAGGCGTTCAACGAGAGATAAATGCGATGTTGAGGATAAAAGGCAGTTCCTTCAAATACATCATCATAAACATGCTACCACAGATAACAGACATCCAAGCTAGAACAAAAAGCTTCGTAAACCGTGTGTAAAATGACTCTAGCGACATCTAACTGCTTATTGCCACTTGCATTCTCTTAAGTGATTGAAGCGCCCGCTTGCGATACCTGCAGCTGGTGTTGGGCAGAGCTGCCAGATATCCCGCTTTTTTCAGCTTACCACATATTGTACACATATATTATAAATACGGCATGGTTAAAAGATATGTTTATATTAGAAATCAATATAAATCCAAATAGATGAAACAGAATGCACAAAATCATTGTTTCCGTGATTCGGCGTTAAAATTCGATAAAGAATAATTCTTTTAAAAAATATCTGGCAGCTCTGCAAAGTGTTGCTGATATTTTGAGGTTTGTTCATGACAAAAAAGGAAGGAAATATTTTTTCCTTTTGTTTATCTTGCCGTTTAAGATTTCGTGCAAGTGCGAGCAGGCTCTTCCGCGAAACTAAAAAAGGATGTTCAATTCTTTTCGCACTCACACGAAATCTCATTGTGGATTGGCAATGCGTGCGTGATGTCAAAAGTAAAATATTTCCTTCTGTTTTTTTTTCTCGCTAAAAAGCTAAACATCGATGATTCGCGGTTTTGCTGATATTGTTCAGGCGTGAGAAAAAAAGAGGGAAGTATATTTTTGATTTTTTCGTTACTCACACGTTGACAGTTCGTTACGAGGTTTCCTGTAAGTGCGAGCAGCCACGAAATCTCTTTTACTGCTTTCAACGCGAATTCGTGACTACAAAAGTGAATGAAATTTTCAAGCCTGTTCGCACTTACACGAAAACCCATGCCGAATTGTCAAAACTTGTGGGAAAACAATAGCAAAAATACTTCCTTCTCTTTTTTTCTTACAAAAACCAAACAAATATCAGCAACTTCGTAGTCTCGAATATGTATACAAGAGATCGTGTAGGGTGTAGCATCGTAGTCGCGAATGTGTACCTTATGGGGTTTCCTGTTTCCTGTTTCCTGAGCGAGCGGGTGTCGATTTCTTTTAATATACACTACTGTTTTACCTGACTCACTGCGAATATGCGTGTTATTGAAATAAAACGTCACCATGCATTTTATTCGTTTATAACGCATATGCAGCTAATATCGATAACAACCGATATTTTATAAGTTGTGCTTTTGTTATTGCATTTAACTTGTAAAAAGTTGCATAAATAACAATTCAGTTTCACAATACAATTATTGCGTACTACTAGCACTTGCAATATAACGTTTAAGTACGTTATTTTTAGTGATCAAAATCAACGATATTTTCGATACAAGGGCGATATTTTTCGAAACCTTTCGAACCAACACGATACCGCGAATACAACGCTATGCGCAGTGAGTCAGGTAACACAGTAGGGCCCCCAGCTATATCCAGCTTTTTACGAGCCATAATGGCGGACGTGTTCGTAATATTTGAACAGCATTTTTGACAGTTCCCTAGTACATCGCACGTTTTCTTTCCGCGCGTTCACGGTAAAACTAAAGGAATGCACTGAAAGAAAACGTGCGATGTATTAGGAAAATGTCAAAAATGCTGTTCAAATATTACGAACACGTCCGCCATTATGGCTCGTAAAAAGCTGGATAGGATTTTGTGTTAGTGTGAGCAGGCTTCAAATTGCTTTTGCGCTCATGTCTTCGAATGAACATTTTAGGTGATCGCAGTGCCACCATACTGCTTATTGCCACTTGCGAAAAACCGTTGCAAGTTTTTACACACGGTCCAAGCCTAGCTTGGATGTCTGTTATCTGTGATGCTACTATCTACACGTAGACCCAACGACGAGAAGGAAGCGTTCTATGCGCAACTGGAGGCAACGCACGACAGCTGCTCGCCACGGAACATTAAGATCGTCATCGGAAATATAAACGCTCAGATTGGCAGGGAAGCAATGTATCCAGCTTTTTACGAGCCATAATGGCGGACGTGTTCGTAATATTTGGATAGCATTTTTGACATTTCCCTAATACATCACACGTTTTCTTTCCGCGCGTTCACAGTCAAACTAAAGGAAAGTCCAGAAAGAAAACGTGCGATGTATTAGGGAAATGTCAAAAATGCTGTTCAAATATTACGAACACGTCCGCCATTCTGGCTCGTAACAAGCTGGATAGAATTACAAATAGTTGTCAAAATTTTCGCATGTATCCAGCTTTTTACGAGCCATAATGGCGGGCGTGCTCGTAATATTTGAACAGCATTTTTGACATTTCCCCAATACATCGCACGTTTTCTTTACGTGTGTTCACGGTAAAACTAAAGGAATGTACGGAAAGAAAACGTGCGATGTATTAGGGAAATGTCAAAAATGCTATCCAAATATTACGAACACGTCCGCCATTCTGGCTCGTAACAAGCTGGATAGAATTACAAATAGTTGTCAAAATTTTCGCATGTATCCAGCTTTTTACGAGCCATAATGGCGGACGGGTTCGTAATAATTGAACAGCATTTTTGACATTTCCCCAATACATCGCACGTTTTCTTTCCGCGCATTCACGGTAAAACTAAAGGAATGTACGGAAAGAAAACGTGCGATGTATTTAGGAAATGTAGGGAACTGAAACTAGGGAAATGTCAAAAATACTGTTTAAATATTACGAACACGTCCGCCATTATGGCTCGTAAAAAGCTGGATAGGGGTGTTTATTGCCCCTTTTATGACTATTTACTGTGATAATCATTTAATGAAGCATACCGCATTTTGCACTGTTAATCTGACACTAGAGTGGCGTTTAGTTTAATCAAATTATTTATGAGTTTGACCACTTTTCAAAATTCAAAATTTCAGCCCACCGCGTTTTTCTGGTTCTGAAAAACTGTGAACGCAGTCCCGATGCAACGAAAAGAAAACAAAGCAAAGAGGCTGTCAGTGAACGCTGGGTGGGCACGCACACAAACGTCGAGGAACACATCAATACATTGCATTTGCTGTACAAATTGGCCTTGCCAGCGTTGCTGATATTGTTCAGGGTTTTGCGTGAGAAAAAAAGAAAGGGAAGTATTTTTGCTTTTGTCAACACTCACGCGTTGACAGTTCGGCACGAGATTTCCTGTAAGTGCGAGCAGCCTTCGAAATCTCTTTCAACGCTGGCAAGGCTAATTGACAAAACACGTTCCACTTTCCAATATTTCCGAGCAGTGACGGACTTCATTTTCATCATGGTTTTACGTTTTTAAAGTGAGCTGGACAAAAAAACATATTTTTCGCGTAATTTCAGTGCAAAATAATAGCAACCACTTAGTGCAAATCATTCCACCGCTTGCAGCAGTCCAGGGCACGGTAACGAACGATGGATTTTGGCAAATTGCTGAGCGTAGCTCAGCGCAATGCTGCTACTCCGGAACAAAAGCCAGAGGTAAGAATATGAATAATTCGTTCAATATGCTGCTAGGTATTATCAGGGTATTATGTGCACCCAGAAAGGTCAGGCAATAGGGGGAGGTTGGAGACCAGTACGGGATTGCAGAAAGTCAACAGAGACTATGGCCTCTGTTGTTTTAACATTAACTAACAATAGCTATACGATCGTTCAATACTTCCCCGAAGTTCTAGAAATTACTGTTGGATTTACTGATAATCTTGTGTTTAGTTTTCAAACAGAATTTTCTACTTTTCGTTCCAGTCTCGCTACTATTCGACCAAGTTTGCGCCACCAAAAAAGGAATGCAACAAGAAAAAGCTGTCGGACAACATAAAAAAGTTCCTCGCCAAAAAGGAACAGGAAGAACGGGAACGTGCTGCGGAGGAAAAACGGAAACGCGAAGAGCTGCTGGCCAAGCGTGATCCGAAGGCCAAGCGAAAAATCGAAAAAATGCTCAAGGTAATCAAGTCGGCCAACAAATCGGTGCTGGAGGATGCCGTCGACAATCAGGACACCGCCTTGACGCTGCAGGGTCCGGACCAACCGGACGAGGACGACTACGGGTACACGTCGAATGTGGCCGATCAGATCTATCAGCAGCTGATGGAGAAGTACAAGAACAACCCGGAGGAGAAGAAATTTAAAGACGGTGAAAAACGCACCATGTCCAAGGAGGACATTGATCGAGCCAAGGCTCGAGTCAAGGACGCACTTAATAAGGCACAGGAAGAAGAGTTGGCTCCGAAGAGTAGAAAGCGGAAAGAAACTGCAGGTGGGGAAGAATCTACTGAAAAAGCTAGTTCTAGCAGTGCAAGTGGAAAGCACTCTTCTCGTCAGGATCGATACGATCCCGATGAGGAACGCCGAAAAGAAGCGGAAGCAAAGGCGAAAGAAGAAGAGGAAAGGCGAAAAAAACGAGCGAAGCGCCCAGCTGGACCGGCTCCGCCGGATTTTGCCACACTTCTGAAACTAGCCGAACAGAAACAGTTCGAACCGATCAAGGTAGAAACGCCGGTGGAGAAAAAGGAACCCGATCGGCTAATGACAAAAAAGGAAAAACGCGAGTACGAGGAACGCATGGCCTACCTAGAGCAAAAGAAGCTGCGAGACCGAATACGAAACGATCCGAAACTTTCGGAGAAAGAAAAACAAAGTAGACTTGCAAAATTGAACGGTGGAAGGCCTCCTATGATGGGAAGTAGAAGCATCTTATCGGGAGAAAGCACTAGCAACACTTCTTCGCTTACCGTCAAACCAGAACCAACAAAAAATGTCATGGCACCGAATGGAAGAATTCCAAAGTTGAACTCGTCAGCTACCAGCGCAAAACCTCCACCGAGCCGGCCCGTCAATGATCGTCAAACGCTTCCTCAACGCTCGGCTCCTGACCAGGCTTCAAAAAGCAAACTAGAAGCCGCTTTGACGGCGAAAAAACCCTCAAGCGTTTCTCAACCCATCAAAGAGCAAAAGAAACCAATCAACGGAATCAGTCACAAACCTTCGCCGTCTTCTAGCTCTAAACCACCAGTGACAGCCAGCTCTCGAAACGGTCCCTCTTCTACCACCACGTCGTCTTCTTCTTCCTCAGCCGCTGCCACCGGCAGATCTTCTTCACAACAATCGAACGGTCAGCAGCAGCGAGCACGACCATTCCCACCACAACAACCGGCGGCAGATCGGGGGCAAAAGAGTCGCCCATTCCCGCCACCGGACGTGCAACGAAAGCGACCCTCCGGTAGCGGCGGTGCACCGCCACCACCACTGTCGAAGAAACGCCGCCCGGTGATCGACAGCGACAGCGAGTACGATTCGGAGATGGACGATTTCATCGACGACGGCGACGAGGAGGAGGACTACTCGTCGCACATCCGTGCCATCTTCGGGTACGATCGGTCCCGCTATCGGGACGAGGACTACGACGATCGCCAGATGGAGTCCAGCTTTGCGCAGCAAATGCGCGAAGAACAGATCAGCAAAAAGATCGGCATCATGGAGGATCTGGAGGATATGCGGGCCGAGGAGGAGGAAAAGCGCCAGAAAGCGTTGGCCAAGAAGAAGCAGAAGACGAAAGGCGGGAAGTGAGAGTAAGGGGGGCAGTAAGGCGACGGCGGCGGTGGGAAAAAATCGTTATGAAAGTTTTTTTTTATTTTCGTTTCTATCTATCTATATTATTTATTTTATATTACTTTTTTAATTTAGCTTTAGTTGAGAATGATTGCGTGTCCGAAACCAGTCACCTGTTACGAACGCATGTTTCTTTCGGGTTCTTTATCGTTGTTCATGAAAATAATCGTTATGGAACACCACTGCGATAGAACCACTAAAGTGCGGAGAATCTTTTACTGCAGCAATGATTTCTTATATTATACATAATATAAACTACACACTGGCAATCGTGCAAACGGCGCTAACGCTGATGAACAATATACTTATACATAGTATAACTAGAACTTTTGAGCTCACTTTTGAGTGGACTGATTTATTTTATTTGGTAGAGAAATGTGGAGATATTTGTCTTCTTTGAGGGACCCTATTCGATTGGTTGGTATAGCGAACAACGTAGGCCATGCTTTGCTGTGTAGCAGAAAATCTGCTGCATCTGTCAAACATTTTCACTCTTCACTGGCTGCTGCTGCATCAAGTAAAAAAAGAAAATGTTATTCGTAATTCGGGCTTTAATTTTCGTTAGAAATTAGTGAAATAGTGAACGAAATCTGGTATGCGATCTGACTCAATAGCGATGGATTGCACCGATACATTACCGGGAATTGATTTTAAAGGTAAGTATCACCGGTCAATTTGAGAATCGCACCAAAGAATGACGTCGTCGTCATTCAACCTAGAGCCGGGGTAACTTTGTTTCAAGCAGTCGTCTCTATTCAACTCGATCATGGGCCACACGTCGCCAATTTTTCAGGCGTCTCAAGACTCTCTGACCTGTGAGACCTCTCTGTTCCTGTTGCCTGCGATCCCCCCTCTCGCAGTCGAGTTATGCTCGCCAGCATACTTTAGTCGTCCCAGCGCAGCGGCCAGGCGCTGAACACAGCGTTTCTAAACTCCCTCCCTCTGGCAAGTATGGCAAGACGACCATTCAGTTTACATCTGCCTGCATGAAGCCACGATGATATTAGGGTGCGATGCTAGAACTATTCTCATCCACTTCAGCTCACGAGCCCCAGTGTATCGATCACCGTTTCGCCATTCATCACCGAGAAGCCACTCATCTTTAACCTGTCGTTAGCGGAATGCACGCCTGCAAGCATTTTGAAAGCCTTCAATCCTCTTGACACGGACGAGTTATTCTCGCCGGCGTCTCCTACAGTCGTCTGCTCGAACATGGGGAGGAGGTCTTCCAACCAGTTATCACAACCAAGTACTCGCAACGTACTAATCTAGATACTCTTGCAGTAGAGTTCTCTTTCTGTCGTCAATCGCCCGTCATTAGGCCGTATGAATAAAACAATTTGCTTGGTTTTTCCCGTGTAAATCTTATGGGATCATACGGCCTATTGAATCAAAGGTTTTTAACATTCAAACATCTTCTCGATTTATTATCAAAATGGGAGTGGTTTGCGC
Organism: Sabethes cyaneus; assembly: GCF_943734655.1. Classification (NCBI taxonomy): domain Eukaryota; kingdom Metazoa; phylum Arthropoda; class Insecta; order Diptera; family Culicidae; genus Sabethes; species Sabethes cyaneus. Next base: position 148,061,574 of record NC_071353.1, on the reverse strand, counting down.
ACTATTGGATAGTTGTGACTACGATCCGTTAACCAGCCTTTATTCCTTTATTATTCTTGTCAAGCAAATAGCAGTTTGCTTAAATTTACGTAATATATCGCGCTATATCGGGTATCAAATAAGGAGAGTTACCAGGAAGGAGCGTCAAATATACCTCTGGCTCTCTCTAAGTCGTACTTGTAAATGCTTCATGTACATACTGGGCTTACAATTTCTCATTCCAAATCGCTTCAGCACTTTCTCTACGTATTGAGATTGGGAAATCTGGAGCATCTGTTTTTCAAAGACGCGATTTATTTCCTTGTCCAGGAAATGCTTAACTTTAAATAAATCTTCCACTTGGAATAACCGTCCATGCTTTTCCTTAAGCCATGCTCTACCACCAATAACCTTAGCCATGAGCAAAATATTGTCGGTATGTGCATCCGAGAATGTCCATTTTGAATAGACAGTCTTTACACCTTTTGGAACACAGTTGACCACTGTCCAGGTGTTATTTTGATGTAGCGAATCTATTTCTTCTTCAATAGCACGCTTCCATTCTTGCCAGTGTTTGAGTTTCTTTAGTGCTATGCTTTGAGGTATCCCCTCTTTAGTCATAGTGGCTGTTTTGGCTGTAAATTATTGATACCAGCACCGTTGTCTTTTATCCTTCTTTCTTCGTCGTAATGATTGTTGCTCTCTATGATCATTTCGAAGATCATAATTCTCGACTTCTCGAATCTGACAAAGTGTATGCAGTTATGTTTAAAGGTGTCTAAACAACGATAGCCATCGTTTGTTTCCTGCTCTATGCTTCCGCAAACGTCAAAATGTAGTAGTACTAATATTCGGCTTCGTCTTGGTTGTTTCCAAAGATGAAATTTAAAAGCTGCTTGCTTCCCTGCCAAACAACCGTTACATTCATTTGCTGCATTTTTTATTGACGTATAGTTGATTCCCTCAACCATTTGCTTCCTCTTTTGAATGTTGATTTTCTTTATCTTCTCCGAAAATCTTTCAAAAGATAATAGTTGTCGCATGTTTACTGCGCTGTGCTTTCGTAAACATCCGAATTTTAATAACCATTTTGATCTTAGCCTTATAAAGCATTGGAATTTGAAAGCTGGCTCCTTTCCTACCAAACGTAGATCTGCTGTATCTGTCACTGAAGTATAGTTGATACACTCAACCATTTCCTTCTTCCTTTTCGTTTTCTCCGACAATCGTGTCGTTTACTGCTCCATGCTTCCATAAACGTCTGAATTTGACCAATTCTAACAATCGTCTTAATCTTAGCTTTCTCAAGTTTTGAAATCTCCGACAGTCGTTCATTAGACAATGATAACAGTGTCAGGTATACTGCTCTATGCTGCTGCAAACATCTGAATTTTACCAATTCTAATGGTTGCTTTGATTTTGGCTTTTTCATGCTTTGAAATTCGAAAGCTACCCGCTTCCCCGTCAAACAACCATTACATTTATTTGCTATCTCTATCCCAGTAAACCATTTGGTTTGTATATCTCGGTTGCAACTGAGATATACGAAATCATATCTGAACGAAAAAGTTATATTTCACGCCATATAAGAACATATATGTATCAAAGTGGAGGCGATATACGTGCGAAAATTTTGACAACTATTTGTAATTCTATTTTGCGCAGTTTTTATAACACGCAACTAAATACTCCTGAATATATGATTAAGATATAATCAAATATTGCAACCGTCTATACTGCTTTATAATTCACAGTCATGAATTGTATATGAAGACACGCACGACTGCAAAACAACTTATTGTTCACTTCGATTTGACATACTCTAATCATAATTCCAATGCAAATTTGACATGAAAATGATTTAATGTGAACTTTCTATTACGATTTTGTGTTATCTGGGATCACTTCTGAAGTGCAGCTGATATCCTCAGCCATTCCCTTCGTGATTAGCATCTCTCTTCCCGGACTTGTCAAGTGCGCTAGCCTTTTATGCCAAGTATTAAGACTCACTTGATATCTATCCAATGCTGAGCAGATTTCTTGTTTGTTCATTCCTTTGACAAACTTCCCCGAAGTATCAACTTCGTTCTCGAAAATGACCTTTTCTTTCGTAAAAGTAACCCTTTTTTATCTTCACTCGATTTAATTATCGAAAGTGATGCACGCTTCGTAGCCCGAAGGTTTCCATTAACTTTTGCAGTTGTTTCCTTGATTGGTTTACGCAACTCCTCATTCCGACAGCGACTCGTCATTCGCACTGTGGTCGCATGCTCCTGAATCTGCTATGGCTCTGATTTTGCTACACCTATTGATGTTCCTGTCAATTCTCATCACGTATGCTCTCTTGGATTCTGTCTTGTTCTGCAAACGTATTACTTTTTTATTGTACTTTTGCAACAGTGGACAATTACTCTTATCCAGCTTTTTACGAGCCATAATGGCGGACGTGTTCGTAATATTTAAACAGCATTTTTGACATTTCCCTAGTACATCGCACGTTTTCTTTCCGTACATTCCTTTAGTTTTACCGTGAACGCGCGGAAACAAGACGTGCGATGTATTAGTGAAATGTCAAAGATGCCGTTCAAATATTACGAACACATCCGCCATTATGGTTCGTAAAAAGCTGGATAGTGTCCAATTTCATTGCATACGAAACATCTGCTGGTTAACTTCTTAGACTTCAATGCAAAATAGTGAGTTTTCTCTTCTTCGGGTTCACCAACTTCTGCGTCCCAGAATACCTGCTTTAATTCGGCGACTGTTTTCTTACAGAGCTCTTCATGAGATTGGATCATTAGTGACCCCTTGATAAATTTGTACTTCGTCGGTATCCAGCTTTTTACGAACCATAATGGCGGACGGGTTCGTAATATTTGAACAGCATTTTTGACATTTCCCTAATACGTCACTCGTTTTCTTTCCGCGTGTTCACGGTAAAACTAAAGGAATGTACGGAAAGCAAACGTGCGATGTATTAGGGAAATGTCAAAAACGCTGTTCAAATATTACGAACACGTCCGCCATTATGGCTCGTAAAAAGCTGGATAGCAATTAGCAGGGCATGCACCTTCTCTGCATGCGAGATATTGGCACCTGTACAATCCAGCTCCCTGAGCACTATATCATACTATATGGTTTATACCAAAGAGGCGGTCTCGCATATTAATAATTGCGGCTGTACCGAATTTCTGGTACGGCTTTACAAGAACGTCCATGACTTCCTTTGCATATTCAAGACCGATGACCTTGTTCAACACATCGTTGTTGATCACCATAATAATTTCATCCATGGCTTCAATGTCTTCGAATAATTGCTTCTGCAGTTTTACCTTTCTTGCTGCCTCCTGCTCAGGGGTAGCTCCTTCTTTCGGTTTATAGAACGTTTCTTCCATCGGCGTACGCGTCAGTGTGTGTCAGCTGCATTTTTGCCAGGCGATGCTCCACACGCCACTTCCAGACTGGGAAGGTGGCTCGGTTTCCATCGAAGATTCTTTCCCGATCGAATCCACGTACTGTAGTCAACGGCAAAGTGAACTCGAGAGTGCCCCTCTCGTAGCCACTGTTCCGTCGACCGCTGCTGCCGTTGTTCCAATCCGCCATTTTGGCAGAATCGAAGTATGCAGAGAATTACCGGGTTAACCACCGAAAGTATCACGTACAGTAGTATTGCTGCAATCGGATCAAAAGATGTAAAGTCCCGTAAGTAAATTATACTCTGGAACCATTCGATTAACCACCGAAAATACACGTTCAGCAGTTTTGCTGCAACAGGATCAAAGGGTCTGACGTCCCGCGAGTAAAGTAAGCTCAGGAATTATCCGGTTAACCACCGAAAATATCACGTTCAGCAGCAGTACTGCACCAGGGTCAAAAAACCTGAAGTCCCGCAAGTAAATTGAGCACGGGAACTATCCAGATTGAACCTTTTTCACCGGTTGGCTGCTTTTCCGTCAGTTGCCGCTAGGTGCGCTGGTATCTTCAGTTAACGACTGGGTGTGTGGATTTCCAGTTTACTACTGGAAGCGTGGATTGCCACTTGCCAGTTACCTACTGGGTCTGCTCTATCAGCTGACTACTGGTTAGCTTCTTAAAAAAAAAAGAATTTCTTCCTAGGATAGTAACCCTAATCCACAAAAACTCTAGTCTATACTAGATGATCTTGAGGTTGGCTGGGTCTATAACCTGTTGGACCTTGGCGTTAGAATAATAGAAGAATACTATTTATCTAGCCTGAGTAAAAATTAAATTTTATTGGTAACATGTATCGAGGTCATGATTCTTGGTTACATTATAATAGCGATTCGTACGGAAACAATACTTATAATTCTATAAACACATGATCCTACAATAGTGAGTCGTTCTGACAGCTGACGTTATGTTGACAGCCGGCATTCTGCTGGAACCGTATAACAGTTTCCCTGCTGCACTGAACGACAAATTGGTGCGGTAATTCATTTCAACACATACTGGACCAGCTAAGCTAAATAGGAGGTGCGAACCTAAGCGCCTGTTGCCCAGGTGAAGAGCGGTTCAAACAGCGCTTGTCTTGGAGCGGGCGGCTGAATATGAAACGCTGTATGTCGTAAGCTATACTTGAGCTAGCAGACCCATCAGCGGGATGTAGGTATCGCGACCCCGGTAGGATAATATGTCGGAACCCTCATATATCGCGAAAAACGAAACGAAGCAATCGGCATGAGAAACGGCAAAGAATAGGAAAACGATCAATAGATAACGATTGGAAACTTGGTACGTGGAGAGTCAGAACTCTCCATGAACCGGCACGACCACGAGACTTACTTGCTCGAGTGCTACATCGACTCGGACTGGAGATCGCTGCTATTCAATTCAGGAAGTTCGGAGACCAAATTCCGGAGGAAGAGGTGTTCCCTGCAGTAGACCCTATTGCAGGCACTTCTTTCAAGTACCACATCTACTACTGTACTACAGTTGGGGTAGAATATGGTGTCGATTTTGTGGTATTGGGAAAGCAAAAGCCACGAGTTATCCGGTGGAGGCCCGTAGATGACCGTATGTGTGTGTGTTGAAAATTAAGGGTAAATGAACGACAAATGATAAATCCTATGATGCTAAGGACAAGTTCTATGACAGACTCGAGAGAACCTATGAAGAGTGCCCAAAACATGACGCGAAAATCATCATCGGAGATGGAAATGCACAGATCGGGAGGGAGAAATTCTTCCGTCCTGTCAGTGGAAGTCATAACCTTTATCTGTAGATCAACGATAATGATCTGAGGCTCATAAATTTCACCGCGGCTGGCGCACCTGTATCTAGCACCTACTTTCCATGTTTGAATATTCGGAAACACACCTGCAGGCATCCAAGTCGAGACTAGCTCTCCGATCAATCATGTCTTGATTGATGATCGCCACTTTTCAGACCACTACAGCTCTACAGAACAATAATCTCCTCAGGAGCGCTTTACGGATATCATGGAATCATGGACGCAAAAGGAAGCTGATTAACAAGTGCTTGGAGGTTTTGAGCGTTAAAATAAAAGTTGGCTGGGCACGTGGCCAGAATGGCCTGTAGCCGGCCCTGGTCGATCCCTATTCAGCGTGCAGCTTAAGCGCCACTCCGTAAGGGAGACTGCACGCCACGTTGTGTTTGCCCGGTGAGACTTCCCTTAGGGTCAGTCAAAGATTGTTCAATCGAAAGGAATCAGGATCGAACCAGATAGGCTTACCGAAATTAAGTCACCAAAAACGGGTACACTACCCTTTTATCAACTAACAGCAATCTTCAACACCGAACGACACGAAACAAAAGCTCGCAGTAAGGAACACCAAAAGTTCAAAAGTTATCATCACGGGCAATGTCGCTATTTGCCACCAGACGGCGAAAGCATCTCAAAAATGATTTGCCGTTCATTCAAACTTTGACGGCCGAAATAAACTCAAACTAAACGAAAACGAAATGACGTGAACACATTAGACCGCAACTAACTTCACTACAAGAACAACACGTTGTTTGACTATCCTAGGAAAACATTTTATTAATTACGGAAAACGGTTTGTATTTCAAATTATTTACTTTAATGCATGCATGCTTCAACGTGTGTATGTATTCATATTTGTGTTTCTTATATTCTAGGCCTAACTAATCTATCAGTGTGTGCATTTTCTCTCCCTACTGTGCTCTATCGACCCAGGTGCTTTTCACTCCAAATTCCGATCAGCTGCTTCAGTAATTCTGCAGTGACGTCACTATTAATTTTCGTACGGTGTCTAGACAATTGTGGTTGGGGCGGCGTTCATAATTTCGGTAACGCGTGCACGCGGTTACATGCCGACCCCAACCTCAAACTATATCAATGAAAACTCGTGATCACGGTATAACGGAACGGACTAACCTCGTGAACTCACGGTTATCGCGCTATGGCGTACTTCTAGGACGCGCCCTTTAAACAATGAATGAATAGATACGACTCACCAGAGCTTTAACTGTTGCTGCTGTTGGTGGCTTACGTAGCGTCGGCTGCTGCTGGGCGATCGCTACCGTCGGCTGCTGTGCGATCACATGCGGTACGGTAAAAACTCTAAGATGCGATGCTAGATGACTTCACAGGCGGGAACTAATTTCGATTTTGGATGATTGTTACAGATGGAATTACAACTGCTTAGTGCCGCTTTCCGGGATTACTCGACCGGAAACGGCCACTAGCCTCACCGGAGGACTCCGGTCCGTCCGATGCTTCAATATGTGGATGTTGGGCGATCCACGTGTCGACCGGCAGAATAGCGTGCGCCGGGAATTCGTCCGAATTGTGCTGGATGCGTCTTTCGCTGTCCTTCCTTCTCTCTTTCGTAGTGCTGCGAAATAAAATTGTAGCCGTGCGGCTATTGTTCAAGGGTCATTAGCACATGCTCGGGTCAATGGCATTTTGAGCACATGTTACCTGCTAACTTTTGGCACACTCCAAAATTTCGCACACTACAAATTTTGAACACTACAAATTTTGTTCGATCCTATTTAGCGAAAGAGATACAATAAAATTAGCACAAATCTAACACTATCACGTCACTTTACATACTTAATATAATTTAAAGGAACGGCGCGGACAACAGACTACGGTTAACACTTCCGAAATGCTTTACGGTCTAGGACGAAATGAACGATCATTTTGATCCTCAGATAAGGGAAGGTGACTTCATTTCCCGCTAACTTCGTCGGGTCAATTCGGGAGTCTAAGATTCTGCTAGCTGTTTCATTTCGGCAACTCAACTTGGCTCTATCCGATTCTCTCCAACCTTTCTACGAAGCATCTTTCGTTGCTTCCCCTACAGTTCGGTCTCAACGGAAATTATGAGTGGCTGCACGGGAGAGAAATTTTGAGGGTTTCGCCATTAGGCCGAAAACCGGTTCTACATTTTAGCGCAACGAATTTGTAGAACTATCTGAATAACTACGAATAATTTTTACTATATATAATTATTCGTATAACATAAATGCACGGCTCTTGCTATCTTAGATTTTCGTTTAACTATCGAAGTGCTATTTTAATTACGTATTACGAAATGATACTGCTACAGGCCGATAAACGAGTTTCCAAAACTATGTTCAGCAGAGCACCAGAAAAAGAACGTAGACTTCGGGGCAAACCCCGCCTCCGATGGATGTGCGCTATCGATTATGATGCACGTTCAGCTGTTGTTCGACCGACGAGTGAACCATACCACGTTCGGCGCAGGACCGAAAACGGACCGTTGTCACTAAAGTAAAATAAGTGAGTTCCGTCGAAGGGAGTTCGTGCCGCTTGAAGCACTGTAGGCCATGGGTTCATTAGGATTGATGCCAGTAAGATCTTGATTATGGTATGCTGGCCACGGGAAGCATTAATGGATACGGCATGGGTGAATGGATTGGATTCGACGCTATGGGCTGGCGGTCGTTGTATCAAAGCAGAGCCTTGGGCTTAAACGTCTTTCTAAGATTTGACCCTTCTTTATCGAGTGATTTCACAGCCGGCTGTTAGAGTACAGATCAATTACGGGGCTAGACCAACATCGTACCTTGAAGCTTACTGAGCGATTCGGTCGGTACCCTCAAGAGGCAAGGGTGGCACCTTGCAGAAATGGCGTTTACGCAGATGTCACAGCTGTCTTCTTTGCGTTAAAGCCTGACAGGTGATACGTTGAAAGCTCGGCATTTTAGGTCGGCTCAAATGGTTGGTCCAAGTCAACCCAAATCCAAATTTTCCAAATTGTTGGTCCAAGTCAACCCTCAAGTCAAGTCAAGGCCTCACTGTTTGCATAGACAACCATTTCGCACTTACCGAACCTATCAGTCAGGAGACTAGCTTTGAAGGAACTTGTTGCCAAGGCACTGGGTAATGAAGCAAACGTTAAAGTGCTCCCAAGAAACCGTGATTGAGTAAAGTGATTGAACAAGTACACTGAAGGCACAATGCCAGTTAGGAGATGTACCGTGAGGTAATGGAGGCTGAGAAAGGGCTACGGTGGAACGCAGTCGGCAGCGATTCGCCTTTCGGATGCAGGATTGCTCAAGCTACTGAAAAAAGAGCTTAAGTAAAATTGTGTGCGTGTTAAAAGGAATCCATTGCGTGGCCAAGGCAATGGAGTGATGCTACAAGTGCTAGATAGATCCAGATTGTGTCGGAAATGCGAGAACGACAATTTCGCAAGCGACTTTGCAAAGCCGCCGAGGTGTATGTCCTGCAAAAAAGAAAAGAAACGAGCACATGGCGGGAGGCTTTCAATGCCCAGCGTATAAAAAGGTGAACGTGGGGAATGCCGAGCCTGCCTGCGGATCAGTTGATGGATATTTGGGCGAGGGCATGCGATGCTCCGTTGCCGAGAACGTATGATCGCGTTTAGGCATTACTTTGCAAGCCTCCACTAGATGACTGATGATCAAAAAGACGCCACTGTAGATGATAATCTGCCATCTGCTGGAAGGCCATTGCCGAGTCGCTGCATAGAATGCAGGTCACGGGAAATCTATGGCAGTAATCAGAGGAGTTACTTCCGGAACCGGGTGCTTGCTTGTTTGTGAGATTGCCAAACGGCGTAAGACGAAAAAAATTAAATCGGCAGTTCCGCAAGGCTGCATCCTCGGTTTGACACTCTGAAACGGGATGTACAACGGTTACTGACCTAGCAGCTGCTCAGAAGTGTGGTGATTGTCCGCTTTGTGGATGACATCGCGTTATCGTGATGACAGGCAAGTTAAGACCAGAAAACCAGAAAGAGGTGGAAATCCTGGTGACAGAGGTGACTGGAGGAGATGGAGAACTGGATATTGGATGCGAAGATTGCATCGTGGGTGGAAATGCTGCATAGAGCCCGAAATCACTAGAATGTGGAGCCTGGAGCGATACAAACAGAAACGGAGACAACAAATGCGACTCTTCCAGGAGAAGAAGCGCCACCAGGAGGAGAAGGAGTGCGAATAGCTCGAGCAGCTGTACCGCTTTCACAACACACGAAATTTCTATCAGAGACTCAACGAATCTCGCAAATGAAGATGGATGTATTTTGACTGACGAGTTCAATACACAAACTGAAACGCGAAGCAGAGAAGATTAGGTTGAAGATAAATACGTCTAAAACGAAGTATATGCTGGCGGGTGAGACCGGGCGCGACAGGGCCCGTGATAAATTCACATTGTACAAAATGCCAATTGATCCGGATCCTTGTCCTCTACGGGCATAAAACATGGACACTGCCAGAAGAAGATCTGCAAGAACTCGGAGTTTTCTTTGACGGCGTGCAAGAGAACAGCGTATGGAGGCGAAGAATGAACCATCACTAACTCGCAAGTCTCTACGCCGAACCCAGTATTTAGAAAGTGGCTAAAACCGGACGGATACGTTGGTTGCTAGAATGCCGAGCAACCATCCTGTAAAAATGGTTCTCGCATCGAAACCGGAAGGAACAAGACAAAGAAGGGCACTACGAGAGAAGTCTGCGCGGAACTGGAGATCAGCTGCCATGCCATGTCATAAGATGTAAGGCCAAAAAAAATAAGTAAGTAAGCGTCTGTCGAAATCGGAGGAGTCTTCTTGATGTACGTAACGAGCGCAGCGCCGTTATTGCATCCGACCATCACCTTGTTATAGCAGAGCTACGCATGCGCATCGCACATGTCTAGCGACGGATGAACATCCAACAGAGCGCCATTAACAACTGGATATCCAGCGAGGAACTCTATTGTCGATGTCATCAACGACCGATAGCAATAGAAATTCGGTGGAAGTGGATCGGGCAAATCTCAAAGAAAGTAGCGAACGAGATCTGCAGAGAAGCACTCGGCTGGAATCCACAAGAACAACGTAGAAGAGCCAGACCTACGCAGCTTAACCAACCACTTCCGGGCTATTGAGAACTTGTCCTGGCGACAGGCAAAAGTTATGACAAATAACCGTCGGCATTCGAGATCTCTGATTTCATCCCTTTGTTCTGCCGGATCGGCTAAAATGGACCAATAAGCAAGTAAGAGGGAACCACAGTATTTCAGTATTCGACCGAGGAAGTTCCTGGCCGAGAATATTGTTGTGGAAGATAGCTTAGGTTCGTTGGCAGAAAGAATCGCACGTTAGGCAAAACAATGCGATGTTTCTTGTCCGAGTCCGAGGTATTAGCTAAGTATTGGGATGAAGCAACATCCGATTAGTGTCAGGCTATCTGACAACCTCGGAAGACTTCCTGAACAGGATTTCAGGAGGATAAGTTCTCGCCTTCGCGGAAGTCAATCTGCAAGTTATGTTAATAGGACGGATATTGGTAGATTTTAGATACATGAAGGACAAACAGTCTTGCTTCCAATTTGGGTAACCTCCGTAGTTCAAAGCATGTGAAGATGATGAGGGAACGAGTGCTGATGGTTGATTTGGTTACGAAGCCACTGGGAACGACGACAATCAAGGAACTTTCCGGTCTATTGGTCTGAATCATTAAAGCTGCTACAGTTGGCGCAAGTGCAAGACCTACGGGCACTCCCCGTAGGCCGGCCGCGTCGCTAGGAGGCCAGTTGTCTTCAAGCACCACTCCTGCTCCAGGAATAGAGGGTCCCGATGGGTTAGATGACTCGATCAGATCGAAGTTGGCTTGCGACTGTCGGGGCCCTCAAGGAATTGGTGACATTCTCACGATAAGTGGTCAGAGTGAGTAACAGTTTGTTTTCTCAGTGAGTTAGTCATTTAATTCATGGGATTCATGGGATAACTTTTATTTCCAAGCAATCGAGTACATACAGTATTAATATCTTTTTTTTTCAATAGTATCGCAACATTCTAATGAATATGTCAACAGACAGCCAAGTAGTTCTGATGTATGGTTCATATTGATTGCCATTAAAACTATAAACTAAGCCTAGAGGTGGTTTGCTTTTTAAGAAGGTTCAATCCAGGTTTTAAAACATAACGATAAATTTAAAAACACATCACATTTCTCTTAAGGGTTTTTGGCCAATTAATTTTGTCCTATTTTTTTGGGGTCAATAAAAGGGGAAAAATGTACAATTTGACGAAAGGCAGAGCCTTTCTGTTAGATACATTCTTGGTTTATTCGATTGATTCGAAAGTTTTTGGGGTAAATGTTTTGTCTTAACATTAAATCAAATAAACATAAAAGAGCGCAGAAGAGAGGTTTAACCTTCTTAAAAACCAATAAAATTTTACAAGCACAATACTCTGCCACAAACCACAACGCTCCATCTAGCCGACCAGGTACACACATGCACACGCACTTCATTGTCTTGCTGTTGCTGCCCGTGTCAGACTTCTTTAAACGGACAGTTTCATCAAAGTGGCACAAATTTCCTCGCTGATCTCCTCCGCTTCGGGCATCTCCGAAAGAACCCACGTTTCGTCGGTGCTGGTCAGCTCTTCGTCGCAAATTGGACACCGCTTCTGGTGTATGTTCCACTGTTCAATGCACGGAGTGCAATAGCTGTGAGCGCAGGGCAGGGAAACCTCCGGTTTCCGCTCCAAACAGATGCAACACTCGCTGCACTCGGTACCGCCTTCGGCGCCCTGCAAATCATCACTACTGCCTCCGGAGCCGCAAATCCCATTAACGTGGTCCATCAGAATCGAAGCGGTCGGATTGGTCGGAAACGCAAACGCGCCCGGCGAGTTGGGACTGCAGTCGGGCCGCTCGAACGACCCGGCCGCACTGCCGGTCGAGCTCGAGTGGGTCGGACTGCTGGCCGGGCTGCGGATCCGTTGCGTCTCGACCGTCACCATCGCGTGCAGGTTCGTCTGGAAGGTGCGAAAAACCTGCAGAAATTGCTTCAGATTGAGCAGTTTGTACGCTTCGACCTTCTTGTTGCTGGGATCGACCTTGACGCAGGCGATCCGCACCGTTCCCTTCCACAGCACGCTGCTGTCGGTGCCCTTTTTGACGGCGAACACCAGCTGTTTGCCGTTCGGGTCCAGGCATTTGCGGGCCCTGAAAAAGGGCACAATAAATCGGGTTACTGGATTGCCTGTCTGGGTCAGGCTTAGTCTATACGTTTTCATACAAGACTTCAACTTCGGATACACTTTAATAGAATATCAGTGCAAACGTTCGAACACAAGGAACCTGTTTTCACCATGTTATTCAATTCGTAGAAAAATTTCTGACCGACTGATATAAATATCTTTCGAATTGGTTGAGAAATAACCGATTTGTTAGTGCTAGGTGCTTCAGAAGCACTCGTAATAATTCAAAAATACTTACAAACTGTTCAGATCGGCCAAACACTTCTGAAAGTCCTCGTAGGTTAGGCTGCCGATTTCGGAGAAAATCTGCGCCTGCTTTTTGATTTCGAACTGAAGCGAATCCACCGCATCGTTGCAAACGATTTTCTGCGGCAGGCTGGACACTTGCTGTCCCATGGCCGCGCTCTGCTTTCGCTACTGCTACAACTACCAGTGCCGCGGATGCTAAGGCTTAGCAGCAATTAGTCACAACCGAAATTTGGATTGTTTGATCGGGCGAAGATTACGGGTTATCACTATCAGACTCAGACAGTCGCAATATTGTTGAGATGAAAAACAACAGAGCTTTTTTTTTTTGTTGGAAACCGAATACGTTTTCGTTTGTATCAAATTACTTTGACGTCTCATTTGACGCTTTTCTGTTGATTTAAAAGTACTGCGCTTTTAAAATAAACTGTTCGTTGAACCGACAGGTTTTGTAACATTGAAACAAATGAGTAACGTTTTAAACCTAGAATTTTTTGCAGTTTTATGCGAAATTTATGTTTTTTGGTCCAATTTGACCAACTAGTTTGCGGCAAGAAAACTGTAACAACGAGTAAGCCATGTTCGGTAGAAGTATTTTATTGAAACAGCTGCTGCAGGCAGCAGCTACTATCATTCTGTGGACGCACCCCGCAAAATGCATTTGCGTTGCTGGCAGCAAATGCTGTCGGTGGTGCAACGCACTGACAGTGACAGATCACAGAATGCGAGCTCAGCTCTCTGTCTCGTTGGTCTTTTTCATTACTGTTTACGTCGTCCTCGTTGTAAAACTGAAACGTGTTTCGCTTTCGTGTCGAATTACCCAGTCAATCGTCGAGCGAGTGCAACAGAAAATATGCAAAATCGATCGTTTTATAAGTGAGGAACATTTTGTTGCAGCTCGTTGTGAAATTTTGTCCGGACTCCGAACGTAATTCAGTTCAGTTCAGTGCAAAATAAGTGTTCGGGTACTCGTCCTAATTTGGCAGTAATGACCGAGAAAGATCTGCTCCTGGCTCAGATCACCGCCCAGGGAGACGCAGTGCGTAAGCTGAAATCGTCCGCAGCGGCCAAAGAAAAGGTTAGTCGTTTCTCACGGGAGACGAGCCTCCGGTTCGTTGATTAACGGGTTGTACCAGCACCAGCAACAACTTGAGGGCTTGACGGGACCCGTTCACCTTCACTTTTCATGACCAGTTCGACGAATCGAACCAGTCGTCAGCGATCGGCTAGAAGTTGTCCAGTAGTAAGGTGCTTATTCTTTCAGTCTGCCCGGTTGTCCTTCCTGGTTATGGCACTAGTTGGTTGCCGTAAAAGCGTGTTGCTTTCATGCAATTCTTTTTATTTCTTGAGGCCGAAGAAGGCAGCAAAGAAAATAAGCAGTTAAACTGGAGCACTAGAGCATGATGATTGGGAAATCGTATTTTTGCTCACGTTCCAGTCCATGTTCCAGTATGACTGCACAAATTGCATTGGTCGTAACAAGTTAAAGAATAATTAGTTTATTCTTTATTCGCCGAATTTGTGTCTGATCAGAAGCAAATCGTTTTGAAATTTGATTATAACTTCATCAACAACCTTGAAACTGCAAGAAATCCAAGAAAGTAAAGTTTGAAACTTATAGTTGAAGTTTTCAAACCATCAATTCCTAAGCAGTGGAAATAATATAAACAAACTTGGGACTGATTCTACTGATGAAACGTTAGAGTGGATGATGAAAGTGCATTTGCCTGTGAAAAAGATCTGTGATTGATATTCATGTGACTGTGCTAGACAGAGACGGTCTTTGAGTGCTCTACAGTAAAACAGAAATTTTATCTATTCTATATATTCTAACAAGCAAGCTAGATATTACACCACATTTCGACAGCATGGCGAAATTACTTTTAGCTTCTAAATCTATTGTCTGTTCAAAAACGATGGATGAATAATTGAATACAGCAATGAGCCAAAATTCCTCTGAGTAAATATCAATTTGTATGATAGTAAAGTTTTGGTGCAAAAGCTAGCTACCGTATGGTCGCCATCCACCGCTCATTTAAAAACGATTCTAAGTTAGTTTGTCCATAGCAAATCTAAATTCAGGTCCATCGAACCCCAATTTACGTCATAAGATAGAGAAAACAATTGTGTTTACAAGGAAAATTTACCGGGTTTCTAAATATTTAATAATAGTGACTTTTTTTAAAAAAAGGAATGCAATCTCATGACCCCTTTTACCGCTCACTTGAAATATGATCCATTCACCGCCCGTATGAAGTAATTTGCGGTTTCGTCACTAACCAGAATGACATTAGCTGAGGATCGGTTATGTAGGAGTGAGAGGGGAGCGAAGAGTGGAGGAGAGGATCCGGGAGTTTGATATTTGATGTTTTTGATATTATTCCTACTGCAAACAGCCTCAGCGAGGGCCTCAGCTAATGTCAAAAAATCCTTATATGTGTGCGTGGTGGAATACTTCATGGGTGCCATTTACCGCTCATATTTTTTACTGTTACCAAATAAATAAAACCCGCGTTTTGACCCTTGTTTTGGGTGCGGCATTTATAGCAGAATAGAACGCTAATATAAATACTATTGACTTATTTCACGTTATTTAGTAGAATAGTTTCTAAATAACCAAAGCAACAAGTTCGCTTGAGCTGATAAATAACTTAGTCATTTGCACTCGGACTTAATAAAGACACAACCAAAATGTCGTTCTTCGTCCCTCACTATAAAGATTATTCATTTTGGAAATGAGCTCTTATGAATATAGTGGAAATTTATGTTTAATTCGTATCATTAAACATACAAAATTATTGTTTGCCAATAGTTTTTGCAATAATGAACCATTTTAAAAAGATATAAGCATTTTTTGTTTGAAATGAGCGGTAAATGGAGCTGAGCGGTGAATGGCGACCTTATGGTAATATAAATAAAAAATTGAGCAACGTCATGTCTCGATAGTTTTTACTCTCAAGTCGATGTCCGTTTTTAAAATTATGGGAAATGAGGCCAATCAACCACTCCTCCGATATTTATTTTCCTCCCACATTATGTTCCTGACAATGAGGTGGCGAATTGTTTCGTACAGCTGCTCGCTCCCCGTTTTTAGAAGTTCAGCCAGGATACCATCCCTTACAGCGACCTTACCATTTTTCAGCTCACTGATTGGCCTCTTAACCTTCTCCTGTGTTGGTGGCTCCACAGTTTGGCCGTCGCTCAAAATTCTTATCCTGTACCTGCTGATCTTTGTGTTTACTTCTCTATTCAACAGTGTCTGGAAATACTTTTCCACCTGGCTGCTACCGCCGTTTTATCGGTAACCAGGTTGCCAGCACTATCATTGCACATCACAGACATGGCAAAATTCCTGCATCTCAGCGTTTTATAGAAACGCCGTGTGTCGTTGCTGGCGTATCGCTCCTCTGCGCCGGCGAGCACGTGCTCCTCCTATTCGCGTTTCTTTAGACGATGGATTTTTTTTCCGCTGCTCTAGTCTCTCTGTATCTCTCTCTGTTTTGGCGCGTTACCGCAGTGAGCATGCGACTCCTGGCCTGGTTCTTTTCATCTGTCACTCTTTTGCATTCGGCATCAAACCAGCTGTTACGCTGTCTTCCACGCGTCGTGCCTACCACCTCTCTCGCAGCTGTTTCGATGGCACCATGGATGTTCCTCCACAGCCCATTTATATCTTCTTCTTCTTCTACCTGCTGTTCTGCGATTCGCTGGTCAAGCTTCCTGGCGTACTCCACTGCTACACCGTCTGCCGTTAACCGCTGAATGTTGAAACGCAGCGTCCTCTCAGTGCGAACTTTCGCCGTGTTCGACAACCTTGCGCGTATTTTACTCACTACGAGATAGTGGTCAGAGTCGATATTTGGTCCACGAAAAGACCGTAAATCGATAACATCCGAAAAGTGTCTACCGTCAATCAACACATGATCGATCTGAGAGCTAGAGTCTCCATTTGGATGCCTCCAGGTTTGTTTCCGAATATTCAAACGTGGAAAGTAGGTGCTACAGATGGCCAACCCTACGACGTGACTACGACGTTGTTGTATTGACCGAAACCTGGCGGGACGGCTATGACAATTCCGTGCAGTTGTTTGGTAATCTTTTTGCCGTCTACCGTTGCGATCGAGATCATCGCAATAGCAGCAAGACACATGGCGGTGATATACTTGAGCAGCTGTGGGTTAAAATTAACCATGTAACTAATAGCAACGGTCGCCTGCTCGATTTGGCACTCGTTAATAACGCAGCTTTATGTGAAGTGTTTGAAGCGAGTGAACCACTGCCACCCTTCGACTGTAACTACCCAGCGCTTGGCATTTCTGTCAGTTTAACAGAGCCGGTACAATTCGTGAATATCCTAGACGTTCCAAGTTTGGATTTCTGCAGAGCTGATTTTGAGTCACTGAGCGTCCCCGTTTCTTAAAACGACTAGCAGTTTCTGAAGTTTCTGGAATACTTTAGTTCGGTTATTAAGTCAGTATTCGCTCGTTTTGTTCCTTACCGAAGACCTCTCCAAAGCCACCTTAGACTAATCAGCATCTTACTTACTTAGATGGCTTGCCGTCCTAAGACAAAGCCTGTTGAACAAAGTTTCTCCATGTAACTCGGTTGAAGGTTAACGCTCTCCAATTCCTCGGACACCAAGTACTCTCCGCCAGATCTCGCTCCACCTGGTCTAACCATCTTGCTCGCTGCGCTCCTGGTCGTCTTGTTCCTACCGGATTTGAGGCGAACACCATCTTTGCAGGATAGTTGTCCGGCATTCTTGCAACATGCCCTGCCCATCGCATCCGTCCAGCTTTAGCTACCTTCTGAATACTGGGTTCGCCATAGAGCTGTGCGAGTTCATGGTTCATCCTCCGCCTCCATACTCCGTTCTCCTGTACGCCGCCGAAGATCGTTCTTAGCACTCGTCGTTCGAAAACTCCGAGCACTCGCAGGTCCTCCTCGAGCATTGTCCATGTTTCATGCCCGTAGAGAACAACCGGTCTAATAAGCGTCTTGTACAGGGTGCACTTTGTACGGGGACCTGTAAGCACGACTTCCGCTGATAATGCGCCTTTGAATCTCACGGCTGGTATCATTGCTCGCCGTTACCAGTGAGCCAAGGTAGACAAATTCGTCGACTACCTCCAACTCATCGCCGTCGATCAATAGACTACTCCCCAAGCGGCGTCGTTCGACCTCGGTTCCGCTGGCCAGCATGTACTTTGTTTTAGACGTATTTACCTTTAACCCAATCTTTTCTGCTTCAGATCATAACACCTTGTAGCGCTATGTTGAACAGTAGGCATTAAAGACCATCACCTTGACGAAGCCCTCTGTGTGATTCGAACGAACTTGATAATCCACCCGAAATCCGAACACAGCACTGCGTACCATCCATCGTAGATTTAATCAGTTTGATGAGCTTCCTGGGGAAGCTGTTCTCGTCCATGATTTTCCATAGCTCGTTCCGGTCGATGGTATCATATGCGGCTTTGAAGTCAACGAACAAATGATGCGTGGGAACTCTGTATTCACGGCCCTTTTGGAGGATTTGCCGCAGTGTAAATATTTGATCCGTTGTAGATCGACCTTCGACGAAGCCGGCTTGATAAGTTCCCACAAATCTATTCGCAATTGCTGATAGTCGGCGGAAATTGATTTGGGACAGCACTTTATAGGCAGCATTGAGAACGGTGATCGCTCGATAGTTCTCACTTTTATAGATCGGGTAGATAACCCCATCTTTCCACTTCTCCGGCAGCTGTTCCGTATCCCAAATTCTAACAATTAGTCGGTGTATACAAACGGCCAGCTTTTCTGGTTTCATTTTAATAAGCTCTGCTCCGATGTCATCTTTTCCAGCTGATAAAGCAAATAGGTCATGCAGGGTAAGGAAATGTCGCCCAAAGAGCCGCAGAATGGATCCACTTCCTCAATTACGTGTTACGCTAAATTTGGCGCCATTCTGTCTTACAGGAGTAGACTTTTGCGGACCATACGAACCATACACCTCGAGGTTGCTTACAGTTTAACAGCGCAAGAGTGTTTGACGGCCATACGAAGTTTTGTGTGTTTTGTGGCACAAAATTCCAAGCAGCTAGCAGAGTTTGTGAAACGCACCGAAAGCGAAAGCGAAGTTACCTTTACCGACTCCAGACACGCTGGAACTTTAACCCACGTAGTGAACCCCACATGGGAGAAGTGTGGGAAAGATTAGTGCGTTCCGTGAAGACAACGTTGACCGTGTTTGATGATGGGCGAACGATGACGGATGAAGTACTCCTAATAGTACTGTCAGAAGCACATGTTGTGATCAATTCACGTTCTCTGGCGTACGTCGCTTTTGAACCGGGATCAGAAGAGGCATTGATACCTACGCGGCGTCGGAACAGCAAATCCAGAATTCGACCAACTAACGAGGCTAAAGCTCTCCGAGACCGTTATAAGCAGTCGCCGTTACTAGCAGATTAATTGTGGACTCGCTGGGTTGCTGAGTGCTTACCTTCGATTAACCGGAGAACCAAGTGGCTTACACAGTTTCCGCCATTAACATGTGGTGACTTAGCCTACATCGCAGATGATAAAGACGACGCAGCTGGATCCGTGGTGTGGTATACGTAGTTTATCGCGGAGCGGACGGCAGAATTAGGCAGGTGTTGGTAGCAACTTCGTGAGAAGAGTTCAGTTCAGTTCAGACTGGTCTCATAAAACTTGCGATGCTAGATCAGCTAGACCACATCAGCAGCCGTGTGAGCATTGTTATAGCATAATTGCCAAATTCCAAAAGTAAACAAATCAAAGCAAAAAGAAGAAAGATTGAGTTAGGAAAGATTTGCAAAGATATAAAGATTTGTAAAGAAGCTAAAAAGAAGATTTTCTAAGGATAGTGTAGAGATGTAACAGAAGAAATGATATACTTGATATATATTTTGCAGATCTAGCTGGAAAGAATTTTTCGGGTAGTTTAGCTGCAACAGATTTCGTCGAACCCGCGGATATAACCTGTAAAGAGAGAATAAAGAGTTTGTTGCTAAAAAGGGAGCAGGCTGAACCCCAAATAACAATGGTCGTTCCAAAGATTTTCAATGAAGTGGTTTCCCGCCTTGCGCTTTTGACGTTTTAGATTCAGTCAGAGTCAGAAAAATGGCGACGTGTCGGGGGGTTGCTTCAGATCCATTGGCCTATCTTCGGTTCAGCTGAAGATTAAACAAACAATTTAGACAAATTACAAGACGTTATGGGTAAATCACGAAAGGATGTTGTCCATTGAATAATTCCGTTTTCCGGGACTGGATACGAAGTTTCGCGTGGAGAGATACCTGAAGTCTATCGAGCTGTTGGGCGCGGTGACCATTAAGGACGCGCCGATGGTTGCCGCTAAGCCGGAAAAGTTCCAGAAAATTCTATCGGTGTGGCTAAGAACGTGCGGTCAATGACTGCGTGGCATCAGGGAATGATTTGCGGAGTCAATTTCCAAGGCGTGAAGATGACTATTAATAACTTAAGGCCCAGACACAATGCATACGGATTTTACTACGTTGCGGAAATTTGACAGAAAACCCATGGAAAAACTGTCGAATTGCCGCAACGTAGTAAAATCCGTATGCATTGTGTTTGGGCCTTTACTGTTCAGTCCGGATCTGCTTGCAAATTTGTTACCCATCGAAAGGATGGCTAAAGCTGGAGTAACGGTGGGTTGCGGACCGAAGGCTGGTGAAATGATACAGGGAAATTCGGTATTTGCGATTCGCCCTTCTATTCGGACGGCTCTGGCATCGTCGATTGGGCCACATTGGCGTTAGTAATCAATCTGGATGTACTCGTGGAGCGTAACATGGCTACAGGAATTGCGAGCATCAACAGTGAAATGAAATTCTTGGTAAACAGTGCCGCGAACCATTCAACGGAATCCGACCGCGTACAAGTCGGGCTCTGGAAAGGAGCTTCTCCGACGTGTGCAATCTGATCACTTCTATTGCCATTGCCATGGATGGCTTAAAGTTTTTCGTTTCGTTTGTGGATGATTTCACACATTTTCCTCAGTACCTCAAGAAGAAATCTGAAGTTTTCGAGAAGTTTCGATGCTATGGCGAAGCAATGGCGAGAGGCCTCGTTGTGTCGAAGCAAACCGTTCAAGGCCACGAATACTGTTTCAATGAACACAAACGATTTTAGAAGGTGCCGTTAACAGTTGTACCTTGCGATTCGGCAGTTGAATCTGTCTACGATCATCAAAGTGAACCAAGCCTGACGAATACACCATATACCGAGCAAGAGGGGAAAACATGAAATAACGTGTCAGATCTGATGCGTCAAGCACTCCCGATTACGTATAGTGAGTACAGTGACTACGATGGCGATAAGCAGCCTTCGACACCAGTAACGCTCTCTTCGCAACAAGAACTTGGTTCGAACCTTGGTAGGGCAACCACGAGGCGCACCGAACGGGAGCGCAGGATTCGTGCTAAGTTCAAAGATTTTATCACCGGGAAAATTTTCACTGCTGTACAATTTCGCTCGACAGACGAAGATGCTTGCAATGGACCCTCGCTTGAACCTGAATCCTGGAGACCTTTACGGGCAATCACTGAAATTAAGAATTGATCGCTACTTAAAAGCACGAAGGAGTTGAAGCTACAGTACATCAAAAAGAATGGTTATATTGCTCTCATAGAATTTGCCGACGCAGATTGGCCTCCAAACGCTGTAGGCCTTCTGTGCTTCTGATCATTAGGCCTTGAAAAACTGCAAAGTTGATGCATCGCTGGTCGTTATCGTTTGTGTCGGTGTGCTGGCTATGGCGCCCGATCACCGGTCTATACATTGCTTCCTGCCGACCTGGGCATTTATATCCCCGATGACAATCTTAATGTCCCGTGGCGAGCAGCTGTCGTGCCTTTCCTCCAGCTGCGCATGAAACGCTTCATTCTCGTCGTTGAGTCTACCACCGTATGGACAGTGCACGGTTATGATGCTGTAGTTGAAGAAACGGCCTTTTATTCCCATTATACACATCCTCTCATCGATCGTCTTGCAGTTTATCACGCGATCCTGCATTCTGTCGATTACCACAAAACCCGTTCACAGCTCGTTGGTCGCTCCACCGCTCTGGTAAAATTAGGCTTTACCGCAACGAATCTTCCACGCCTTCTTACTTTTGTGACAGTTCCCCTTCATGGCCGGGACGCCGAATTTCCGAGGTCCTAGCTGTTCCAGCCCACGAAATACAGTGACCTACTGGCCCAGCTGTCAGAAATCCATTCCTTTTCAGCATTTTCTTGATTGTTCGTAGTTAGGTTGGTTAGAGCAGATTGTCTTACTAGGGCCACGCTGCCAAGTGATTGGGCTACCAGTTTAGATGTAGTGCCGCGATAATGCATTTCTTAATTCAACCGCCCGCTTCGGATCAGACACTGTCGTAAGCCTAACCTGCAGTACACTCGCGCACCTAATTGAGAAATCGCCAAGCCATCAAGAGCCGCCTCTGACATGGGAACAGACGCTCAAGGCTGACAACGTAATTTGATAGAATAAACAAAGCAACCTATGACTTTGGCTGTAAAGTTCGATTTGTATTTTGACAACTAAACGAAATGCACGCGTATTCTTTAACTCTGCCCATTGGCCATTATTATTCCTCGTTGCCACAAGCTACACTCAGCGTTTGCATGAGTGTCTGCTTCCCTGTCGGTATATAACCTTTGATTCTTCCGGGGTTCGTTACCCGATCTTCGCTACGGTTGCTTGTATTTATGAAATGTTGAAAAAAATCAATTTGAGCAACTTCGGGTAGACCAAATAACTTTTTGAAATATGTATCATATTTTGTACCACAAGAAATGAATTTTTATCAAAGCAAACTCGCAAAAAATTCCTGCTACTCTCACCGCTACCATGTTCCCATTTTCGCCACCATTTCAACCTCTTAAATGATTCGCATGCTTCTCACATCCGCATAATTTACTGCATTTCATTTTATACCTACGTCTACGTTGCAGTAAATTCGATCCGCGATCGACTCAACCGCACAAAAATACATTCACCCGACAACCCAAGAAAAACAGCCACCGGGTCGGAATTGAATCGAACCGACCGGCAACCGGTACGACGAAAAAGAGGCAGTTGTTAAGCGAAAATCAATTTTTCGCGGCACCAAAAGCGGAAGCGCAGAGCGTAACCACGTCTGCCACAAAACAAAACACACACAAAATGCTTCGTCACTTACGGCGTTCCAGTTCGGCGGCGGTGGTGCACCTGGCTGCCGCTGTGGTACGATCCGGTAAACTTCCAGCAAGGTTCGAGGTTCACAGTAATTGTCGCTTTTGCCATTGCAGCGGCAAAGCCGCTGCCAGCGAAGAACGCGTTTCCCACAGCCAGCAAGCAATCGCAAAGGTTCGCCCAACTGGTTGCTAGGATCGGCGCATACTAAGATTGATTTTCTTTTCTCTTTTCTTGTTTGCAGATCGATGAGGAGGTTGCCAAACTGCTGGCCCTAAAGGCCCAGCTGAAGGACTTGGATGGTGGTGGTCAAGCGGCCGAGGTTGGGAATAAAAATTTGGTATTGAAAACCGCTAAAGGAACGCGGGACTATGGACCGGAATCGATGGCGCTGCGACAGCAAATCTTCGATAAGGTGATTGCTGTGTTTAAGAAGCATGGTGCGGAAACGATTGACACGCCGGTGTTTGAGTTGAAGGAGGTGCTAACTGGGAAGTATGGGGATGATAGTAAGTTGATTTACGATCTGAAGGATCAGGGTGGTGAAATACTGGCTCTGCGGTACGATCTGACCGTACCGTTTGCACGCTTTGTCGGAATGGGAAACGTTTTCCACATTCGGCGGTATCATATTGCTAAGGTGTACCGGAGGGATAACCCGTCGATGACGAAGGGTCGCTATCGGGAGTTCTACCAGTGCGATTTCGATATCGCGGGGACGTACGATCCGATGCTACCGGATGCGGAGTGCGTGAAGGTGGTTGTTGAAATTCTTTCCTCGTTGGACATCGGAGAGTTTGTGGTGAAACTGAACCACCGAAAGCTGCTGGACGGTATGTTCGAGGCTTGCGGGGTTCCGGCGGACAAATTCCGAACGATCTGCTCGTCGGTAGATAAGCTGGACAAAAGCCCTTGGGAAGAGGTGCGGCGGGAGATGATCGCCGAGAAGGGACTGGATGCGTCTGTTGCCGATCGCATTGGAGAGTTTGTTCGGTTGAGCGGGGGTGTGGAGCTGGTGGACAAGCTGGCCGAAGATGAAAACCTTAAAAAGATTAAACCTGCTCTCGAGGGAATTGCCGATATGCGACTGCTGCTGCAGTATTGTGAGATTTTCGGTGTGAAAGATCAGATCGTTTTCGATCTGAGCTTGGCACGGGGTTTAGACTACTATACGGGCGTGATTTACGAAGCTGTGCTGAAGGCTGAACCTACGACGCCTAAAGTGAACGGAGGTGGCAAAGCCAGTAGCAAGGACGAGGAGGAAGTCACCGTTGGTTCGGTTGCCGGAGGAGGTCGTTACGATAATCTGGTAGGCATGTTCAATCCGAAACGCAAGCAAGTCCCGTGTGTTGGCGTCTCCATTGGAGTGGAACGAATCTTCTCCATTCTGGAGGGCAAAGCCCAGCAGAAGGTACGGACCACAGAAGTGGAAGTGTACGTGGCTTCCGCCCACAAGGGATTGCACCTAAAGCGGCTGGAGGTGCTGAACACGCTGTGGAATGCTGGTTTTAAGGTAATTTACTCAAATTACTGTTAAAAGTTCATTAATAAATACTAAATCTTCCATTGTCACAGGCGGAACACTCGTACAAGTTGAATCCCAAACTGCTAGTTCAGCTGCAGTACTGCGAAGAGTACCAAATTCCGTACGCGATCGTGCTAGGTGATGGCGAACTGTCTCGAGGTGTAGTTAAGCTGCGTGAAATAAACAGCCGGAAAGAGGAAGAAATTCCGCTGGAATCACTTGCGGAAGAGTTGAGAAAGCGCTTGGCGGTCCAATGAACAGAAGCATTTACGCACGCAATAAAATCCTACTTAGCCTAGGTTAGCAGCCACGTCAGTACGGTCTATTTAAAAAGTCTCCTAATTCAGTCACCGATCCATAATCATCAAATTCAATTCATACAGTGCTTCTTTTAGCTTCTACTGCCTTATTATTACAATTGGTTTACTTATAATCGTCAGAATGATATGAGTGATGTTCTTTTTCTTAATGAAACAGCTTTGAAAGCAATTTAATGTTAATAAATGCTAGTTTTTTGGAAGAGCGACTCCAATTTTTGACTCCCCTTTGATTAGTTTCATCTGTGTCTTGCTTAAAATTTAAATAAAGAAGAATCCATAAATGACGAAAATTTTAAAGCGAAAGTTTTTGAAATATTGTTTCTCCCTGTTGCTTGATTCACCAGAATTGTATGTCTTCGACTGTCTTTCTCTTTCGATTGACTTTGCTAGTTTTTGGAACACAAACAAAAAATAAGGTCCCCGGCATGTTCTCTTTCCCTAACAGTAATAAGAATAGGTAAATATAAGGAACGCTCACCCGATTTCAAGTCTGGTACTCAGGTTACACTGCCACTCGATGTCGGTTAAATCTGCTAGGTAATATCCTTCAATATTTCCGGATTACTACGGATAAAGCGACGAATTTCGATTCAGTGGGTAATTGAACAGGTGTTCAATTCTCCTGGAAGTTCACGACGTCACATTCGCCGAGATTTCTCGGCAGGAACAGATCCTCAACAGGGTTAGTTCCGGATAGCAACTTCGTGTATGGAGAAGGTAGGTTCTTCAATATAATTTTCACTTTTGTCTATCCAGTTTCGTATAGACCACTAAATATTCGCAAGCTTTAAACAGCATATGAACATTTACACCGAAATTCACCTTAGTTTAGTATTTCCTAAACACGACACTATCAAATTTGTTGTTTCTAAAAAATCTGCCTGAGACGCTACAAGAGTGAAAAAATTTAACCACAAAAAAAAATTACTTCTTTTCGTCGCCACAGCTTGCTTCGATTCGTTGATGGAACTAAATTGAAATCAAACACAAAACTTTTGTTCAAATTGAACTTGAATGTGGACGTGAAATTGTACCTTCTTGAAATAGGACTCGGAATTGAACTTAAAATTTTGCTTGAATCGGACTTAACTTTGGCTTGCAATTTGTCATAATTTTGGACATAATTTTGGATCAATTTGGATTTTAAATTAAACTAAAGGTGGACTAAAAACTAAAACAGGACTAAAAATTAAGCATGAAATTCAACCTTAAATTGGCATAAAATTTGACATGAAATTGGACTTAGTTTCAGACTAATTTAAACTTGAAACTTTACTTCAAATTGAACCGTAAGTTGGACTTAAAATTGAACTTGAAAACTTAAAATTGTATCTAAAATTAAACTTAAAATTGAAGCTAAACTTGACTTGGATTTAAAACTGGATTAATTTTTACGTAGTTAGATTATTTATCGCAAAACTGCCATCTATTATATTAAAATCAGATCTAATTACACCTCGAGGAATACTTGTTTACATAAATTTTATAGTGAAGGTAGGGGACGTGCCCCAGCCTGGGCCTGGAAATATTTAGCAAAGAGGTAAGCGGTAACGTCTAATATATCTCCCACATTAGGGAGGGAATGTGCACGTCGTCCTTCTTTACTTCGGGGCTAACGGTGAAGGGGGAGATACATATACAGTGCGTAGTGCCTGCCGGAATTTGCCGCCTTCACCAAGAAGCATCACGCGAAGGAGGATGTGGTCTTTTGTCCAGATCTGGTTTCGATCCATTTTGGGTCAAGACAAAACATCATTGGACTATAGATGGACTGGCTGGAGATAAACATTCTACCGAAGACCCTCCCAACGTCCCCAACTGCGATCGATAGAATTTCTTTGGACAAACCTCAAACGGACGAGGTATTCCAATATAGCTCCAAAGCCACGATATAGCTGATGAAAATGATGACATCCATATTTCAGTTTCAGATTTTGGTCAACTGCCAAGTAATGGATACGATGCGAAAACAAGTCGTATCCGTCCAGCTTTAATAATTTTCTGAATACATACTGCGGTTGAACCGTTAAGATGTGCGAGTTTTTTTATGAGTAGCGAAATCTGCTCAGCAACTTAGAAGATACGATACTATCAGACACCTGACAAGACAATTCAGGGAGTGTCCTAATGGGGCGCGAGGATCCAGACCCACTAAAACCCTACTTGTCCCAACAAACAACTTTTTTGAATAGTAGCTTGTCCAACCATTGTACAGCTAATTACTAAGCAACAAGCGTTTGACAAGCTGTTATTCAACAAAAATGTTTGTTGGGGGTGCTCTTGTCCGGTCCAACCTTGAGTACTGCGATCCTGTGTGGAGTCCTTACTACCAAAATAGAGTTGATCGCATCGAGTCACTGCAGCGCCGATTCATACGTTTTGCACTTCGAAGATTGTCCTGGAACGATCCTTTTCAGCTGCCCTGCTATGAACAACGCTACAGATTCATCGATCTTGACCTGTTGAACACTCGTCGCGACGTGATCAGAGCAATGGCTGTCGCCGACATGCTGACCTCGAGAGTGGATTGCCCATGTCTACTCGCGAACCTCAACGTATACGCCCAAAGTCGTGTTCTACATAACGGTCCATTTCTGCGTGTACCGCATCGGCGAACCAACTATAGCACAATCACCGGTCTGCAACGCCTTTTCATTCATTTATACATAGCTTCGACCTAAACGTCAGCCGCGACGTACTGAAAACTCGTTTCCTGACACTAGCACGTAGATTCTAGTTTAAGTGTATCAGTAGGGCCAGTAGGCCTGTTAATATTTTTATACAAATAAACAATAATTCAGGACAGAGGGGAGTCTTCAACCTCTCAATCCCCCCTGGAACCACCTTATCGGTATTACATCAGGGAGGGGCTATTGTGCTTGACGCACCCTCTTAGATAACTACTGGCCTATGGTAGTTAAGCTATTTACTCGTCGTTGATCGGCTCTCCAGCAGTTTTGTAGCTCATGTACAAGCTGGGTAGCAGCCGCATTAACCGCTCTCCATACGTCCGAGCTAGAACACATCCTTTGGAGTAAGTTGTCGGGAATAGTGTCCTGTCCGCTCAGTGATGCCAGATCTACGGATTTCTCCGTAGTTCTACGGATTTATGAATTTTCTACGGACCTACGGATCAGGTGCTCATATCTAAAAGCAAAGCCGTGGGCTTAAACCGTCATTAGACATTACCCTTCTTTATCGACAGACTTCGCAACCGGCTGTTAGAGTACAGGAAAATTACGGGACCAGTGTAATGATCCTACTGACTCTATCTAGCAAGCACCGCCTAGCCGAGATTCGAACATACGACGACTAGCTTGTTAGACCAGCATCGTACCTCGAAGCTAACTGTGCTATGACGACTCATTTCTCCCGTATAAAAGACGTATAAAAGACAACAAAAAGATGACGAGAAGACAGCGGTAAGATGACAATAATGTGATGATAGGATGACGGAATAGTTATAAAAAGATTGCCAAAATGCGATGAAAAGTTGGCGAAAAGACGACACAAATCTAATGAAAATAACGTGAAAATACAATAAAAAAACGCCAAAACAGTGACAAAAAACCGCAGAGTTACGTTTTAAACGTGTCATACAAATGATAAAACATGCAAAAAGGATGACGAATAGATGGCGAATATACCTCAAAAAGACGAGAAAACAGCTACGAAAAGATAAGTAAAAAACAATATTTTTGTTAACTTGACCACAAACACGACGAAAGATGATATAAGGATGACAAAAAACGAAGATAAGACGACAAAATGTCAATGAAAATACGCTATTTTAGCAATAAAAAACAAGAAGTTGTTGAAAACATGCGACCAAAATTGCTAAAAACAACGAAAATATAAGGGAAAGGTGGTCATGAAAAGCCAACAAAAGTATGACATAGAAATGACAAAGAGGCAACGACGAAAAAATGCAACAAATGACAAAAAAACCGACGAAAAGCAACGATAAGATGACGTAGAGATGATGAAAGAACGACAAAAAGATGGTAAATAAGCAACAAACTCACTCACTTCCTCACTCATGAATATACAGCGAAAAGACAACGGCATAATGACGAAGAACTAAAAACCAGTAATCCAAAAAACGAAAGGCGGCAAAAAACGGCAAATATACATCAGAAAGATATCGAAAAACGCCACAAAAGCGAAAAAAAATGTCAAAGAAAAAGAACAATACAAAACGACGACGAGATTATAAATCGAATGAAGAAACAGTAAAAAGACAGTAAACCCGTAACTAGAAATGTCAAAGAAGACTACAAATGACATCGCCATCAAACCGAAAACGCAACAAAATATAAAAAATGGCAACAGCTGCTGTAAAGAGACAAAACGACGATGCAAAATGCTAGAAAACCGACTAGCAAACGTTGAAAGACAACAAAACTAAACAAATAGCGGTTAGCATTGATGCCTCTCACACCAAGGACTTGGGTTCAAATTTCAACCCCGCAGAAGTCGCGAATAATCCAAACTGTTAAAATGGTTATAATCAAATTTAATAAATAAGCAAAAATTGATATGAAACCGACAGCAAAAGGCGACGGAGTACACAATAACAATACGAAGACTAAAAATTAGAGACAGAAGATAAAAACCAAACAAACACAAAATGAAAGATGAAATACGGAAAACATAGACAAAAGGCAAATGACGAAAGTCGAGAATATGCGTCCTTTAATAATTCAGGGAAAATTTGAAAGGTGTCATTAACTGATTTGACTCAAAGAAGTATTAATTTCCTTTAAATAGGTTCCATCAAAATACGTTCATAACACACTGACTTTAAAGTCTCAATCAATAGGCATCATACCCGCTAAGATACGCACTCGCCACTCTCAAGCACATGAGACGATAGGTACTTTCCAGCTTACCTAGGTAGCTTTCGGTTTCTAACTCCGATGACCACACCGGCCCGCCATACCTGAGTATGGACTGGACCACATTGGCTAAACAGTCAACGTGGCTGCCTAACTGGAGCTTGTCGTCGACCATGACTCCCAAGAGTTTTAAGGACCGCGTTGACAAAATAGTGCAGTCCTCGACGCTGATATTTCCTTGCTGCACTGACTTGCGGTTGTTCACTTACGATAACCTCCGTTTTATGATGCGTTTCCTGGAGCGCATCCAATCCTCGACAATGCTTATAGAGTGGGCAGCCGTCAACTCAACCTCTCTGATAGATTCACCGTAGACTTCCAAGGAGACCCCTACCGGGAACTTCAGCTTTAACAGCTCGTCATACATGACGTTCCACAGCACCGGGCCCAGTATGGAACCCTGCGGCGATTGGAACGCACTTCTGACCTTCCTCCGTGCTGTAGCATTGCACCCGATTCTGGAAATAATTTTCCAGAATTCTGTACAGCGACACCGGCACTTGGACGTTCCGAAGCAAGTTAGCTATGGAATCCCAACTAGCGCTATTGAACGCATTTCTCACGTCGAGCGTGACAACTGCGCAATAACGGATACCCGTCCTCTTACGCTGGATTGCCACCTCGGCTGTCTTAGTGACAGACAAGATGGCATCCACCGTAGATTTGCCTTTACGGAAGCCGATTTGGTTCCTTGACAGACCGTTCATACCCTCCGTGTACTGTACGAGTCTGTTAAGTATAACCCTCTCCAGCACCTTGCCGGCAGTATCGAGCAGACAGATTGACCTATATGACGAGGGGACACCCGGAGGTTTTCCCGGAAGTGGCCATCTTCCAGGCATCTATTCATTACTGCTCCGAATAATTCGGGAGTCTCCAAAATAGTCGCTTTAATGGCCAAATTTGGCATTCTGTCTGGTCCCGGTGCCTTGCTCACCTTTAGGGATTGAGCGATCTCAATGAGTTCCTCGTTCGTAACCGTCGCTTCCTCCCCGACCTCTAAGCCGCCGTCGCCCATGTAACTTTGGATGTTCGGCATGGAGGCCGACCATCCCACGCTATGGTCTGAGATACTGGAACGTCGGCCGTGGGACGACTCAGCGGCCTGAGGCCAGGGCCTTGGCTCGTGGCGTGGAAAGAAGCCCTTGATGATTCGCTGCAGCATTTCCATTACGCCCTTGGTCTTTGCCATTACGACCCTGTAGGCATCACCCCACGGGTTCGCATTGGCACTAGCACATAACCTTTTAAAGCAGGCTTTTATCCCACTCTTAAGCGCTGCGCGTGCAGCAACAAGTGCTACAAGTGCAGTCTTCTATCAGATCAGTACTGCCGAAAGTCACGTCGATGATAGACTCCGCACCGTTCCTAGTGAAGGTACTTGTGGTGCCGACGTTGGCCAGATCTACGTTAAGCTTTGCCAGAGCCTCAAACAGAATCAGACCCCTATGGTTCCTGCGACGACTTTCCCACTCAACCGCCCAAGTTTTAAAGTCGCCCGCCACAACCACCGGCCTTAAACCAGTCAGCACAACTGATACTCGGTCTACCATCCGCGTAAACTGCTCGATAGAACAACTCGGCGGAGCATAACAGCTGCAGTAGAACACTTGCACACCCACTTTGAATGAATGCGAGATTATGGCAATGCCCATTGTTGACTTAGAAACTGCTTGGTGTAACAGCCACTGAGCCGTGCTGCAGTGGTTCAGGTTGAGTTGAGTCACTTGCACTATGAACGTGGATTAGTCGCCGGCACACCGGCCGGGCACCTTGGACCTCTCGTTACCGGTACAGATCAGGCATTGGGGAGGTTCCGCGTAGTTCCTTGCTTTATGGTCACCACTGCCACGTCTCCTGCGCAACTGGCTCCTATCTGGCCCCTCGCAGTTCCAGGCTTTATGTCCGTGCTCGAAGAACCGGAAGCAAGCTTCTGGCTGCTTGAGCACGCTCAGTGGGCATTCCGACCGCCTCGCTTTTAGCCTAGCGGCTTTAAGGGCTTCGTTTCCGTCAGTCAGCGGAAGTCGTATGGTGGCTACCTGGGTCCCGGCTGGACCCTTGCGTAGGCAAACCACCTCGGTTTATTTATTTATTTATTTATTTATTTATTTATTTATTTTATGTGATACATTCATCTGACAATGTCTTAATGAAGGTCACACAAACTCTTACAAAGCATCAGTTCTTGACAATTTTTGAACAAAAATTCGAGTAGGCTCTCCAAATTCGTACAGTTCTTCAACCCGAGTGAACATCCGGATGCATGACGTCACTGGTTCGTGGTACCCAAACGTGGTTCGGTAAATTCCGTGTGCAATAAGGCCGTAGTTCGCAGAGATTTTTGAGATGCTCGGAAATTCACTTTTGAAAGCAGCGTCGGCTAATCAATGTCGTTGTTCAAAATTTTTGCTACAAACGTTGCCTGCTGAACTTTTCTGCGCCGTTCTAGTGTGTCCAAACCGAGCAGACAACGTTCACGATAAGGAGGGAGATTCTCTGGGTCTCTCCAAGGCAACTCTCTGAGGGCAATACGGATAAATCGTCTTTGGATGCGTTCGATTCTTAGAATCCAGGTGAGCTGATGTGGTTGCCAAATCACGCAGGCGTTTTCAAGCAAAGGACGAACTAGTGCACAGTATAAAGATTTCAAGCAGTGAGGGTCCCTAAAATCTCTTCCGATTTTGGAGATAAATCCTAGCTGTCGGGATGCTTTGGAGATAATAGCAGAACGGTGAGCGTTAAACATAAGTTTGGAGTCGAGTAAGATGCCGAGGTCGCTAACTTGCTCTACCCTCCGGAGAGTATTTCCATTTATATTGCAGTCAAAGATGATAAAGTTTTAAGTGCGATGAAACGTTATAACCTCACATTTTGCTGTGCTCACTATCAAGTAGTTGATCTTACACCAATTCACGAAGCCATCTAATAATTTTTGGAGCCGACGGCAGTCGTCGATGGAGTGCACGGTAAGAAACAGTTTAAGATCGTCAGCGTAGATAAGTGCGCATCCAGTTTCTAGTACCATAACTACATCGTTAAAAAACAATATGAACTGCAAGGGCCCCATATTGCTTCCTTGAGGAACACCAGACTTATTTGTAAACACAGATGAAACAGTAGATTCTAACTTGACTTGCAAGACTCTATCGCGTAAATATGATTCAAGCCAAGCCAATAGCTACTCTGAGGCTCCCAAACGATGGAATTTCTGCAGAAGGATGCGATGATCGATCCGGTCGAATGCAGCTTTTATGTCCTTGTAAACTGCGTCGACTTGTGCTCTTTCTTCAAGTTGCTTGATGCAGAAGCAGGTAAAGTCGAGTAGATTGGTGGAAACCGATCGACCAGGCATGAACCCGTGCTGGTGGGCTGATATATAATTTTTGGTACGGTTAAGCATGGCAGTGCCCACAATAATTTCAAAAAGTTTGGAAGCTGCAGACAAGCTGGTAATTCCTCTGTAGTTCCTAACTTTCCGACGATCGCCACTCTTATGAACGGGAAACATAAAGGATCGTTTCCAAATACTAGGAAATTTTCCTTGTGCAAAAGACTTGTTGAAAATACTACAAAGTGGTACGGATAACTCAAATGCGCAGCAACAAAAAATAGCGGCTGGGATTCCATCAGGTCCGGGGGAATATGATCGCTTCAATAATCATCACTGGAGTAATTTCGAAAGTGTCAAGGTCGACGAGTCCTTCGGAAACATTCATTGCAGCCAAACCAGCTTCTGCGTCGGAGGCGAACTCATTTGCAAATACCGAAGAGAAGAAGGATGCAAACATTTCGCAGGAGTCTGTAGTGGAGCACGATTCTGAGCCATCAAGATATACTTTGGCGGGAATAGAATTGCATTTGCGTTTCGAGTTTACAAAACTCCAAAAATCTTTCGGGTTTCTTCGCAGGTTAGTTTGCACACGGAGAACATATGACTTATACAGGGAGGCGTTGAGCTGACGATACTCGTCACTGGTACGTTTATATTCACGTTTTAATTCTGCGGATTTACGACGTCGGTATTTACGTAAACAAATATTGCGCGAACGTTTTAAGGCTCGTAAACGATTAGTACTCCAGGGCGGTGTGGAACGTTGCTTAACAAAAGGCAAATTTGATTGAAGCCACCGGTTAATAGCGTTACAGAATAAATTGGCCATGTCATCCACGTCGCTCATTTCAAGAAGATTCTCCCAGTCATAGTTAAGTAAATGTTCAGAGAGCAGGCCAAAATCTATTTTGCGGTAGTTTAATTTTCGTCGTTCATTTTCTGAAGGTGTATATGATTCTCGGAGTGGTCATTTAAAGCGGGTAACGAAATCAACAATGGGGGGTGATGAGAGTCAACAGAAAGTAATGGTGCAACGCACTCGTCAACGGATACAACGTGGTCAGCAGAATAAAAAACTAAATCAAGCACCCTTCCAAGATGATTACGTTTCAAATTGGCTTGTTGGAGGTTGAGGAAATCCATTCCGTCAACTAAAACCGCACTCGCAGTGGGAAGCTGCGATGTATTCGTATGATTTATCATGTCGTCATTGTATTCCCAAACAATGCGTGGTTGATTGTAATCACCGCAAATGAGCATAGCATCAGTTGAGGGTTTTTTTTCGCACAATTCACGAATAGAAGAAACGTGCGATTCAATAACAACAGGATCCTGGCTTTTGTCGGGAGGAATGTACACAGCACCAAATAAAATTTTCAACCCATGAATATTCGAGGTAATACAGACTTGCTCTAACCTACTTGCTTGTGCTGACTTGAGGGCAACGCATGGGTACTGCCGGGCGACAGCGATCAATACACCACCACTCCACTTTGCGCTTTGAGAGATTGTTCTCATCCAGGTTCTTAAGCTGGAGAGTCACTTCTGGTGTGAGAGCACGTACCTGCACTCCGTCCCCGAGCACTTCTTCCGCTATGGACTTGTGTGCGGAAATCTTCTTGGTGGCGTCCTTCTTTAACTCGAGGATCATATCGCCCGTGCGTGAGCGGCGGATGCTCCGCACGTCCACGCCCAGATCCTTGAGTAGGGTGTCTCCTCTCATGGCCTTCAGAACCTCCGAGTATTTCGACCCGTCGGTGTTCAGGATACGGGCGTTGCCCTTCTTCGCTCGCTTCCTTCCCGGTTTAGGTGGAGCTGTTTTTTTTACTGGAGCCTCTAGCTTTTGTCGGTTTACACTATATGTGGCTTTGACATAAATGGGGACTCGAAACTCCTGGCACTAAGAGATTTGACGCAGGGTGAAGATTTGGTCCGATTTAGATCGACCCTCCATGAAGCCAGCCTGGTAACATCCCATAAATCTATTGGCTATTGGCGTTAGTCGATGGAAGATGACTTTCTAATGCTGATGCGGTTGCGTCATCTCAGGCGTTAGCAGCAGTATCTCGGCACAGCATCTTGAAGCAGATACATGTGCTTAGCTTAATTTCCTGTTCAAGCGCCGTCCATAAACTTCTCTATGCTCCTCTGTCTGTCTCAGTTCTTGCTTTGCTGTGTCCGTCTTCTGGCTCTGAGGCATTCAGCTCGAAGGATGCTTAGTTCATTCATTCCACCAGTACACTAGTCGCCGTTTATTCCTGCTTTGTAGTTTTTTGGGCATGGTTGTGTCTTGTGTATCTTGGATTACTGCTCTTTCTGTCTTCTGGGTTTCTGGCACGATCTTCGTGTATATCCGAGTTCTGTCTCGTTTCTTCGAGAGTAAGACGCGGTGTCCGTTTACTTTCTGCGGTGCTTTATTAGCGTTTACTAACGCTTTTTCAGCCTCTTCAGCCGTCGCGCGTTCATTGTTTGATTTGCCGCGAGTTGAAATGAGTGCTATATGTATGTTATAATTCAGTGGAATCAATTAGTTTGTTTTGATTAAGATTAAAACGAGCGCTTTTGTGTCACACATTAGAAAAACTGTAAATTTTTATTGCTTCCCAAATACGGAACGATTAAGACGTCAACCCAATACGACAGATCGACGAAAAAAAGAGATTTCAAGTAGCAGGAACTTTATTAAAAGATCTGGTGAATGATCCCACTCAAGTTCATTCCTAACCCTAACTAAACAACTAAACCAAACCCAACGGTCAAAAACAAAACCAGAACAGTTTCCTAGTGGCGCATTAATCAGAGCGCGCTCAGCGCTTAGCGGGCCTCTGTAATTTGGCTAACAAAATCGAACCAATCGTTTGGCTACGGCAGTATCGACGTGGTCAGCCGAGCGCAACCGCCACGGCTATCACGGATCGACACCAGCAGAAGCACGACTTACAGCAGGTGACAGTGACCTTTTCCTTATACCAGTGGCTTGTGCGTTTAACTGTTTCCAGCGATGAGACCGCATCCAGACCGGACCGGACACATTCCATGCGGAACCAAACACCTTAGTCTTA
Source organism: Sabethes cyaneus (assembly GCF_943734655.1). Classification (NCBI taxonomy): domain Eukaryota; kingdom Metazoa; phylum Arthropoda; class Insecta; order Diptera; family Culicidae; genus Sabethes; species Sabethes cyaneus. The sequence goes on along the minus strand of NC_071353.1, from coordinate 148,025,534 downwards.
AGCGAAGACGGAGACAATGGTCAGTTCGGAGGTAAGAAAAAGCACTACAACGAATTGTCAATAGTCAAATGATGACTTCAAACGGACGAGTTCGTTGTTTGTGGATCGCTGGTTTTTCCCTTGGAAGCCTATAAAACCGATTTGTCCGACTCGGGCGGGTTCAGTTTTGGTTTGCTGTTCGTATAACTCGCGCGATCTGATGTCTTCGCTGCTTCGGTGAATAATGAATAGGTATGCAGTGCTAAGTGCTACAACTGTGATCTTTGTTCTGGGGCTAGAGTTATCACTAGCTAATCCGTACGCTAATGGGTACCCCTACAGTACGGCACTGGTGACGGAAACCAAACTGCTTAAGGGCGGCTCCGGTAAAGTTAGTTCGGCGGGCGGGAAAGATGTGCGCGATTTTACGCGGGATCACGTTCTGGATGAGAGCGGAAAGATTGACTCGGCAGCCGATGCTGTCCGATATCATACGTTGGATGGACAGTTGAACGGTCACCGGATAGCCGATACCTCGAAGGGTGGTTCGGTCGATAAGGTGAAACATTTGGCGGGGGAAAATTTTGAAACCGATAAGAAACACAATCGGAAGCATGTGAAATCTGGTTTTTCTAATTCTTACCACAAGGATGAAACGGGAAGCAAGAGTTCGTACTACGAGGATTCGGATGATCGTGGTGGAAAGCAGGTGTTTGATAACAGGCAGAATGCGAGGAATAATTATAACGATCATTTGTACGATAAAGAGCTGAGGAACGATCGGTTGCGGGATCGGTACGACGATCGTTTTGGCAGCGCGGATCTGCGAGGTGTTCGGGATCATCAGCGTCATGCTGCTGCCGGTAGAGGTTCGTTTAGATCAATCTAAAAAACAGATTTTTACAGTTTTTCCTTTGCAGGAAATCATCACGACTATCGTGATGGATTTCACGACGACGGTGGTCATCGGTTGGATTCATATGGGGTAGAATATTACCCGGGTTTGCCGCCCTTGGTTCCGATACCGAACTCGGACGAAATGTTCCGACGGCACAGCTACTACGAGCCGCGTCCAGCGTTCGCTACCGGGCCATCTTCGACCATTACCGTTTATGAAGATCCCAGAGAAAGCTTTTCGGCGTACGATCAACACCATCGCCGTTCGTTTCCGCCGGCGGCGGTCAACCGACGGGACGGTCTGTTCCGGCGGTTCGAGGACGATTTGGTTGACCGAACCAGGATCATCTTCAGACCCAGTCCACTGCTGAACTACAGGGGGCGCTATTGATGGGAGCGTAATTTTTTTCGTTGATGAAAATAGTTTGATAAGTATAATAAATGATATTCTTACTAATGATAAAATAAAACTCGAAATTTGCAGCGCGGATTATTTTGGCCAGTTTTTTGATGTAGAATGCAACCTAACCTAAAACCAATTTTTTACAAATGTGTCAAACCAGAACGAATTTTTTAAAATCATTTTACCACAAAAATTTAACCTAGAAAGCCTAAAGGCCCAGACACAATGCATACGGATTTTAGTACGCATACGCGATGGCAAGAGTCGTGTTTCTAGCACATGGGAACACAAAGGGATAGCCAATCAAGCTGAAATCCCGATGCAATTTTACTTTTTTAACGAATTCAGTAAACTCAAAAAGCCATGACTTTTACCTGTCGCCAGGACACGCTGTCCTTGTGGATTCCAGTCGCGTGCTTACCTGCAAACCTCGTTCGCTCCTTTCCTCAAGGTGTGTCCGATCCACTTCCACCTACGTTCACGAATTTCTGTGGCTATCGGCCGTTGAGGACACCGACGATGGAGTTCCTCATTGGATATCCAATTATCAGGCCACCAGGTACGAATAATGTATCGCAGGCACCGGTTAATGAATACCTGCAGTTTTTGCGTTGTATCCGCTGAGACGCACCAAATTTCGCTGGCATACAGTAGTACGGATTTAACGTTTGAATTAAAGATTCGGGGTGTGGTACGTAGAGTGATCTGGTTTGAGCGTCAAATGTTTCGCAGACCTGCAAAGGCACCCCTGGCCTTCCTTATCCGTGTGGCTATATCAGTCTTGGTTCCACCATCGGGTGTTGTCTGGCTACCAAGATATTGAAAGGTGTCTACCCGCTCAACTTGTTGTCCCGCTACTGTGAAGTTGGTGGAATTGTCAGTGTTCATTACCATAGACTTAGTTTTCGCTACATTGACTGTGAGTACCCTTATGGGGTCGGACAAGACGCCGTCGTGCAGAACCTTGCACGAGAACGCCTCGTACTGAGCCTCGATGAGATGGACTAGCTTATCTATAACTCCTCTACGCCTAAGTGCGCCCCAGATGTTTTCGTGATTGAGTCGGTCGAACGCCTTTTCGAAGACAACGAACACCAGCAGAAGAGAGTCCTGGAGTTCGTTGATCTGCTACAATATAATGCGGAGCGTTGTGATATGGTCTACACATGATCGGCCAGCACGGAATCCAGCTTGCTGCCGCCGGAGAGTAGCGTCGATCTTCTCCTGGATCCGGTTGAGGATTACCTTACAGAGTACTTTGAGAGTAATACAGAGCAACGTGATGCCACGCCAGTTACCGCATTCCGTTAGATCTCCTTTCTTAGGGACTTTGACCAACATGCCCTGCATCCAGTCCACCGGAAAAGTTGCGGTTTCCCAAATATTGCTGAAAAGCTGATGCATCATCTGGGCTGACAAATATGGGTCAGCTTCGACCATTCCGGCTGAAATACGATCTATCCCTGGCGCTCTATTGGATTTCATACACTTGATGGCTGCTACAATTTCATCCAGTGATGGCGCCTCCGAGTTGACGCGACTAATTCGACGAACTGTAGGCGTCATATGCTGCTGGTTTTGTTGGTCTCTGACATTTGAAACTCGGAAGAGTTGTTCAAAATGTTCAGTCCATCGCTTAAGCTGTTCTGTACGGTCAGTCAATAGCTGACCAGCTCTGTCCTTTAGCGGCATCTTTGTATTCATCATGGCACCACTAAGACGGCGAGAAATATCGTACAACAAACGGATATCACCCCTGGCGGCGGCGATTTCTCCTTGGTCGGCTAGGGCAGTGGTGCCTAGACATAGGCGTGCTGCGGGCCAAATCAGATCGCCCCATGAGCCCGCGGGCCGCAATCACCTCTGGCGATTTCTGCGAATAACAAAATGTAACATAGGCGGCAGCAAAAGCCGATTTTTAGGAATCGCCACAAGATTTTAACTGGAAAGCAATTAGATCTATAATATGCACGAGGTATTACGACTGATCTGAGTGACCTCTGTGTCACCAACAAAATTATTCATAAGTTCTCCATCCCTCAAACCAGTCCGCGGGCCGCACGAATCATCACGAAGGGTTGCAGTTTGGCCATCACTGGGCTAGGGAGTTAGTCCAGGCTCTCTTGTCCCGCCTACAAGCACGTTTAACAGCCCTCTCCAGTTCGGCGTATCGTTGACGGGCAGCTGTCTTAGCCGATCTGGTTCGCACTTGCTCAATGCCGACTTTCGCTTCTCTCCACTCGTCGATCTTCCTCTAAGTTTAATCCGAAATCCACTCCCTCCGCCGGCCGTGCACTTTGCCGAGGGTTTCATCACTGGTTGTGATGAAGGCGTTCTTGATGCCGGTCCATTGCTCTTCGACGGTTCCACCAGGTGGCAGCTCCGACGCTCGAAATTCAAGTTGTGCGATAAAGGCCCTTTTCACCTCAGAATTCTCCAATCGGCGGACGTCGTAGCGGCACCCAACTTTCTCCTCCCGCCGTTGGACACGTGCAACGCGCAGACATTTCTCAGCGATAACAAGATGATAGTCGGATGCAATATCAGCGCTGCGTTTGTTGCGTACATCAAGAAGGCTCCTTCTCCATTTCCGGCTAATGCAGATGTGGTCGATTTGGTTTTCTGTTCGGCCGTCGCGGGAAATCCACGTGGCTTTATGTACTGGTCTACAGGGGAAGAGCGATCCACCAATGACCATGTCGTTATTACCACAGAATTCTGTAAACAGCTCCCCGTTTTCGCTCATCTCTCCTAGGCCATAGCGTCCCATGCCGTGTTCAAGGTCCGCGTAAGGTTCCTAACCCGTGTTCTGATTCTGGCAACGATTATTCGCTCATTTATCGGTACCTACTTCATCATGGCCACATGTGCCCGTGGGCTCAGTAGGAAACCAACTCCTCTTTCTCGAGAAGCATTTTCACTTCGTGTGCCAGATAGAGCAAGACTTGCCCAGATGATGTCCTGTGTTCGCCAGTCGGACCACGCTCAGCCCCAGGATTTCAAGCTTCAGGCGGCTAGCTTCCCTAGCAACTTGAGCTACTGTGTTACCTGACTCACTGCGCATAGCGTTGTATTCG